>NC_091087.1:48372500-49572500 GCF_032405125.1 Capricornis sumatraensis
ATGGCTCATGTGGAGATGCTAAATACCTGTCCTATGGTATACTGATAAGTAGACTCTCTAAACTAAAGCCCTATATATATATATATTTTGGGGCATGCTGCACATCCTCTGGGATTTCAATTCCCCAAGTAGGAATGGAATTCATGCCCCCTGCAGTGGAAGCTCAGAGTCTCAACCACTGGACCACCATAGAAGTCCCAGGGCGTGATTTTTAATGTTGCCTATTTTCATGATGTAAATCCACTTACTAAGGCTGATTTCAAGCTACCAACATGAGATCGCTGAAAAGGAATTTGAGAAAAGATGCACACAATCTGCTCCTCTAATCTAGAACAGTTCCAGCACATCACAACTGGTTGTTGACTATGTTTTAGGGATTTTTTTATCTGATTATAAAAATAGTTGGCATGCAAAATTGAAAATGATTAATAGTAAAAGGTATGGAGGAAATAGCCTAGAATTCTAAAAGCCAGAGATATACTCATAAGATAATATATGGCATCAGTCCTACCACAAGTAACCCTTACATGAAATTCTAGAATATCTGGATTTATTTCAGTATGATGTGTGTGCATGCTCAGTCATGTCCAACTCCTTGCAACCCCATGGATTGTAGCCCATGAGGCTTCTCTCTCCGTGGAATTTTCCAGGCAAGAATACTGGAGTGAGTTGCCATTTCCTATTCCAGGGATCTTCCCAACCCAGGGATCGAACCCATGTCTCCTGCATTGGCAGGCAGATTCTTTACGGCTAAGTCACCTGGAAATATAGAAATTTCAATATATGTTCAAACTGGAGTCACTCCTAGTAGGAACATCAGGAAAATAAGGATTTGGAACTCAAAAAGAAAAGGAAACAAATTGGCTAAGAATTAATAGAGGATTTAGCAATGAATTCTTAGATACCTAAAGCAGGAAGAAAATAAACTCAGAAATTATAACTGTATTCCTGCATCTGTTAGCTCAAAAAAAAAAACCTGAGAATAAAGGAAGAGCTGAAGCCATGTGCTTTGGCAAGATATCATTAAGCCAACCATCTGATAACCTTGTATATTGAGGGGGAGGTTTAAAAAATAACCAGCTAAGCTGAGTTAATTAAATAATGATCTCCCAAAGATTTTTCCATCTCAAACATCCAAATAACTATGGATCTCTGACACCAAAAGCAAGACACTAGAAGTGGGAGTTGACGGTTCTGAGTCATAATATCACAAAGCCATTAAGCACAGAAAAATGTAATGTTTCTTATTATGTATGGTATCTGCAACATAGTACAAATTTACAAGTATTTTGTAAAAGGGTGGAGAAGGAAGGTGATCTTGAAAAGGAAGGATGGTAATGAAAACATTAGTACAAACTCAAGGTATATAAAATGATATTGGTCTCCTTTTTTATGGTATTGTCTATATTTTTAAAATAACCTATTATTGAGTTTATTAGAGTTAAACTCTTTAAGCTAATAAAACTCTCTATTGAGAGTTTTGCCAAGAGAACTCACTGGTCATAGCAAACACCCTCTTCCAACAACACAAGAGAAGATTCTACACATGGAGATCACCAGATGGTCAATACCAAAATCAGATTGATTATATTCTTCGCAGCCAAAGATGGAGAGGCTCTATACAGTCAGCAAAAACAACACCGGGAGCTGACTGTGGCTCAGATCATGAACTCCTTATTGCCAAATTCAGACTTAAGTTGAAGAAAATAGGAAAAACCACTAGACCATTCAGGTATGACCTAAATCAAATCCCTTACGATTATACAGTAGAAGTGAGAAATAGATTCAAGGAATTAGATCTGATAAACAGAGTGCCTGAAAAACTATGGATGGAGGTTCGTGACATTGGACAGGAGACAGGGATCAAGACCATCCCCAAGAAAAAGAAATGCAAAAAAGCAAAATGGATATCTGAGGGGGACTTACAAATAGCTGTGAAAAGAAGAGAAGTGAAAAGCAAAGGAGAAAAGGAAAGATACATCCATTTGAATGCAGACTTCCAAAGAATAGCAAGAAAATATAAGAAAGCCTTCCTCAGTGATCAGTGAAAAGAAATAGAGGAAAATAATAGAATGGAAAAACTAGAGATCTCTTCAAGAAAATTAGAGATACCAAGGGAACATTTCATGCAAAGGTGAGCACAATAAAGAACAGAAATGGTATGGACCTAACAGAAGCAGAAGATACTAAGAAGAGGTGACAACAATACACAGAACTGTACAAAAAAGATCTTTATGACCCAGATAATCATGATGGTATGATCACTCACCTAGAGCCAGACATCCTGGAATGTGAAGTCAAGTGGGCCTTAGGAAGCTTCACTATGGACAAAGCTAGTGGAAGTGATGGAATTCCAGTTGAGCTATTTCAAATCCTAAAAGATGATGCTGTGAAAGTGCTGCACTCAGTATGCCAGCAAATTTGGAAAACTCAGCAGTGGCCACAGGACTGGAAAAGGACAGTTTTCATTCCAATCTCAAAGAAAGGCATTGCCAGAAAATGTTCAAACTACTGTACAATTGCAGCAGTTAGAACTGGACATGGAACAACAGACTGGTCCAAATCGGAAAAGGAGTATGTCAGGGCTGTATATTGTCACCCTGCTTATTTAACTTATATGCAGAGTACATCATGAGAAACACTGGGCTGGAAGAAGCACAAGCTGGAATCAAGATTGCCGGAAGAAATATCAATAACCTCAGATATGCAGATGACACCACCCTTATGGCAGAAAGTGAAGAGGAACTAAAAAGCTTCTTGATGAAAGTGAAAGGGGAGAGTGAAAAAGTTGACTTCAAGCTCAACATTCAGAAAACAAAGATCATGACATCTGGTCCCATTACTTCATGGCAAATAGATGGGAAAACAGTGGAAACAGTGACAGACTTCATTTTGGGGGCTCCAAAATCACTGTAGATGGTGACTGCAGCCATGAAATTAAAAGATACCCTCTCCTTGGAAGAAAAGCTATGACCATCCTAGACAGCATATTAAAAAGAAGAGACATTACTTTGCCAACAAAGGTCCGTCTAGTCAAAGCTATGGGTTTTCCAGTAGTCATGTATGGATGTGAGAGTAGGACTATAAAAAAAGCTGAGCACCAAAGAATTGATGCTTTTGGACTGTGGTTTTGGAGAAGACTCTTGAGAGTTCCTTGGACTGCAAGGAGATCAAACCAGTTCATCCTAAAGGAAATCAGTCCTGAATATTCATTGAAAGGACTGATGCTGAAGCTAAAACTCCAATACTTTGGCCACCTGATGGGAAGAACTGACTCATTTGAAAAGACCCTGATGCTGGGAAAGATTGAAAGCCGGAGGAGAAGGGAATGACAGAGGATAAGATGGTTGGATGGCATCAGTGACTCAATGAACAAGAGTTTGAGTAAACTCTGGGAGTTGATGATAGACAGGGAGACCTGGTGTGCTGCAGTCCATGGGGTCACAAAGAGTCGGATACGACTGAGTGACTGAACTGAAACTGAAACTATTGAGCTTCACTATCGATAACTTCACCTTATGCAGATTTTCAAAAACTTAATTTTTATCATTGAACATTGCTTTTGCATATTTGCCTTAAAATATACTCTCCATTTGCCTATGTATGCTTTTATTAGTGAAATGATTCATCAATATGTAGAATCTCTCTAGATTTACAGATGTCCTGGCCAATTTTTATAAATAAACATTACTATTGAAATGTAACATGCATAGAGAAGAGTATACAAATAAATGCCAGTTCCGTGATTTATCACAAAGTAAACATCCATATAAGTATAAACAGCATACAGATCAAGAAATACAAATTTTATCCAACATTTCAAAGCTCTCCTTGTGCCCTCTTCCAGTCCTATTCCCACCCTTCTCCCTGCAAAAAAATCACCATGCTGCCAACAGATACCTTTTTATCATGTGGCTGTCTTTCCACTCAATATTTTTTGTGAGGGACATCCAAATTGTTGCACATAGTAATTTTTCATTTTCATTGTTGAAAATTAGTCCACTGAATACTATTTCATTTTACCCAACATACACTCTGTGCTTAGAGACTGTGTGGTATATATTTTTTTCATCTTTTCCTTGCAATTTATTTCTGTCTTTTTTAAAAAAGCTTATCACTATAGACAGTATGTAAAGGGTCTTGCTTTTGTTTTAACGAGCCTGACAGTCTTAGCTTTGTGCTCAGTCACTTCAGTTGTGTTCCAACTCTTTGCAACCCCATGGACCATAGCCTGCCAGGCTCCTCTGCCCATGGGATTTCCCTGGAAAGAATACTGGAGTGGGTTGCCATGCCCTCCTCCAAGGGATCTTCCCCTTCCAGGGACCAAATTCACATCTCTTGCATCTCCTGGGTTTCAGGCAGATTCTTTACCAACTGAGCCTTTTGGGGAAGCTCTTATATTGGATTATTTAGCCCAATAATGATATTTAACACTAGACCTGAATCCAATAATATTTGGCATAATTATTATTATGCTCAAACTCCAGTATTCTTACCTAGAGAATCCTGTGGATAGAGGAGCCTGGTGGGCTGCTGTCCATAGGGTCGCACAGAGTCGGACACGACTGAAACAACTTAGCATGTATGCATGCATTGGAGAAGGAAATGGCAACCCACTCCAATATTCTTGCCTGGAAAACCCCAGAGACAGAGGAGCTTGATGGGCTGCCATCTATGGGGTCGCACAGAGTTGGACATGACTGAAGTGACTTAGCAGCAGCAGCAGCAGCTTGAACTTAGATCTACCATTCAACCTGTTTTTCAGATGTAACTCTTTATTTCTAGGAATATGCATATTCTATTTAGAGTCAATATTATACTATTTCCTATAAAGTATGAGAATCTTGCAACAGTATAGTTCCATTTGCCCCATATCCTTCGTGCTATGTTGTTATAAAAAGCAATATCTACATAAAGCAATATTATAATTTTTGCTTTAAATGTATGTTTTTAAAAAGAAAATACATATAGCTTTTACACATACTCAAATATGTATCACTTCTAATACTCATCTGTTTCTAAACATATAAGTTACGTTTGTGTCATTTCCCTTCATCCTCACGAATTTCCTTTAGCGTTTCTTATAGTGCAGTCTTCTGGGAGCAAATTCTCTCTGTTTTTATCTTCAGATGTCTTTATTTCACCTTCATTCCTGATGTATAGTCTCTCTAGTTTTAGAATTCTTGTCTGAGTATTTCTTTTTTTCTCATTTCAGGCTGTTAAGGTGTTCTATTGTGAACTGACTTCAGTTGTTATAGATGATGTGATGAAATAAGAATGCTTATTATTGTAAAAAAAAAATGCTTATTGTTTCCCTGAATATAATGTATAGTTTTTCTCTGGCTGCTTTCAAGGTTTTCTCTTTATCTTTGTTGTTCATCTGTCTAACTATGATGTGACTTGGTATGCTTTTCTTTGTAATAATTCTTTATGGGGTTTGTTGTTTCTTAGCTCTGCAAGGTCATTTTTTTTTTTAATACTGTTAAGTTTCAACCATTATGTCTTGAAAGTGTTTTCTTGTTTTTTTCTGATTCATTTTCAATTCTGGAAGCTTAAACTCCACGTTTGAATATATGGAACTTCAATTCCATATATACTAGACCTCTAGATACTGTCCTACTTGTTAGGAGACACTATTCATCTTCTTAATATTTTGTTTTCCCCTCATTGTTTTCAAATTAGTAACTTCTATTGCTCTATCCTCAAGTTTACATATTTTTTTTTCTGATATCTCTAATATGCTATTAATCTTATCCAGTGAATATTTTCATTTTGGTGAATGTATTTTTCAGTTCTGTAATTTTTGTTTAATTCTCTTTTGTTTGTTTCTAGTTTTGTCCAAAATTTTCCACTGTTAACTCATATTTTCCTTTAAATTCGATGTATTTATAATTGCAACTTTAAAATCTTTATTTTTTAAGTGCCACATCTGAATTATTATAGGACTAAATTTTAATAATTGCTTTTTCTCCTTACCATGGATCACCTTTTCCTATATCTTTGCATATATGATGTTTATTATTGTGTACTGGACATTATGAGAGCTGTGTTGTAAAGATTCCAGATTCAGCTATATTCCACTCAAGAGTATTAATTTTGTTCTAGCAGGTAGTTAACTTGGCTAGGCTTAAAATCTTAAAATCCAAACTTTATCTCCCTTATAAATGGCCGAAGCTAGAATCTCTTCCCAAGTCTTTCATCTTCCAGCTGCTGCTTTTTCACCAGACCCATCAGGGTCTTTCTGGGGCAGGTACAGTTTAATGGTCAAACAAGAGTTTAGGTGAAATTTGTAAACAAATTCTGAAATTCACCTTTCTTTGTAGCTCCCTCCCTTCCAGAATTCTCCCCCTGAATTTTCCAGCCTAGAACTCTGTTCTTTTTTATCCCAAGCCAATAAAATTGCAGCTTTCTGTTACCCAGAACCTGGTGCAGTTTGGGATGTACTCTTAAAAGAGGTACATACTCAAAAATCTCACTGATTGCAGTTCTATCTTTCAAGGATAGATGCCCTCTACTATCTGAGTTTGTAGTTCTCCAGTACGTTCAGTCAGGGGGTTTTAAATATATTTTTGTTTGATTACATTATAGTTATTATCTGCAAGAAGATTATTTTGGCTAAGGTACTCTGCCATTTCTAAAAGCCTATATCTAATATATTTTATTACATTATGTTTTTTTTCAGTTAATATTATCTCATTTGTCTTTTTGCAAGGCTATTTACTGTGTGATGTGCTTTGTGTGCTCTGATAGGTATATTCATTACATCTGTTGGTTATTTGGATTCAGAGCCTTTAATTTGATCTTCACATAAGAAATGTGAAGCCTCGCAAGTCATAACATTATTCTCTGCAGTCAGTTCAGTCTGTAAAAGCCTGGTAAAGCATTATTAGAAGGTAAAAAATCACTCATTTTGTGTTATAATGTAATACTAAGACTTTTAATGATTCAACTTTTAGCAATATACTTTTTTTATTTTAAAAAGGTTTTGATTAAAAAACTAAGGTATAGTTGATTTACAATATTATATTAGTTTTAGATGTACAACATTGTGATTCAAAAATTTTATGAATTATAAATTCATAATTAAATTTTAGTGAATTATACTCACTTAAACTTATTATAAAATATTGGCTATATTCCATTTGTTGTCTATATATCCTTATTGCTTATTTATTCTATACACATTATTTTGTACCGATTAATTCCCTACCCCTACCTCATCCTACCCCACTCCCCTCTCTCTAGTGGTAACTACTGGTCTCTTATCTGTTAGTCTCATTCTGTTTTGTTATATATATTTGTTTATTTTATTTCTTAAATTCCATACATAAGAGATAACCTACAGTTTTTATCTTTCTCTATTTCACGAAGAGTAATACCCTCTAAGTTCATTCAGGTTGTTGTAAATGGCACAATTTCATTCATTTTTATAGCTGAGTAGTACTCCATTGTATATATAAACTGCACCTTCTTTATTCATTTGTCTGTTGGTGGACACTTAGGTTGCTTCCATATCTTCCATATCTTGGCTGTTGTAATAATGCTGCTGCAAACATTATGGCACGTGTATCTTTTCAAATTAACGTTTCCATTTTTGTCAGATGTATACCTGGGACTAGAATTTCTGGGTCATATGTCAGTTCTGTTTTTGTTTTTTTGCGAAACCTCTGCACTGTTTTCAACAGGGACTGCACCAATTTACATTTCCACCATCAGTTTATGAGGGTTTCCTGTTTTCCACATCTTCACCAACATTTGTTATTTGTGGTCTTTTTGATGATAGCCATTCTAATAGCTATGAGGTGCTCTCTTTGTGGTTTTGATTTGTATTTCTCTGATAATTAGTGACTTTTGAGTATCTTTTCATGTGTCCATGGGCATTTGTATGTCTTCCTTGTATATTCAGGTCTTCTTTCCATTTTTCAATCATGTTGGGTTTTTTTGATATTGACATGTCTTTAGAATATTAACACCTGATATCATTTTCAAATGTTTTTTCCATTTCAGTAGATTGTCTTCTCATTTTGTGATGATTTCCTTTGCTGTGCAAAACTTTTAGGTTTACTAAGGTCACATTTATTTGTTTTTGTTTTTATTTCCTTTGCCTTGGGAGATAGATCCAAAATAATATTACTAAGATTTATGCCATAGAGTGTTCGCCCTATGTTTTCTCCTAGGAGTTTTATGGTTTCAGGTCTTACCTTTAGAACATTAATCCATATTGAGTTTATTTTAAGATATGCGATTATGTTCTCATCTCATTGTTTTACATGGAGCTCTCTAGTTTTTCCAACACCATTTGTTGAAGAGATTGTCTTTTCTCCATTATATATTCTTTTTTTTACTTATTTTTTTTGTAATTATAACATTTCTTGTTATTTTAGCTTACCCAAAGGCAATTTTCATCTTTTATCTTTCTAAAATATAGTGATCCAAATGGAGCTTATGAGGTAACAGAAATTTTTAAAAAGAAAATTAAAATATTTTGAATACATTATTTTCAAAGGTATAGCTGGATCAAACAAATATGACCAAAAATGAAATGCTAATGTACATTGATTCTATAACTAAAATCTAGCATTCTACACCTTAGAAATTAAGCTGTTTTCATGTTACTACCAATTCAGCTTTAAACATTTCTATCAAATAATTCAGTATAATCAATAAATATGACCAAGAATGCTGAAGTTGTTTTTCAGACCACAAAAGTAGAGTTTATGTTATGTGATTGCTAGAATAATTGGCATTGGGTTCTAGAAAAAATCTTAAAGATTATTCAATTGAATATTATATGTTACAGTAACTTTAACAATGGTATAAGCAGATCAAATGCATACAGAAAAATGCTATTTAGTATACCTCCCAGTAGAATATAACATTTTGCATCATTTTTTTTCATGATAGTTAGAAGACATTTATCAGTTTTCACAATCAATAGCCTAGCAAAAAATAAAAGGTCATTACAATTGCAAGCCATAATGGAAACATGATTAACCTAACAATATAAAATAATTACATACAATTTGGGGGATTAAGTAGAGTGATGTGGTAAGTGGGAGTGCATACAGGCACGTGTTTTCATCTGCACAGCCAGTCTATGTCTTTTGGTTCATGCATTTAATCCATTTACATTTAAGGTAATTATCTTTATGTATGATCCTATTACCATTTTCATAATTGTTTTGGGTTTATTTTGCATAGGTCTTTTCCTTCTCTTGTGTTTCCTGCTTAGAGATGTTTCTTTAACATTTGTTGTAAAGCTGTTTTGGTGGTGCTGAATTGTCTGTAAAACTTTTGATTTCTCCATCAAATCTGAACAAGAGTCTTGCTGGGTAGACTGTTCTTGGTTGTACGTTCTTCTCTTTCATCACTTTAAATATATTATGCCACTCCCCTCTGGCTTGTAGAGTTTCTGTTGATAAATCAGCTGATAACCTTATGGGAGATCCCTTGTATGTTATTTGTCATTTTTCCTTTGTTGCTTTTAATATTTTATCTTTGTCTTTAATTTTTGTCAGCTTGATTACTATACGTCTCGGTGTGTTCCTCCCTGGCATTCTTTGTGCTCCCTGAGTTTACTTGACTATTTCCTTTCCCATGTTAGGGAAGTTTTCAGCTACTATCTCTTCAAATATTTTCTCAGGTCGTTTCTTTTTCTCTTCTCCTTCTGGGACCCCTATAATGCAAATGTTGGTGGGTTTAATGTTGTCCCAGGGGTCTGTCAGACTGTCTTTCTTTTTCACACTTTTTTCCTGTATTCTGTTCTGTGGTGGTGATTTCCACCAGTCTTTCCTCCAGGTCATTTATCCATTCTACCTCAGTTATTCTGCTATTGATTCCTTCTGGTGTATTAGTCGGGGCTTCCCTAGTGGCTCAGACAGTAAAGCGTCTGTCTGCAATGCAGGAGATCTGGGTTCAGTCCCTGGGTTGGGAAGATCCCCTGGAGAAGGAAATGGCAGCCCACTCCAGTATTCTTGCCTGGAGAACCCCATGGACAGAGGAGCCTGGTAGGTTAGTCATCTCTGTTTGTTTGTTCTTTAGTTCTCCTAGGTCTTTGGTAAACACTCCTTACATCTGCTCCATTGTTTTCCCAAACTACTGGATCATCTTCACTATCATTATTCTGAATTCTTTTTCTGGAAGGTTGCCTATCTCAACTTCATTTAGTTGTTTTTCTTGGGTTTTATCTTGTTCCTTCATCTGGGACATAACTTTCTGCTTTTTCAACCTGATTAACTTCCTGTAATGTGGTTTTTGTTCTAGCTGCTCTGGTATTATGATTCTTCTTGCTTCTTCTACTTAACCCTCTGACAAAGGAGACTAAGAGGCTTGTATAAGCTTCCTGATGGGAGGGAACTGGCAGTGGGAAAAAGTAGGCCTTCCTCTGATGGGCAACAGTTAGAACTGGACATGGAACAACAGACTGGTTCCAAATAGGAAAAGGAGTACGTCAAGGCTGTATATTGTCATCCTGCTTATTTAACTTATATGCAGAGTACATCATGAGAAACGCTGGACTGGAAGAAACACAAGCTGGAATCAAGATTGCCAGGAGAAATATCAATAACCTCAGATATACATATGACACCACCCTTATGGCAGAAAGTGAAGAGGAACTCAAAAGCCTCTTGATGAAAGTGAAAGAGGAGAGTGAGAAAGTTGGCTTAAAGCTCAACATTCAGAAAACGAAGATCATGGCATCCAGTCCCATCACTTCATGGGAAATAGATGGGGAAACAGCGGAAACAGTGTCAGACTTTACTTTTGGGGGCTCCAAAATCACTGCAGATGGTGACTGCAGCCATGAAATTAAAAGACAATTACTCCTTGGAAGAAAAGTTATGACCAACCTAGATAGCATATTCAAAAGCAGAGACATTACTTAGCCGACTAAAGTCTGTCTAGTCAAGGCTATGTTTTTCCAGTGGTCATGTATGGATGTGAGAGTTGGACTGTGAAGAAGCCTGAGCGCCAAAGAATTGATGCTTTTGAACTGTGGTGTTGGAGAAGACTCTTGAGAGTCCCTTGGACTGCAAGGAGATCCAACCAGCCCATTCTGAAGGAGATCAACCCTGGGATTTCTTTGGAAGGACTGATGCTAAAGGTGAAACTCCAGTACTTTGGCCACCTCATGCAAAGAGGTGACTCATTGGAAAAGACTCTGATGCTGGGAGGGATTGGGGGCAGGAGGAGAAGGGGACGACAGAGGATGAGATGGCTGGATGGCATCACTGACTCGATGGACATGAATCTGAGTGAACTCCGGGAGTTGGTGATGGACAAGGAGGCCTGGCATGCTGCAGTTCATGGGGTCACAAAGAGTCAGACACGACTGAGCGACTGAACTGAACTGAACTGAACTGAACTGATGGGCAGGGCTATGCTCAGTAAAGCTTTAATCCAGTTGTCTGTTGATGGGTGGGATTGTACTCCCTCCCTGTTAGTTGTTTAGCCTGAGGCAACCCAGCCCTGGGATCTGTGGGCTCTGTGGTAGGGTTAGTGGTGCCCTCCAAAAGGACTTATGCCAAGGTGCCCCTTCCAGGACTGCTGCTGCCAGTGTTCCATTCCCATGGTGAGCCACTGCCAACCCACCCTTTCACAGGGGATCCTCCAACAATAACTGGTAGGTGTGGTTTAATCTCTGGGGTCACTCCCCCTTTCCTCTGGGTCTTGGTACACACAAGATTTTGTTTGTATCCTCCAAGATGGGAGTCTCTGTTTCCCCCAATCCTGTGGAATTCCTATAATCAAATCTCACAGGCCTTTAAGGTCATATTCCCTGAGAATTCCCAGTCCCTTTGTCGAATCCCCGGGCTTCCCTGGCGGCTCAGAGTTTAAAGCGTCTGCCTCCAATGCGGGAAACCCGGGTTTGATCTCTGGGTCGGGAAGATCCCCTGGAGAAGGAAATGGCAACCCACTCCAGTATTCTTGCCTGGAGAATCCCGTGGACGGAGGAGCTTGGTAGGGTACAGTCCACAGGGTTGCAAAGAGTCGGACATGACTGAGTGACTTCACTTTCACTTTTACTTTGTCGAATCCCCAGGCTGGGAAGCCTGACATGTAGTTCAGAACCTTCACGACAGTGGGAGAACGTCTTTGGTATTATTGTTCTCTAGTTTGTGGGTCACCTACCTGAGAGGTATGGGATTTGAGCTCCAAAATTTGATTTGATTTTATCACGGTTACACTCCTCCTGCAGTCTCCTTGTGGCTTCTTCTTTGTCTCTGGATGTGGGATATCTTTTTCTGGTGGGTTCCAGTGTCCTCCTGTTGATGACTGTTCAACAGTTAGTTGCAGTTTTGGTGCTCTTGAAGGAAGAAATGAGCACACATCATTCTACTCCTCCATCTTGAACTAGAAGCTCCAGTGTATGTTCTGCCTCCTTTGTCATAGACTTATTAGCCATAAGTGCATGAATTTATTTCTGGGCTGGGCTCTCTATTCAGTTCCACTGGTCTATGTGTCTGTTTTTGTGCTGGTTCCATACTGTTTGGATGACTGTAGCTTTGTAGTATCAACTGAAGTCAGGGAGCTTGACTATGTTTTTTTTCTCAAGATTTTTTTGCTATCTGAGGTCTTTAATGTTTCCATACAAGGTATTATAATTTAATTATCTAATTAAATAACAGTATGGTTTTCACTCCTCTAATTTAAAAAAAAAATGATTTTTGTTCTTTTATCCCATAAATTAGGGCTTCCCTGGTGACTCAGATGGTAAATAATCTGCCTGTGATGTGGGAGACCTGGGTTCAATCCCTGGGTCAGGAAGATCCCTTGGAGTAGGAAATAGAAACCCACTCCAGTATTCTTGCCTGGAGAATTCCATGGCCAGAGAAGCCTGGCAGTCTACAGTCCATGGGGTTGCAAAGAGTCAGACACAACTAAGAGATTTTCACTTCACTTCTTTTACCCATAAATTTATGGAGAAGTGTGTTTTTCTGTTTTACTTTTACACTTCTCAGCAGATTTTGTCATAAAAACATTCAATAGCATTTTACAGATTTTGTGGGGAAAAGTTCAGTGTGCCACAAATCACACTGAAGTTTGTTCAAGAAAGATCTAGCTAACGTTTCTTCACTTAGTTATTCAGCAAATGTTTCATAATGGTTTATTATATTTAAGGTACTGTGTGAGGCACAAGAAATATTAGAATAAATAAGATACCATCCAGATCCTCCAAATGCTCATAGTCCACTAGGAAAGACAGGGAAGTAATTTAAAATAACAAATTAAAATGAGTGCTACTGATGATAAATATAAGAAGAAATTATAAATTCACAGAACATTTAGTTAGGCTTCATTTCACTCTCTCAGTCATGTCCAGCTCTTTGCAACCCCATTGACTGCAGCACACCAGGCTTCTCTGTCCATCACCAACTCCCAGAGCTTGCTCAAACTCATGTCCATCAAATTGGTGATGGCATCCAACCATCTCATCCTCTGTTGTCCCCTGCTCTTCCCACCTTCAATCTTTCCCAGCAACAGGATCTTTTCAAATGAGTCAGTTCTTCACATCAGGTGGCCAAAGTATTAGAGTTTCAGCTGCAGCATCAGTCCTTTAAATGAATATTCAAGACTGATTTCCTTCAGGATGGACTGGTTGGATCTCCTTGCAGATCTGGTTGGATCTCCAAGGAACTCTCAAGAGTCTTCTCCAACACCAGTTCAAAAGCATCAGTTCTTTGGCACTCAGCCTTCTTTATGCACAACTCTCACATCCTACATGACTGCTGGAAAAACCAGAGCTTTGACTAGATTGACCATTGTTGGCAAAGTAATGTCTCTGCTTTTTAATTTCATGTCTGCAGTCACCATCTGCAGTGGTTTTGGAGCCTAAAAAATAAAGTTTGTCGCTGTTTCCATTGTTTTGCCATCTATTTGCCATGACATAATGGGACTGTATGCCATGGTCTTAGTTTTCTGAATGTTGATTTTTAAGACAACCTTTTTCACTCTCCTCTTTTATTTTCATCAAGAGACTCTTTAATTCTTCTTCACTTTCATCCATGAGAGTGGTGTCATCTGCATATCTGAGGTTATTGATGTTCCTCCCAGCAATCTTGACTCCAGCTGTGCTTTATCCAGCCCAACATTTCTCATGATGTACTCTGCATATAAGTTAAATAAACAGGGTGACAATATACAGCCTTGACGTACTCCTTTTCCTATTTGGAACCAGTCTGTTGTTCCATGTCCAGTTCTAACTGTTGCTTCTTGACCTGCATACAGATTTCTCAGGAGGCAAGTGAGGTGGTCTGGTATTCCCATCTCTTGATGAATTTTCCAGAGTTTGTTGTGATCCACACAGTCAAAGGCTTTGGCATAATCAAAGCAGAAGTAGATGTTTTTCTGGAAAACTCTTGCTTTTTTGACGATCTAATGGATGTTGGCAATTAGATCTCTGGTTCCTCTGCCTTTTCTAAATCCAGGTAAAACATCTGGAAGTTCATGGTTCACGCACTGTTGAAGCCTGACTTGGAGAATTTTGAGCGTTACTTTGCTAGTGTGTGAGATGACTACAATTGTTCAGTAGTTTGAAGATTCTTTGGCATTACCTTTCTTTGAGATTGGAATGAAAACTGACCTTTTCCAGTCCTGTGGCCACTGCTGAGATTTCCAAATTTGCTGGTATATTGAGTGCAACACTTTCACAGCATCATCTTTTAGGATTTGAAATAGCTCAACTGGAATTCCATCACCTCCACTAGCTTTGTTCATAGTGATGCTTTCTAAGGCCTACTTGACTTCACATTCCAGGATGTCTGCCTGTAGGTGAGTGATCACACCATCGTGGTTGTCTGGGTCATGATCTTTTTTGTATAGTTCTTCTGTGTATTCTTGTCACGTTTTCTTAATATCTTTTGCTTCTGTTAGGTCCATACCATTTCTGTCCTTTATTGTGCCCATCTTTGCATGATATGTTCCCTTGGTATCTCTAATTTTCTTGAAGAGATCTCTAGTCTTTCCCATTCTATTGTTTTCCTCTGTTTCTTTAATTGATCACTGAGGAAGGCTTTCTTATCTTTTCTTACTGTTCTTTGGAACTCTGCATTCAAATGGGTATATCTCTCCTCTTCTCCTTTGCTTTTCACTTCTCTTCTTTTCTCAACTATTTGTAAGGCCTCCTCAGACAACCATTTTGCCTTTTTGCATTTCTTTTTCTTGGGGATGGTCTTGATCTCTGCCTCCTATACAGTGTCATAAACCTCTGTCCATAGTTCTTCAGGCACTCTATCAAATCTAATCCCTTGAATCTATTTGTCACTTCCACTGTATAATTGTAAGGGATTAGATTTAGGTCATACCTGAATGGTCTAGTGGTTTTCCACTAGAAACCTTGGAGTGATCTGGAAAGTCTACTTAAGAATCAACAATTGTATATAGGCTTGAAAGATGACTATATTTGCCAGAGAAAAATAACTTGAGAAAGAACATCACAAATCCAGGGCATTGCAAGTACTTTATCATAACAGAATACAGTAAGGAAGTAGAGAAGTAACAGAAAAATAAGACTAGAAAAGTTGGCAGAAAAGAAAAAAAGAATGGCCTTGTGAATTATACTTGGTATAAGTATCTGAATTTTATTCTGTGGATTATAGGAAGTTAGTGCAAGATTTTAAGCAAGAGTGATGATCATATTTGAGTTTTTTAACTGTCATTCTGGCTTCAGATTGGAGAGGGATTATATCAGAAGTTGGCAAACTTCATCTCTAGAGGGCCAGATATTAAATATTTTGAGCTTTGTGGGCCATGTAGTTTCAGTCACAACTACTCAGCGGTGCTGCTGTAGCACAAAAACAATAAGGACAACAGGTAAATAAATAGATGTGGCTGTGTTCCAATGCAATTCTCTTTTAAATAACAGACTGGATTTGGCGCTTGAGCTACATATAGTTTGCCAAGTCCTTCATTACATGATATGTCCCAAGGCAACAAGATCAGCTAGGAAGTGATTGCCATAAACCACAGAGTGATAATGAAAGCTTGAATTGGATCAGTGGACATGAAATTGCAGAAAAGTACACAATTCCAAAAACATTTGGAAGGTAGAACTGTCAGGACTTGATAGCCAACTGGATGTCGTAGCTGAGTGGGCAGAGGTTGGGGTGGACTCTAACGTTTATTGCTTTACTGACTGGAAAGATCATTTTGCCACCAATAAAAATGGGGAGAAAAAATGAAAAGTTGGGAAATTCACTGATGCAAGGATTTCACCAGGTTATGAATTGTAGCTTTTGTGAATTGTTGCAATACAATAAGTATTTTAAATCACAAAATGTGTAATAAACATGTTTAATATAAAGTTGTATTTTTCCACTTAATCTGTAGATCACGTTTGGTCTTAGAAATTGCTCACTTAAGCTGCAATTGAACTAATTCACCAGTCCTGTACTACTTAGGTTCCTTTGATATATGAAAAATTTGAGACTCTCTTAACAGCTAAACAACAGTCAGACATGACTTAGCAACTAAACCACAACCACCCCCATGTTATTGGTGGAAGCTCTTGACCTAGCTTTTTCTTTTCATGATGTTTGAGATAAAAGAATAGTTCTAGCAGTTTCAAATCTACTAAACGCAATGTGAAAACACTTCCTTCTACACCTTGGAGACCGTGTTTAAACAAAAGTCTGAGCTGATGGACTGTAAATCTCAGCCAATGCGCAATTCTGAGTTCCTGTAAAACACGCTTGATCTCGATTGCTTTACTAGGCATGAGTATCAGATCATGTGAGAAGAAAGTGGGAGTGCATATGGTGTAGAAACACAGAGAGCAAAACTCAGAAAGAAGTAAAGCTCTGGAAAATAAATCATTGCTCTATATATCCTGTTTATCATGATTGTAATTTTTGGAAGTCAGTTGACAGTTAACTGTAAAGCCAGTGGTATTATCTCCATCCTCAGTTTTTCTCATGCCTTTCTTTTTACTGCTCTCTGTTGGTTCCTTTCCTATCTCTATCTTGCCGTATCTTTCTTCACCTTTTCAAATTTTGCTCTCTTTTCATCTTCTCATCATCTTCCTTACTTCTATTCCAGTTTTTAGCTCCCCTTCTTCATCCAATCAAATATGTGCTTTTGTGAGTAACTATCACAACTCTTTTGAAGTTAACCTTCATTAACTAAGTGTTCCTTTTAAATTGGAGAGAGACAGACAGACACAGACAGAGTTGTTTTCTGACTTTTTTAACCTAAAGCATGCTAGACCAATATGATGAGAATATACAAAAGAATATTGCTTTTATTTTATAACCAATAAATAAGGGATAGATCCAGGTTTAGTGGTGCTGAAAGCTAAATAGTACAAAATTAACGTAGTACATAAATTAATTTATGAAAATAAATATTTGTAACCAAAGCAATCAGAACACTTTTTAAAGATTACAAATGCTATATATATCTCAAATACCAAAAAATAATATAATATTTTTTGTGAATTAACTACGTGACACATCTCTATGACAACTTTCCCCCACACCTTTTGACTTCATATTTGAATCCTTCTTCATATGGCAATGATTCATACAATATTCTCTGTAGAAATAATAATAGTCCCACTATGAGTTTGTACCCTGCAAGCAAGTGTATGAAGTAAGTCCTGTCTTACGCAGTTCTTATCAAAAGAGAATAAAATGAGTAGCACATTTGCAACTGCCTCTGCTCCATTATCAAACATATTCCTGACCAGAGAAAAAATCCATTTTAATTAGAGTCAGTGAGAGACAGATCCCATAATTTTTCACATATGATGATTGGAAGAGTTTTCTGAAGATTAGTTTTAATCAATACATTTCCAGTGATTTGCCCTCCAGGGTTTTCCCTGGTGACTCAGTGGTAAAGAATCCATCTGCAATGCAGGAGACACAGGTTCAATTCCTGGGTCAGAAAGATCCCCCAAAGAAAGAAATTACAACCCATTTCAGTATTCTTGCCTGGAGAATTCCATGGGCAGAGGAGACTGCAGGATATATTCCATGGGGTTGCAAAGAGTCAGACATGACTTAGCAACTAAACAACCACCACCCACATATTATTGGTGGAAGGATTCCATGATAATTCTAAGCAGAGGAATTATTCCAAGCAGGCTTAAAGAGAATGTGCATTGAAGGTCTCCGAACAGTGCTTACTCATCTAATTAATATTTCAAAGAAAGTTGATAGCAAGAAATCGTACTGTCCTGATGATTCACTGAAAATAGTTTACCAGGGAGCAACACACTACTGAGAATCTAATAAATTTCTCAAAAAGCAAACCATTTTCATTCTGAGGAAGGTTTTGTTTTTTTAATGGTGTCTGGATGTCAGCAAAATTATGGATAAACAGTCTCCAGTAATTCTAGGCAATAAACTTTGCCTATTTCCCACCTTTCCTTTGAAAATTCTGCTGACAGATAACAATTATCAATTCAGTTCAGTTCACTTCAGTTCAGCTCCTCAGTCATGTCCGACTCTTAGCCACCCCATGCATCCCAGCACACCAGGCCTGCCTGTCCATCACCAACTCCCGGAGTTCACTCAAACTCACATCCATCGAGTCGGTGATACCATCCAGCCATCTCATCCTCTGTGGTCCCCTTCTCCTCCTGCCCTCAATCTTTCCCAGCATCAGGGTCTTTTCCAATGAGTCAACTCTTCGCATGAGGTGACCAAGTATTGGAGTTTCAGCCTCAGCATCAGTCCCTCCAATGAACACCCAGGACTGGTCTCCTTTAGGATGGACTGGTTGGATCTCCTTGCAGTCCAAGGGACTCTCAAGAGTCTTCTCCAACACCACAGTTCAAAAGCATCAACTCCTCGGCGCTCAGCTTTCTTCACAGCCCAACTCTCACATCCATATGAGTGAATGAGTGAGTGAAGACGCTCAGTCGTGTCTGACTCTTTGCGACCCCATGGACTGTAGCTTACCAGGCTTCTCCGTCCATGGGATTCTCCAGGCAAGAATACTGGAGTGGGTTACCATTTGCTTCTCCAGGGGATCTTCCCTACCCAGGGATCGAACCTGGGCCTCCCGCATTGGAGGCAGAGGCTTTAACCTCTGAGCTACCAGGGAAGCCCTCACATCCGTATCAGTTCAGTTCAGTCCCTCAGTCGTGTCCAACTCTTTGCGACCCCATGAATCGCAGCACGTCAGGCCTCCCTGTTCATCACCAACTCCCAGAGTTCACTCAGACTCATGTCCATCGAGTCAGTGATGACATCCAACCATCTCACCTCTGTCGTCCCCTTCTCCTCCTGCCCCCAATCCCTCCCAGCATCAAAGTCTTTTCCAATGAGTCAACTCTTCGCATGAGGTGGCCAAAGTACTGGAGTTTCAGCTTTAGCAACATTCCTTCCAAAGAAATCCCAGGGCTGATCTTCAGAATGGACTGGTTGGATCTCCTTGCAGTCCAAGGGACTCTCAAGAGTCTTCTCCAACTCCACAGTTCAAAAGCATCAATTTTTCGGTGCTCAGCCTTCTTCACAATCCAACTCTCACATCCATACATGACTACTGGAAAAACCATAGCCTTGACTAGATGGACCTTAGTCGGCAAATCAATGTCTCTGCTTTTGAATATGCTATCTAGGTTGGTCACAACTTTTCTTCCAAGGAGTAAGCGTCTTTTAATTTCATGGCTGCAGTCATCATCTGCGGTGATTTTGGAGCCCAAAAAAATAAAGTCTGACACTGTTTCCACTGGTTCCCCATCTATTTCCCATGCAGTGATGGGACCGGATGCCATGATCTTCGTTTTCTGAATGTTGAGCTTTAAGCCAATTTTTTCACTCTCCTCTTTTACTTTCATCAAGAGGCTTTTGAGTTCCTCTTCACTTTCTGCCATAAGGGTGGTGTCATCCCCGTATCTGAGGTTATTGATATTTCTCCCAGCAATCTTGATTCCAGCTTGTGTTTCTTCCAGTCCAGTGTTTCTCATGATGTACTCTGCATATAAGTTAAATAAGCAGGGTGACAATATACAGCCTTGACATACTCCTTTTCCTATTTGGAACCAGTCTGTTGTTCCAAGTCCAGTTCTAACTGTTGCTTCCTGACCTGCATATAAGTTTCTCAAGAGGCAGGTCAAGTGGTCTGGTATTCCCATCTCTCTCAGAATCTTCCACAGTTTATTGTGATCCACACAGTCAAAGGCTTTGGCATCGTCAATAAAGCAGAAATAGATGTTTTTCTGGAACTCTCTTGCTTTTTCCATGATCCAGCAGATGTTGGCAATTTGATCTCTGGTTCCTCTGCCTTTTCTAAAACCAGCTTGAACATCAGGAAGTTCGGTTCACATATTGTTGAAGCCTGGCTTGGAGAATTTTGAGCATTACTTTACTAGCATGTGAGATGAGTGCAATTGTGTGGTAGTTTGAGCATTCTTTGGCATTGCCTTTCTTTGGAATTGGAATGAAAACTGACCTTTTCCAGTCCTGTGGCCACTGCTGAGTTTTCCAAATTTGCTGGCATAATAAGTGCAACACTTTCACAGCATCATCTTTCAGGATTTGAAATAGCTCTACTGGAATTCCATCACCTCCACTAGCTTTGTTCGTAGTGATGCTTTCTAAGGCCTGCTTGACTTCACATTCCAGGTTGTCTGGCTCTAGATGAGTGATCACACCATCGTGATTATCCGGGTCATGAAGGTCTTTTTTGTACAGTTCTTCTGTGTATTCTTGCCACCTCTTCTTAATATCTTCTGCTTCTGTTAGGTGCATGCCATTTCTGTCCTTTATCGAGCCCATCTTTGCATGAAATGTCCCCTTGGTATCTCTAATTTTCTTGAAGAGATCTCTAGTCTTTCCCATTCTGTTGTTTTCATCTGTTTCTTTGCACTGATTGCTGAAGAAGGCTTTCTTATCTCTTCTTGCTATTCTTTGGAACTCTGCATTCAGATGCTTATATCTTTCCTTTCTCCTTGGCTTTTCACTTCTCTTCTTTTCTCAGCTATTAGTAAGCCCTCCCCAGACAGCCATTTTGCTTTTTTGCATTTCTTTTCCATGGGGATGGTCTTGATCCCTGTCTCCTGTACAATGTCATGAACCTCAGTCCATAGTTCATCAGGCACTCTGTCTATCAGATCTAGGCCCTGAAATCTATTTCTCACTTCTACTGTATAATCATAAGGGATTTGATTTAGGTCATACCTGAATGGTCTAGCGGTTTTCCCTACTTTCTTCAGTTTAAGTCTGAATATGGTAATAAGGAGTTCATGATCTGAGCCACAGTCAGCTCCTGGTCTTGTTTTTGTCAACTGTATAGAGCTTCTCCATCTTTGGCTGCAAAGAATATAATCAATCTGATTTTGGTGTTGCCCATTGGTGATGTCCATGTGTAGAGTCTTCTCTTGTTTTGTTGGAAGAGGGTGTTTGCTATGACCAGTGCATTTTCTTGGCAAAACACTATTAGCCTTTGCCCTGCTTCATTCTGCATTCCAAGGCCAAATTTGCCTGTTACTCCAGGTGTTTCTTGACTTCCTACTTTTGCATTCCAGTCCCCTATAATGAAAAGGACATCTTTTTCAGGTGTTAGTTCTAAAAGGTCTTGTAGGTCTTCATAGAACCATTCAACTTCAGCTTCTTCAGCATTACTGGTTGGGGCATAGACTTGGATAACTGTGATATTGAATGGTTTGCCTTGGAGATGAACAGAGATCATTCTGTCATTTTTGAGATTGCATCCAAGTACTGCATTTTGGACTCTTTTGTTGACCATGATGGCTACTCCATTTCTTCTGAGGGATTCCTGCCCACAGTAGTAGATATAGTGGTCATCTGAGTTAAATTCACCCATTCCAGTCCATTTTAGTTCGCTGATTCCTAGAATGTCGATGTTCACTCTTGCCATCTCCTGTGTGACCACTTCCAATTTGCCTTGATTCATGGACCTGACATTCCAGGTTCCTATGCAATATTGCTCTTTACAGCATCGGACCTTGCTTCTATCACCAGTCACATCCACAGCTGGGTATTATTTTCGCTTTGGCTCCATCCCTTCATTCTTTCTGGAGTTATTTCTCCACTGATCTCCAGTAGCATATTGGGCACCTACTGACCTGGGGAGTTCATCTTTCAGTATCCTACCATTTTGCCTTTCCTACTGTTCATGGGGTTCTCAAGGCAAGAATACTGAAGTGGTTTGCCATTCCCTTCTCCAGTGGACCACGTTCTGTCAGACCTCTCCACCATGACCCGCCCGTCTTGGGTCGCCCCATGGGCATGGCTTAGTTTCATTGAGTTAGACAAGGCTCTGGTCCTGGTGTGATTAGATTGACTAGTTTTCTGTGATTATGGTTTCAGTGTGTCTGCCCTCTGATGCCCTCTTGCAACACCTACTGTCTTACTTGGGTTTCTCTTACCTTGGGCATGGGGTATCTCTTCACGGCTGCTCCAGCAAGGCACAGCTGCTGCCCCTTACCTTGGATGAGGGATATCTCCTCACCACCGCCCTTCCTGACCTTTAACGTGGGATGGCTCCTCTAGGCCCTCCTGTGCCCGCACAGCCACCACTCCTTGGACCTGGGGTCACTCCTCCCGGCCGCAGCCCCTGGCCTCTGGCGCTCTGAGAAAAGCATTTCTCAGTCTGTTTTCCTTGGAACACTAGTTCCCTGTAGTGTCGGTTGTTTTATATGAAATACGTCATGCTCTCTCCTCTTTGAGTGTCAGAAGGTTTATTTGTATGTTAAAGACTGTGAATTTTGCATAAATAAAGGTATTCAACATTATTTAACGAAGTATTTCCCATGTTTGCATGACCACGGAATCACGGACTCACACACCGTTGTAGGGTGGTGGTGGTGGTGGTGGTGAGTTTTAGCTGAAGCAGTGTTCTGTCGTTTGGAAAATGACCTCTCCCAAAGAAATCAAAGCCAGGGACTTCCCTGGTGGTCCAGTGGTTAAGACTCTGCACTACTGCTGCAGGGCACAAGGGTTCAAACCCTGGTCTGGGAACCAAGATCCCACATGCTGCACAGTGCAGTCAAAAGAGTTGAATAAATAAAATAAAGTAAAATCAATTTTTTAAAAAAAGAAAAGAAATCAAAGCCAAAGCTAAAAGAATGATATTTCAGTTCAGTTCAGTTCAGTTCATTTCAGTCGCTCAGTCGTGTCCGACTCTTTGAAACCCCATGAATCGCAGTACACCAGGCCTCCCTGTCCATCACCATCTCCCGGAGTTCACTCAGACTCACATCCATCGAGTCAGTGATGCCATCCAGCCATCTCATCCTCGGTCGTCCCCTTCTCCTCCTGCCCCCAATCCCTCCCAGCATCAGAGTCTTTTCCAATGAGTCAACTCTTCACATGAGGTGGCCAAAGTACTGGAGTTTCAGGTTTAACATCATTCCCTCCAAAGAAATCCCAGGGCTGATCTCCTTCAGAATGGACTGGTTGGATCTCCTTGCAGTCCAGGGGACTCTCAGGACTAGAATTTTAGGCAAATGAAGACAATAGACATTTTCATAACTCTTAAAATCATATCAGTTAGCAGTCATTTGTCATTATTCAGTATAAAGACCCTGATCAAGCCTTTTGCTATGTCAATGACTGTAAAAGAATATGTCCAGTAATTCAGTCCATCTGATTTCCCAGGCCTTATGAATATCTGCTTCAAAGCGGAACTCAGAAAAGCTATAGCAGATTGGGCATATTTTGAGCCACAGGCAAAATATTCCAAGTTCAAGCATTTATTGAATTTTACTTGCCAGTTTTCATGGCATGTGTGATATTTTTAGCTGACTAGTGTTAGTCGTTCAAGCCAAGAGTAGTACACATTTTACATGAGAAATGGATTAGTACAGTGACAGAGACCCTCTGTCTGACCAAACCTTAGTCAGGTTTCCCCTGAACTCTCTTCTCATATTGGTCTAGACCTTTGTACTTTCCTGTCTATCTTCGTGTCACTCAGTTTGGAATCTCCACCCTCAGTATCTGATCAAATTCCTTATTCCCCTCTCTCCCCCCAGGGGGTATCTGATCACCCTGGCCTACTTTCAGCAAGAATCCTATCAAGTCAGTTTAGCCCAAATCCTCCCTTATCCTTGATATTTCCTCCAAGTAATTTTCCATCTACTGACCCCTGCTTCTTGGTTATGAATCTCTACTTTCCCCCATTGTTTTTAGAATTGGGCCCAGTTCTATATGAGGTCTCTTTTCCCATATCACAGTGGCTCCTGAATAAAGTCTGTCTCTACTACTGTAAGTACTCTCCATCTCTGGTTTCTGCTTAACAATATGCAAGATTGTAATCATTAATTTGAAGCAGAAAGTAAAGGACACTTGCATCAACTTGGAAAGGCCTTATTAAAAGTACTTGAGTATATTGAAAAATTAGACTGACAGCTTTGAGACACAAAGCCCTCTGTTTATCCATAAAACATCTATATGCTTGCCACCAGCAATGCAAAGCTTCCTTTATGAGTGAACCTCTGTCTGCCCCTCCAGGGAGTGAGAAACGTGTTCAGACTCCAGGCCCGTTCAGTTTTTGGCTCCTCTGCTAAGACTGCCAATTAGAGCATTTTGTGATATGGACATCTGTCCACTGGACTGAGACCAGCTCATTTCACAAAGCACTTGTCAAATGGTACCAACGTTTCTGTGACAACCTGTGTTGGATTCAAACCCATGCCCTTGGAGGTTACCTGCTTCCTGTCCCATCACTAATCCTTCAAATGCCCAGAACTTAGGCACACTAATTTTCAAAGCTAACTAATTATAAAACCAAAGCCATCCTC
Organism: Capricornis sumatraensis; assembly: GCF_032405125.1. NCBI lineage: Eukaryota > Metazoa > Chordata > Mammalia > Artiodactyla > Bovidae > Capricornis > Capricornis sumatraensis. Next base: position 48,397,210 of record NC_091087.1, read on the forward strand.
ATTTCCCTTAATTCATGGAAATTTTACTGATGCTTGCGTTTGTGTTGTAGAAAAATGATCTCCTAAGAAAATTTTTATTCTTGAAAATCTTGGCATTTTGAGGGTTATTTTGAAAGACATGTATACGTTTAACATTGTTTCAATGAGTGTTTTTTGAGCACCTACTACCTGTTAAGCAATGTGAAAGTGCCACCAGTTTCCCCTTTTTTCCTGAATATATCTACTGAATAGCTGAGAAATTCATTTTATCTATCTCCTCACTACAACTATTTTTTTTTTTAATTTAGTACACTGCAGAATAAGAGAAGCAAAAAGTTTTATAAGGGGAAAGGTAATGTTTGAAATAACATTAGTTTGAATATAGTTTAGTTTCTCAACTGTATATAATTACTTTGAAGAGGAAAAGTCATAAGAATAGCTTTATTGTTATATTTTTGCCAGTGGGTGTGTGAAGTGATTTAACTTACAGGTAATGATTATGTAATTGTATTGATACAGGGCATACAGCCTACCAAGCTTCGTGAGTCATCCAAACTGACAAGAGGAGGTATAAAAATTCTGCCTGCTTCTTTTCTGTTTCATATTCCTGTCTTTACAAAGGAGAGAAATCTTTCTCACAGGTGGGGGAGGGCGATGGTGAGTGAAGCTTCAAAGCGTCAAGATCACAGATATAAATGCATCAAGACAATGTGTCAATCCCTTGTGGTATAATTTCAAAATTAATTGGGTGGTGGCGAAACTGCCCAGCCCAAATGATAACTGTGCCTTTAAGAGATGTAATGCAAACGGCTGTCAAAAGCTACCTACCATTCAGAAATGAAGTTCTAAACTTTGCAGAGCTGAACTAAGAGACAAATTAATCTCACTGAACTAGTCTATGTTGTTTGTCCCTGTTTTACCTCTTTAGGACACATTTGTTGCATAAACCCAGCCATTTATTTGGACAGGAAAAAGCAACACAAAATACAAAGGTCTAGTGGTAGCACTGTATCCTGAGGTAATTAAAATTTCTATTTTTGCAGCCAGTGGCCCCTGTAGCCATAGCTATTAAAAGTACAAAAATTTAGATCTGGAGAATAATCGTGCCAAGGACAATGCTTGACCAAATGTAATTAGTTGAATTTAGATAAATTCTTAATCTGGCTTTCTTTAACTTGAATAGAAAAATCACACACTTCATTGAGCATGAATAGATTTGAAAATGAACATTTGGATTATATGTGAGGATATTTTTCCCAGAATAATAGGCCCAAGATTTTTCGATATGCTAAGTGGAACCTATTTGTTGACCCAAAGACTATATCAGCCTTCTGTTTTTACTCTCTAGTTCTATTTGCTGATTTTTGTTAATATTTATCATAACAGAAATAGTAGGTAAGAGAAAGCAAGAGAATAACAGATCCATTTAAGTCCTTACTCTTTGTTTTTTCAGTGCTTCTTGTTCTCTTTCTTAGGGATAATTAGAGATAAATGGTATGGTATTATATTTGCTCAGATAGCAATACAAAAATGCCTATTTCCATCATTTTCAGTAATAGACTTTCAAGCTATATTTTCCTCAAACTTGATCCTCATTATTCCAGTAATATTTAAGCTATTAATTTCTCCAGAGAGTGCTTTTTGAAAATGGTAAATTATAAGACAAATCCCAAAATTACATTTTCTTTAATTTACAGTATTGTTCAAGCTCTACTGTTAGCATAAATGAATAGTCTGAGCTGCAGTCTGAAATAAAGCCTTGCACATTAAACAGTTGGCTTGGAAACAGAAACATTAAGAATATGATTGAAATTTTTACAGAAGATGAAATAATAGCATTCACAAAAGCTCATTTATGATAATTCTAACATTTCTGCTAGAGTCATATAAAAGTAACAACATTTACCCCCTCCCCCCAAAAAAAGGTGAAGGGTTTCACTTTCTAACCAATTGCAATGATATCAATTTTGCCCTTAGTGAAAAGTGATTTTCACAGTTATATAGATTTCATTTTTTTCCAAGTTGCAAGTTTACCCTCTTGAAGGAACAAAAATGGCTTTTCAAAACAAAAGTCAACTGAAGCCAAAGTTGTCATGTTTGATGTCTAAAATGCAGTCATATTACAAACAAGCCTACAAGAGCAATAAATACAGTCAAACAGCATGTTACCCTGAAAGACACTGAAGTCTACAAAAGCCTAGAAACATCAGCTCAATTATCTTATTATAAAAATAGATTAATTATGCTAATGTGCTGTGGAATCATACAAATTACCCCCAGAATCTGAAGCTATGTTTTAAATCACTTATTTAGGCAATCTCATTTCAACCTAGTAGTTATATCTGTTTGCTTTATTTTTGTTTTTTTCTTTGTTAGAGGTGGGGGTTTGAGAAAGGAAGATAGATTATACTTGTTACAAAATTGTGAAGAAAGGTAGACTTCTTAAAGATGTTGATAATCTGATGAACTGCCGATGATAACTATCTGAGGTCAGAGTAAGCGTTTGTAATTCTTCACATGAGAAACTTTAAATTCACTCAGAGACTAAGAAAATCACTTCCTCCATCTAGTGGTAACTGATGGTAATTTCTCCCAAATTCTAAAACATTTCAGCTTTTTTAAAATGTCGTTTTGTTTTTATACCCATGCTTATGTCAGACCATTGTATTTATGTGGAAAATTAAGCTAAATTTTGTTAGTTTTCTGAAAAACTACTACAGCCTGAAAGAATGTAGCATTACTATCTACATTATTTTACTCTTGAGTCAAAATGCATTAAGCATAGTCCCTGTTTACAAACCAGTCTGGGAGACCTGACATATATGTGTAAGAGGGGGAGGGCTAAAAGAGTTAATTATCAAATGAGTGATAAAGTCAGATACTATAAGAACTCTGAGGAAGATGTGGTTGTTGATGGTTGCCGCTGATTGAAAAAGGCTTCTCATTAAGAGTCGGACACGACTGAGAGACTTCACTTTCACTTTCATGGAATGATGGAGCAAATGGAATTGATATGATCTTTAAAGACATGATGGGGCTTCCCTGGTGGTGCAGACATTAAAGCGTCTGGCTGCAATGTGGGAGACCTGGGTTCGATCCCTGGGTCAGGAAGATCACCTGGAGAAGGAAATGGCAACCCACTCCAGTATTCTTGCCTGGAGAATCCCATGGACGGAGGAGCTTGGTGGGCTACAGTCCACGGGTCGCAAAGAGTCAGACACGACTGAGCCGGACACGACTGAGTGACTTCACTTCACTTCACTTAAAGACATGATAGAATTTACATAACCAGTTAAGGACAAATAGTAAAGGTTTAGAACAGGAAACTGACATATTGAGCTTTGGGAAGATCCTCTGGTATCCGTGTGTAGGATAGTTTGATGTGAGCAGGGAACTTACTATTTATATTTGAGCCCATGTATTCCCCCAGCAGGATTCCCTGGTGACTCAGCAGTAAAGAATCCACCTACAATGCAGGAGACTCTGGTTGGATCCCTGAGTCAGGAAGATCCGTTGGAGAAGGAAATGGCAACCCACCCCAATATTCTTGCCTGAAAAATCCCATGGACAGAGGAGCCTCATGGGCTATAGTCCATGGAGTTGCAAAGAGTCAGACACAACTCAGCAACTAAACAATGACAATTCCCCCAGCACAAGCAATAATACCCAGGTAACATGGTACTTTGTTCCTCATCTCTCTGGACATGTAATACTTTCTTATGAGATGTTATAAGTCTAGAATTTGCTCTATGACAATTTTGATTCATATAAGTGATCCCTTCAAAAAATACCCATAAGCATGTCTAAAATTTAGTTTCAGTAATTATATCTTTCTCAACACTAAAATCCATGCTGACCATATTTATATTTAGGATTCAGGCCCTCAAAATGGTAGTAGTAATCATAAAAATTCCCAGTTGTTGAGGATTATATGCCAGGCCCTAAATAAAGGTGCATTTTTTCAGTGAGTACTTACTGAGTGCTTGTCATGTGCCAAATAGGCTGTTAGTAATTCTTAGGATAATCTATGAGTTAGTTGTGAAAGTGAAGTGAAAGTGAAGTCGCTCAGTCGTGTCCGACTCTTTGCAACCCTGTGGACTGTAGCCTACCAGGCTTCTCTGTCCATGGGATTCTCCAGGCAAGAATACTGGAGTGGGTTACCATTTCCTTCTCCAGGGGATCTTCCCGACCCAGGGATCGAACCCGGGTCTCCCGCATTGGAGGCAGATGCTTTAATCTGAGCCACAAGGGAAGCCCCTCTAATTTTATAGATGAGAAAACTGAAGATTAAGGGGGTAAGTAGCATTTCCATAGTCACCTTGTTGATAGCTAGTACATCTTGAGTTTCAGCCCAGATCTCTTTGATTCAGTAAAACGTGTCAGAGGTGAAAGTTAAAAAGTATTTGGCCAGGATGCAAGATTTCTGAACGCCTGTATCTCATATCTTCTACAGCAATATCTTTCCTTTCCTTTCCCTTCCCTCCATCCAGTCTACCCTAGCTTCATTGCAAGGGATACAGGCACAGAGCCCAAAGTCAGGCAAATGTGCCTTCTTTATTACTATGGAACTTATGTCCAGAGCCTCAGTGTATGAACTAATCAGGAGTCAGTAGCCAAGTCCCTTTCCATGGCTTGTTGTTGTTTAGTTATTCAGTCATGACCAACACTTTTGCAACCCTATGGACTGTAGCCCCACCAGACTCCTCCATCCATGGGATTTCCCAGGCAAGAATACTAGAGTGGATTGTCATCTCCTCCAGGGGATCTTCCTAACCCAGGGATCAAACCCACATCTCCTGCATTGCAGGCAGATTGTTTACTTTTGAGCCACCAGAGGAAACCTTTTCATAGCTTGGTGTTTCTCAAACTCTCGTCCTAAGAAACAGTTTAAAAGATGTTTATTAGAATGCCATATTAAAGTATCCTGTGACCAGAAATATGGAATTACTGCATTGTGTATTTTCCTCTTGATGTTCAAGAATGTACATTAACAGATTACAAACTGAGAAAAGTCCCACAGGAAAAAGATTGAGTAAGTCAGCTAAAGACAGTTTTTCTCAAATTTGTTTAACCAAGAACTCTCTTACCATAAAATTACTAATGCACTGTGGAACAATGTCCAATGTCCCAGCTGTCACAATGGCAAGCTTAAGCAAAAAATATGCTAAAATCACCTCCAATCTTCCATTGGAATTAATGTAGCTCCTTCACCATCTACAAAATTGAGTTTCTCTGACCCCAAACATTTTGTCTGCTCACTTTTCCTAAATGCCAGTGGTGCAGCATGGTGCATAAAGAAGATGACTGCAAGCCTCACACTCACAAAATACTACAAAACACAATTAAATTCCAGAATAAATATGACCACTACCTCACCAATTTACAGTGTAAGTATCAATTACTTTTATTATTTGTTTTTTCAAACCAATTTTGTCCTTTTGGATACATTTTTTCATCAGTCATAGCTCTTCTTTAAACATAACTAAGACATTTTATATGTTTGTATTTTACATTTCCAACATCTCAGACTTTGCTGGTCTGATTCTGTTGCCTGTTGTTCCTAATGACTCGTGCTTATGCGGTTTTTTTTTTTTCCTTTTGTGCTTGTTTTCACTATAAGCTCATATTCCTTGAAATTTTATCTGAAGGAATTCCTTGAAGCCTGGGTTTAAAGTACAATCCTCAAGAGAGAAATGCATTTTGGGAATTCCCTGGTGATCCAGGGGCTAAGACTCCACTCTCCCAAGTTCAACCTGACCAGGAAACTAGATTCTGCATATTGCAACTAAGAATCTGCATGCTGAAACAAAGATCCTGTGAACTACAACTAAGACCCAGCACAACCAAAATAAGTAGGTATATTTTAAAAAGAGAGGAATGCATTTGCTTCCAGGTATACCTGGAGGTACTCCCAACCAGAGACCACTTTAAACTGAATTGTAGCATGAAGATACTCCAGTCTGCAGGCAGTATGAATTCTCCACCCAAAGAGTACTGAGAACCAGCTGCACTTACCTATCACCGGGGACACTTTCTGTCCCCACCTCCTACCTCCCCTTGCATCCAAAACCAAAGCTAAGAAGATGAGTTGTGGGATTGGGTCCTTCTTTGAATGATGGTGTCATCTGTTGGGCTGAAGGAGGAAGGGGCTCTGATCTGACTTCCCACTTTGTAGGAGGCTTAGGTTTACTGTCTACCCACATGTGGCCCCTGAAACAGTAGTTCTAGGCCACCTACAAAAGCAGCAGGATAAAAAGATGAGAGTCGGGAGTGTTGATGAACTGGCTCCTGCATGAAGTCGCAGTCCTGGGAGCCACTCAGACTCTGGCCTTCAACCAGCCTCAAGGTTCTTTTCCTTCTGTATCAGAATCATTAAGGCAAGGATGGGAGGAGGACACGAGGACAATGACCCAGATCCAAGCAGACAAAGTGCGGCATGGTGGAAGGCTCAGCTGCTCTTCCTTTTCAGCCCTTAGGCAGTCCAAGAGGCTTTGAGTCATCTCTGGGCCAGGCGAGTTCCAAGGCAGCTGTGACCTCACCGTTGAATGGGAAAGAACCAGAACAGGCCAAGTCCAAAGGTGTCCCCACAGATGCACTTCTCACTGGGGCAGCAGCAGAGCTGAGCACGGATCCTTACTACTCTTTGCTCAAAGGGAGATGTCATCTGTCCTTGCCTGCCTTTCAGCGCCTCTTTCGACTCAAGAAGCTCTCTAGCTTCTTGCTTCGTTTCAGCTCCTTAAACTTCTCAGCCAGGACCAGCTGGCGCTGCTCAGATTTCTTCAGGAAGTATGGCCGATGGCCCTGCTGGGCCTGAGCCCGCCGCTCCTGCTTCAGGGCGAGGCGCAGCTCCTGCTGCCGCTTTCGTTCCTTCTGGGCCATTTCTTGCTGCTCCATTCGCTGAAGCAGGTGCTGTAGTTTCTCATGCTCCTCCCCTGAACGGCGCTTCTTCAGCTGCTTTTTCACCAGCTCTTTCTCTCTGGCTCGGATGTCATCTAGGAATGGATATGTTTTATCAAACACCTCAGGATTATACTCCCCTGACAGATCATCAAAGCGGGGGTCCCGGGCTACCTTCTTACTGATGGGGACAACCTGACGCAAAAATGGCACCCGGACCTTGGCTGACATTTCCAGAGGCCTGTGCTTATCTGCAACACACGCTTTTTGGACAGGTGGTCTACAATTCTGCTTCTTAGTGCTGCCTCCTGTTACCAGTTGTTTGTAGGCTTTAGTCCCCACTTGGCTCTGCAATTCCAACAGCTCCTCTAATGACATGTGAGATGTGCCATTCTGCAGGCTCCCATCATCCCGAGCCCCGCTGGGAGGCCCTGCAACCGCCCCGCCACGGGAGCTTGCTCTCGGCATCTCAATTACTTTTAAATAGCATTCCCCCAACAAAACCAATGCAATCAAATCAAGAAACACTAAAATCTAGAACCACATGATTCTTAACCAGCTGTAAACTACAACAAAGAAAACAGAAGAGAGGAAAAGAGAAAAAGCTTCTTGGTTTCATCTTCAATAGGATGCTAGTCAATCCTTGGCAGTTGTCTCAAGTCTCCCATCTGTGAAATTAAATTTCTCTTGGGAGAAAGAGCCCATGAGGAGGTTAACTGTGACCCTAGAATTCCATGTCCCAAGGGAAAGGGGAGCAGATGGGAAGTCCATCATTTACACACACTGCTACACTGCCTCTCTCAGAGAGTGCTTGAAACCCTTTGATTTTCTTTCAAATTTTAGACATTAGTTTGGAGCACCTCTTTTCTGAAGCCCCGTTCTCTATCCTGTATATCTCAAACCTCAAATCTTCTCTTCCTACTGTCTTTGGTCCCTGCATTCCTAGCACCCGAGTCTAAGTTGACAGGGATCTCCCTCTTGGAAACAGCTTTCATGCCTTCCTATGAAAAAACACCCATTTTATCATGCAGTTCACACAGTCCTAATCTCCTGTACTTCCCCTGTGTTTCTTCTCCTCAATGAGATACCACAATATTGATGGCCTAGGGCTACTGAGAGGCTGCTGCCCCTTCCTTCTCTGAAATTCCTCAGGCCAGTCCTTCCATCTTCCTGGCAAAGGAAGCCCTTTTTTGCCCCCACATTTGCCCCAGCTGATAAGAATCACTCAATAGTTTTCTGAACTGGACTTGCTAGTGGCAATGCAGCTTAAAGAGTCTAATGATATATAATATCCATGTGCTTATAGTACAACCTAAACCTGATTGCTGTTTTCACCTGAAGTCCATAATGGAAGTCATGTGGAGAAAGCAGATAGACCAAACTCAAAATGGGAGAAGGGTAAGATGAGCTTCATGCTTTCAAGCTTGTGAAAATATTTGTCAAGTTGCCTGGAGAAAAACCATCTTTGTGGTGAGAAACTCTGGATGTAGTTTATCATGAGAGTATTTTTATTTACCATTATTTGATAACTTAATGAACAATGCTTTGATTCTTGTTTTGCAGAAAATACAAAAAGAGCTGATGAGATTCTCAGCTTTAAAAGACATGATCTCCCACCTTCCATAATTTATTTTGATACTTATGTGTGTCCTACAGTATTTGCTGCTACCACTACATAATGAGTGGCAAGCTCAAAGTTACAATAAATTATGCATAATTTAGTCTCTTGAAAGGTCTATAAATACAGTGTGAAGTGTTCAGCTTTCCACTTGGTACAACATCTGAAATCAGATTGCTTTGATGCAAATGTTTGTCTCAATATTATAATTGTGGCATGAATTCGTCTGAATTTATTTTGTTTGTCAAAGAACATTTTATTAATTAGTTACATTAGTCTCAAGGGTATTAGTTTTCTAAAGACATCAGTGTCAAAACTTCTGCAAATATAAAATAATAACTCATTTTTAAAAGAAGAAAAGTTTTAAGTGATTTATTTATTTTGAATAATAAATGCTGGGTCTTCGTTTCTTTGCCCGGGCTTTTGCTAGTTGCAACAAGTCGAGGCTACTCTCTAGTTGTGGTATACAGGCATCTCATTGCGTGGCTTCTCTTGCTGCAGAGCACAGAATCTAGAGGACAGGCCCAGTCACTGTGGTGCAGGGACTTAGTTGCCTTGCAGCATGTGGGATCTTCCTGCACCAGGGATCAAACCTATGTCTTCTGCCTTGGCAGGTGGATTCTTAACCACTGGAACGCCAGCGAAGTCCTTACTGAGTGATTTTAAAAGTACCATTTGGAGACTATGAATACTCCTAAGAGGTATATTTTCCAAACATTTCTAGTCATTGAGAAATGTACTAAGCTTACTGTTTAAACCCCATCATGGATCACAGCCTGGTCATGGTGAAGGGGTTTGCATAACTTGATAAAGCTGTGAGCCCGCCGCACAGGACTACCCAAAACAGATGGGTCATAGTGAACAGTTCTGACAAACTGTGGTCTACTGGAGGAGGAAATGGCAACCTACTCCAGTATTCTTGCCACAAGAACCCCATAAACAGTACAAAAAAGGCAAAAAGCTATGACACTGGAAGATGAATCCCTCACGTCGGAAGGTGTCCAATATGCTACTGGGGAAGAGTGGAGGACAATTACTAATAGCTCCAGAAAAAATGAAGCAGCTGGGCCAAAGCAGAAACAACCCTCATTTGTGCATGTGTCTGATGGTGAAAGTAAAATCCAGTGCTGTAAAGAACAATGTGGCAGAGGAACCTGGAATGTTAGGTCCATGAATCAAGGTAAATTGGAAGTGGTCAAACAGGAGATGGCAACAGTGAACATTGACAACTTAGGAATCAGTGAACTAAAATGGACCAGAATGGGCAAATTTAATTCAGATGACAATTATATGTACTACTGTGGGCAAGAATCCTTTAGAAGAATGGAGTAGCTTCATAGACAACAAAACAGTCTGAAATGCAATACTTGGGCACAACCTCAAAAAGGACAGAATGATCTTGGTTCATTTTCAAGGCAAACCATTCCACATCACAGTAATCCAAGTCTATGCCCCAAACCACTAATGCTGAAGAAGCTGAAGTTGACTGGTTCTATAAAGACCTACAAGACCTCCTAGAATGCACACCAAAAAAAGATGTCCTTTTCATAAAAGGGGATTGGAATACAAAAGTAGGAAGTCAAGAATAACAGGCAAGTTTGGCCTTGGAGTACAAAATGGACCAGGGAAAAGGCTAACAGAGTTTTGCCAAGAGAACATGATGGTCAGAGCAAACATCCCTTTCCAACAACCCATGAGACAGCTCTACACATGGACAAAACCGAGGGTCAATACCAAAAGCAGATTATGTTCTTTGCAGCCAAAGATGGAAAAGCTCTATACAGTCTGCAAAAACAAGACCTGGAGCTGATGTGGCTCGGGTCATGAACTCCTTATTGCAAAATTCACACTTACATTGAAGAAAGTAGGGGAAAACCACTAGGTCATTGAAGCATGACCTAAATCAAATCCCTTACAATTATACAGTGGAGGTGACTAATAGATTCAAGGGATTAGATCTGATAAACAGAGTACCTGGACAGAGGTTTATAACATTGTACAGGAGGCGGTGACCAAACCATTCCAGAGAAAAAGAAATGCAAGAAGACGAAGTGGTTGTCTGAGGAGGCTTTATAAATAGCTGATGAAAGAACAGAAGTGAAAGGCAAGGAAGAAAGCGAAATATGTACTCAACTGAATGCAGAGTTCCAGAGAATAGCAAGGAGAGATAAAAAGGCTTCCATAAATGAAAACTGCAAAGAAATAGAGGGAAAAACTAGAGATCGCTTCAAGATAATTGGAGATATCAAGGAAACATTTCATGCAAGGGTGGGCAAAATAAAGGCCAGAAAATAAAGACCTAACAGAAACGGAAGAGATTAAGAAGAGGTGGCAAAAATACACAAGAAATATACAACAAGATTTTAATGACTTGGATTATCACGATGGTGTGGTCCCTGACCTAGAGCCAGACATCATGGAGTATGAAGTCAAATGGGCCTCTGAAAGCATTACTACCACCAAAGCTAGTGGACATGATAGAATTCCAGCTCAGTTATTTCAAATCCTAAAAGATGATGCTGTTAAAGTGCCAGCAAATTTGGAAAACTCAACAGTGGCCACAGGATTGGAAAAGGTTAGTTTTCATTCTAATCCGAAAGCAGGGCAATGCCAAAATTGTTCAGACTACCTTACAATTGCAGTCATTCCACATGTTAGCAAAGTAATGCTCAAAGATTCCAGATATACAAGCAAGGTTTCAAAATGGCAAAGGAACCAGAGATCAAATTGCCAACATCTATTGGATAATGGAGGAAGCAAGGGAATTCCACAAAAATATCTACTTCTGCTTCACTGACTATGCTAAAACCTTAGACTGTGTGGATCACAACAAACTGTGGAAAATTCTGAAAGAGATGGAATTAACAGACCACCTTACCTGTCTCCTGAGAAACCTATATGTGGATCAAGAAGCAACAATTAGAACCAGACATGGCTCAAATGAGTGGTTCAAAATTGGGAAAGGAGCGAAATAAGGCCTGCGTATTTAACTTATATGTAGAGTACATCATGGAAATGCTGGGCTGGATGAATCCTAAGCTGGAATCAAGATTGTTCGGAGAAATATCAACAACTTCAGTTATGCAGATGATATCACTCTAATAGCAGAAAGTGAAGAGGAGCTAAAGAGCCTCTTGATGAGGGTGAAGGAGGAGAGTGAAAAAGCTGGCTTGAAACTCACATTGAAAAAAAAAAAAACCTAAGATCATGGCATCTAGTCCCATCACTTCATGGCAAATAGATGGGAAAAACTTGGAAGTAGTGACATATTATCTCTCCTTGGACTCCAAAATCACTGCGGAGAGACTGCAGCCATGACATTCAAGGACACTTGCTCCTTAGAAGGAAAGTTATGACCAACTTAGACACCATATTCAAAATCAGGGGCTTAACTTGGCCAACAAATGTCCATATAGTCAAAGCTGTGGTTTTTCCAGTAGTCATGTATGGATATGAGAGTTGAACCATAAAGAAAGCTGAGTGCCGAAGAATTGATGCTTTCGAATTGTGCTGGAAAAGACTCTGGAGAGTCCCTTGGACAGCAAGGAGATCAAGCTAGTCAATCCTAAAGGAAATCAACCCTGAATATTCATTGGAAGGACTGATGCTGAAGCTGAACCTCCAATACTTTGGCCACCTGATATGAAGAGCTGACTCACTGAAAACACCTGATGCTGGGAAAGAATAAGGGCAGAAGGAGAGTTCAGTTCAGTCACTCAGCCATGTCCAAATCTTTGCAACCCCATGGACTGCAGCATGCCAAGCTTCCCTGTCCATCACCAACACCCCGAGCTTGCTCAAACTCATGTCCATCTAGTCGGTAATCCCATCCAACTATCTCAACCTCTGTCATCCCCTTTTCCTCCTGCCTTCAATCTTTCCTGGCATCAGGATCTTTTTTAATGAGTCAGTTCTTTGCATCAGGTGGCCAAAGTATTGGAGCTTCAGCTTTAGTATCAGTCCTTCCAATGAATATTCAGGGTTGATTTCCTTTAGGGTTAACTAGCTTGATCTCCTTTCTGTCCAAGGGACTCTCAAGAGTCTTCTCCAGCACCATAATTCAAAAGCATCAATTCTTCAGCACTCAGCTTTCTTTACGGTCCAACTCTCATATCCATACATGACTACTGGAAAAACAATAGCTTTGACTAGATGGACATTTGTTGGCAAAGTAGTGTCTCTGCTTTTTAATATGCTGTCTAGGTTTGTCATAGCTCTTCTTCCAAAGAGCAAGTGTCTTCAATTTCAGGGATGCAGTCACTGTCCACAGTGATTTTGGACCCCAACAAAATAAAATCTGTCACTATTTCCACTTTTTCTCCATCTATTTGCCATGAAGTGCTGGGACCAGATGCCATGATCTTCGTTTTTTGAATGTTGAGTTTTAAGCCAGCTTTTTCACTCTCCTCTTTCACCTTAATCGAGAAGTTCTTTAGTTCTTCTTCACTTTCTGCCATTAGTGTGGTGTCATCTGCATCTCTGAGGTTATTGATGTTTCACCCAGTAATCTTGATTCCAGCTTGTGTTTCATCCAGCCTGACATTTCACATGATGTATTCTGCATATAACTTAAATAAACAGGATGACAACATACAGCCTTGGCATACTCATTTCCCAATTTGGAAGCAGTCTGTTGTTCCATGTTCAGTTCTAACTGTTGCTTCTTGACCTGCATACAGATTTCTCAGGAGGCAAGCAAGGTGGTCTGGTATTCCCATCTCTTGAAGAATTTTCTAGAGTTTGTTGTGATCCACACAGTCAAAGGCTTTGGCATAATCAATAAAGCAGTAGTACATGTTTTCCTGTAACTCTCTTGCTTTTTCTGTGACCCAGCAGATGTTGGCAATTAGATCTTTGGTTCCTCTCCTTTCCTAAATCCAGCTTGAACATCTGAAGTTCACGGTTCACATACTGTTGAAGCCTGGCTTGGAGAATTTTTAGCGTTACTTTACTAGCGAATGAGATGAATGCAATTGTGCAGTAGTTTGAGCATTCTTTGGCATTGCCCTTCTTTGGGATTGGAATGAAAACTGACCTTTTCCAGTCCTGTGACCACTGCTGAGTTTTCCAAATTTGCTGGCATATTGAGTGCAGCACTTAACAGCATCATCTTTAGGATTTGAAACAGCTCAACTGGAATTCCATCACCTCCACTAGCTTTGTTAGTAGTGCTTCCTAAGGCCCATTTGACTTCGCATTCCAGGATGTCTGCCTGTAGGTGAGTGATCAGACCATGTCTGCCTGTAGGTTATCTGGGTCACTAAGATCTTTTTTGTATAGTTCTTCTGTGTATTCTTGGCACCTCTTCTTAATATCTTCTGCTTCTGTTAGGTCCATACCATTTCTGTCCTTCATTGTACCCATCCTTGCATGAAATGTTCCCTTGGTATCTCTAATTTTCTTGAAAAGATCTCTAGTCTTTCCCATTCCATTGTTTTCCTCTATTTCTTCACATTGATCACTGAAGAAGGCTTTCTTATCTCTTCTTGCTATTCTTTGGAACTCTGCATTCAGATGGGTATATCTTTCCCTTTCTCCTTTGCCTTTTGCTTCTCTTCTTTTCTCAGCTATTTGTAAGGCTTCCCCAGGGAGCCATTTTTTCTTTTTGCATTTCTTTTCTTGGGAATGGACTTGATCGCTGCTTCCTGTGCAATGTCACAGACCTCTGTCCATGGTTCTTCAGGCACTCTGTCAGATCTAATACCTTGAATCTATTTGTCACCCACACTGTATAATCATAAGGGATTTGATTTAGGTTATACCTGAATGGTCTAGTGGTTTTCCCTACTTTTTTCAATTTAAGTCTGAATTTGGCAATAAGGAGTTCATGTTCTGAGCCACAATCAGCTCCCGGTCTTATTCTTGCTGACTGTGTAGAGCACCTGCATCTTTGGCTGCAAAGAGTAAAATCAATCTGATTTCGGTGTTGACCATCTGGTGATGTCCATGTGTAGAGTCATCTCTTGTGTTGTTGGAAGAGGGTGTTTCCTATGACAGGTGCATTCTTTTGGCAAAACTCTGTTAGCCTTTGCCTTGTTCATTTTGTACTCCAATGCCAAACTTGCCTGTTACTCCAGGTATGTCTTGACTTCCTACTTTTGCATTCTAGTCCCCTGTAATGAAAAGGACATCTTTTTTTTTTTTTTTGGTGTTTCTTCTCGAAGGTCTTGTAGGTCATCATAGAACCATTCAACTTCAGCTTCTTCGGCATTACATTCGGTTGGGGCATACACTTGGATTACTCTGATATTGAATGGTTTGCCTTGGATACGAACTGAGATCATTCTGTCATTTTTGAGGTTGCATCCAAGTATTGCATTTCAGACTGTTTGGTTGATTGTTAGGGCTACTCCATTTCTTCTGAGGGATTCTTGCCCACAGTAGTAGATATAATGGTCATCTGAATTCAATTAGCCCATTCTGGCCCATTTTAGTTCACTGATTCCTAAAATGTCAATGTTCACTCTTGCCATCTTCTGTTTGACCACTTCCAATTTACCTTGATTCATGGGCCTAACATTCCAGGTTCCTATGCAGCATTGTTCTTTACAGCATCAGACTTTACTTCCATCACCAGTCACATCTACAACTGGGCATTGTTTTTGCTTTGGCTCTGTCTCTCCATTCTTTCTGGAGTTATTTCTCCACTCTTCTCCAGTAGCATATTGGGCACCTACCGACCCGGGGAGTTCATCTTTCAGCGTCATATCTTTTTACCTTTTCATACTGTTCATGGGGTTCTCAAGGCAAGAATACTGAAATGGTTTGCCATTCCCTTTTCCAGTGGGCCACAGTTTGTCAGACCTCTCCACCATGATCCATCCATCTTGGGTAGCCCTGCACAGCATGGTCATAGTTTCATTGAGTTAGACAAGGCTGTGATCCATGTGATCAGTTTGGTTAGTTTTCTCTGATTGTGGTTTTCATTCTGTCTGCCCTCTGAAGGATAGGGATAAGAGGCTTATGGAAGCTTCCTGAATGGAGAGACTAACAACTGTGGGGGGAAACTGGGTCTTATTCTGATGTGTAGGGCCATGCTCAGTAAATGTTTAATCCAATTTTCTGTTGATGGACAGGGCTGTGTTCTCTACCTGTTGTTTGGCCTGAGGCCAAACTAGGGTAGGGGTAATTACGGTAATGGTGACCTCCTTCAAAAGGACTTGCGCATGCACTGTATTTTATTCAGCGCCCCTGACCCCTCAGCAGACCACTGTCGACCCACACCTCCGCTGGAGACTCCTGAACACTCACAGGCAAGTCTGGCTCAGTCTTTTGAGGGCAACAAAGGATAAGATGGTTAGATAGCATCACTGACTCAGTGGATGCCTGGCGTGATGCAGTCCATGCTTTCACAAAGAGTCAGACACCACTTACTGAATGACATCTATTTATTGCTTCTTGTTATTATCCTGTGTAATTTCTTTTGACAAAATTGGAGTAAAAGCATCTTATCTTTACGTTCAGTTGTTTGGACTAAAATGTCCAAGAAATTTTAGTTTATGTTCTGATAAACAATATTTGTAATTCTTGCTTCTCTTCCATTCCTAAAAATTGTCAAACTATTGATTATGATGAATCTTTGTATAGGCAGCATTGCCTCCATGTGTCCCCATTTAGTGCATGACTTTCATTCTTGAAAGGCCTCTGTTTCATGTGTTTTGTGATTTTGTTGTTGTTGTTGCAAACTCATGTTTGTTGAACTTTATGTATGAAATTTTTTTGAAGACTGCATTTAAGTTTAATTTCTTCCAGAAGTTTTGGGCTTGTGTCTAAAAAATGTCTATTGGAACTGAAACCTAGAACTTAAAAAAATTTTTTTCACCTTGGATTTTGGGGGAGAGTGTACGTAGATAGTATGAATTCCTGCTCCACAACCCCCCTGTCAGTATTATTTATGTCAGTTCAGGTCTTCCAAAAATCAAATGTCCAAATAGGATTGGAAAGATAAGAAATTTATTTGAAAAATAAAAAGACACAGAAACAGCTTTATGTTTTTGGTAAATGGGAAGAGCCTTTAGAAGGCAATGCCAGAAGGTTTCAGATTATAGAATCATTCTGAGAAAGCCTTGGCCAAGCCAATAGGGTGTCTCTGAGCAATAGTTACCATTAGAGGAGTCCCATGTTGGGCAGAAATGGCTCAGCTCTGGTTCTTCAGCCATGCTCCATCATTGACCAAAAGCAACCCTTAGGAAACATGTGTCTCAGTCACTCAGTCATGTCCAATTCTTTGTAACCCTATGGACTGTAGCCCACCAGTCTCCTCTGTCCTTGGAATTCTCCAGGCAATAATACTGGAGCGGGTAGCCATTTCCTTCTCCAGGGGATCTTCCCTCGCCAGGAACAGAACCTGGGTCTCCTGCATTGCAGGCAGATTCTTTACCATCTGAGCCACCAGGGAAGCCCTAGGAAACACAGCCTTGTCATAAACACCACCGTGGATCCAAAGGTGCCCAGGTGGAGGCTGTCAATCAGCTGAGCACCCAAACAACAGATTCTCTGAAAGAGCGATCTGGGCCATCTCACAAGTGCTGGGGAATTGTTTTTCTTATTTCATCATGATGGTATCTCCTGAATTAGAATGGAAGAAGAGCCATGCCACCTTCAGAAATTTTTGAGATGTCCTCTTGGCATTGTCAGGGAAATAAGTCCCCGTAATGGATGAAGTCCCCATAATGGATATGAAAAATGAAACAGAAACAGGAATTGTCTTTAAGAGTCAGTGCT
Organism: Capricornis sumatraensis; assembly: GCF_032405125.1. Classification (NCBI taxonomy): domain Eukaryota; kingdom Metazoa; phylum Chordata; class Mammalia; order Artiodactyla; family Bovidae; genus Capricornis; species Capricornis sumatraensis. The sequence goes on from NC_091087.1 coordinate 48,414,428, forward strand.
CAACCAGTAGACCAGTTCACGGTATTGGTGAGAGCAGGGAAAGACAGAGAAAATGGTATAAGGCGGAAGTAGGTGATTACCACTTCATGATGGGACACACAGAACAGCTCAGAAATGAAAATAGCGTTGAACCAGCAAGGAACAATATGAGGCTAGATTTCCACTGGTTAGGTATGATCCAATTTTAAGTTTCTTGTTTAAATGTTATTTTATCAGCCAGACTGTGGGCTAGGAAAACTTGAGCTACACACAGTTCTAAATGCAAACCTGTCATTTCCCCTTCAATGTCCCACTCAAGGACCTAGTATATAATACAGAGAACTAAAAAGATTATATCACACACCCACACAAAGCAAAGCATACAAAATATATCCTGACCCCTATATTTTCTATCTCATTTAATGGCATAATCATTGCAATCATTATTTACTCACCCGGCTAGAAAACTAATAACTATCCTCTGCTCCCTCACTTTTACTCTACATAATTTAATCAAGTTATCAAATCTTATTAACTCTGCCTCAAAACTCTTTTGTCTGTTCTTTCTTCCTCTTACACCTCTAATTACATTTCGCTGTGTAAAAACATCATATAGTTCCATAATACATGTAGGGCAGACTTTAGCATTCTTAACATGGCATAAAAATTAACAACCCAACATAAACCTCACTTTTCTTTGCTGAGCATCCAACACTTTTCCTTCTTTCATCTATTCAGCAAATATTTGAGTGCCTAGTCTGTGTCAAGGATATATATTAGCCACAGAATCATCTGAACTTGCCTTTCTCTTTATTAATCATGGTCTTTCATGCGTCTGTGTCTTCGCATGTGATACTTATATTTCTGATGCCCCTAACTTCACACTCTCAATTATTCAGGACCTAATTTAAATACCACACGCTCTGTGAAAACTCTTCTAGGACTTCCTGATGGTATGTTTCTCCCTCCTCTGTGCCCCCTTAAATACTTGTATATAACTTAATACAACACTTATTACAATAGAATGTTCAACTACCCAACGTTTATTAAGTGTCACTATGTTGTAGGAACAGACATTGAGAATATGTGAGTGAGACACGGATCCTCCTATGGAAGATGTCAGGATCCATTTGCATGTTTTTTTATTCATTTGAGGATGAGCTCCACAATGTCCTGCATTTCTTGGTTCTTGAAATATGACAAGAATTTGGCCATTTGATTCGGGAACAAATTATCAGGTTTGGTTCTGACTTTTTTTCCTTTTTTAAATTTTATCTCTCACATCCTTTTTTTCTGCCAGAATTGCATTCTCTTAAAGCCAGGCAAAGCAAGTTTGTCCTTTTAAGGCCTAGAAATGTTACTTAGGCCATCCAGTCTGCCAATTCGATCTGCCTCAGAATGTAATTTGACATTCTTCCTGTCACAAAGTGACAACTAATTCTCCCCCTCTTGAATATGGGCCAGGCTTACAAACTTGCTTCTGATTAACAGAAGGCAGCAGAAGGGACCCTGCCTAACTTCCAAGGCTAGGTTAGAAAAGGTTATAATGCTTCCACCTGGCTCACTCTTGAAACCCAACCACCACTGGGATGCTGGCTCTTACAGCCTAAGCCACCATGCTGTGAAGAAGCCAAGGAGATAAATGGAGAGATCACATGTAAGTGTTCTGACCATAACTGCAGCCAAGGACCCCTGCTGACAGACAGCATTAAATGCCAGATGTGAGTGACCCAGCCTTGGATGACTCCAGCCCTCTTAGCTGATGCGAAATGAAGTAGAGGAGATCTGAACCGATGAGCCCTGCCAAAAAGGCAGATTTGTGAGCAAAACAAATGTCATTCTTTTAAGCTGCTAAATTGGGCGATATTTATTAGGTAGCAATAGATAACTGGAATAACAGTGAAATAAATTACAACCTAAATGCCATGAGAAGCTCCTCAGAGAAGCTGCCAAATGGACTTTTGCAAAGGCCATTTTGAGAGCTGCACATGCAGAAAGCTCTGAAGTTGCAGGGGTTCAGTCACGCCTTAAATTTGCACTTGAACTATATTACCAACAGAGTACAAGATGCATAGAGTTGATCTAAAGCTTTTCTATGTTATGTTATTTATCTTTGTAACAAGCTCCCTGCTTCTTTTCTTGACCCCCATGCACTCTATTCTCAACACAGCAGCCAAAGTTGTATGTTTAAAACATTAGTCAGATAATGTACCTTTCTTGCTCCTTCCATAGCTTTCCATCTCACAAAATATAAAATTCAAATCATTATTATAGCTAAAAATCTATATAATCTACCCTCCAGCTACTTTATCTCCTCCAGCTCTGTCTCATTCACTCTGTTTCAGCCACTTGACACCCTTCCTGTCCCTACAACACACCAAGCATATTTCTGTGTCAGGGTCTCATTCCCTTAGTTTATTTGTATCTGCTTCAATATCACTTTATCAGAAAGGACTTCAGTGATCTCTCAGTTTAAAATGAAACTCCCTTCTCTCTATTAATTTGCTCCATTATTTGTTTTCTTTACTGCACTTACCTCATGTGGCATGTTACTGCTATATCGCTTATTTGTTTATTTTGTGTCTCCTTCCACTGGAATATGAGCTCCATGAGGATAGGGACTTGGTTTACTACTCTGTCCTCAGGTCTTTGAACAATACCTGGCACTCAGTAATCACTGTTGATCGTATGAATGAATGAATATTTTTGAAGAGGAGAGCAAAGACATAAATGGCTTTAAATCATAAATTAGTAGGTTTTTCTCAGTCAAGATTCCATTTATACTAATTCTGATTGTCACCAAACCATGAATAAATTATGTTAGTCATAGGACTTATGTTTATAGAAACACAAAGACTTGCAAAGTGATTTTTTAAAAGGAAACATTGACTATGAATTACATATATGAGATACAAAACTACATATGTGAATTATATATATGAGATGAAATAATCACATATACAACTTGAAAAAGCTGAGACATAGAACAGTTAATTGACAATATTCCAGAGGATATAATAGGATGCTTTTCATTCATTTTATCTATCATTAATTTATTCCAATATACTTAAAATTTTGTACTACAATTAATGGCTGATCAGACACAAATAATGGACAGTTCCTGGAAACAACTTATAATGCTGTGGTTAGTGGCTGATGTTGTTTTCCCCATTTCCAGAACTCTGCATCCTTTGCGTAGATCCAGATTACTGTCCGATGTCAGTTTCACATTCTTTCTATCTGAAGAAGTTCCTTTAACATTTCTTATAGCTAAAGTCTGAAAAAGTTTGGAAATATCTTTCTTTCTCTTTCATTTTTGAAAAAGGTTTTCAGGAGGTATAGAACTCTGGGCTGATAGTTTGTTTGTTTGTTTTTACTTGCAGTACTTAAAGAATGTTTCTCCATTGACCTCTGGCTTGTGTAGTTTTTGTGAGTGCCGAAGAATTGATGCTTTTGAACTGTAGTGTTGGAGAAGACTCTTGAGAGTCCCTTGGACTGCAAGGAGATCCAATCAGTCCATTCTGAAGGAGATCAACCCTGGGATTTCTTTGGAAGGAATGATGCTAAAGCTGAAACTCCAGTACTTTGGCGACCTCATGGGAAGGGTTGACTCATTAGAAAAGACTTTGATGCTGGGAGGGATTGGGGGCAGGAGAAGAAGGGGACGACAGAGGATGAGATGACTGGATGGCATCACTGACTCGATGGACACAGGTCTGAGTGAACTCTGGGAGTTGATGATGGACAAGGAGGCCTGGCGTGCTGTGATCCATGGAGTCGCAAAGAGTTGGACACGACTGAGCAACTGAACTGAGCAGAACTGAACTGAAAAAGAAAGATATGTATCATGCTTACAGTAAGCAAATAAACAAAAAAGCTATAGTGGCTGTATTAATATAGTAATAGCATACAGAGTAAACTTAAGAACAAAGATTACCAGAGAGGGTTCAGAGAGCTTCCTGATTGGTGAACATGTACAGAGTCCGAGAAAGTGGCACCTGGGGAGGCATGGAAGTTCTGAGCCCTTTTCCCCATACCCTGTCCTATGCCCCCCATACCCTATCCTAAAAGAGGTCCGTCCTGGGTGTTCATTGGAAGGACTGATGTTGAAGCTGAAACTCCAATACTTTGGGCACCTGATGTGAAGAGCTGACTCATTGGAAAAGACTCTGATGCTGGGAAAGATTGAGGGCAGGAGGAGAAGGGGACAACAGAGAATGAGATGGTTGGATGGCATCACTGACTCAATGGACATGAGTTTGGGTGGACTCCAGGAGTTGGTGATGGACAGGGAGGCCTGGCATGCTGCGGTTCATGGGGTTGCAAAGTGTCGGACATGACCGAACGACTGAACTGAACTGAACTGAGCTGAACTGTCCTCTGCAAATCTTTGACCTGGCTGTCCCTGAGATATAACCTTTCATAATAAACAAATAGACTAGTGAGTAAACAGGTGCCTGAGTTCTGTGAGCCATGGGAACCTCTGATTTACAGCCAACTGGTCAGAAGCACAGGTGATTTCCTGGGCTTGCAACTGGCGTCTGAAGTTGGTAGAAGGGGACAGTCTTAAGGAACTGAGCCCTTAACCTGTGGAAACCAATGCTCCTTCCATGTAGATAGTGTCAGCATTTAGCTGAATTGCAGGGCACCCAGCTGGCCCTAAGAGTTGCTTGGCAGTGTGAGAAACCAACACCACCACATACACACGCATATTGGAATTGGGGCCAGAACCCCTAGACCACTTTGGACATCCTTTACATCTCCTCTTACACCTTCCTGGCTCACTCTTTGGTTCCAGAACTGTTGCCACAACAAACTGTAGAAAGGTGTAGCCTGGCAGCATTTTGTCTGGGGGTTGCAACAAGACTCTCTTGCTTTCTGCCAGAATTTTCTTCTGTCACCACATAGCATGCCTTTGGGAACCCTCTCGGCCATTCTGGTGCATCTGAAGGAACCCGTGGTAAATAGGAGGAGAGGAGTTTGAGAATAAATACCCTCCTCTTGCATCTCACCAGCAGGTAATTCTAAGGCACCTTGTTTGCAGTTCTTATTGCACCTGCCACATGGTGGAGAGAGGAAAATCTCAGAGAAACTACAACTCAGGAAAATCTTTGGTAGAGTAAGGAATGAAAATGAGAAAGAGGAGAGGAGCTGGCATTCTCACTAGGCTGTGCCTAAGTTTTACACATCCTCATATCTCTCTAATGTTCAGCTGAATGTAGCTGGTTAATAATTGAGTTGAAAAGATTAATATGTGTAGGACAATAGGGAAAAATAAAATAATATTTTTCTGGCATATATTTAACTAAATTCCTATGGACAATCTAATGTATTAGTGGTCTAGAAAAACCAGCTTTAAAATTTTAATTCAAAATTAGGAGCCTTGAAAAACATCATGTGTAGTATTTGGCTTCCAAGCAGAAGGTATAAAATACTTCCCATTTTATTGGAATAGGCCTATTATTTCTTCTACAAGAAAATTTTTATTTACGCCTTCTTTCTACAAACAAAATGCTAGCAAAAGTTAGCAAGGGTTGATTGGAGGCAAGAGAAGGAGACCAGGAGGGTTGAATAAATGCTGGCAAGGACTTCCCTCCTGCTGACTTTACTATTTTCAAAAGGCAAATGAGGAAGTATGGAATTTATTTAATGGAATATTTAATCATTTTTAAAGAGCTTATTTTTCATGTAAAAACATTGACAAGGGCTATTGACATTAATTTACTCGAATAGACGGAAACATACTGAAACTTTTATTCAAGAATGTTATAAACAATAAATTTCATGAATATTTATTGTAAAATCTACCACATTATAATTCTTTACAGTGCGTTGTTCACCTAAATTTTCACCGTCATAAATTCATACCACAATTAGAGTCTGGAATGCCTGGTATAAATATTTACTAAATGAATTAGAATCAGGGGTAGTTTCCCAACTGTTCTGATTCCCTCTGATTCCACCAGAGCTTCCCTTTCTATATCTTCACACCCAGAGGGACTCTAGGACGTAAAGGACCCCATCTTCCAATAGAGGAAGAAGCTTACTGATGTTTTTTTATTAGGAGGAAAGTGTTCACACAGTGCATTAAACTGGATCCTCAACAAAGTCTCAGGGCAGAAGTAGATGTCTTGAGGGAGTTGGCAAGGGGCCTTGGAAGGGATCAAGTATATCTGAATATATTTTATAGTCTCGTATCTTTGTTTTGGCACTAACCATGTACTTCCATCCTTTCAGGACCTTAATATTTTATTCTTAAGAGATATAGCTGAAGTCTTAATAAAACTTTCATTGATTTCTACTGTAACAGTTTTCATTTTCCCCTAAGATAATAAAGATAACACTGACAACTAGACAGAGAATGAGTTAGGAAGTTCAAGAAAGAAAAGCACATCGAAAGAATAGATAGTTCAGAGAGTCCAAAAACCTTAGTGTTGGAAGATGCTACAAAATAGTGGTTCCTAACTACTGGTCAGTGGGCCAATGTGGAAGAGTGAGTTTTTAGTAACCTCTGGTTATTGAGAGAGAGAAGGAAAGAACTAGAAGAAGGAGAGCATAAAGAGGAGTCACTTTGTTTATAATAATTCTTTCGAGGTAAACACAGCAACCTAAAAAAAAAAAAAGAATTGTGATTTTTGAGCAAATCTGTAAATATACTATTACTATACTGTTTACCTAACGTGAGTGAATTTTATAGTATGTGAATTACAGCTCAGTAAATGATGCTAAAGCTGAAACTCCAGTACTTTGGCCACCTCATGGGAAGAGTTGACTCATTGGAAAAGACTTAGATGCTGGGAGGGATTGGGGGCAGGAGAAGAAGGGGATGACCGAGGATGAGATGGCTGGATGGCATCACGGACTCAATGGACGTGAGTCTGAGTGAACTCTGGGAGTTGGTGATGGACAGGGAGGCTTGGCGTGCTGCAATTCATGGGGTCGCAAAGAGTCAGACACGACTGAGCAACTGAACTGAACTGAACTGAACTGAAAGACCACCTGACCTGCCTCTTGAGAAATCTGTATGCAGGTCAGGAAGCAACAGTTAGAACTGGACATGGACTAACAGACTGGTTCCAAATAGGAAAAGGAGTACGTCAAGGCTGTATATTGTCACCCTGCTTATTTAACTTCTATGCAGAGTACATCATGAGAAACGCTGGACTGGAAGAAACACAAGCTGGAATCAGGATTGCCAGGAGAAATATCAATAACCTCAGATATGCAGATGACACCACCCTTATGGCAGAAAGTGAAGAGGAACTCAAAAGTCTCTTGATGAAAGTGAAAGTGAAGAGTGAAAAAGTTGGCTTAAAGCTCAACATTCAGAAAACGAAGATCATGGCATCCAGTCCCATCACTTCATGGGAAATAGATGGGGAAACAGTGTCAGACTTTATTTTGGGGGGCTCCAAAATCACTACAGACAGTGACTGCAGCCATGAAATTAAAAGACGCTTATCAACCCTGGGATTTCTTTGGAAGGAATGATGCTAAAGCTGAACCTCCAGTACTTCAGACACCTCATGCGAAGAGTTGACTCATTGGAAAAGACTCTGACGCTGGGAGGGATTGAGGGCAGGAGGAGAAGGGGACGACAGAGGATGAGATGGCATCACAGACTCGATGGACATGAGTCTGAGTGAACTCCGGGAGTTGGTGATGGACAGGGAGGCCTGGCATGCTGCGATTCATGGGGTCGCAAAGAGTCGGACACGACTGAACACCTGAACTGAACTGATCTGAAAGATGTTTTTTAATATTAAAATAAAAAAGAAGCAAAGAAAGATTAAATTCAAGAGTTTACTGAGCACTTACAAAGTAGAGAAATACATTGTTCTGTTTGGAAAGATGGGTAGATATTGAGGAGTTAATTTAGGGTTTTAAAAACATAATGACTAACAAAGAGCCCCCCACCTGTACTAACTTTACTGGAATGCTCTCCCCATCCCTCCACCCATTCCTACTTCCATATTCATAAGGCTGACTCCTCTTTATCATTTGGTTTAATATCACCTTTTCATAAAAATCTTCTCTGAATGTTTAATCCAGACTAGCTACCCATTCATTCTCTATCATATACTGTGTTTTAATTCTTGCACTGTTGTTTTAACTATCTAATGCATTTATGATTTTTAGAAGATACCTATTGGCTTTAAAAATTGAAACCTTATATACTCATAAGTTTCTGTCCACATAAACTTGGCTTTTCTATTCTGCCGACTTCACTAACAAAACTTTATTCTTCCATCTTCATTGAATTGGTTTATTTTTTTAGGAAACTCTTATCCAAAAGATAAAATTACAAGCAATATTTGTAAAGTGGCTTTATTGAGATATAACTTACATATCATAACTTCACCCTTGCTGGATCTATGATGCAGTGGCACTTATATTTATGGATTCATACAAAAATCACCACAATCTAATTTTAGAATATTTTGATGACTCCAGAAAGAAACCTTGTGCCAGTCTGGACCCCTCTCCTGACAGCCTTCAGTTCAGTTCATTTCAGTTGCTCAGTTGTGTCCAACTCTTTGCGACCCCATGAATCGCAGCACGCCAGGCCTCCCTGTCCATCACCAACTCCCGGAGTTTACTCAGACTCACGTCCATCGAGTCCGTGATGCCATCCAGTCATCTCATTCTCTGTCGTCCCCTTCTTCTCCTGCCTCCAATCCCTCCCAGCATCACAGTCTTTTCCAATGAGTCAACTCTTCCCATGAGGTGGCCGAAGTACTGGAGTTTCAGCTTCAGCATCATTCCTTCCAAAGAAATCCCAGGGTTGATCTCCTTCAGAATGGACTGGTTGGATCTCCTTGCAGTCCAAGGGACTCTCAAGAGTCTTCTCCAACACCACAGTTCAAAAGCATCAATTTTTCGGCGCTCAGCCTTCTTCACAGTCCAACTCTCACATCCATACATGACTACTGGAAAAACCATAGCCTTAGGCAATCAATAATCACTTTCTGTCTCTATTTGTTGTTGTTGTTCAGTTGCTCTGTTATGTCTGACTCTTTGCTACCCCATGGACTGCAGCATGCCTGGCTTCCCTGTCCTTCACTATCTCTGGGAGTTGCTCAAATTCATGTTCATTGAGCTGATGAGGCCATCCAACCATCTCATTCTCTGTTGCCTTCTCCTCCTGCCCTCAATCTTTCCCAGCATCACGATCTTTTCCAATGAGTCGGCTCTTCACATCAGATGGCCAAAGTATTGGAGCTTCAGCATCAGTCCTTCCAATGAATATTCAGGGTTGATTTCCTTTAGGATTGACTGGTTTGATCGCCTTGCTGTCCAAGGGACTCTCAAGAGTCTTCTCCAGCACCACAGTTTGAAAGCAACAATTCTTTGTCACTCAGCCTCCTTTGAGAGTTGTGAGTCCAACTCTCACATCCATACATGACTACTGGAAAAACCATAGCTTTGACTAGATGGATCTTTGTTAGCAAATTGATGTCTCTGCTTTTGAATATGCTGTCTAGGTTGGTCATAGATCTTTTCCCTGGAACAGTCACCTTTTAATTTCATGGTTGCAGTCACCATGCAGTGATCTTTTTCTGCATCTATAGATTGGCTTCTTCTGGACATTTCATATAAATAGATTCATACAATATGTGATCCTTTGAATCTTCTTTCATTAAAGATAACATTTTTTGAGTCTTATCCATGTTACAACATGTATCAGTGATTCATTCCTTTTAATTGACAAATAGTATTGTGTGGATATGCCAATTTTTTTTAATCCATTCACCAATTGATGGACATTTGGATTGTTTTTACTTTCTAGCTATTATGAATAATATATTGATAAGCATTTGTGTAAACGTCTCTATGTGAGCATATAATCTCATTTCTCATATTCTTAAAATTCCTAGAATATGAGAATTCTCATATTCTTTCAAATTCCTAGAAGTAGAATTGTTGGTAACTCTATGTTTAACACTGTAGGAAACTGTCAAAGCCTTTTCCAAAAAGGCTGCACCATTTTACATTCCCATCAGCAATGCATGAGTGTTCTTATTTTTCCACATCTTTGTCAACACTTGTTATTTTCTAATTTTTTTGTTTGAGTATCACTATTCTAGTGGCTTTATTTCTTGTGATATCTTTTGTGATTTTAGTCAGCATTTCCCTACTGCCTAATGATACTGAGCATTCTTTCATGTGCTTATTGATAATCTGTGTATCTTCTTTGGAGAACTGTTCATTCATATCTTTTGCCCATCTTTTAGTTGGGCTCCTGTCTTCTTGTCTTTTTGTTATAAATTCTAAATATATTCTGGATACAAGTCCCTTATCCAGTTATATGATTTATAAATATTTTCTTCTAGTTTGTGGGTTTGTCTTTTACCTTTCTTGTGGTGTTCTTTGTAGTTCAAATGTTTTTAATAATGAAGTTTAGTTTACCAAATTTTTCTTTTATCACTTGTGTTTTGGTGTTGAACCTAAGAAATCATTGCCTAACCTAGCTAGTTTTGTAACTTTTAATTTCTAATTATTCATTGCTAGTGTATAAAACTACAACTCACTTTTGTGTACTAATCTTATATGCAAAAATCTTATTAAGTTCATGTATTAGCTCTAGTTGCTTGTTTGTAGATGCCTTCAGAATTTTAGGCAATCATGTCAGTCATGTCATCTGCAAAAAAGTTTTACTTCCTTATTTTCTATCTAAATGTCTTTTATTTTTCTTTGAAGCCCTTCTTCTTAATATTATTTTTTGTGCTTTTAGATTCTAACACATGAACATGTGGTATGATTCTAACACATGTGGTATGAATCTAACACCTGGCTGCAATTTATTCATGAATTGACTAAAGCATACAGTCTTCCTGACTGTTCAATTTGTATACATTTTCCTTTGTAAGACACTCAGCTTTCCTTGGCACAAATTTATTGTAATGAATCAGTTGGTTTCCTGGGCAACTGGACTCAATCATTATGTGAATATTTACATGGTAAACAATATAATAGGCCAGACAGCCATGAATCTAAAATCTCCCATCATATCATCCCTATGATAGGAATGGATTTTTATATCTTTGCTGAAACAATAATTAATTACTGTCATAGGAGTTAGCTTTTGTAATCAATGGTTTACAAGAAAAGAACTTCAGAGAGCTCTAAGGAGCAAAGAGCATATTACTTCTCTTTTGCTTTAGATCTACCTCAGCATCTCAGTGCTACAAATAACATTACCTGGTACCAGACCATGGGTGATGCCAAAATGTTACCAAACTATTTGACAACTCCGCTATATATTTTAAAGCTTTTAAGAAGATGGGAATACCAGATCATCTTACCTGTCTCATGAGAAACCTGTATGTGGATAAAGAAGAAATAGTTAGAACCCTTTATGGAAAAACTGATTGGTTCAGAATTGAGAAAGTACAACAGGGCTGTCTATTTTCACCCTGTTTATTTAATATATACACTGAGCACATCCTGAGAAATGCTGAGCTGGGTGAGTTACAAGCTGGAATCGTAGATAGGCAGGATAAACATCAACAACCTCAGATGTACAGATAATACCACTCTAATGGCAGAAAGTAAGAGAAACTAAAGAACCTCTTGATGAGAATGAAAGAGAAGAGTGAAAAAGCAGCTTAAAACTAAATATTTAAAAAACTTGGATCATGGCATCTAGCCCCATCACTTCCTGGCAAATAGAAGGGGAAAAGGTGGAAGCAGCGACAGTTTTCTCTTCTTGGGCTCTCAAATCACTGTGAATGGTGACCGCAGAATGAAATGAGATGACTGCTTCTTGGCAGAAAAGCTATGACAGACCTAGACAGTGTGTTGAAAAGCAGAGACATCACTCTGCTGACAAAGATCTGTATAGTCAAGGCTATGGTCTTCCCAGTAGTCATGTACGGGCTGTAAAGAAGGCAGAACACCAGAGAGTTGATGCCTACAAACTGGTGCTGGAGAAGACTCCTGAGAGTCCCTTGGACAGCAAGGAGGTCAAACCAGCCAATCATAAAAGGAAATCAATCCTGAATACTCATTGGAGGGACTGATGCTGAAGCTGAAGCTGAAGCTGAAGCTCCAGTATTTTTGTCACCTGATACAAACAGCCAGCTCATTGGAAAAGTCCCTGATGCTGGGAAAAATTGAGGGCAGAAGGAGAAGAGGGTGTCAGAGGATGAGATGGCTGGATGGCATCACAGATGCAATGGACATGAACTTGAGCAAACTTTGGGAGATGATGAGGGACACAGACTTAGTGTGCTGCAGTCCATGGGGTCACAAAGAGTCAGACATGACTGGGTGACTGAACAGCAACAACAACTGGGTATTTTGGCAGAAAACAGATCATCAAATGGCCCTCAATGGCTGGTATAGGGTTTGTGGTTCAGAAGCCTACTGGCTCTTACCTAATAAATGGGCAGACATTGTACCTTGGTAAAATGATGTCAGACTTCATTTGGGACTCATTTTAGACATCAGTACTACCCCTTGGAGAAAGGAGTCTTTAGATAATTAAATGAGCAGAAAAAAATTAGATTTAATTTGAGATCCAAATCCTATCTAATCAAGAGGAATTCTGAACTGCTTTCTTTTCTTTTCAGTTCTTTTGAATACATGCTTTATGAAAGGCCCAGAAAGTTGGGAGGATTTTTCATGCTATGATTTGGAGAATAGCAGAAGTGTTAGACAATGCCATCTAGGTTACTGAACTCCTTTCTTGGGAGGTTCATAAAATTGGACAGGCAGTAGTTCAGAATAGGGTCCATACAGATACGATATTAGTTTCTCAAGGGAAAACAAGTGCTGTTTCAAAGCAAGAATGTTGTGCTTACATGCATATAGATATCTCTGGAATCTTAAATGTTATAAAAATAATCAAGGAAGTAAAAAAATCAGTGGCATCTTCACATTGGGAATGAGATCTATTCTCTTGATTTAATTGTAGTCTTTTGATTCTTGATGAGAAGTGGACGTCAAGCACTGATCATGCATTTATCTGTGATGTAGGGTTTGTATGTGTTGTCTGCAGTATGTTCAATGATGCTGCAAAGCCAGAGTGTTATCAATAATAATTACACTAAAACAAAACAAAAACATCAGGGAACTCAGATATTTGTGGAAAACCAAAAAAACACACCAGAAATAAATGGCATAAATATATATGCAGCCAACATAGGAGCACTTAGATGCATAAAGCAAATAGTAACAGACATAAAGGGGGAAACTAATAGCACTACAATAATATTAGGGTAATTTAACATCCAAGACAATCTACAGATTCAGTGCAATCCCAATCAAGATACCAATGGAATTTTTCACAGAAGTAGAACAAATAATTCTAAAATTTGTATGGAAATACAAAAGAACCTGAATATAGCCAAAGCAATCTTGAGAAAAGAAGACCAGAACTAGAGGTATCTTGATTCCTGGCTTCAAACTAGACTACAAGGCTATAGTAATCAAAACAGTATGGTACTGACACCAAAACAGAGACATAGATAAGTGAAACAGAATAGAAAGCCTAGAAATAAACCCACATTCTTATGGTCAGTTAATCTACAACAAAGAAGGCAAGACTATAGAGTGGGAAAATACAGTCTCTTCAGTACGTGGTGCTAAGGAAACTGGATAGCTACTGTAAAAGAATCAAAAAAGAACATTTTTTCACACCATATATAAATATGAACTCAAAATGGATTCAAGATGTAAATGTAAGACTGGAAACCATAAAATCCCTCAAAGAAAATATAGGGAGAACACTCTGATAAATCATAGCAGTATTTTTGGGTCCGCCTCTTAAGGCAAACAAAACAAAATGAAAATAAACAAATGGGACCTATTTAAACTTGAAAACTTTGGAACAGCAAAAGAAACAAATAAAAAGACAACCTACGGAATGGGGGAAAATTTTTGCATATTATATCACTGATAAAGGGTTAATGTCCAAAATATATAAACAGCTCATACAACTCAATTAAAAAAATGAAACAACCCAATTTAAAAATGGTCAGAAGACCTGAATAGACAAAGAAGGCATACAAATGTCCAATAGGCACATGCAAAGATATGCATCTCTAATGATCAGGGAAGTGCAAATCAAAACCACAAAGAGCTATCACCTTATATCTGTCATGGCTATCATCAAAAAGACCACAAATAATATATGTTGGTGAGTATGTATGAAGGGAACTCGCATACACTATTGATGGGAACATAAATTGGTGCAGCCCATATGGAAAACAGTATGGAAGTTCCTCAAAAAAATTAAATAAAACTATACAAGATGTATGAATTAAAATATTGTGATGGGAAAGAGCAAGCCTTCTATACAAAAGCTATGGGGTTAAAATATCAGTTTCTTACTTACTGTGGCCTTGGCAAATTACTTAATCAAATTAAATCCTGTTTCAGCAATTATTAGTCAAGATTAAGTAAATCAACTTTTGGATAGTTGTAGCACAGCATTTGGAATGTAGAAAGTATTGAACAAATGTTAGTTCCCTTTCACATTTCTAATTTCATTAGTTTATATTTATGGAAAATCTGATTGTGATTTATAAAGAAAGCTGAGTGCCGAAGAATTGATGCTTTTGAAATGTAGTGTTGAAGATGACTCTTGAGAGTCCCTTGGACTGCATGGAGATTCAATTAGTCAATCCTAAAGGAAATCAGTCCTGACTATTCATTGGAAGGACTGATGCTGAAGCTAAAACTCCAATATTTTGGCCACCTGATGCGAAGAACTGACTCATTTGAAAAGACCCTGATGCTAGGAAAGATTGAAAGTGGGAGGAGAAGGGGACGACAGAAGATGAGATAGTTGGATGGTATCACCGACTTGATGGACATGAGTATGAGTAAGCTCCAGGAGTTGGTGATAGACAGGGAAGCCTGGAGTGCTGCAGTCCATGGGGTCACAAAGAGTTGGACACGACTGAGCGACTAAACTGAACTGACTGATGATTACTGTCCACATACTGAAATTTAATATCTATTACTATACAAATACCAAAGAAGATATAAGCCACTTCTGAGATACTGGAGTTGCAAACTGAAATTGGTGAAAAGAGAAGAGGAAAGCAAATGTAACATCTGACTCCCCCAAATTCTCACTATCTATTTGAGCTACAGATAGCTTGTTAAAGCTGGTCTCTTTTGTGTGTGTGCTCAGTTGTGCCTGACTCTGTAACCTCATAGACTGCAGCCTGCCAGGCTCCTCTGTCTGTGAGATTTTCCAGGCAAGATTACTGGAGTGGGTAGCCATTTCCTACTCCAGGGGATCTTCCAAATCCAGAGATTGAACCCGCGTTTCCTGCATTGCAGGTGGCTTCCTTACCACTAGCACCACCTGGGAAGTCCTTGTGCTCAGACAGTAAAGAATCCTTCTGCAATGCAGGAGACCCGGGTTTGATCCTTGGGTCAGAAACATCCTATGGATAAGGGAATGGCTATCCACTCCAGTCTTCATGTCTGGAGAATTCAATGGGCAGGGGAGCCTGGCTACAGTCCTTGGGGTTGCAAAGAGTAGGAATGACTGAGCGACTAACCCTTTCAATCTCTTTTAGCTCTGTATGCTAACATGAGTAAAATTTAGAGATTAGCTGCTAGGGTGGAAAGTAGAGAGTGAGTCACTGAGGTATTTACTGTAGGCACTGAAGGGAAGAAGAAAGAAGCCAGGCTAAAATCCATTTGGGAGGAGAGTCCTGAGTGAGTTTAAAGTGTTTTATCAGCCTAAAGGAAATGGACATGGAATGCCACACAGTACCAAGAGAAGAAGGAAGGGGATGTTGACTGTAAGTTTTGGCTAATTATAATTACTATTAAAAATATCATCTGATTTAAAGTTCACAACATTGCTCAGCCATAAAAAAGCATGAAATAATACCATTTGCAGCAACATGGATGGACCTACAGTGAAGTAAGTCAGACAGAGAAAGACAAATATCATATGAAACTGCTTATATGTGGAATCTAAAATATGATACAAATAAAATTATTTATAAAACAGAAACTGACTGACAGACATAGAAAACAGGTTACCAAAGGGGAAAGGTAGAGGAGAGATAAATTAGAAGTTTGGGATTTAAATATACACACTATATATAAAATTGATAATCAACAAGGACCTACTGTAAAGCACAGGGACCTATACTCCATATTTTGTAATAACCTATAAGGAATGTACTGGAGTGGGTAGCTGTTCCCTTCTCCAGGGGATCTTCCTGACCCAGGTATTGAAGCTCAGTCTCCCACATTGTAGGCAGATTCTTCACTGTCTGAGCCACCAGGAAAATCCCCATGTATGTCTATGTGTATATATATATGCATAAGCAAATCACTGTGCTGTACACCTGAAAGTAATACAACATTGTAACTCAACTATATTCCAATAAAAATTTTTAAAACTAAAGTTCACAACAAACCTGTGAGGTAGTGATTATGATTTACCTTTTTTTAAATCAATACTGACACTCAGAGAATTGAGTTGGGTGCTTCCTACTTAGCTTGTAGGTAATAGTGCTAGCATTTAAGTCCCAGCCTGTCTAGATCTAAAGTTCAGGCTTTATTATATTCTCATACTCTTTGGTGCCCTTGAAGAATTTTCCCTAAAGAACAGCCATAAAGGTCTAAGCCAAGCTTTAAGCAATGCCTGCTTCGTAAGTGGTAATTCTATGCCCTGGACTTTTGTGAGAGTTTGATCTTTCACCTTCATCAAGATATACAGGTGAGAACTGGGCTCATTGCAACTAAATTGCTTCATCAATTTACTTGAGAAGTCGCTTTCCTGGAGTATTCTGGAAAGGATTAAAAAAATCAAAGTACGCAAAATAAACTGCAAACAGTTTTGATTGCCTGCAATTGTATTCAAGAATTTTTAAGATTCAGTTCAAACATGTTTTTCATGACTGATTTATTCTGAGTATATTACCAATGTGTATGCCTGCATTTGGAGTTACTCTTAACTGGAAAGAGGTTTTCATTTCTATGAATCAGAGGAGGCCTGGCCACGGAGTCACAAAGAGTTGGACACAACTGAAGCAACTTAGCACACACACACACTTAACTGGAAAGAGACTTTGATTTCTGTATAAACACTCCAGGCCAAAAGACAGCAAGTAAGAAAAGCAATCTAGACAATCATTTGTTTGAAACACCAACCTGGAGAGGGGGAAAAATAACACAAACATAGCATGGTGTTCTCAGTCGCTCAGTCATATCTGACTCTGCGACCCTAGGGACTGTAGCCTGCCAGACTCTACTGTCCATGAGATTCTCCAGGCAAGAATACTGGAGTGGGTTGCCATTTCCTCCTCCAGGAAATTTTCCTGACTCAGGGATCAAAGCTGTGTCTCCTGCATTGGCAGGCAGATTCTTTACCATCACCTGGGAAGCCCAAACATAATATATCTTAGAACTGTATTGGAACACCATGTTTCATATTGCCTACAAGCAATCTTTGAGTCCTTTTTTCTAAAAAATCATGTAGTTACCCAGCAGGAACAGTATCATTCCAAATAACTGCTGTTAATAAACCTACCTATTATCCAAACAACCCTGAAACAAGAGACCTGAAATTGCTATTTTGGGTGGTGTTCCTGCTGCCACGAGGTGGTGTGTTTGATTTAAAAGACACTCAACCAGGGTTAGATTAAAAATTTAGATCAAAACATTCATGTGAATGAGACATTGAGGAAAAGAATTATGTTTGGTGGCAAACAACAGCTTACTTTTCTTAAAATCTATTTTGATTCACATTCAAAATTGATGTAAAAAGTCTGTTCAGGCAAACTAATGTAAGGAACATTTTAGTATACACTGTGAAAACTCCAATCAGAAATGTATTAACAATGCTGATAGCATAGAAGATGCTTGACAAATATTTCCTGATCATGGAGCCATACACTAATAATGGTCATATGTTTATTTTGTATGGTATTCTCATTATGATCTGTACACAAGAGGTGATCAGTTAAATGGACTAATTTGTTTTGCAACTGTAGGATGAAAACTGTCACACTAATGCCATGATAGATGTTAAATATATTAAATATGACTTCCCTGGTGGCTCAGACAGTAAAGCGCCTGTCTACAATGCGGGAGACCCGGGTTCCATCCCTGGGTTGGGAAGATCCCCTGGAGAAGGAAACGGCAATCCACTCCAGAACTATTGCCTGGAAAATCCCATGGGCAGAAGAGCCTGGTAGGCTACAGTCCATGGGGTCGCAAAGAGTCAGACATGACTGAGTGACTTCACTTCAAATATAATCTATGTTAAATAGATGTTAATATATAGGTGTTGAATATATCCCAAAGTATTCAAATATTGCTGAGATAGATACAAAATAAGCCTATGGAATAGACAAGGAGAATGAGAATAGAGAGGGTAAGGAAGAAATTCATTAAAGGAGAAAGTGTAAAAAACAAATCTGAGGCATTAAATATGGAAGCAATGATACCATGATAGAGTAGGAACAGTTACACAAATCTGGAGAAAAGATATTTCTCCTTCATGCTTTCAAATGTGTGTTAGAGAAGTTGGTGAAAAAGGATTTTGAGAACAGAGTTCCATGGTAGCCTGTATTCTTAGGAGGAATAATTGTGACATATTTTCAATTGTGTTGACCAGTATGATAGCCATTAGCTATATGTAACTAATGAACACTTGAAATGTGGCTAGTACAAATTGAGATGTGCTGTAAATGTAAAATATATATCAAAGACAGTACAAAAAATGTAAAATGTCTCAATAATCTATTCCATGAAAGCAATGGAATAGATTATTGAGACATGTTAGATATATTGGGTTAAATAAAATGTAACATTTAATAATATTTATTTAAAATGTATTTAATATATATTTAATGGTAGATATTTAATGTTTTTATTTAATATAATAAATAGTATCAAATAAATATTTAATATTTTAGATATATTAGGTTAAATAAAATTATTACTTCAATTAACTTCACCTATTTCTTTTATTTTTTTAATTTTATTATTTGTAACTTTTGTCTGTGCCAGGTCTTTGTTGCTGCACATGGACTTTATCTAGCTGTGGCCATGGGGGCTACTCTCTAGTTGCAGTGATGGGGGGCTTCTCACTGTGGTGGCTTATTGCATAGCACAGGCTCTTGAGCTCAGGCTCAGTAGTTGTGGCAGAAGGACTTAGCTGCCCTGCAGCTTGTGGAATCTTCCCAGACTAGGGATCAAAACCATGTCCCCTGTATTGGTAGGTGTTCTTAACCACTGGGAAATCAGGCCATCTTTTGATTTTTTTAAAATATGACTACTAACAAATTGAAAACTATGTATGTGGCTAACATTTGTATTGGGCAGTGGTGGTCTAAAGAATTGCTGAAGACTGTTGTACATTTTAAAGTAAATTGCACCTTTGTAACATATTGTATCAACGGATGATCACTAAGATTAACTGTATCTATACAGTCATTAGTTTGACAAGAAATAGAATCCTGTCAGATGCCAAAGAGTTGGGATTTTTACGTTTATTGATTAAACACCATTATTTATTGATGATTTACCCTGTGGAAATGTATTATTTCTAACTATGAAATAAAAGGGTGATGTAAACACACATTGTGGTGGTGTGCTTTAACGAGATCCACTTTGATCAACAAGCCAGTTTACTTTTCAAGGATTCGCTGAAGCACTTATTTTTAATTCCATTTTTGTTAAAGAAAATATAATAATTTTGCCTTTGGTGCTCATTCACATTTGAAGGTAAAGGATGTATTCACGGCAATGATGTATGTTCAGTCACACAGCTATGTGACTGAGGTCTGTCTCTGTCCATGCACCTACATAATTTCTTAAGCTAAATAAAAATATATAGCAGTTAAAAAAAAAAAAAAAGAATTGCTGAAGAGAGACTAAACGGACTCTATACTAGAGTTTCTGAAAGGAGAAACAGACATTTTGCCTAGCTATTATTTTTTCCCGTCTTTGGATTTAACATCATTGCCCATAGTAGGCTAATCAGTGGAAGACAGAAAACGAGGCATGTAAGGGATACAAGTTGAGTGGAAGTAGGGAAGCTATTTGTTTCTCCTGTTGCATAATCTCCAGAAGTACTTTTCTGTACGGCAGTGTGCTGACATTATAGAGTCAAGTCTGTAATAATATAATAAATGATGCTGAAAGAAGTGTGAAAGCAAAATTGGGAAACATAAAAGTGTTTTTACACATTTTCTCACTTCCAGGACATCTATCAACAGCCTGCTCCCTGGTCCCCTTCCTACTCCTAATACACACCCACACTCCATTTATAGGTCAAGTATCTTATTATGAGAATATGAATAGGCCTCTATTTAGACTTTCTGAATGGTCCCTTTCAAAAGTGTGTTTCTCATTATGTGACTCTGCTAGGGTTCTGAGTAGCAGGAAACTTGAGTTTTGTCCCAAGATATCAGAGACGATCACTAGTTAGGATAGCAGATAGATGAGGTGACCTTGAGTACTATTGATAGGAATTGATACGGAGTGCTTTAAGGGTGAAAAACTAGAAATTTATCTTTAAGATGAACAGATATGCAGGGATCTATCTTGATATAAGAAGGGGAGACCAGGATCTGCCAAATATATGATTCAAATATTTGTTTCAAGTGTGGGTAGGAGATAAGGATCAAAAAACCTGCCCCATGTAAAAGACAAAGAGGGTCAGTAGAACTTCACTATGACTAGCCCAGGGGAGGAATGAGCTGCTGTAAAGGATACTTTAGTCCAACAATGTGTATTGTTACAGGGAAGTGGTAATATAAGAATTAGTGAAATGATGCAGGGCCAAGTCCATCAGCATTATTATATAACCAAATATTGCTGCTTCTATAACTAAATAATACCATTCTTTTTGTTTGTGTCTTTGGGAGTTCGACAGTCCTAACTTTGGATGCAGCAGTTTAGGGGGCAAAGCAACAGAGCTTTGTTGCTTAATAGTAGTAGAAGTCTAGTTAACAGCAGGGACGTATTAGTGGCTCAGCTGGTAAAGAATCTGCCTGCAATATGGGAGACCTGAGTTTTATCCCTGGGTTGGGAAGATCCCATGGAGAAGGGAAAGGCTACCCACTCCTGTGTTCTGGCCTGGAGAATCCCATAAACTATATATCCATTTGAATGCAGAGTTCCAAAGAATAGCAAGGAGAAAAAAGAAAGCCTTCCTTAGTGAAAAATGCAAAGAAAGAGAGGAAAACAACAGAATGGGAAAGACTAGAGATCTCTTTAAGAAAATTAGAGATACCAAGGGAACATTTCATGCAAAGATGAGTACAATAAAGGACAAAAATGGTATGGACCTAACAGAAGCAGAAGATATTAAGAAAAGGTGGCAAGAATACACAGAAGAACTATAAAAAAAGATCTTCACGACCCAGATAATCACGATGGTGTGATCACTCACCTAGAGCCAGAAATCCTGGAATGTGCATGAAATTAAAAGACACTTACGCCTTGGAAGAAAAGTTATGACCAAACTAGATAACATATTCGAAAGCAGAGACATTACTTTGCCAACTAAGGTCCGTCTAGTCAAGGCTATGGTTTTTCCAGTGGTCATGTATGGATCTGAGAGTTGGACTGTGAAGAAGGCTGAGCACCGAAGAATTGATGCTTTTCAAGTGTGGTGTTGGAGAAGACTCTTGAGAGTCCCTTGGACTGCAAGGAGATCCAACCAGTCCATTCTGAAGGAGATCAACCCTGGGATTTCTTTGGAAGGAATGATGCTAAAGCTGAAACTCCAGTACTTTGGCCACCTCATGCGAAGAGTTGACTCATTGGAAAAGACTTTGATGCTGGGAGGGATTGGGGGCAGGAGAAGGGGACGACCGAGGATGAGATGGTTGGATGGCATCACTGACTCAATGGATGTGAATCTGAGTGAACTCCGGGAGTTGGTGATGGACAGGGAGGCCTGGCGTGCTGCGATTCATGGGGTCGCAAAGAGTCGGACATGACTGATAGACTGAACTGAACCGAACTGAAGTCAAGAGAGCCTTAGGAAGCATCAGTACTAACAAAGCTAGTGGAGGTGATGGAATTCGTTGAGCTATTTCAAATCCTAAAAGATGACGCTGTGAAAGTGCCACACTTAATACGCCATCAAATTTGGAAAAGTCAGCAGTGGCCATAGGACTGGAAAAGGTCAGTTTTCATTCCAATCTCAAAGAAAGGCAATGCCAAAGAATCTTCAAACTACTGAACAATTGCACTCATCTCACATGCTAGCAAAGTAATGCTCAAAATTCTCCAAACCAGGCTTCAACAGTACATGAATGGTGATCTTCCATATGTTCAAGCTGGATTTAGAAAAGGCAGAGAAACCAGAGATTAAATTGCCAACATCCATAGGCTCATCAAAAAAGCAACAGAGTTCCAGGAAAACATCTACTTCTGCTTTATTGATTATGCCAAAGCCTTTGATTGTGTGGATCACAACAAACTGTGGAAAATTCTTCAAGAGATGGAAACACCAGACCACTGGACCTGCCTCCTAAGAAATCTGTATGCAGGTCAGGAAGCAGCAGTTAGATCTGGACATGGAACAACAGACTGGCTCCAAACAGGAAAAGAAGTACGTCAAGGCTGTATATTGTCACCCTGCTTATTTAACTTATATGCAGAGCACATCATGAGAAACGCTGGGCTGGATGAAGCACAAGCTGGAATTAAGATTGCCAGGAGAAATATCAACAACCTCAGATATGCAGATGACACCACCCTTATGGCAGAAAGTGAAGAAGGACTAAAGAGCCTCTTGATGAAAATTAAAGAGAAAAGTGAAAAAGTTGGCTTAAAACTCAACATTCAGAAAACGAAGATCATGGTATCTGGTCCCATCACTTCAAGGCAAATAGATGGGAAAACAGTGGAAACAGTGACAGACTTTATTTTTGGAGGCTCCAAAATCACTGCAGATGGTGACTGCAGCCATGAAATTAAAAGAAACGTCATGACCAACCTAGGGCATATTAAAAAGCAGAGACATTCCTTTGCTGACAAAGCTCCATCTAGTCAAAGCTATGGTTTTTCCAGTGGTCATGTATACGTGAGAGTTGGACTATAAAGAAAGGTGAGCACTGAAGAATTGATGCTTTTGAACTATGGTGTTGGAGAAGACTCTTGAGAGTCCCTTGACCTGCAAGGAAATCCAACCAGTCCATCCTAAAGGAGATCACTCCTGGGTGTTCATTGGAAGGACTGAGGCTGAAGCTGAAACTCCAATACTTTGGCCACCTGATACGAAAAACTGACTCATTAGAAAATACCTTGATTCTGGGAAAGATTGAAAGCAGGAGGAGAAGGGGATGACAGAGGATGAGATAGTTGGATGGCATCACCAACTCAATGGATTTGAGTTTGGGTAGACTCTGGGAGTTGGTGATGGACAGGGAAGCCTGGCGTGCTGCAGTCCATGGGGTTCCAAAGAGTCGGACATGTCTGAGCGACTGAACTGAAGTGTATAGTCCATGGGGTTGCAAACAGTCGGACACAACTGAGTGACTTCCACTGTATCTTACCTATTCAATCACGTACCTCCTGATAGTTTTTAATTTGAAGTGCTTCAAAAGCACTAGCATGTATTTTTCTATTGTTGTTATCAGTAGCTAAGTCATATTCGACTGTTTGCGACTACATGGACTGCCGCATGCCAGGCTTCCCTGTCCTCCACTAGTTCCTGGATTTGCTCACATCCATGTCCAGTGAGTCAGCTCTTCGCATCAGGTTGTCAAAGTATCGGAGCTTCAGTGTATTTCTATAGGAGAACCCCAATGTTGAGAAGTGTTGGCCAAAGAGTTATTTTCCAAGAGTTGTAGCAGTGTATGCTCCCAGTAGATCCGTATGTACATTTTACTACTACACCCTCCTAGTACTGGATGTTGTAAATCGTTTTAATTTTTGCCAGTCAAAGAATGGAAAATTAGTTTCGGGGTTGTGTGGCAGCACAATATTCACATCAATATATTTCAGTTAATTTAAAAAATTTATTAGCATCAGAATATCCAGTCCAGTGACCGGTTTTGTTAGATTAAAATATGTCTTGTAGTGAATATTTTCTTTAAAAAGTTCTTAAGTTTGGATCTACTCAGGCTCCCTGAAACAGTCAGTGGGTACATATTGCAGATCTTCTTTGCTCATGAAATGCTATAGCATCACTTGAATAGTGATTGTATTCAAATTCACCTACATTCACTCTGGGGAGAAAAAGGGAATAACAGTTTAAATATGCAAATAACTTGATATTCCATTCAGTAAACGCTAGCCCTAGACAATTTATACATTAAGCCTGACTGCTGCTGCTGCTGCTAAGTCGCTTCAGTCGTGTCCGACTCTGTGCGACCCCATAGACGGCAGCCTACCAGGCTCCCCCGTCCCTGGGATTCTCCATGCAAGAACACTGGAGTGGGTTGCCATTTCCTTCTCCAATGCATGAAAGTGAAAAGTGAAAGGGAAGTCGCTCAGTCGTGTCCGACTCTTAGCGACCCCATGGGCTGCAGCCCACCAGGCTCCTCCGTCCATGGGATTTTCCAGGCAAGAGTGCTGGAGTGGGGTGCCACTGCCTTCTCCCAAGCCTGACTAGTCCCATGAAAAAAGTTTGTCAGTGACTTTAACGGACTCTCCACTGCTGATCAGAAATTAATCTCATTGGACTGATGGCAGGGTTGCTGGTGGTAACTGTCAACATTTTGGTGGAAGAAATTGAAGTACGCACTAAGCATCGTAAAGGAGTGGTTAACAAAAACTCAAGGGACAAACATTAAAACAAAACAAAACCTGACTATATATATAATCTTATTTTTAAAATCTTATAAAAAATAAAAAAAATAAAATCTTATTTGTACTCTCTCTCTCTCTCCCTCTGATTGGCTTTTTGTCTTCCTCAAACAGAGTGTGGAAAGAAGTCCTTGACGGTGCCGAGGCAAGTCTCAGGAGACCTGGAAAAATTCAGTACTAAGGACGTGGAGGGTTTGTTTTTTCACTTCTGTTGCAGCTGGTGCGTACGCGAGGCGAGGAGTAAACATCCGGACTCGCTTGGTTAGCTCTTTCCTTGAAAGGAAAGGAGAAAATAGGCAGATTCCCCGGTGACTCAGACGATAGAGTCTGCCTACAATCCGGGAGACCCGGGTTCAATCCCTGGGTCGGGAAGATACCCTGGAGAAGGAAACGGCAACCCATTCCAGTATTCTTGTCTGGAAAATCCCGTGGATGGAAGAGCCAATCCATGGGGTCGCAAAGAGTCGGACACGACTGAGTCACTTCACTTCCTTGAAGGGAAGAAAATTCAGCACGTCTCAATCCATTTCAGAAACGAGAGAACACTCACGAGCCACCGGGCAGAAATACCAATCCCGCTCCCTCACTTCTCTTCAGACCTAAGCAGGGAGATACAAAAGAAACTGAAGCGAAGAGAACCGGGCAGGAAAGCCAACGCGAGGAAGTAGAACAGGGACGTGCCTTTTTCTTCCGCGACTACCGCGTCACCGCGGGCCCCGCCCTTCACGGGGCGGGGCTGAGCCTTCCTTCCGGGTTGCGGGCGGAAGTGGACGAATTTGAATTGTGTGGGCCGTTTGGTGTAGCAGCTCGCGGATGGCGTGTGGCGCAGCGCGGGAAGGGAAAAGTGATACGGCCTCTCTGGAACTTCTGCCCAGCGCGCCTCGGTGAGTGGATGTGGAACAGCAAGAAATGGAATATTCCAAGGAGAGAAGCAGGACCGTCGGATGGGTCAGGGGGTCGGGGGCCTCGGAGAGCCTTGGGGTGTCTTGTAGTGGCCCGGACGTGAGGACTTTGGAAGTTTGGCGCAGGGGGAGCCTCTCCCGGGTCAGCGCTCCAAACAGATGGCGTCGGGTCAGCGCTCCAAACAGATGGCGTACACACCCCAGCTCTAGAGTATTGAGGATTCGGAGGCCCGACCGCCCCCTAAACTGTTTAAACTGTCGACTTTCTGGTAATTGCAATTCAGTATTTCCGCCAATTAGGCTCGAATACTGCAGCTTCAGCGGTAGTTATTGGTAAAGTATTAGCATACGCAAAAGAATCTTCCTTTATTAAAGGTGGAAGGTTGGGAGCAGGTTTAGAATGAAGAAATGTTCTACGTGTCTCCGAGTTCTTCTAAAAGGAGTAGTCTTCCTTGCAGTGGACCGCAGGAAATTTGGCAGTCTTTGAAATACCTGGTGGGGATTTAAATTGAAATCTGAGTATCCTTTGTATTCAAAACCCGGATGTTTCTTTCTTGGTTGATATTTTTCGTGTACCGCAAAAATCCGAGACTCTTGCTTATTTAAATTGGCTGTATAGTAACAGCGGTGAGTCACAAGGGTATTAGTTTGCTAACAATAGGGATAAGGTTTAGTTCCACAGACCTGCCTTTTCATCCCCGTCATTCATTGGCAGATTGGGTTGTTGTGGAGTCATTTCGAAAGTACTAAATTTTCTGACATCAGGTTTTGTTTTGAGTTTTATTTTACTTATTTTTAATGACCGACTACCTCAAAAATCAAATTCTATCTAACCTCCCAACAAAGTCACGCTTTCTGGAATAGTTTAAGTGTGTACCCTACTTGTAAACTGTAAGCATTTAAATGTGTAGAAATTTTGTATCTTGGCTTGTTGAAACTATCAGACTAATTTTGTGTTGCTTTATAGGATCAGATATTTTATGCTTATTCTAAGATTTTAACATCAGGGTATCATACCATATAAATGTATATGTTTCTTTTAAAAAGTAGGACTTTTTCAGAATAAATATCCCTTTGTCCAGTGCTGGCTACTCCTCCTCTCCCGTCCCTGCTAATGAACTTTTGTTTCATTATTAGCCAGGAAAAATAAATGTAAATATTTAGTAGTTATGGTCATTAAAATTTAAACATTTATGTAAAACTGCAGCAAGACATTAGCTGTACTTTGTTAAGGTTTGCTTAATTCAGATCTTATGATTCTACTTATTATAAGCCACCAGCAAATAGTAATTTCCCCTGTAGAATTCATCTCTACATTTTCTGTTCCTTTTCCTTACCTGGACTCTTTTCTTTGTTTTTTTGCTGTGTCTACCTGAATCAGTGAATTTCAGTTTTTATTGTGTATGCATTACCTTGAAGGATTTGTTAAGTGCTGATTCCTGTATTTAAAATCTCAGAAATTACAATCCCATAAATTTGGAGGATAGTGTTCTGTAAATTTAATTTGAAGGTTAGAAATTTTGATGAATATTTTAAAAACACTGACTTGGTCTCTCTTAGAGAAGCATTGTAATATACTGGTTAAGGTCATGAAATATGTTGGTTAAGGTCATGTAATATGTTGGTTAAGGTCATGAAAGTTCATTTAAAAATTAACTTTATAACAGAGAGTTAGCCTCATTTGTACACAAATGATCACTTCTATATTAATTCAGTTTTAAATTGAGAGTATATTGGGAAATTAAAACCAGAAAAGTTTGCCTTTCCTTTTTGATTTAAACAGGTAAGATTGTTACCTGACTTCATTGCCCACAGCCTTTTCTTTAGAAACCTGTCAGTTTTATAGGCACATCATTCTGATGACCAGAAAGTAAAGGTTTGGACTTAGGAGCATATGATCCTAATATACTCTCATCCCACATACCTTCTCCAGCCAAAGTAGTTATTTGAATCAGAGCTGAATGTCTGATGCAGCTAGACCATTCACATCATTTCTTGAATTTTGGAATTGAGATATCGAGAGACTGTTGAGAACCAAGGTGGAAAGGTCATTACATTCTGAGATGACAATGAAATGATGAAGAAACATGAACAATGGACATAGAGAGCCACCATATAGAGAGGGAGGGAAGGAAAACCTATTATTCCCGGAGGACTAGCTGTGAAGTAAGTCAGTATAAACTTATAACTTAATTGCTTTTCCTTTTTAAAGACTGTATTTTTGTAAGAGCAATTTTGTGTTGTTTAGTTGCTAAATCATCTCTGACTCTTTTGCAACCCCATGGACTGTAGCCTGCCAGGTTCCCCTGTCCATGAGATTTCCCAGGCAAGAATATTAGAGTGTCTCTTCCTCTTGCAGCGGATCTTCCTGACCCAAGGATCGAACCCTTGTCTCTTATATTGGCAGGCAGATTCTTTACCACTCAGCCACCTAGGAAAGCCAAAGAGCAGTTTTAGTTCACAGCAAAATTGAGGGTAAAATGATAGAGATTTCCCATGTACCCTCTTCCCCACACATATGTAGTCTCTCCCATTATAAACATTCCCCTTTAGTGTGGTACATTTGTTATAATTGATGAGCTTACATTGACACAAGATAAAATCTGTAGTTCACCCCGTGTGATGATGTATTTGTATACAAAGGGAAACTTCAACTACCTTTAATTACAATGTTTTACAATAATGCCAGTGTCCATGTTAATTGGTGTTTTGTCAAGCGAAAGTGAAAGTCACTCAGTCGTGTCTGTGTGACCCCATGGACTATACAGTCCATGGAATTCTCTAGCCAGAATACTGGAGTGGGTAGCCTTTCCCTTCTCCAGAGGATCTTCCCAGCCCAGGGATCGAACCCAGGTCTCCTGCATTGCAGGTTAGCTGAGCCACGAAAGAATATTAAAATTACTGAGGGAAGCACTGGTGGATTTTTCTCTTAGTATGTAAGCTTAATGTAGAGAGTTAACTTAAACTCAAACTAAATACTAAGTGTTGCCTGGGTTTTGTATTTTTTATGCCTCTCTTTTTCTATAGTGCTTCCAGTAGCCTAACATCAAACAACTTTTTTTGGTCTCAGATTTTCTAATTTATCTATTTTGCTGGAATGCTGCTGTTGAAATTTCTCTTACAAATGAATGGTCTTTGTAGTAGTAGTAGGCTTTGTAGTTTTGAAATATTTGGGGGCTTATTCACTGTGGAATTGGTTTAAAACTGGCGTGGAGTTTTTCATCAAAGAATATCTCATGGTCAGTTTTATTGATCCCTTTTTCCTATAACTTCCTTTGCATTGATTCTAAAGTAAAATACTTTTATTCATTTAGTAAATATTTATTGATCATTATGCTGGGCATGGTTGGATGTTTTTGTTTTTCAAGTCTATCCCATAATCTTAGTCATCATAAGGATACTTCAGGATTATATAGTGCTTTACAGTTTATATAGCTTAACAGTTTCTTTAGGATCTTATGACCCTGCAAGGTAATAAATTTCCCATAAGGAAATTGAGTCCTGCTCTAAATCACACATAATTCCACAGTTCTCACTAGGGCAAGAACCTAGTTACAAACTTTTTTCCTTCCATGGTGGCTCAGTGATAAAGAATCCACCTGCCAGTGCAGTAGGTGTGGGCTCCATCCCTGGGTTGGGAAGATCCCCTGGAGGAGGAAATGGAAACCCACTCCAGTATTCTTGCCTGGGAAATCCCATGGACAGAGGAACCTGGAAGGCTACAATCCATGGGGTCACACGGAGGTCAGTACAACTTAGTGACTACTCAACACCCACAGCTTGATGGGGTGCCTGCTTACTCAGTCATATCTGGCTCTTTACAACCCCATGTACTGTAGCCCGCCAGGCTCCTCTGTCCATAGAATTTTTCAGGCAAAAATACTGGAGTGGGCTGCCATTTCGTACTCTGGGGATCTTCCCAACCTGTGGATTGAACTCATGTCTCCTCTGTCTCCTACATTGGCAGGTGGATTCTTTATCACGTATTTCACCTTTGTTGTTGTTCAATTGCTAAGTCATGTCCAATTCTTTGAGACCCCATGGACTGCAGCACTCCGGGCTTCCCTGTTGGGCTTCCCTGTCCTTCATTATCTCCCAGCGTTTGCTCACGTTCATGTCCATTGAGGTGGTAATCCTATCTAATCATCTCAACCTCTGCCACCTCCTCCTCTTCCCCTCAGTTTTTCCCAGCATCAGGGTCTTTTCCAGTGAGTCCGCTCTTTGCATCAAGTGGCCAAAGTATTGGAGCTTCAGCTTTAGCGTCAGTCCTTCCAATGAGCATTCAGGGTTGATGTCCTTTAGGATTGACGAGTTTGATCTCCTTGCAGTCCAAGGGACTATCAAGAGTCTTCTCCAGGACCGCAGTTCGAAAGCATCAATTCTTCAACACTCAGTCTTCTTTATAGTGCAACTCTCAGGTCCGTACATGACTACTGAAAATGCCATAGCTTTGATTCTGTGGGCCTTTGTCGGCAAAGTGATATCTTTGCTTTTTAATACTCTGTCTAGGTTTGTCATAGCTTTCCTTCTAAGGATCCAAGGATCTTTTAATTTCATGACTGCAGTCACCATCTGCAGTGATTTTGGAGCCCAAGAAAAGAAAATCTGACACTGCTTCCACTTATTCCCCTTCTGTTTGCCATAAAGTGATGGGACCAGATGTCATGTTCTTCATTTTTGAATGTTGACTTTTAAGCCACCTTTTTACGCTCCTTTTTCACCTTCATCAAGAGGCTCTTTAGTTCCTCTTCACTTTCTGCCATTAGACTTGGTATCATCTGCGTATTTGAGGTTGTTGATATTTCTCCCAGCAATTAGCATGGAGTAATATTCCGTTGTCTAGGTATACCATAGTTTAGATAAACTATGTTCTTCTGTTTATCTACTGAAGGACATCTTAGCTGCTTCCAAGCTATAAACATCTCTATGAAAGTTTTGTTGTGAGCATAAATTTTTATCTCTTTTGGGTAAATACCAAGATGCATGACTGCATAACTGAGGTAAATCCTGCTTGGCTGTGGTATATAATTCTTTTTATACATTGTTTGATTTGATTTGCTAATATTTTATAGTGGCATCTGTATTCATGAGTTTGTGTTTTTTTCCTTTGTGATGTCATTGTCTTTTTTTTTTTTTTTTTGGTATTAGGTAAATGCTGGCCTAATGGAGTAAATTGGAAGTAGTCCCTCTCCTTCTGTCTTCTAAAGATATTGTAGAGAATTGGTATGATTTCGCCTTAAATGTTTGATAGAATTTTACAGTGACCCGTCTGGGCTTGGTGCTTTCTGTTTTGAAAGGTTACTAATTATTGATTCAGTTTCTTTAATACAGTTATATTCAGATTGTTTATTTCTTATTGTGTTTCAGCAAAAGTTGTGTTTTTCAAAGAATTGGTCTGTATTATGGGGCTTCCCTGATAGCTCAGTTGGTAAAGAATTTGCCTGCAATGCAAGAGACCCCTGTTCGACTCCTGGGTTGGGATGATCCTCTGGGGAAGGGATAGGCTACCCACTCCAGTATTCTTGGGCTTCCCTTGTGGCTCAGCTGGTAAAGAATCCACATGCAGTGCAGGAGACCTGCGTTCAATCCCTGGGTTGGGAAGATCTCCTGGAGAAGGGAAAGACTACCCACCCTAGTATTCTAGCCTGGAGAATTCCATGGAGTCCATGGGGTCACAAAAAGTCAGACACCACTGAGCAACTTTCATTTTTGTCCAACTTATCAAATTATCAAATTTATGGCCATAGAGTTGTTCATGTGTGTGTTAGTCTCTCAGTTGTGTCCGACTCTTTGTGACCCCATGGACTGTAGTCTTCCAGGCTCCTCTGTCCATGGAATTCTCCAGGCAAGAATATTGGACTATTGAAGTAGGTTGCCATTCCCTTCACCAGGGAATCTTCTTGACCCAGGGATCAAATCTGTATCTCCTGCTTTGGCAGGTGGGTTCTTTACCACTAGTGCCACCTGGGAAGCCCAGAGTTGTTTATAGTATTGCTATATATATATATATATATATATATTTTTTTTTTTTTTTTTTCCAATGCCACGTGGTTCTTGAAAGTTTAGTTCTCTGGCTAGAGATCAGACCCATGCTCCCTGCAGTGGAAGAGCAGATTCTTAACGACAGAACTTCAGGGAAATCCCTCCATCCATTTGCTTTTAATCTATGTTTAAAGTGGGTATCTTGAGATAACATACTTAGGTCTTATTGTTTGATCTACTGTGACAAATCTGTCTTCTGTTTGGTGCATTTAGACCGTTGGCATTCAAAATGATTATTAATATGGATGAATTAATAAATATTAATTCAAATAAATATTTGTTAATTCTACCATATTTGTTGCTGTTTTCTGTTTGCTGCCCTTGTTCTTTGGTCCTATATTTAGCTCCACTCTGTGGTTTTAATTGAGCATATAGAAGTTTTCATTTTATTTTTACTTATTCCTGGAAACTTCTTTTCTTTATATAGATATGAATTTCTGACCTATATCATTTTCCTTCTCTCTCAAGAGCTTCTCATAACATACCTTGAATGGCAGGTCTCAGTTTAGTTCAGTCACTCAGTCGTGTCTGACTCTTTATGACCCCATGAATCGCAGCACGCCAGGCCTCCCTGTCCATCAGCAACTGCAGGAGTTCACTCAGACTCACGTCCATCGAGTTGATGATGCCATCCAGCCATCTCATCCTTGGTCGTCCCCTTCTCCTCCTGCCCCCAATCCCTCCCAGCATCAGTCTTTTCCAATGAGTCAACTCTTCTCATGAGGTGGCCGAAGTACTGGAGTTTTCCTTCCAAAGAAATCCCAGGGCTGATCTCCTTCAGAATGGACTGGTTGGATCTCCTTGCAGTCCAAGGGCCTCTCAAGAGTCTTCTCCAACACCACAGTTCAAAAGCATCAATTCTTCGGCACTCAGCCTTCTTCACAGTCCAACTCTCACATCCATACATGACCACAGGAAAAACCATAGCCTTGACTAGACGGACCTTAGTTGGCAAATCAATGTCTCTGCTTTTGAATATACTATCTAGGTTGGTCATAACTTTTCTTCCAAGGAGTAAGCGTCTTTTACTTTCATGGCTGCAGTCACCATCTGCAGTGATTTTGGAGCCCCAAAAAATAAAGTCTGACACTGTTTCCACTGTTTCCCCATCTATTCTCCATGAAGTGATGGGACTGGATGCCATGATCTTCGTTTTCTGAATGTTGAGCTTTAAGCCAACCTTTTCACTCTCCTCTTTCACTTTCATCAAGAGGCTTTTTAGGTCCTCTTCACTTTCTGCCATAAGGGTGGTGTCATCTGCATATCTGAGGTTATTGATATTTCTCCCGGCAATCTTGATTCCAGCTTGTGTTTCTTCCAGTCCAGCGTTGCTCATGATGTACTCTGCATGTAAGTTAAATAAGCAGGGTGACAATATACAGCCTTGACGTACTCCTTTTCCTATTTGGAACCAGTCTGTTGTTCCATGTCCAGTTCTAACTGTTGCTTCCTGACCTGCATACAGATTTCTCAAGAGGCAGGTCAGGTGGTCTTGTATTCCCATCTCTTTCAGAATTTTCCACAGTTTATTGTGATCCACACAGTCAAAGGTTTTGGCATAGTCAATAAAGCAGAAGTAGTTGTTTTTCTGGAACTCCCTTGCTTTTTTCATGATCCAGCGGATGTTGGCAATTTGATCTCTGGTTCCTCTGCCTTTTCTAAAACCAGCTTGAACATCAGGGAGTTCACGGTTCACGTATTGCTGAAGCCTGGCTTGGAGAATTTTGAGCATTACTTTACTAGCATGTGAGATGAGTGCAACTATGCGGTAGTTTGAGCATTCTTTTGCATTGCCTTTCTTTGGAATTGGAATGAAAATTGACCTTTTCCAGTCCTGTGGCCACTGCTGTGTTTTCCAAATTTGCTGGCATATTGAATGCAGCACTTTCACAGCATCATCTTTCAGAATTTGAAATAGCTCAACTGGAATTGCATCACCTCCACTAGCTTTTTTCGTAGTGATGCTTTCTAAGGCCCACTTGACTTCACATTCCAAGATGTCTGGCTCTAGATTAGTGATCACATCATTATCATTATCTGGGTTGTGAAGGCAGGTCTACTGGCAACATATTCCACCAATTTTTGTTTAAGAAAGTCTTTATTTCTCTTTAATTTCTAAAGATAATTTCACAGGATACAAAATTCTAGGCTTTTTTTCCCTCCCTCCCTGCCCCCCAATACTTGAAATATTTCTCCTGTAAATATTACTCCTCTCTCTTTTTATTTGCATAGTTTCTGAGGAGAAATTGGATGTAATCCCTACTCTTGTTTATCTGTTAGGTAAGATTATTTACCCCTGTGACTTTTTTCAAGATTTTTATTCTTTATCTTTAATTTTCTGTAGTTTGAAATAATATGTGTAGGTGTAGTTTTTTGGCAGCTATCCTGCTTGGTATTCTGGAACTTCCTGGATCTATTGTCTCGTGTCTGACATTACTTTGTTATTGTTTCATATGTTACTTCTGTTACTTTCTCTCTTCTTCTGGTAGTCCAAGAACGTTTTGTTATGCTTTCTGTGGTTATCTCACAGTCCTTGGATATTCTCTTTTTATTTTTGTTTTGTTTTGTCTCGGTTTTTGTCCTCTTTGCTTTTTAGTTTTCAAAGTTTCTGTTCAGATATTTTTAAGCTTTAGAGAGCCTTGTCCCATCTGCAATAGTCCCCTCTGTATAAAGTTTAAAGTTATGAGTTTTCAAAGATTGGAATGTGTCTTTGCATGTCCAGTCACATATTATGTATGTGGCATACTTTGTCACATGTGTGCATCCCCTACAAGTGGTTGTGCTTTTGTGTAGTTTTGTTGTTGTTATTTAGTTGCTGGGTCCTATCCAACTCTTTTCGACTCCATGGACTGCAGGCTCCTCTGTCCTTCAGTATCTCCTGGAGTTTGCTTCAATTCATGTCCATTGAGTCAGTAATGCTATCTAACCACTCATCTTTTGCCACCATCTTCTCCTTTTGCCTTCAGTCTTTCCTGGCATCAGAGTCTTTTCCAGTGAGTCAGCTCTTCCCATCAGGTAGGTGGTGAGAGTATTGGAGCTTCAGCTTCAGCATTAGTACTTCCAATGAAAATTCAGGACTGATTTCCTTTAGGATTGACTGATTTGATCTCCTTGCAGTCCAAGGGAGTCTCAAGCATCTTCTGCACCACAGTTGTAAAGTATCAGTTATTCAGCACTCAGCCTTCTTTATGGTCTAACTCTCACATCGGTACATGACTACTGGAAAAACCATAGCTTTGACTATATGGACCTTTGTTGAAAAAGGTATACTATTTTACTGTATAGTAATGTACTCAATGTTCAGAAAACTGAGATCATGGCATCTGGCCCCATCATTTCATGGCAATAGATGGGGGAATGGTGGAAACAGTGACAGACTTTATTTTTGGGGGGCTCCAAAATCACTGCAGATGGTGACTGCAGCCATGAAATTAAAAGACACTTGCTCCTTGGAAGAAACGTTATGACGAACCTAGATGGCGTATTAAAAAGCAGAGACATTACTTTGCCAACAAAGATGTGTCTAGTCAAAGCTATGGTTTTTCCAGTAGTCACGTATGGATGTGAGAGTTGGACTATAAAGAAAGCTGAGTGCTGAAGAATTGATGCTTTTGAACTGTGTTGGAGAAGTCTCTTAAGAGACCCTTGGACTGCAAGGAGATCCAACCAGTCCATCCTAAAGGAAATCAGTCCTGAATATTCATTGGAAGGACTGATGCTGCAGCTGAAACTCCAATCCTTTGGTCACCTGATGCGAGGA
Source organism: Capricornis sumatraensis (assembly GCF_032405125.1). NCBI lineage: Eukaryota > Metazoa > Chordata > Mammalia > Artiodactyla > Bovidae > Capricornis > Capricornis sumatraensis. The sequence continues at coordinate 48,449,867 of NC_091087.1, forward strand.
ACTGACTATTTAGAAAAAACCCTGATGCTGGGAAAGATTGAAGGCAGGAGGAGAAGCGGACAATAGAGGATGAGATAGTTTTTGATGGCATCACCGACTGAATGGACATGAGTTTGAGTAAACTCTGGGAGTTGGTGATGGACAGGGAGGCCTGGCGTGCTGCAGTCCATGGGGTTGCAAAAAATCGAACACAACTGAGCGACTGAACTGAACTGAATGTATAGAATACAGTATCTTTATTTCAAGCCCAGGATGTCTGGAGTGTTAAAGCAGTGGTGATGTAGCTGGTACTACTAAGTACTGCTAAGCTGGTACTATAGCACAAAACAATAATGGTGGAGAAAAAGTGAAAATAATTGAAAGAGTGGAGCAAGGTGAAAAGATGGCAGATATTGCACATTCTTATAACATGAATTATTTAACCAGGCATGATTCTAAAAAACAAAAACAGGATCATGGAACATGTGAAGTCTGCTGTGCCAGTGTTGTTGACAGTAATATCAAAGAAGCATGGAAAAGTGATGGAGAAAATGGAGAAACTTCTCAGTGTGTGGCTGCAGGGTCAGTTTAAGTGTCAAGTCTCAGCTTAATGTTGATTCAGCAGGAAGCTCAATGCCTTTATGAAGACTTGAAGAAGAAACTGAGTGAAGAATCAGACGGTATCTTTTAATACCGTCTTGGCTGGATTCATTGGTTCAAGGCTAGAGCCAGCCTTCATAGAGTAAAAGTAAGTGGCGAGGTGGTGAGTGCAGATACAGTAGTTGCCCATTAATTTCCTATAATACTTTAAGAAATTACTGATGAAGGTGCCTGTTTACCTGAGTAGTTACCTTGTGGATGAGACAAGACTGTACTGCCAAACCGAAGTTACATCTGTAAGGAAGAAAAGTGATGCCAGGCAATAAAGCAGCAAATAATTAGGCTAACTCTGTTGTTTGGTATCAGTGTTTCTGGCAATATGAAGCTGAAAATTCTCTTATCATTCAGAGAACCTTAGAGCCCTTAAAAACATAGCCAAGGGCTCTCTTCCTGTTATGTGGAATAGTAACCCCAAAGCCTAGGTTACACAGGCCATTTTCCACGACTGACTTTTCCACCACTTAATCCTGGAGATAGAGAAATATTGCTTGGAGAAGGACATATCCCATTCAACATTCTTTTGCTACTCAACAGTGCTCCAGGCCACCCCTTATTCATGATTGACTTCATCCTACCATCAAAGGAGTGCATCTGCCACCAAATATTTTGTCACTCATCCAGCCTGTGGACCAGGGAGTTATAGCAACTTCCACGAAATATTTACATCATCCTTCTTGTCAGCCAGTGTAGGTAGGTGATGAATCAAGAACAACCTTGTGACAGTTTTGAAGACTGTAACATCTACAAGGCCATGAAAAACATTAACTTTGCTTGGCATGAAATAACAGTCGTCACCACGAATGGGGTTTGGAGGAACCTTTGCATGTAGTTTATTCATGATTTTCATGGATTTGAGAAGGTGAATAAGGAGTCCAAAGAAGTCTTCTGCAGCATATTGACCCTTAGCAAGATGTTACAGCTAAATCTGTAAGAGGCTGATTTCATTGAACTCCAGCTTACTAATGAAGGCTTGATGAAATAGAGACTGAGAGAAAGGACCGAGAGAGACAAGAGGAAAAAGTAACTGAAGAATTCATAACACAGGAAATGGCAAGAGAATTTTCTTGATTTGAGGAAGCACTGTTAGTTTTTGAGGCACAGACTCCAAACGTAGAACAGTACGTGAAGGTTGTAGCCGCCGTTCAGAATGCAGCCCAGCGCTAAAACCATGTCATCTATGATGAGAAAAGAAGAGCTACTACCCAGACATCACTGAGTAATTTTTTCAAGAGGGTAGATAGATTGAATCCACCAAGGAACCAGAACCCGTGCCATCAACGTCAGGCATGAGTGAAGTTGCAGCTTGCCCTCCGTCTCCTACTGCTGGTGACCCTTCAGTTCTACCACCTCCCACTTCCTCTTCCTCCTCTAGCCAGTAACTCTTCTTGCCTGTTCACTCGATGCCATCTCCTATATGCCAGTTGTACTGTATTGTACTTTTCAAGGTACTGTACTGTAAGATTAAAAATTTTTCTTTTTCATGTCTCTTTTTTATGTGTTATTTGTGAGAAAGATACTTTAAACCTTCTGCAGTATAGTACTATGTTACTGATTGTGTTAGTTGGTTACCTGGGCTAACTTTATTGGACTTAGGAACATACTCTCAGAATAGAACTTGTTCATATGTGGGGGCTTACTGAACTTTATAACTTTTAGTTATTCTACCAGAGACATTCTTCATTTCCATTAGTGTTTTTGATCTCTAGCATTTCTTTCTGGTTCTTTTTTAGGGTTTCTATTTCTCTCTTTGCATTGCCTCTCTGATCTTGTATGTTGCCTACTGTGTCCATTAGAGCCCTTAGCATATCAGTCATAGTTATTTCAAATTCTTTGTTCTGATAGGAATGGATAAAGGTGATGTGGTACGTAAGTGCACTAGAATATTACCCAGCCATTAAAAAGAATGAAATAGTGCCATTTGCAGCAACATGGATGGATCTAGAGACTGTCATACTGAGTGAAGTAACTCAGAGAAGGAGAAATAATTTATGACATCCCTTATATTGGAATCAAAAAAGAAATAATAAAAATGACCTTACAAAACAGAAAGAGACTCATAGACTAGAGAACTAACTTTTGGTTCTGGGGTGGAACTTTTGGTTCAGGGGCGGGGTGGAAGAGGGTGGGCAATGGGAAGGGATAGTTGGGGAGTTTGGGATGGACATGTACACACTGCTATATTAAAAATGGATAACCAGTAAGGACTTACTATATAACACATGGAACTCTGGTCAATGTTATGTGGCAGCCCTAATGGGAGGGGAGTTTGGGGGAGAATGGATATGTGTATATGTATGGCTCAGGCCCTTTGCTGATCACCTAGAACTGTCACAACATTGTTAATTGGCTGTACCCCAATACAAAATAAGGAGTTTTAAAAAATCTTGTTTTGATAAATCTATCAACATGCCTGCCTTGTCTGGTTCTGATGTTTGCTCTGCCTTTTCAAAATGTGCATTTTGCTCTTTGATATGTCTTGTCATTTTTTTCATGATAGCCAGATATGAGATACTGAATAAAAGGAATTGCTGTAAATAAGCCATTAGTAACAAGGTGGTAAGATGTACAAGGGAAGTGTTTTCTAGTTCTGATTAAGTCTCATGCTTTTTGTGAGGCTATGCCTCTGGACCGTGAAGTTTACAATATCTCAGTTTTCTTCTCCCCTTTTCCATGGGACAGGATGGCTAGAGTATGTTGGAGTTTGGTATTAATATTTTTCTTTCCCTGGGTCATTTAGGCTCTGATAATACACTAGCAGGTTAGGCTCTGGCTAATTAGTTTCTCCTGAGGGAAGGCCTTATTAAGAACAGAGTGCTTTGGTGTGTTTAAAAATGGGCTTCTCCGGTGGCTCAGCATTAAAACAATCCTGCATTGCAAGTGCCCCAGGAGACATGGGTCCAATCCCTGGGTCAGGAAGATCCTCTGGAGGAGGGCATGGCAACACACTCCAGTATTCTTGCCTGGAGAATCCCATGGACAGTGGAATCTGGTGGACAAAGAGTTGGACACAACAGAAGCAACTTAACATGCACTAGTTTCCTCTGAGGGCAGGGCCTTATTAAGAAGAACAGAATGCTTTGATGTATTTAAAAATGGTAGTTTACCCTCCCCTTGCCAAAATCAGGGAATTTTTCTCTGATATTTACTGTGGACTTCTGGTTGGGTTCCTGGTGATAATGGTGAGGGGCCCTGTGATTGTACGCCCCTTGAGTTTTTAACACTCAAAGTTGTCCACACTGAGCCTGCACCAATTAGTCAGTTATAGTGTAGGTTTTCCTGCCTGGATACTGGATCCCACAGCAGTTTCAGCTGGTAACTCTTTGCTCAGATAAGCTGTAATTCCCTGCATTCACCTCTTTCCAGTCTCAGAGGGCAGTGGTTTGTCATTACCTCTCTTAGAGATCCAAGAAATATTGATTTGTCTTTTCAGCTCTTGTTAGGCTGGAGAGGTGACTTGACAGCATCTTATGTAGTTCTTTTCCTTTAATTTAAATAAAATTTTTTTTTTTTAATGGTGGTTGTTAACTTTTAAACATCCGTCTGGTAGTATAATTGTATAGAATAAAATTCACCCATTTTAAGAGTATAGTTCATTGAGTTTTAGTACATGTATTTCATTATATTAAGATTCCAAAATTTGTTTTATCAGTTGTCTGTTGATGGAGATTTAGGTTGTTTATAGTTTTTGGCTATTACAGATAAGGCAGCTGTGAACATTTGTGTACAGTGAACATATGCCTTCATTTCTCTTGGTTGCCTATCTACCTATCATATGGTAGGTGTCCATTTAACTTTTTTTATCAAAGTGAAATTCACATTCATAAAAATAACCATTTTGTGGATTAAAGATCTAAATGTAAGACCAGAAACTATAAAACTCCTAGAGAAAAACATAGGCAAAACACTCTGACATAAATCACAGCAGGATCCTCTATGACCCACCCCCAGAGTAATGGAAATAAAAGCAAAAATGAGAAATGGGACCTAGTTAAACTTAAAAGCTTTTGCACAACAAAGGAAACTCTAAACAAGGTGAAAAGACAGCCTTCAGAATGGGAGAAAATCATAGCAAATGAAGCAACTGACAAAGAATTAATCTCAAAAGCAGCTCATGCAGCTCAATTTCAGAAAAATAAATGACCCAATCAAAAAATGGGTCAAAGAACTAAACAGACATTTCTCCAAAGAAGACATATAGATGGCTAACAAACACATGAAAAGATGCTCAACATCACTCATTATCAGAAATGCAAATCAAAACCACAGTGAGATACCATCTCACACCGGTCAGAATGGCTGCTATCAAAAAAGTCTACAAACAATAAATGCTGGAGAGGGTGTGGAGAAAAGGGAACCCTCTTACACTGTTGGTGAGTGCAAACTAGTACAGCCACTATGGAGAACAGTGTGGAGATTCCTTAAAAAACTGGAAATAGAACTGCCACATGACCCAGGATTCCCACTGCTGGGCATACACACCGAGGAAACCAGAATTGAAAGAGACACGTGTACCCCAGTGTTCTTCACAGCACTATTTACAATAGCTAGGTCATGGAAACAACCTAGATGTCCATTGGCAGACGAATGGATAAGAAAGCTGTGGTACATACACACAATGAAATATTACTCAGCTATTAAAAAGAATGCATTTGAGTCAGGTCTAATGAGGTGGATGAAACTGGAGCCTTTTATACAGAGTGAAGTAAGTCAAAGAAAAACACCAATACAGTATATTAACGCATATGTATGGAATTTAGATGGTAATGATGACCCTACACGCGAGACGGCAAGAGACACAGATGTAAAGAACAGACTTTTGGACTCTGTGAGAGAATAGCATTGAAACATGTATATTACTGTATGTGAAACAGATTGCCAGCCCAGGTTCGATGGATAAGACAGGGTGCTCAGGGCTGGTGCACTGGGATGACCCTGAGGGATGGGATGGGAATGGAGATGGCGAGGGGTATTCAGGATGGGGAACACATGTACAACCATGGCTGATTCATGTGAATGTATGGCAGAAACCACTACCATATTGTAAAGTAATTAGCCTCCAATTAAATTTATTTTTTTAAAGTAACAATTTTGAAGTGTATAGCTCAGTGCCATGTATTCACACATCCACAGTGTTGTGCAACCATTACCTCTATCTAGTTCTAAAACATTTTCATCACTCCAAAAGGAAAAGTCATACCATTAGACAGTCACTGCACATTTCCTGTTTTGCCATCCCTGGAAACCCCAAATCTGCTCTGTCTCTTACAGATTTACCTGTTCTAGATACTTCATAAAAGTGGGATTATACAGTCAATCCTAAAGGAAATCAACCATGAATATTCACTGGAAGGACTTATGCTGAAGCTGAAGCTCCATCCAGTACATTGGCCACCTGATGCAAAGAACCAACTCATTGGAAAAGACTCTGATGCTGGGAAAGATTGAAGGCAGGAGGAGAAGGGGGCGACAGAGAATGAGATGGTTGGATGGCATCATCAACTCAATGAATATGAATTTGAGCAAACTCTGGGAGATAGTGAAGGACAGGGAAGCCTAGCGTGCTGCAGTCCATGGGGTCACAGAGTTGGCCACTACTTAATGACCAGATAACAACAGTACAGTGTATGACTTTTCATTTCTGGCTTCTTAGTATATTTTTAGGGTTCATGTATGTTGTCACATACCAGTACTGTATTTTCTAAAATAGCTGAATAACGTTCTATTGTATGGATATGCCACATTTTGTATACCTGTTCATTGACAGAGAAATGAATTTCTGTTTTTTAGCTATTGTCTGTATTGCTGTTAGGAACATTTTTGAGCAAGTTTTTGTTTGTGTGTGCCAAGTCACTTCAGTCATGTCCAACTCTGCGACCCCACGGACTGTAGCCTGCCAGGCTCCTCAGTCCATGGAATTTTCCTGGCAAGAATACTGGAGTGGATAGACATTCCTTTCTCCAGGGGATCCTCCTGACCCAGGGATCAAGCCTACGTCTCCTGCAGCTCCTGTGTTTTCAGGCAGATTCTTTATTGCCGAGCCACCAGGAAGCCCTCTTGTTTGGATATCTGTTTTCAGATCTTTTCAGTAAGTACAGGGTTACCCAGGCATCTGGAAGGAGAGCATTCATATGACATCTTTTGTAGGCTGAAATGGGATAGAATAAAGAACTCTTTTTTTTAATAAAGATGAAGATCCTTTTTGGATTTCTTTTTGTTTAGCAAAAACATGTATTAATGTGAGTATTTTGTAAAAGTAAAGTGGCATAAAGGGAACTTTCCAAAACTGTACCTAGTGTGATTGTTGGGTAATGTGACAATTCTGTGATGTGTTGAGCAACTGCCGAACTACTGGTCCACGGTAGCTGTACCATTTTACATTCTCCTTAGCAGTGTTTGAGGGTTGCAATTTCTCCATATCCTTGCCTTTGCTTGTTTTCTTTTTATTTTTCAATTATGGTAACCTTAGCAAAGATCTCAAGTGTGGTATCTCATTATGGTTTTCATTTGCATATCCTTAAGGAATATGATGTTGAACATTTCTTTATATACTTGTTGCCCATTTAATTATTTTCTTGGAAGAAATGTTTGTTCAGATCCTTTCTGTTTTTCAGTTGGTTTGGGTTTTTTTGTTGAGTTGTAAGAGTTTCTTATATATTCTGGATACTAGATCCTTATCACATCAATTAGTCAGTTCAGTCTCATAATTTCTTATGGATTTGAGGATCAGATTTTCCATTTCTACAGAAATGATCATTGGACTTTTATACAGATTGCCTTGAATATAGATTGCTTTGGGGAAAATGGCCATCTTAAAAATATTAAGTCTTCCAACCATGAACAGAGTTCTTTCCATTTATTTGGGTTATTTAATTTCTTTTTACAGTGGTTAGTGGCTTTCACTATATAAATCTTGCACCTCTTTGTTATATTTATTAAATAGTTCAGTCCTTTTGATGGTATTAAAATGTTGTGGATTTTTCTTTGCTGTTGTATAGAAATTTGACTGATTTTTTTGTGTGTGTTGACCTTGCATCCTACCGCTTATTTTGGATTTGTTAACTCTCACAGTGTTTTATGAATTCATTAGGACTTCTTACATATAAGATCATGTCTTCTACAAATAGAGCTACTTCTTGCTTTCAGTTTGAAAGTGAATACTTCTTGCTTTCAGTTTGAAAGTGAAAGTGTTAGTTGCTCAATCATGTCTGACTCCTTGCAATCCCATAGACTATAGCCTGCCAGGCTCCTCTGTCCATAGAATTTTCCAGGCAAGAACACTGGAGTGGGTTGCCATTTCCTTCTCCTGGGGATCTTCCTGACCCAGGAATCAAACCCATGTCTCCTGCATTGCAGGTGAATTCTTTACTGTCTGAGCCACTAGGGAAGTATAGATGTCTTTTATTTATTTTCTTGCCTAATTATTTTGTCCAGAACTTCTAATACAATGTTGAATAGATACAGTGAGAGTGGACATCACTGTTTTGCTCTGGATCTTATATGGAAATTTTCAGTTTTTCACCATTGAGTTTGATGTTAGCTGTGGGTTTTTCATAGATACTCTTTATCATGCTGAGGAAATTCCCTTCTGTTCCTAAATTGATAAATGTTTTTTGTCATGAAAGAGTGTTGGATTTTGTCAAATGACTAGCTAAAGGTTTGTCAATTTAGTTGATCTTTTTTAAGAACCAATTTTATAATTTATTCTGTTGTTTTTCTTTTCTTTTTTTTTTAACATTTATATACACTCTCATCTTTTTGAATTCCTTCCTTCTACTAGGTTTGGTGTCACTTGTTCTTTTTCTAGTTCCTTGAGGTATACAGTTACTGTCTGGGGATCCTCTTTTTCAATGTCTGCATTTCCAGTTATAAATTTTCCTCTGATCACTCTTTGCTGTATACTGTAGGTGTTTTTTTTTTAATTTTTAGATATTTATTTATTCATTTTTGGTTGTGCTGGGTCTCTGTTGCTGTGCAGGCTTTTCTCTAGATGCAGAGAGGGAGGGCTACTCTCTAGTTGGAGTGTGCAGGCTTCTCATTGCAATGGCTTCTCGTTGTGGAGCGCAGGTTCTAGGATGTGTGAGCTTCAGTAGTTGCACCTCCCATGCTCCTAGAGCACCGGCTCAAACCCATGTGGCACATGGGTTTAGTTGCTCTGTGGCACATGGGATCTTCCTGGATCAGGGATCAAATCTGTGTCTCCTATATTGGCAGACAAATTCCCTACCACTGAGCCACCAAGGAAGCCCTATCATAAGTTTTAGTATGTTATGTTTTTACTTTCATTGGTCTCTAAGTATTTCCTAATTTCCCTTTTGGTTTCTTCCCTTTTTTGCTCGTTTAAGATTGTGTTGTTTAATCTCTGTATTTTTGAGAATGTTTCAGCATTCCTTCTTTCCTTTGCTTGTTGGCCATATTGTTATTTCTTTCCTGGAGTGTGTGTTCCACTCCCAAGTTAGTTTTTTGACATCAGTATCACCCTGTTACCAAAGCCAGATAAAGACACTATAGGAAAAGAAAACTATAGGCCAATATCCCTGATGAATTTAGATGCAAAAATTCTTACCAAGACACTCAAAAACCAAATTCAGCAGCATATTAAAAGGATCATACATGATGATCAATCAGGATTCATCTTTGTGTGTAAGAATGGATCAATATATACAAATATATAAATGTGAAGCATAATACAAGTGGGTCTTTCCAGATGGTGCTAGAGGTAAAGAACCTGCCTGCCAGTGTAGGAGGTGAAAGTGATGCAGGTTCGATCCCTGGATCGGAAAGATCCCCTGAAGTAGGAAATGGCAGCCCATTCCAGTATTCTTGTCGTGAGAATCCAATGGATCGAGGAACCTGGCTGGCTACTGTCCAAAGAGTCGTAAGGAGTGAGACACAACTGAAGCAACTTAGCACAACACAAATGGAAGGAGAAATAAAAAAGTCATCTCAGAAGATACAAGAAAAACTTTTAACAAAATCCAGCATCCTTTCTACTTATCAGAACAAGACCCAGTTTCCCCCACAGTCTCTCACATCAGAAAGCTTCTATAAGCCTCTTATTCTTATCCCTCAGAAGGCAGACAGAATGAAAACCACAATCACAGAAAACTAATCAAACTGATCACATGGATCACAGCCTTGTCTCACTCAATGAAACTATGAACCATGCCGTGTAGGGCCACCCAGGACGGAAGGGTCATGATGGAGAGTTCTGAAAAAACGTGGTCCACTGGAGAAGGGAATGGCAAACCACTTCAGTATTCTTTCCTTGAGAACCCCATGAACAGTATGAAAAGGCAAAAAAATAAGATGCTGAAAGATGAACTCCCCAGGTCGGTAGGTGCCCAGTATGCTACTGGAGAATACTGGAGAAATAACTGCAGAAAGAATGAAGAGACAGAGCCAAAGCAAAAACAATGCCCAGTTGTAGATCTGACTGATGATGGAAGTAAAGTCTAATGCTGTAAAGAGCACTATTGCATAGGAATAGTGCCATGTTAGGCCATGACTCAAGGTAAATTGGAAGTGGTCAAACAGGAGATGGCAAGAGTGAACATCGACATTTTAAGACTCAGTAAACTAAAATGGACTGGAATGGGTGAATTTAACTCATGACCATTATAGCTACTACTGTGGGCAAGAATGCCTTAGAAGAAATGGAATAGTCCTCATAGTCAACAAGAGTCTGAAATGCAGTACTTGGGTACAGTCTCAAAAATGACAGAATGATCTCTGTTTGTTTCCAAGGCAAACCATTCAGTATCACAGTAATCCAAGTCTACACCCCAATCAGTAATGCTGAAGAAGCTGAAGTTGAGCCGTTCTATGAAGACCTACAGGACCTCCTAGAACTAACACCCAAAAAAGATGTCCTTTTCGTTATAGGGGACTGGAATGCAAAAGTAGGAAGTCAAGAGATACCTGGTGTAACAGGCAAGTTTGGCCTTGTAGTATAAAATGGAGCAGGGCAAAAGCTAACAGTTTTGCCACACAAATGCACTGGTCATAGCAAACACCCTTTTCCAACAACACAAGAGACAGCTGTGCACATGGACATCACCAGATGGTGAACACTGAAATCACATTGCTTATATTTTTGTAGCCAAAGATGGAGAAGCTCTGTACAGTCAACAAAAACAAGACCAGGAGCTGACTGTGGCTCAGATCATGAACTCATTATTACCAAATTCAGACTTAATTGAAGAAAGTAGGGAAAACCACTAAACCATTCGGGTATGACCTAAATCAAATAGCTCACAATGATACAGTGGAAGTGACAAATAGATTCAAGGGATCAGATCTGACAGACAGAGTGCCTGAAGAACTATGGGTGTACGCTTGTGACAGTGTACAGGAGGCAGTGATCAAGACCATCTCCAAGAAAAAGAAATGCAAAAAGGCAAAATGGCTAAGGAGGCCTTACAATAGCTGAGAAAAGAGGAGGAGCAAAAGGCAAAAGAGAAAAGGAAAGATATAAACATTTGAATACAGAGTTCCAAAGAATAGAGAGGAAAGATACGAAAATTTTCCTCAGTAATCAATGCAAAGAAATAGAGGAAAACAATAGAATGGGAAAGACTAGAGATCTCTTCAAGAAAATTAGAGATATCAAGGGAACATTTCATGTAAAGATGGGCACAATAAAGTGCAGAAATGGTATGGACCTAACAGAGGCAAAAGATACTAAGAGGTGGCAAGAATACACAGAAGAACTATACAAAAAACATTTTCGTGACCCAGACAACCACGATGGTATGGTCACTCACCTACAGCCAGACATCCTGGAATGTGAAGTCAAGTGGGCCTTAGGAAGCATCACTATGAACAAAGCTAGTGGAGGTGATGGAATTCTAGCTGAGCTATTTCAGATCCTAAAATATAATGCTGTTAAAGTGCTGCACTCAATATGTGGCAAATTTGGAAAACTCAGCAGTGGCCACAGGATTGGAAAAGGTCAGTTTTCATTCCAGTCCCAGAGAAAGGCAACGCCAAAGAATGTTCAAAGTACCTGACAATTGCAGTCATCTCACACGCTAGCAAAGTAATGCTTAAAATTCTCCAAGCCAGACTTCAACATTTCATGAACTGAGAACTTCCAGATGTTCAAGCTGTATTTAGAGGAACAAGAGATCCAATTGCCAACATCCACTGGATCATTGAAAAAGCAAGAGAGTTCCAGAAAAACATCTACTTCTGCTTTTATTGACTATGCCAAAGCCTTTGACTGTGTGGATCACAACAAACTGTGGGGAATTCTGCAAGAGATGGGAATACCAGACCACCTGACTTGCCTCCTGAGAAATCTGTATGCAGGTCAGGAAGCAACAGTTAGAACTGGACATGGAACAACAAACTGGTTCCAAATAGGAAAAGGTGTACGTACATCAAGGCTGTCTGTATATTGTTACCCTGCTTATTTAACTTATATGCAGAGTACATCATGTGAATGCTGGGGTGAATGAAGAACAAGCTGGAATCAAGATTGCCAGGGGAAGTAACAACCTCAGATATGCAGATGACACCACCCTTCTGACAGAAAGCAAAGAAGAACTGAAGAGCTTCTTGATGAAAGTGAAAGAGGAGAGTGAAATTGTAGGCTTAAAAGTCAACATTCAGAAAACTAAGATCATAGCATCTTTTCCCATCAATTCATGGCAAATAGATAGGGAAACAATGTAAACAGTGAGAAATTTTATTTTGGGGGCTCCAAAATCACTGCAGATGGTGACTGCAGCCATGAAATTAAAAGACACTTGCTCCTTGGAAGAAAAGCTACGACCAACCTAGACAGCATATTAAAAAGCAGAGGTATTACTTTGCCAACAAAGATTGTTCTAGTCAAAGCTATGGTTTTCCAGTAGTCCTGTATGGATGTGACCGTTGGACTGTAAAGAAAGCTGAGTGTGGAAGAATTGATGCTTTTGAATTGTAGTGTTGAAGACGACTCTTGAGAGTCCCTTGGACTGCGAGGACATGTAACCAGTCATTCCTAAATGAAATCAGTTCTGAATATTCATTGGAAGGACTGATGCTAAAGCTGAAAATCCAATACTTTGGCCACCCAGTGCGAAGAACTGACTCCTTGGAAAAGATTGTGATGCTGGGAAAGATTGAAGGCAAGAGGAGAAGGGGATGACAGAGGATGAGATGGTTGGATTCATCACCGACTGGATGGACACGAGTTTTGAGTAAGCTCCAGGAGTTGGTGATGGACATGGAAGCCTGGCGTGATGCAGTCCCTGGGGTCGCAAAGAGTTGGACATGACTGAATGAATGAGATGAACTGATCATCCTTTCATGATAAAAATTCTCAACATAATGGCTATAGAAGGGGGAAGTACCTCAACATTTTAAAGGTCATAGACGACAGGCTCACAGTTTTCATTTTACTCAGTGGTAAAATGTTGAAAACTTACTCCTGTACGATCAGAAACAGGACAGGGGTACCCAATCTCACCTCTCCTTTTCATCAGAGTACTAGAAGTCCTAGCCAGAGCAATTGGGCCAGAAATAGAAATGAAAGCATCTATGTCAGAAAAGAAGTAAAAATGCGTTTGCAAATAACAGGATCTTATTTATTGAAAACCCTAAGAATTCCACCAAAAAACTGTTTATACAGCCACTCAGAGTGAGTGGGAGTCTGGCTTACTTTATTAATTTGTTATCTATTGTTGTGTAACAGATCACTGCAAAACTTGGTGCCTTATAAAAATAGACATTTATTATCTGTCAGTTTCTGTGAGTCAGAAATTTGGGACCAGCTTAGCTGTGTGATTCTGGCTTTGGGTCTTCCATGAAGTTGTTCTTAGGCTGTGAACCACACTGCAGTCTTGTAAAGGCTTGAATGGGGCTGGATGATTTGTTTCTAAAATAGTTCACCTATATGACTGTGGGTAAATGCCTCAGTTCTTTGCCAAGTGGAGCTCTCCTTTAGGAGCATCGTGAGTCTTTAGACATGGCAGTAAGCTTCCTCTAGTGCAAGTGATCCATGATAGAGAGGAGGAGGAAGTCATAATGCCTTTTATGACCTAGTTATGCTTTGTCACTTATGCCAGACTTTTTGGTGGAAGTTAGTAAGCACAGCCACAGTCAAGGAAAAAAGAAAATTAGGCTCCAACTTTTGAAGGGAGGAGATTCAAACTGAGTGTCAGTGACTGACCAAGTGGAGGTAAGTAATACAGGAGACTCAGAATATGTCTAGATAGTGGCCTTCTGGAGTTCTTCATTAAATTGTTAATGGTTTCTCAGGGAAGGGAGGAATACTTTAATAGTATTTCTAAGACCAAGACTTGGGCTGTTACTGAGATATATATGTACCTACCGTTGTTCTCCTCTTTTCACTTAGGAAGACTTAAAATTCATGTAATGAAAACGAAATGATAAAATCTAGTTAAAAACGTGAGCTTTTTTTTTTAGGAAGTTTTGTTTTAGAGACTCCTGACTGAAGTAAATCATCATTGGGATGCTGTGGATTAGGAAGAAAGCTGATGTGAACTAGTCAAAAATATGAGTCTTGTAGTACCTTTGGAACATTATCCTGTTTGGGAGTAACGTAATTTTTATATAATCTTAAGCTTAGAAAGGACTTCCCACGTGTCTCAGATGGTAAAGAATCCACCTGCAATATGGGAGACCTGGGTTTGATCCCTGGGTCCAGGAAGTTTCCCTGGAGAAAGGAATGGCAACCAACTCCAGTGTTCTTGCCTGGAGAATTCTATGGACAGAGGAGTCTGGTGGGCTATAGTCCATGAGGTCACAAAGAGTCAGACACAACTGAGAAACTAACACAAGTACACAAGTACAAGTAAGCTTAGAAAATAGCTGTAAGAATAGTGAAAGGAACTCCTATATACCCTTTAAACAGATTCCCCAGTGTATGTTTGTGACATTTGCCTTCACCTGTTTTGGCCCAGCTGGCCTAGAACCACCAGGGATAAACCTGTAGTGTGATTAAGTTAGGTTTGTTGACAATGCAGTGAGAGAGATCACAGACCAGGGGAACCACAAGGCTTTGCCCCAAAGAGTGAAATAGATTTTTTACAGGATTTTGTAGCAGGGTGACACTGAAATAAAATTCTAATGAAGTAGTGTTTTGATAGAGTCAAAGCAAAACCAAGGTTATGTGTAAAAGAATCAACATTAGGTCTGAGCTGTGAAGTGGGCTGAAGGTGGTGTTTCCTTGAAAATTACAGAATTAAGAGGTTTTTGAACATTTCTTCTCCTGAAGTTGCTTACTTAGGTCATTCTAGGAAGAGTAGGGTATTTCAGAAAGTTTACTTACGTTCAGTTCAGTTCAGTCGCTCAGTTGTGTCCGACTGTTTGCGACCCCATGAATCGCAGCACGCCAGGCCTCCCTGTCCATCACCAACTCCCGGAGTTCACTCAAACTCTCATCCATCGAGTCAGTGATGCCATCCAGCCATCTCATCCTCTGTTGTCCCCTTCTCCTCCTGCCCCCAATCCCTCCCAGCATCAAAGTCTTTTCCAATGAGTCAACTCTTCGCATGAGGTGGCCAAAGTACTGGAGTTTCAGCTTTAGCATCATTCCTTCCAAAGAAATCCCAGGGTTGATCTCCTTCAGAATGGACTGGTTGGATCTCCTTGCAGTCCAAGGGACTCTCAAGAGTCTTCTCCAACAAAACAGTTTAAAAGCATCAGTTCTTTGGCACTCAGCCTTCTTCACAGTCCAACTCTCACATCCATACATGACCACTGGAAAAACCATAGCCTTGACTAGACGGACCTTAGTCGGCAAATCAATGTCTCTGCTTTTGAATGTGCTCTCTAGGTTGCTCGTAACTTTTCTTCCAAGGAGTAAGCATCTTTTAATTTCATGGCTGCAGTCACCATCTGCAGTGATTTTGGAGCCCAAAAAAATAAAGTCTGACACTGTTTCCACTGTTTCCCCACCTATCTGCCATGAAGTGATGGGACCAGATGCCATGATCTTCGTTTTCTGAATGTTTAGCTTTAAGCCAACTTTTTCACTCTCATCTTTTACTTTCATTCTTCTTCACTTTCTGCCATAAGGGTAGTGTCATCTGCATATCTGAGGTTATTGATATTTCTCCCAGCAATCTTGATTCCAGCTTGTGTTTCTTCCAGTCCAGCGTTTCTCATGATGTACTCTGCATAGAAGTTAAGTAAGCAGGGTGACAATATACAGCCTTGATGTACTCCTTTTCCTATTTGGAACCAGTCTGTTAGTCCATGTCCAGTTCTAACTGTTGCTTCCTGACCTGCATACAGATTTCTCAAGAGGCACGTCAGGTGGTGTGGTACTCCCATCTCTTTCAGAATTTTCCACACTTTATTGTGATCCACTCAGTCAAAGGCTTTGGCATAGTCAATAAGGCAGAAATATGTTTTTCTAGAACTCTCTTGCTTTCTCCATGATCCAGCGGATGTTGGCAATTTGATCTCTGGTTCCTCTGCCTTTTCTAAAACCAGCTTGAACATCAGGAAGTTCACGGTTCACATATTGTTGAAGCCTGGCTTGGAGAATTTTGACCATTACTTTACTAGCGTGTGAGATGAGTGCAATTGTGCGGTAGTTTGAGCATTCTTTGGCATTGCCTTTCTTTGGGATTGTAATGAAAATTGACCTTTTCCAGTCCTGTGGCCACTGCTGAGTTTTCCCTATTTGTTGGCATATTGAGTGCAGCACTTTCACAGCATCATCTTTCAGGATTTTAAATAGCTCTACTGGAATTCCATTATCTCCACTAGCTTTGTTCGTAGTGATGCTTTCTAAGGCCCGCTTGACTTCACATTCCAGGATGTCTGGCTCTAGATGAGTGATCACACCATCATGTTTATCTGGGTCATGAAGATCTTTTTTATACAATTCTTCTGTGTATTCTTGCCATCTCTTCTTAATATCTTCTGCTTCTGTTAGGTCCATACCATTTCTGTCCTTTATTGAGCCCATCTTTGCATGAAATGTTCCCTTGGTATCTCTAATTTTCTTGGAGAGATCTCTAGTCTTTCCCATTCTGTTGTTTTCATCTGTTTCTTTGCATTGATCACTGAAGAAGGCTTTCTCATCTCTTGCTATTCTTTGGAACTCTGTATTCAGATGCTTATATCTTTCTTTTTCTCCTTGGCTTTTCGCTTCCTTCTTTTCACTGCTATTTGTAAGGCTTCCCCAGACAGCCATTTTGCTTTTTTGCATTTCTTTTCCACGGGGATGGTCTTGATCCCTGTCTCCTGTACAATGTCACAAACCTCATTCCATAGTTCATCAGGCACTCTATCTATCAGAGCTAGGCCCTGAAATCTATTTCTCACTTCCACTGTATAATCATAAGGGGTTTGATTGAGGTCATACCTGAATGGTCTAGTGGTTTTCCCTACTTTTCTTCAATTTAAGTCTGAATGTGGTAATAAGGAGTTCATGATCTGAGCCACAGTCAGCTCCTGGTCTTGTTTTTGTTGACTGTATAGAGCTTCTCCATCTTTGGCTGCAAAGAATATAATCAATCTGATTTCTGTGTTGCCCATCTGGTGATGTCCATGTGTAGAGTCTTCTCTTGTGTTATTGGAAGAGGGTGTTTGCTATGACCAGTGCATCTTCTTGGCAAAGCTCTATTAGTCTTTGCCCTGCTTCATTCCGCATTCCAAGGCCAAATTTGCCTGTTAGTCCAGGTGTTTCTTGACTTCCTACTTTTGCATTCCAGTCCCCTATAATGAAAAGGACATCTTTTTTGGGTGTTAGTTCTAAAAGGTCTGGTAGGTCTTCATAGAACTGTTCAACTTCAGCTTCTTCAGCATTACTGGTTGGGGCATAGACTTGGATTACTGTGATATTGAATGGTTTGTCTTGGAAACGAACAGAGATCATTCTGTCGTTTTTGAGATTGCATCCAAGTACTGCATTTTGGACTCTTTTGTTGACCGTGATGGCTACTCCATTTCTTCTGAGGGATTCCTGCCCGCAGTAGTAGAGATAATGGTCATCTGAGTTAAATTCACCCATTCCAGTCCATTTTAGTTCGCTGATTCCTAGAATGTCGACGTTCACTCTTGCCGTCTCCTGTGTGACCACTTCCAATTTGCCTTGATTCATGCACTTGACATTCCAGGTTCCTATGCAATATTGTTCTTTATAGCATCAGACCTTGCTTCTATCACCAGTCACATCCACAGCTGGGTATTATTTTTGCTTTGGCTCCATCCCTTCATTCTTCCTGGAGTTATTTCTCCACTGACCTCCAGCAGCATATTGGGCACTTACTGACCTGGGGAGTACCTCTTTTGGTATCCTATCATTTTGCCTTTTCATACTGTTCATGGGGTTCTCAAGTCAAGAGTACTGAAGTGGTTTGCCATTCCCTTCTCCAGTGGACCACATTCTGTCAGACCTCTCCACCATGACCTGCACGTCTTGGGTTGCCCCACGGGCATGGCTTCATTTCATTGAGTTAGACAAGTCTGTGGTCCTAGTGTGATTCGATTGACTAGTTTTCTGTGAGCATGGTTTCAGTGTGT
This sequence comes from Capricornis sumatraensis, assembly GCF_032405125.1. Classification (NCBI taxonomy): domain Eukaryota; kingdom Metazoa; phylum Chordata; class Mammalia; order Artiodactyla; family Bovidae; genus Capricornis; species Capricornis sumatraensis. The sequence continues at coordinate 48,467,993 of NC_091087.1, forward strand.
CTGCCCTCTGATGCCCTCTTGCCACACCTACCATCTTACTTGGGTTTCTCTTACCTTGGGCGTGGGCAAGCACAGCCGCTGCTCCTTACCTTGGATGAGGGGTATCTCCTCACCGCCGCCCCTCCTAACCTTCAAGGTGGGATGGCTCCTCTAGGCCCTCCTGCAGGTCTCACAGCCACCACTCCTTGGGCGTGGGCTTGCTCCTCCTGGCCTCCGCCCCTGGCCTCGGGCGCTGCCCTTGGCCTGGGATTCAGGGTATCTCCTCTCAGGCGTCGCCTCTGGCCGGGGGCGCGGGGTACTTAAGTTACTTCCCATCATCTTCCCAGTTGAGAGACAAGTACTGTTGTGCTATTTTTTCCCTGATAGGTTACTTTTTTAAAAACATAAAGAACTTCATGTAAATGGAATAATGTAGGTCATAATAGTGTGCAGTTTCTTTGACGCAGCTTGTTTGTAGATTCATCTGTTTTGTTGCATCCTCAGCACTTGTTACCTTTTCATTGCTAAGTAGTATTGCATATTATTAATATACTGCAATTTGCATGTCAGTTTTCTTGTTGATGGACTTGTAGGGTTCCAGTTTGGGAGTATCATGAAGACAGCTGCTATGAGCATTTCTATATAAAGTTTTTAGTCTATTTGTTTATTTCTCTTGGATGTATACCTGGCTGTGAAACTCCTACGTCAGAGGCTAGGTGCTTGGGTATATATGTTTAACTTTTAAGAAACTACTAAAACTTTTCAAAATGATTATTCCATTTTACATTCCCATCAACAATTTATGAAAATTCCCCAGTTGCTTCATATCCTTTCCAGTGTTTGATATTATAATCTTCTTAATCTTAGACATTTTTACAGGTATAAAGTAGTCTTCATGGTGGTTTTAGTGTTTATCCTAATTAACAATGATGTTGAGCATTTTTTACTTGTTTACTGGCCATTTGTATATCTTGCTTCATGAAGTGTCTGTTCATGTTTTTTGCCCATTTCTTAGTTGTTTGCTTTGTATTGTTTTAGGAGTTCTTTATGTATTCTGGGTACAAGACTTTGTCTGACACACTTTTACAAATATTTTCTCTTAGTATGTGGCGTGCAGAATTTACCTTCTTAATGATATCTTTTGATGGGTAGAATCTTTTAAATTTGATGAAGTTCTTTTAAAACTTTAATAGTTTTAGCTCTCACAATAAAGTCTATGATCCACTTGAACCTAATTTTTATTTATGGTGTAAAGTGAATCTCAAGTTTCCCAATTTTCCATACAGAGATCCATTTTTTCCCACATCATTTGTTGATAAAAGACTTCTTTTTCTCATTGTTACCTTTGTTAAAAATAAATGACCAGAAAAGTCTGAGTCTGTTTCTGGGCTCTTTATTTCTATTCCAGTGGTCTGTGTGGAATACTGTGTATTAATACACTTTGAAAAGCTATATAGAGTACTAATTAGATTGTTGCAAACAGGAAAAACCGTTCTTGTTCATGTTTTGATAGCACTGGAGATCTTTCTTATGATCATCATCTTGCTGCCAGTGATATTTGGAGGCTTTTCAGCATGAAGCACTATATATTCCTGTATTACTTTTTTTTTTTTTTTTTTGGTGATATGTGAGATTGATACTCACTTTTATTCTTTTCTATTTGTAAAGATGCAAAAACACTTGTTTAGGTCAGAGTTCTGAGGCTAGTGATTAAGAAACTTTAGGTACCTTTTTTTAAGTCTTATAGTTGTCTGAACATATATTATAAAAATCTAGACAGAATTTCATTGCAGTGTTGAACCAAGAGAGATGCCCAGGTCCTTATAGTTTGAAGGGAAAGAGGAGGACAAGACATAGCCACATAGAAATTGTGATTTCTTATAAAGAAACATTAGTTTATAGTCTTGCACGTTAACCTGTGTTGTGGACCTCAGTCATTCTGAATCATCAGTCCAATCAACTAAGTAAGCAGTAGTTGCGATTCATCTGCAGAGGGGAAGGGTAAGAAATTAGAAGCTGGAGAAATTGAATCTCAACTATAAATCTGTTGTTGGGATACTGATTAAATATTGTTTATAAGTTAGAATTTTTATGTTTATTTTAGGGGCGGTGCTGTAATGATGTGTTTATGGAATTTTCCACAGTAGATTTGTGAAACTGCTAGAAAGTTGAAAGTCTTAAGTCTGTTTGTTCCTTGTATGTCCTGAGTTGGGTCTCCTTTTCAGTAAATACCAGTAGTCATCTTAATCTTCTTGATAACTAAAAAATGTTCCTACCAATTTCAACACTGTCCCCAGAATTTACTACCTTTGTTGAAAATTACTGGTCTTAAATGTGGAAAGGTGAAGAAATAAAGTATTGGAGTAAGAAATGATCATGCAGCTTGTTCGTTATCATACATGACTAAATCTAAATAAGATGGGTAATTTGAGAATTTTGAAATTAAGATGTCTAATTGTATATTCTTATTTTTCCTAGTAAAATGAATGAAAATAAACCTGGAGGCTCACAGAATTCTAGTAAGTAATCATATTTAAAATATTTTCAAGTTTAACTTAAAATATTATGATACATCATTCTTGCTTTTTTTTAAATTACAGTTAATCTTTTAGACTGCTACTCAAACACTAGGAATGAATTTCCTGATCCATGCTTAGATCGTGTTTCTATATACTGAAGTATAATGTTTTATGTATTAATTTCAACAAAAATCTGCTAGAAAAGGATAATTTGCCAAATTTTATTTGTATATTCTATATTTATCAAATGTGGTTTGTATTTGAACAAAACAGTTATTATTTCTTTAATAAATATGATTTTTTTACCTTTTTGTGTGATTTTTCTTCTTACAAAAGATAAAATAAATGAGAACAGTTAATGTATAAAAGTTTAACGTGAAAAGGAAAACTTGCCTGTTAGTGCTCACAACCATCTCCTCAAACAGATATAGACTTTACTTTTAGTTGTTTTCTTCATTTATTAGTTATAAATAGTATGTGTCGATTTGCTACTATGGAAGGTGAAAATTGTAAATTGTTGCTTTATACTCAGTTGCCACTACTTCTCCTGATATCTGCCCTTTTTAAAATTTATTGTTTGATTGCTTCTAAAAGTGTTACACTTGAAACTGAATCTTTACTCTCACTTATAGAGTATCTGTTAACTGCCTATCATGTTGGATAAGGAAATTTATGCCCTTAAACCTCCCTCGACTTTGCTTTCCTGCTTTTACCTATAGACTTCTATCAGTTATGCTACTAGTTCTGAAATTTAGTAGTTCATGAGCTACCTTCTTATATTTGTCAAATGTAAATATCACCTATTACTGTTACCTCGTTAGTATTTTTCTTAAGTTTGTCTCAGCTTTTTACTTGAATGAATGTGTTCATTTTATTACTGTAACATAACCAGTATCGTTTGCTGAAGGGTTATGTAGAAGGTGTAGAATCGTAAAGTTGGAACAATTTTACAGAATTTTAAATGTTAAAATTAATATGCAAAGTACAAATAAAAACAAAAGTAACCTACTTAGAAAAATGCATGCCTGAAACCTGGTCTGTTCTGTGTCCAGGGCCTTGGTACCACGCAAAGGAGGAGGGGAACAGATGGAAAGCACAAGTCCATAGCATATAGCAATGCAGCTCCATCCAGCATTCACTTTGAGGACTCTTACGCAGTCTTTGCTAATTCCTTGTATTCCTCTTGAGGCTAATTCCTTGTATTCCTCTTCCTCTTGATAGCTGCATACATACTTGTAGTTGAAAGTATAGGCGCTGGGGATGAAGAAGTTAAGGTGGGAGTTGCTGGTGTAAGATTTGCAATAATCAAATGACAATTTGCTGGAATTATTGTGGTCAGTTACTCTGTGTTGGGGAGGAAGAGGTGCTGAAATTTTGAGGGAAGGGGCTTCCAGTTACTGCTTGGTGAGCTGTAGTGAGGGAGAGCAAATACAGGATGGATGTTTCACAATATTAAGTATTGGTTTCTTTCCAGTCCTGGAATCTATTTTGTGAGTAACCTGTTGACAGATACAGTACATTTTCAACATATAACATCCATTCTTGATTACGTATTAAATAAGGTAAATAAGATTAGCTGCTGTAATAGGTAAACCCTGAGGTTTTAATGGTTTAACATAATAAACATTTATTACTTGGTCATGTTACACTCCAGTGTAGATTGGTTAGGGAAGATTGAACAGATAGGGGCTTTATGTTCCATACAGTTGTTTAGAGTTCACATTCATTCCACCTTCTATTGATTAACTGCCGTGAGATACTCAGTCTTTTCAACTGGTGATTTTTTTCCCTTGTTTTGTTAGTATGGTATTTGAAATATGATGTACAAGTAAATATCATAAGATAGAAAGGATTGGTAATTATATTAATAACATTCAGTTCTACCTTTGTGCCATATTTTTCAAATTATATTGCTATATATTATCTCATTTAATGCTCAGTAAGTCATAGTTTGAGGTAAGTGCTATTGTTGTCCTTATTTTTATAAGATGAGGAACCGGAACCATAAAGTGTTTATGTGACCTGTTCAAGGTTACACAGCAAGAGTGTAGAACTAGGTCTTAACTCAGATGTCCCTGACTCTGCAGTTTGCTTTTAAAGTTTTATTATTATTGTGATAAAATACATAGAATGTAGAATTTATCATTTTAACTGTTTTGAAAGGTGGCACTTCATTCAGAGTTGTGTAGCTGTTACCACTGTCTAGATCCAAAGCATTATCAGTCGGGACGGAAACTATCCACTAGGTAGTTACTTCTCATTTCTCCTGTCCTCAGCTCGTGGAGACAACCAGCCTGCTTTTTGTCTGTCTCTGTGGATTTACCTGTTTTGGATAATGTAATCTATTATATAAATGGAATCATGTAATATGTGACCTTTTGTGCTTGGATTCTTTGACTTACCATAGTGTTTGTAGACTCATCTGTGTTGTAGCATATATCAGTATTTCATTCCTTTTTATAGCTGAAAGATACTCCATTATATGGTCACTGTATATTTTGTTAACCCATTCATCCATCTGTTTGATGGATGAATGGAAATTTGATTTGTTTTCCCTTTTTGGCTATTGTGAACAGTGCTGCTATGAAGATTAATGTACAAATATTTGTTAGAACATCTGTTTTTAATTCTTTGGTATTATATATAACCAACAGTGAAATTGTTATATAGTAACTGTGTTTAACTTTTTGAGGAACTGCTCACTATTTTCCAAAGTGATTGTACTATTATTACATTTCACCTAGCAGTATATGAGGGTTCTGATTTCACTATCTCCTTGACAGCATTTGTTATTTGAGATATTTTGTTTTAGCCATATCTTTGGAGAAATGTTTATTCAGATGCTTTGTCCCATTTTAAGATTGAGTTGTGTTTTTCTTGTTGGGTTGTAAAGGTTACACATTCTGAACCCTAGACTATTAAAAGGTATATGATTTCCAAATTTATTTAACCATTCTGTAGATTAACTTTTCACTTTGTTGATAGTTTTCTTTGATGCACAAAAGTTTTAAATTTTTAAGAAGTCCAGTTTATCTTTTTTTTCTTTCTTTTATTGCTTTTGTTTTTGGTGTCATGTGGTATCTGAAAAACTATTGGCAAACCAAGGTTTTGAAGATTTTCCCCCCCTGTGTTTTCTTCTAAGTGGTTTATACTTTTGGCTCTTATGTTTAAGTCTTTGATCTATTTTGAGTTAATTTTTATATAGTTTATGGAGAAGGATTCAGTTTTACTATCTTGCATGTGACTTTTCAGTTGTCCCAGCCCCTTTTGTTAAAGAGACGATTTTTCCCCATTGAATGATCTTGGAATCCTTGTTCAAAATTTAATTGACCATTGATACCTGAGTTTACTTCTGGACTCTTTTCCATTGATCTGTATGTCTGTCCTTATGTCAGTACTACACTCTTGATTTCTGTAGTTATTATAAGTTTTGAGTCTTCTCTTTTTTTTTGGCTAAAGGTTTGCAGTTTTGTTGACCTTTTCAAAGAACCAGCTTTGCAGTTATTTTCTCTATTCTGTATGTCATTTATTAATGTTCTTATCTCTATTATTGCCTTTCTTATGCTAGTTTTGGGTTTAATATGTTCTTTTTCTAGTTCTTTATTGTTAAAATAAAGTTCTTGATTGGGATCATTCCTTTTTCATATAGGCTTACTCTGTGAGTCTACAAGCCTAAAGATCAGCCAGAGGTGAAAGCTTAGAGTTCTTAAGGTCATTTCTGAGCATGCCTCCAGCCTTGGGCATGTGATGTCCTTCTAGATTCCCTCGTATATATGGGAGCTTTTCAGAGCCCTTATCTTCCCGTGTAATCTTCCTTTACTAGTCTCTTCTTTCCTAGCCTTTTTGGTCTTTGCCTACTTGCTCTGTTATCCTTTGCTTCAAGCTGCTGCCTCTAGTATATTTGTCTTAAATGCTTTTGACAGTTAGACTCCAGCCCTGAGAAAGTTCTTACACAGATGAAAGAAGGGCAGGCATCTGAGCCCATCCCCTGGGGAGCCGCCATACATGTCAGAACACACACAGTCACATTTCTCTAGCAAGGTCCATACTACCTCCTCTTAGACAGTCCACACCAAGGACATGGCCTAAGAAACAATGCACATTGATTCTGGGCTTAAGGCCATTGGCCGATTGGAGAATGAGGGATAGTAGGCAGGTAAGTTAAAATGCCACAGATCTGTCAGCAAATTTTGGCAGCTTGACTCTTTATTAAGCGTTTTTCTCATTATTTCAAGTTTTTAAATCAGATTTCAGAGTTTCTGAAAAGTTGATTCTGATGGGTTTGGCAGCATTATCATTGCTTTAGTGGAGAGATGAAGTTTTAGAGTTTACTAATTGGTTGTTTTCAATGAGTTGCCAATTTAACAACACACTGGGATTTGTTGTTAAAGATTAAAAATGTAAAGTCACATTGTTTTAGAAATAGGTATTGAAAGTCTTAATTTACTGAAAACAATATAATATAATTTGTCCTCTCAAAAAGAACTGAACACATCATTGAGAGAAACACCAATTCCATAGGGTTTTTTTTTTTTTTTTTGGTTTTGGTTTAAATTTTTTTATATCTATTACTCTTTTCACTGTTAGCTTGTGTTTTCTGTCGAAAAAATGATGACTGTCCTATTAAATATGGAGAAAAGAAAACTAATGAGAAATGGAATCTCACTGTACATTACTATTGTTTGGTGAGTATAATTTTTAATTAAATCCTAAAAATTTGGTATTCTTCTAAAGAGAATTTGATCCTGAGGCTTGTTTCTGAGAAATGGATAAGTCATTTAACTTTCCTGGATCTCTTTTGCTATGTAAAAATAAGAGTTTTCATTTATCAAATTCTAAGATTCTGAAATGACTTGATACATAGAAATACTTGTCATCATTACCTGCTTATTTTTGTCTAACCCTTTGGGGCCTCAGTGGAAAAAGAAAACGGTTAGGTCTGTAAGGGAGTTGTTCATTTTGCAACTTTGTTGTTTACATGGTTGCTAGTGATAATTCTCAGAAAGGACCTGTTTGAAGGCTCAGGAAGTAAAATAAAAGTATTTTCTTTCCCAGAGAACCTGAAAAGAGAAATTTTGACTATAGGTAATATTTGTGGAAAAGGAAATAGGTTAATTTATGGATCACTCAGTTGCAAGAAAAAATGATGATATATTGAGAATTGTCTCTCATTTGTTCCCCATTCCCTCTACCAACTTCTCATCTCATTGAATCTGCTTTAAGATATTAGTGGTACCTTCACTGCCTTAGCATGCCAAGGTTACAGGAGTATATACAGTATTCCTTGGCACTTGCAATAGATATATATTGCTGCTTAACTAATTATCCAGCTTATAAGTGACATTTAGCAGCTTATAAGTGAATCAGTTATATATATATATATATATATATATATACATATATCCACTCTTTTTTAGATTCTTTTCCCATATAGGGTACAGAGTATTGAGTAGAGTTCCCTGTGCTTATTAGTTATCTGGTTTTAATATAATAGTGTGTATATGTCAATCTCAGTCTTCCAGTTTATCCTTCTCCCCACCCCCTCACCATTCCCCTTTGGTACCCGTAAGTTTGTTTTCTATATCTGTGACTCTGTTTCTGTTCTTCAGTGGTTTATGGGGCACAGAAATGTGGTACTGGCTGAGATGGGTGGTTCTGGCTTAGGGCCTCTTCTGCATGAGGCTGCAGTTGACATGTCAGCATGGTTTGGTCATCTGAAAGCTTGATAGGCTGGAGTATCCACCTCCAGTGGCTCACTTATGTGGCTTTTGGCCTCAGTTCCTCTTGCCTCTTGGCAGGAAGCCTCAGTTCCTTACTTCCTGGGCATCTCTGTAGGGCTGCCCACAGCATGACATCTGGCTTCTCCCAGAGCAAGTAACAAAAGAAAGGGATAGATATACACCAAGATGGAACTATATGACCTAGTTTTTATAGTGGTGTACCACTGTTACTTTTCCTTTATTCTGTTAGAGGTGAATCATAATTCTAGCTCACACTTAAGGGGAAGGAAATTAGTTCCCACCACTTCTAAGGGAGGAGTATCAACAAATTTAGGGGTGTATTTTTATTCTTACAACAGCATCCATGTTAAAACTTAGATGCTTCCTTGAGTAATAATCTAACATAAATTCTCGGTGTTTCTCTAAGGTTTGTAAACTGGTCTAGGAACCTAATTACTTTGTACCAAGACTTAGGGGAACATGAAGTTGACATTCCAGATTATTTGTCTTAGAGTCATATAGGGCTTAGAGTCTTATGGAGCTTCCCAAGTGGCTCAGTGGTAAAGAATCTGCCTGCCAGTGCAGGATATGTGGGTTCAGTCCCTGGGTCAGGAAGATCCCCTGGAGAAGGAAATGGCAACCCACTCCAGTACTCTTGCTTGAGAAATCCCATGGACAAAGGAGCCTGGTAGGCTACAGTCCATGGTGTCACAAAAGAGTCAGACAGGACTTAGTGAATAAACAACAACTACACAGAGTCTTCAGTTTGTATCACAAAAGAAAACCTTTTTATATTTCTAAAGAGTTCATTTTACTTTTTATGTAATAGAATTAGGAGAGCTATTTTATTATTAGTCAGTGGATTGGGTGGGTTTTTTTTTTTCTGTAATTTTTAAGATACACCGATTAAAATCTCTAATCACGAGTCTGAAGTGTTACTGAGTTATTTGATATATTTAACTTGGTCATATTAAAATTTCCCTTATGTTCTTTCTTATTTTATTAATGAGTGTAGTAATCCCAAAACATGCTGACCCTATAGCGTTTTATTGTGAACAGGAAGGTATAGTAATATTATAAATGGTAACGGAATATTAAGCTGAGAGACTTGGAAACAACCTAGTCTGTTGTTTTTATTTTCGTGTTTAATATTAGAAACACTGAATTACTTGCCTAGGGCTCTGAAAAGTTGGGCACAGATCCTGGTTTGCAAGCCAGTACTTATTCACAGCTTCATGCTTTTTTTCCTTGATTCATGTTCCCTTAATATATTTAAACTGAAGTTAAAACCTATTTTTAAAAATTTATTTTCATTAAGTAGATTCCCTGTAATTACGTCTTTTATGATTCAGAATCCAGCTAGATTTATAGAGTTAACCTGAAATATCACTGATAATTATCTCCATAGTATTTATTACTATTACATATACATCTTTTAGTATTTGCCACTTTTTCCCACCTAAAACTTGATCATAAGTGTTTATTGTTTGTCTTCCTTCCCTTTCCCTGTTATTTTCTGTGATACTTTTTGGAAACCAGTTTACTTATATAACCTGTTAATATATAGTGTCTTTGAAATCAAAGAATATGAGTAGCCTCTTTGACTATGAAAAATAACTATTATAGGTAAGAGATACTTGAAATTTGAGTTGTTTTATATCCATTTTTATTGGAATATTATAGATATATATTTTTATTCCAAACAAGTTTCTTAGAGTTTATTTTCTAATTGAGAATATATTCATAGTTGATGTCAAGTGGAATTTGGCAGAGGGGTAAAGAAGAAGAAGGAGTTTATGGTTTTCTAATAGAAGATATCAGGAAAGAAGTGACTAGGGCTTCTAAACTGGTAAGTAAATTACTTTACTCATTGTACCATAAATATTGTCAGTATCAAGGAAGTCTTTTCCATCACATTCTCTACTAGAAATTGATAAGACATTGATTTTATGTTCTTATTTTTGTCAAACACAGTAAATTTTAGAAAATTTTGTATTTTTGCAAATGAAAGAGCTAAACCAACCTTGGATAACATGTGTGGCAATACTGATTTCACTGCTTGTCTTCTTCTAACCTACCATCGTTTCATCCACTCTTACCCATCAGAGTTATGATCCTACTTCCATTCAACTATTCTTCAGACCTTCTATCCTGAGGCAATCCAGTTATTTACTTTTCATTCTTATGCCTCAGTTGCTGGGTTGGATTGAGATGGAAACTACACAGCTCTACAGACCAATCATTTATGGTCTCCTTCTGTCTTGTGGCTCTTCTGTGACATGGTTTGCTTATGTTCAGTGCCTTCCCCTGCTCTCCGAGATAAGTATTCTGAACTTTTTAACTCCTTGTTCATTCAGTTACAGTCTGTGAATCTTCTGTGTGATGGCTGTTCTTATGTGAGGGAATAGACTGTAGGTCTCCATGTGTTCTGAGTAGAAACCATGAGAGTTACAGAACGAGAAGATTGGAAGTACAGGGGCTTCTGTTCAGAGAATGGGGTACTGGAATTGATGACTTCCATGGTAGAGCATGGAAGGACTCTTCATTACACTGAAGTGGAGATGAAGTGCATTGACACATTTTAATTGAGGAACTAAAAGAAAAAGATTGTCCTATCAGTGCAGAAGTCATTTAGAATGATAGCAAGAATTAAAATACGGAGGAGGGTGCCAAAGTCTGGAGGAAGTTAGTTAGGTGACATTAGGTTCAAGGACCAGATCTTTTTAAGTCTGAAGGTAGAGTAAAATGGCCTACAGTCTGCAGCACAGAACTTAAAACAATGTTCTGTTTGTCCTTCTCCCTACCTCTATCTATATTTCATGTCCATTCCTTGCCAAGTCTGGAAATTAAGGAGGATGGAAAAATAAGCAGCTTCATACAAGAAGTTCTATAAGGGAAGCATCCAGAGAATTTTATTTTGGTTGAGACAAAGATATGAAAGTGGTTATTTTTAAGGATATTCAAGATTCAGGGGTGTGTGTATTAGTTGCTCACTCATGTCCAACTCTTGGCGATCCCATGGACTGTGGCCCACCAGGCTCCTCTGTCCATGGAATTCACCAGGCAAGAATACTGGAGTGGGTTGCCATTTCCTTCTCCAGGGGATCTTCCTGACCCAGGGATTGAACCCAGGTCTCCTGTATTGCAGGCAGATGCTTTACCATCTGACCTACTATGAAAGCCCAAGATACAGAGGAGGTAATGATAAAGTAGAGGTTCTAAGGCACAAGGGAAAACCTTGCAGAAAAGGTTAACAGTGGCATTTACCTATGGGCCTTGTTGAGAGTATTAGTATCAAAATTTCTCAGTCTTTGTGGTGATAGTGAACTTGTCATGAAAGATGGCCTCTACAGGTACTGTTTGGAAATCCTTTCTTAAGACATCATATCCTCTCTGAGTATATTGTGAACCTGTAAGAATTTCTTGATCCTGAAGAGGTGTCTCGATTTACAACCTTAAAATAGAATTCCATGTGTCAGTTTACAGGGAGAGACTTAGGTTAGCAAGGTATCCTTCTACAACCTGGCAGTGCTTGACAGGTGGACAGTATAATCCCTTCATCAGTGGCCAATATGATGGTCATCCCAAAGGTTCCAAGATATATGAAATACTCTTCTGTATTTTAGTAATGATTGGTTCATCTAATTATTTTTCTGTTTATATACTATACTGATATTTAAGTTAGAGGCAGTGGTATTCGTGTCCTAGGGCTGCTATAATAGATTACCCCAAACTGGGTCGCTTAAAACAGAAATGTATTCTCTCAGAATTCTGGAGACCGGAAGTTCCAAATCAAGCTGTGAGAGGGATTGACTTCTTCTGGAAGCTCTGAGGGAGAATCTGCTCATACTTCTTTTCTGATGGCCTTTAGCATTCCTTGCTTTGGGGCAGCGAACCTCAATCTCTGCCTCCATCTTTTTGTGGCCTTGCACTGTGTGTGTTAAATCTCTCTTTTTACTTACAAGGACTTACAGGGACCACCTTAAATCTAGGATGAACTCATCTTGAGATCTTTAACATATCTACAAAGACATGTTTCCAAGTAAGGTCACATTCAAAGGTACCGGGAATTAGGCCTTGAATATAACTTTTGGGGAACCACTACTTAACCTACTTATTATAGGTTTCTTAACACTTTTTCATTTGCTTAAGATTGAGTGATCCTCGCCAGTTTTTTACAAACTGTTTTTTAGAATTGTTTGCTGTTGTCCTATATATAATAAATATTTCCTAACTGTGTTTTCTGTTGAAATTTGAATGAGACTTTCATGTATAATCTTTATATATACAAACCCTTCAGTTTAAAATACTTTAGCAGGTAGGAAGGAAAAGAAGCTTTGCTGTCTCACCCACATTAGATTAAAAATGTTTCCTTTATCAGAAATTGTTATATGAGTGACTCTTTAGATTGTTTCTGAGTAAAACAATTTTTTTCAGCAAATGTCTTTAATATACTATAACCACAGCTGTTGCATGGTGAAAGTAATTGTCAGACTCTCCACAAAGAAAATTCATTTATACCTTGGTCTTACCTATAGTACTCAAATTTTCTACGTTATAATCCCTACTTTTATATTTTCTTCTAGAAATGTTCTGTTTGCAAGAAAACGGGTGCTTCAATTGGGTGTGTCGCACCCCGATGTAAACGAAGTTATCATTTCCCATGTGGACTTCAGAGAGAATGTATTTTCCAGTTCACTGGCAATTTTGCGTGAGTTAATTAACTGTCAAATATGAAAGCAGATGTAAAGGAAAAGTGGAAAATGGATATGGATCTCCCTAATTATATAATTCCTTTGTAAAATTTCTTTTCAAAGTTGCACTGAGGTTATATGGGTACTTTAGAGAATTACAGTATCTGTAATGGCCTTAATGATTAATATTCACCTCTAGCTTTCAACCCTAGAATATAATATGGAAGTGTTAATTTATTTCACATTCAATAGAAATTTCCATCTTATATAATTCTAGATTTTATGTTACTTTTTAGATTTAATACTTTTCTTTCACAGGGCTATCTGTTTTCTTATTGAGTAAGTTGAAGACATGTAAATTTGATGCAGTCAAAAAAATAACTATCCTGGGATGCCCCTAAAAATATTTGTTTCTTGAGTTCAGCTCTAAACATCAAGATTTTATGAATTTTGGTGTTTGTTATCATGAGTGATCTATTTCTTTTAGTCTTGTCATGTATGAAAACTGCAGTGTAGAAAATGCAAATGGAAATAAATTTATTGGGTTAAGAATAATTATTGTTTGTACTTTAGTTATTAAAATAATATTTTAAGTATGAGTTCCTTCCTTTGATTTTTGTGCAGGTTTGAGTACAAATGTGTATACTGTTACTAACAATATTTCATAATTCTCAACATAGTATCAGTTATTGAAATTCTGTGAGGTGAATCTCACCACCAAAAGGTTCACATTTGGAAAATCTAGCTCTCCTTGGTTATAGATGAGAAGACTGATTTACAGTGGCATTTCCCCAGCCTGTTTTAAGTTAATTGTGAGAGAGACAAATGAATTTTCTCTAATAGATACGAATTGTAATGCTAGCTTAGTTGTGCTTTATAATTTATTAGATGTTGTTTTAAATTAATCTACATTTTTAGGTCATTTTGTTGGAAACATCGACCTGTTCAAATAATTACACCTAATAATTGTAGAGACTCCTTACTGTGCACCATTTGCTTGGAATTTATAGAGCCTATTCCAACTTACAATGTGTTACGAAGTCCTTGTTGTAAGAATGCTTGGTTTCATAGAGACTGTTTGCAGGTAAGATAGTTTGTAAACATTTCTGATATAAAGTATGTTGCTTGTTGATTTGAATTAGAATAGACATGTGTTTTAGCTCTTACTACTTGTAACTTTTTAAAATAGCTTTATTGAATAAAATTTTACATGTAAAATTACTCTGTTGAAGCGTACAAGTAATGTTTTGGTAAATACTTTAGATACTACCTTTTAATGTATTTTTAAATTTAGAAAATACTGTTTTTACCCAAGGAATTTGTTTGTATATCACAAAAAATAATACAGTCTTTAATTCCCAAGTTTATTTATATGCTTAAAGTTAGAAAAACCAAGATATGTGAAATAATAAATTGTAAGCTAGGATAATTTAATTTTAAGAGGTCTATTTTTTTTAGTTTAGTAAACATTTTGTCATGTGCTTCTGAGGTGGCACAGTGGTAAAGAATCTGCCTGCCAGCACAGGAGACACAAGAGAGGCAAGTTCGATCCCTGGTTTGGGAAGATTCCCTGGAGAAAGAAATGGCAATCTGCTCCAGTATTCTTCCCTTTAAAATTCCATGTAGAGAGGTATCTGGCAGGCTACAGTCCATGGTGTTGCAGAGTCAGATACGACTGAGCACGCACACACACACACACAGAGAAACACTTTATTATAACATTTGAAATTAAACTGATTACTGTCTAATGAATTGAAATACAGTATAGTTCTTTGAGAGCCACCTTGTATGTCACACCTGATGATGAATTTTCAGGTAAATTGAATATCATAAAACAATATTAAATAATCTACAGTTTCTTCAATTCAGAAGGTAGTTTAATAATCTGCAGCTTCTTCAATTCAGAGGGTAGTTTAAAATTTTAAAAAGATCCCACTTATTAATAACATCAAATATGTAACATACATGTGTGAAAGTGTCAATTGATAGGCAATTATTGTTGATAATGCCAGTTATCAAATGAATCACTTAAATTTATACTGTTTATAAAGTTTGGCTTTTAGTATTTAGTAAAATGAAATGTTAGTATTGATTTGCCTCATTTTGTGTTAATAATGAAACAGAGGTTTTCCAATTTGACCTAGTATTCATAATACTTTTTGTGAACTCTGAAAGTACTAAGTTTCTAATTCGGTCATTAAAAACTAGAAATAGTACTACTAACAAAAAAGTAGATGTACTTTACGCAGGTGTAATATAATACCATGGCCATGTGGACACCTGTCTGTGATGTAAATATTAACAATCATTTATTACATGGTTAGAGCATACAAGGACAGAACTTGTTCTTGAGTCATGTTTCTTGAAAGAGCTTCAGTGGCTTTTCCACTCTGGTACAAGTCCTAACTGAAATAGTAAATGGAGTTTAACCAGTTTAGGTAGCTATAATCATACCTAAATAAAAAGTTTTTTTAATCTCTGAACTCCATTAATAGAAAGAGTTGAAGGAGGAACAAACCTGTGCAGTAGGATGAGAATTATATGTGGTTCCCTGGTGGCTCAGATGGTAAAGCGTCTGTCTACAATGCAGGAGACCCAGGTTCAATCCCTGGGTTGGGAAGATCCCCTGGAGAAGGAAATGGCAATCCACTCCAGTACTATTGCCTGGAAAATTCCATGGACAGAGGAGCCTGGTAGGCTACAGTCCATGGTGTTGCAAAGAGTCTGAACACGAACGACTTTACTTTCACTTTCAAGCAAATTTTAAGCAAATATCAGACGCTTTACCTCCCTCCTGCAAAACCTGTATGCAGGTCAAGAAGCAACAGTTAAAACTGGACTGGTTCTAAATTGGCAGAGGAGTACATGAAGGCTGTATGTTGTCACCCTGCTTCTTTAATATATATGCAAAATATATCATCCAAAATGCTGGGCTGGATGAAGCACAAGCTGGAATCAAGATTGCTGGGAGAAACAACCTCAGATATGCAGATGACACCACCCTTAGGGCAGAAAGCAAAGAGGAACTAAAAAGCCTCTTGATGAAAGTGAAAGAGGAGAGTGAAAATGCTGGCTTAAAACTTGTCATTCCAAAAACTAAGATCATGGATCCAGTCAAGTCACTTCATGGCAAATAGATGGGGAAACAATGGAAAGAGAGATAGATTTTATTTTCTTGAGCTCCAGAATCACTGCAGATGGTGACTACAGCCCTGAAATTAGAAGATACTTGCTCCTTGGATGAAAAACCATGACAAACCTAGACAGCATATTAAAAAGCAGAGACATTACTTTGCCTACAAAGGTCCATATTGTCAAAGCTATGGTTTTTCCAGTAGTCATGTACGGATGTGAGAGCTGGACAATAAAAAAGGCTGAGCACCAAACTGTGGTGCTGGAGAAGACTCGAGAGTGCCTTGTACTGCCAGGAGATTAAACCAGTCAATCCTAAAGGAAATCAACCCTGAATATTCACTGGAAGGACCGATGCTGAAGCTGGAACTCCAGTACTTTGGCCACCTGGTGCAAAGAGCAATCTTATTGGAAAAGACCTTGATGCTGGGAAAAACTGAAGGCAGGAGGAGAAGGGGACAACAGAGGATGAGATGGTTGGGTGGCATCACTGACTCAATGGACATGAGTTAGAGCAAAATCCAAGAGATGGTAAAGGACAGGAAAGCCTGGTGTGCTGCAGTCCATGGGGTCGCAAAGAGTCAGACATGACTGAGTGAACAACAAAAGCAAATTTTATTTGTGACTTCTTCAAATACTGTATATATTAGGATTTTGTGAGGAGAGACTATAGATTAGTATCAAAGAAATTGATAGAGATTTTCCGTTCTATATACGGAAAGAATTGTCACTATTCTTGTTCATGTTGGATTTCTCCATCATTGCTGTGGTCTTGGTATCCTTCATGTCTGCTATTTTTCTTTCCATTTCTACTGCTCAAAGATCCTTTAGGTTCAGCAGAGATTTCATTAATAACTTGTTATTTTCCTCTCACATGTTGTGTGTGTGCTACACCTGAATTCTTTGTTCACTTCTTTCTTCACCATCCACAAATCATTGCCCAAGTCTTTCAGGTCTGCTTAATATTTTTTGTGTATCCTTTTTTGCCACCTTGTATCTTAAGCCCTTGGTGATTTCACTTCAGACAGTTTTTCTTTTTTTATTAACTAGGCCTTTGCTGGAGCCTGTTGGCTCCTGCATGCTTTATTCCCTGTCAGTTCTTCACGCTACTGACTTTGACTTACCTTCGTGTTTTCATTACTTAGTTCAGTATGGTCAGCATGTAATCTTTAAGGCTATTGAGATTGAGTTCCCCAATCACATGTACTCCTTTTGCCCCTGAGAGTTAATAAGTGCTGTTCCCTTTCCTTGTGTTATCTTTTATCCTATTTTCATGGCAGATCCCTATTTTTTCCAAACGTAACTTTGACCTTACCATTGCTGTGACATTTTTGCCAGGCTCTTAAATAAACTTCAGTACTTCTTCCTTTCTCTTGCTGTGTGTAATTTCCTAAAAGTACTTTTATACTGTATGCCTACTCACAAGAATTCCTTGAAACAGAATCTAAGTCATTTTATGTTTGTTTTTGATACTGGCATAGTGTTTTGGTACCTATATAGTGGGGATTAAATATTTATTAAATAAATGTATGCTTCTAGTTTTTAAAATTGAGAATTGGCTACTCTTTCTCTTGAATATCTTCTGCCTGCTGCTTCTATATTTGTATTTGTTGAGGCAGTGAGAATGGGTTTTATGTTCTTCCCCCTTGGAAAGGAAACTAACAGAGATTGAGTTAAAAACAGAACCAAGGATGCTTTATATGTATCATTTATTTAAACATCCTTCCTAGATTAAGTAACCAAAGCTTTTACTGTTTTATTCACAGAGAGTGATGGACAACACAATTTTGGGAAACAGAAATGACATTAGATACAAAAGGTTGAGAAACACATGGGTGAGAGATGTAAAGAACAGTCAATTCATTGGCTTACTATTTTTTTCCCACTGGGAGAAATATCTCCAAATTTTAGCAGTGCGATAACTTAGTTTAACAAAGTTTATGAACCACTAACATAAATAAAATTTCATAGTATGTTAAAAGTAGCACATGTTCTGTTAGCTATATAATTCATAACCTGATAATCTGTTAAATTATTAACCATGTATTTTCTGTTTTCCACTATAGGTGCAAGCAGTAAATGCAGGAGTGTTTTTCTTTAGGTGTACTATATGCAATAATAGTGATATATTTCAGAAAGAGATGTTGAGAATGGGAATTCATATTCCTGAAAAGTGAGTTACATTTAACCTTTTGATGAAAAGATGTTTTAAATGTAGAATTTAATAAAAATGGAAATAGTCATTTATATTGATTAAAAGTACTCATAGATAAGCAGCCATTTCAAAAAGGGAAATCTAAAGCCTACTTCACTACCACTTCCTCCTCCTCAGATTGCCAGTTCTTGGGACCAGGCACTGTGACTTAACTGTCTCATTAGTTGTTAATAGTCTCTTAATAATTGTATACCTCACTTGTGTACCGTATTCATGGACTTATACAAAAGTATAATAGGCTTCAGAATGGTATGTATAAATTATATGAGAATCAAGATATGGCTTAAATTTAAAGTGTATGAAAAGAATTTTGTTAATATTTAAAGGTGAGAAAATCCAGAAATAATGGTACTAAACTTGAAATTTTAAAAATTGGAAGTGAAATATTAAGAGAAATACAAGTTTCAGAAAATTTCTACTTAATTTTTCATTTAATATTTGAAATTCATTGAGACTAATGAACTATAGGATAAGATAACATTAATGGATTTATATTTTGAATGGAATGATTGATCCTAAAAAAACAAATTTTATTCTTGTTCCTAAGTTTGTTACGACTTTATTTTTAGATTGATATCCTTTTATGTAATATTTAAGGCCAAAGTCCATTTTATATATTGCTTCTTTTACAGAGATGCATCTTGGGAATTAGAGGAAAATGCTTATCAAGAGCTTCTGCAGCACTATGAGCATTGTGATGTCCGAAGATGTCGTTGCAAAGAAGGGCGAGACTATAATGTGCCTGATAGGTAAATGGGAAAGTTCACTTGTACTTAGTGTCCTTTTTAAAACCTTCAACTTAAGAAAGTAGGTTTCCTAGTTAGTGAAGTATTTTGCTCTTAGGGGGTTTGAAGTTTTAATCTGAGATGAGGTATGTTTATTAAATATTTATTTGCATATGTTTACAGAAAAATTATTGCAGCTGGCATAATTGTAACTTTTGTGGTATATTTTCATGAAGCTTTGTTTTCTAGAGCTCTACTGTGGTAGCCACTAGTCACAATTGACCAGTGAGCCCTTGAAATGTGGCTGTTCCAAATTGAGAGGTGCTGCAAGTGTAAAATACACACTGAACACCTAACATGTATCTTAGTTTGCTAGGACTGCCATAACAAAATACCGCAAACTGGGTGACTTAAACAACAGAAATTTGTCTTCTCACAATCCTGGAGGCTTGAAGTCCAAGGTACAGGTATTGGCAGGTTTGATTTCTTTTGAAGCCTCTGTCCTTAGCTTGCACGTGGCTTCCTCCTAGTTGTATCCCCCTCTGTGTCTTAATCTTTTCTTATTAGGACACCAGTCATTGGATTCAAACCCCACCCATATGACTTCATTTTATCTCTTTTAAAAATATATATATATTTATTTTGGTTGTGCCAGGTCTTAGCTGTGTAATCTTCTGTATTTAGTTGTGGCATGTGAACTCGTAGTTGTAGCATGTGATATTCAGTTCCCTGACCAGGGCCAACCAGGGCCCCCTGAATTGGGAGCGCAGCAGAGTCTTAGCCACTGGAGCAGCAGGGAAGTCTGCATAATTTTCTATTTTAAGGTCCTATCTCCAAATATAGTCGCATTGTGAAGTACTGGGTGTTAGGTCTTCAAACTATGAATTCTGGGAGTGATGCAATTCCGCTTTTTTAAGAAAGAAAAAAAAAAGACCTTAAAATATCTTGTCAATAATTTTTTAAATTGACTACATCAGACAAAATGATTATATTTCAGAAATATTCAAATCAATTCACTTGTTTCTTTTACCTTTTTAAATCTGATTACTGAGAAAGTTTACATTAGATATATGATTTCCATTGTATTTCTGTTGTATGACACTGTTCTAGAAGTTAAGAAACTAGATTAATCTATCAGTATTTGTTTTAGATCACTGTAAAAAAAAAGGCTTAGTATTTGAAATTTATTGGTTATTCTTTTGTGTATCAGTGGACATTGGCTGTAATCTTGACAATCATTTTGTGCCTTCCGTGTACATACTGTGTTGTTGTTGTTTAGTGGCTAAGTCATGTCCAACCTTTGTCACCCCATGGACTGTAGCTCACCAGGCTCCTCTGTCTGGGATTTCCCCGGTGAGAATATTGGAACGGGTTGCCATTTTCCTTCTCCAAGGGATCTTCTTGACCGAGGGATCAAACCCATGTCTCTTGCATTGGCAGGTGGATTCTTTACCTCTGAGCCACCAGGGAAACCCATACACTGTGTATAGAGTGCTAGAAATCAAGAGTATTTTTATTTTTATGAAAAAGTAACAAATTAATTTTGTTGACATTTATATAGGAAATTTTGATACATTTTAACATGACAAACTGAAACTTAAGGTGCAGAGCAGAATATTAGGAGCTTTATTTCTTATGGAAAGTGATTTTGCTGGGTGAGTTATTACTTACTTTGCTGAAGTCTTAGCAGCTTTGGAAGGTTTCTCCTAAGAAGCTACTACTCATTCCCCATTCTGGGCTCAATTTTCCCTTCATTGTGCTTGTTACAATGTAGTTGATGTTATTTAAATCTGTCTTTGCCACTAGACTAAAGATTCATTAAGGCTTGAGATCTCATTGAAGATGTCGAGTAATGTGTATTGTTGTCTAAGTTACTTGGTGACCCTGATTATTCATTTGTAAGCACTAAAATACCCCACTCAAGAGTTGTGCTGAAGCAGAGATGAGACTGTTTGTAAATGTGCTTTGTAGACAGTAACATGCTTTAGAGTTCTAAGAAGCAATATGTTCATTAATATTGACATTTTCTAAATCCATTGTAGGTTATTTTGATTATAATTTATTTATTTTTCTTGTATACCATTGGTCACCTAATCCTTTGCTACTCTTTCCGGCAGCTACTTTGCTTTTTCTCCTAGGACACAGATTCTTGCTGTCTGAATGCTTCCTTTACAATCTCACTCCCTCTCGTTCTAGAGATCGGAAGGTAATTTTGCTGAAAGGCAGCATGGTGTAGTGGTTAGGAGCATGGTCTGAAGCCAGGTAAACTGGATTGGAAGCCTCACTGTGAGACTAGCAGTGTCAGTTTGTTTGGGCATGTGATTTACACACCTCTGCTTTGGTTTCCTCTTCTTTAAAAGGTGGTAACTTTTTTCCAGCCTTCTAAAATTGTTAGGATTAAACTTTACATGTAAAGGGTGAGAACTGGGCCTGGTATATAAGCACTTATGTTAGCTGTCATCTTTCTCTTCATCCTCCATTGGCAGGACTATCTGGGGAATAGGGGAGACAGAGATGACACAACCCTATACAGCCATTTCCACAGAGATTTGCCCACACCTAGCAGAGGGAAAGTTCTGCACCTACCTCTCTGATCACCCACGTGTCCACACATTCAGGGAGTACATCCATCCCCATATAGACAGATGTACTCATAACCAAACAGAGGGGAGTCTGCACAGCATAACCCACAGCCATACAGAAAATGTGGATACAGACTGGCACAGGTCACAAAGCAGTGGGGGAAACACTGGGAGTGGGGGCTGGCAGGGAGCAAATCAGAGAGAATATGAATGGAGGTCAGGTACTAAATCTGGATCCTAGTGAGCTACAAAGTATCTGAGGTATCTGAACAAGCTTATTATAGGAAATAATTCCTTACCTTGAATAGGAAAGATAGTATTTTAGGTAAGACAGTGTATTTACTGAATGCTTCTTCCTTATCAGACACATTGCCATAGCAGTCTCCCTATGAGCATAATCATCTCCAAGTATAAAAGAAAATTTTTTTCCTTCTCAGTCATATTCTTTCCAGTGTTTATATTCTTGGGTGTATGTGCACGTTCACAGTGTTATTTAGATTCCCTATTTTTAGAAAGAGAATATTGGACTTCCTTGGTGGTCCAATAGTTCAGAATCCACTTTGCAGTGCAGGGGACACTGGTTCTGTCCCTGGTCCAGGAAGATCCCACATGCCGTAGGGACAGCTAAGCCTGTGCCACAACTCCTAAGCTCATGTGTAACAACTACTGAAGCCCGTGAGCCCTAGAGCCCATGCTCTGCAACAAGAGAAGCCACCTCAATGATTAGCCCATGCACCACAACTGAAGAGCAGCCCCCGCTCTCCACAACTAGAGAAAACCTGTGCACAGCAATGAAAACCCAATGCAGCCAATAATAAATAAATAAAAATAAATAGTTTTTAAAAGAGACTATTCAAAGAGGGAGATTACAAATGTAATAAATAGGGAAAAAAGCACTAGGAAAAAGTAATACAGTATCAAATCAGATAATTTTCCTTTCTTTGGTTGTGTGTGTGAGATGGGCAGTGAGGCATGTAGTGGTGCTGATGCTTAAGTTAATACTGAATGTAAATATCTGCTTCTCTTTATGTCCTCAGCAAATGGGAAATAAAGCGCTGTCAGTGTTGTGGTTCTAGCGGAACACATTTAGCCTGTTCCTCACTACAGTCATGGGAACAAAATTGGGAATGTTTGGAATGTAGAAGTATTCTCTACAGCGCAGGTAATATTCTGTAATTTTGAACGAAGATGTTTTCATTTTAATGAATATTTAAAAATTTCCACCTGTATTTCTGTTACACTGTATGCATGTGTACTGTGTCGCTTCAGTTGCGTCCAACTCTGTGCAACCCTATGAACTACAGGCTCCTGCCGGGCTCCTCTGTCCATGGGATTCTCCAGGCCAAGAATACTGGTGTGGGTTGCCATGCCCTCCTCCAGGGTCGAACCTGCATCTCTTACGTCTACCTGCACTGGCAGGTGTGTTCTTTACCACTAGCACCACCTAGGAAGCCGTCTGTTATGCTAACACTGGGTTTTAAATCTGTAGGCGAATTCGAGAAAGCCAAAAAACATGCATTACCCAACACTAATGTGGGAATAAATGATTGTTTATTGGAGGAGTCTTCACCTAAATTACCCAGACAGTCACCTGGAGACCAGCGTAAAGATGTGCTGAGGTATGTATTTGGAATTGGAAAAAAAAATAAATAAAACTTTATTTTGAGAAAATTTTAACAGGGTATGGCTCTATATACATTTAGAGTATTAGCTGATCTTACTGTAGTTTGAAAGAGTGCTTTTCAAACTGTAGTCCCCAATTTGATGTAGAAAGATGATCCATGGACATTGCCTCTAACAGGATTATTTTGAATTCATTAATTCTAATTACAGATGGAGAAACTGAGGCAGGGAACAATTGAGTTAGTCTATATAATTGTCTGCAAGTCTTGTTAAGACCCATTGCTCGGCCTCATGCTTAGAGGTTCCGATTCTGTTTATCTGCTGTGGGACCCAAGAATTTCCATTCCTAACAGTTTCCAGATGCTATACTTGTTATTTAGAGGGTTTACTATTTAGGGTTTATAAATGCTAATTAAAATATGTAATCTCTTAAAATTATAGGTCTATTATGTAATAAGCAGAGATTAGTGTGCTCTACTTCTAAGAAGCTAGTGAACATGAAGTAAGGTGCAGTTAAGCAAATATGGCCAGGAAGTAAGAGTTTGAACTCTTGGCTCTTATATCTGAATCTGCTGGATTGATCAAATTTGGTATAATCATCTGTCACCATTCTTATAAATCATTTATAACATTAGATGCTTTTAATTTGGTAGAAGATTGGGCAGAAGGAATCAAGAATTTAGAACTAAGGTTATTGGTGTTTGCTTCCCATGGCAACCATTGCCTGCTTTTGGGTGGGAGTTTGAAAAGACCCTAATGCTGGGAAGATTGAGGGCAGAAGGAGAAGGGGACGACAGAGGATGAGATAGTTGGATGGCATCACTGACTCAATGGACATGGGTTTGGGTGGACTCTGGGAGTTGGTGATGGACAGGGAGGCCTGGCATGCTGCGATTCACGGGTCACAAAGAGTCGGACACGACTGAGCGACTGAACTGAACTGGGGAAGAACTTCCTTTTAATCTTTTCTCTATTATTTTTTTATTGACTGTATAACTACTGTGTCATGTTAAGTACTTTAGAGTACTTACCTGTATATCTAAATTCATGTTTTATAGGCAAGGCAGCAAATTTAGAAGAGATATCTCGACTCTAATTATAGAGTTAGGATTCCAAGTTAAGAAAAAGCCTAAAAAAGTATTTATCAACAAAGCCAATATCTGGAATAGTGCCTTAGATGGATTCAGAAATCAAAACTTTAATCCTTCATATGCAATTGAAATAGTGTATGTTAATGAAAATGACCATTTTGGAAGAGAGCAGCTTGGATCAAAGCAAGAATTCCTAAGTCTCTTAATGCAGCAACTTGAGAACTCACCATTGTTTGAAGGGTCCTTGTCAAAGAACTTGTCTTTAAATTCTCAAGGTAATTATTTTTCTTTATTATTGTATATACTGAATATGGCAAGTGTAAGGTTAGAATTGATACTCAGTACCTGTAGTCAAAATGTATAATCACTTTGTTAATAAAATAATGATAAATCACAGAGAAGGGGAAAAGTGATACTTCTAAAAATAATTTTTATAGTGAATATTTTTTATTTAAGACTATCCTATAGCAGTATCTTCCAGTGATTCCACAATTAAGTGTAATTTCTTAAAAATGTACTTTATATTTAAATTGATTTGAATAGAATGACCAAATGCAATGAATAATTTTTTGAGCTCTTTTTGTTTATATATTTTAAATTTGCAGTTTGCATGTTTCTTCACAACCTAGAATTTGTATAACATAATTTTGGGGTCAATGTATAACAGATTTTTAACATACTTTTGCTTTCAAGAATTTTTTTTTCAGAGTTATGTATATGATACTTTTCTATCTTCTGGTGGAGAAATAATGTAATTAAAACAGGCATCTTGAAACACTGGTTAATTCTAGCATTCTCTTTTTAGGAACTTTTATAACCACTTTTGCTGTAATAGGAATTGGAGAGAGAGCAAGAAGACATTTCGTTCAGTTGACTTCCTTCTATATTTTCTTTAGAATTTCCTCACCGTTGCCTGAAATAATTGAGAAACTACCAAGGATCATTAGTACTATGAACAGTACACACAATTTAATTCTATACTCCCTTTATTTTTAAAAAAAAAAAAAGGTCAACAGTTTTATTACAGTGGAGAGAGTACATGGAATTGAAGTCACAAAATCTGAATTCAGTTTGTACACTTCTACTTCAGTAGCTTCATATTCTTAGATTAATTGCTTAGCCTCTCTGTATCTCAGTTGCTTCATCTGTAATATGTGACTATTAATGTGTAGTACATAAGATTATTGTTAAGGGAATTTTATTACCATTTCAGGTATTGTTGCTGTTACTTATTAATAAATTACTTTGAACACTTTTTAGAAAAAAATAAAGGAAAATTTACTTGATATCTTTTTGACTTACGAAAGTAGCTAAAACATTTTAAATGAGACATTGAAAAATATTGAGAGCTATGATGATACCTGTCAATTAAGGTAGCATTACTGTTGAGTCGGACACGACTGAGCGACTGAACTGAACTAAAGTGAATACTGTTGAGAGTAAATTTGTACTATTTTGTATATCAGCAATTTTAAAATTGTTCATATCCTTTGAACCACTAATATCATATGTAGGAATCTATCCTAATAATCAAAAGATATATAAATAAGAATGTGTAACACATGTTGACTATAACATTGTGTCTCATGTAGTTGAAAATGTCCTCAACTGGGGTAACAAGTAATAAGTGCATGGTTTACGTTGTAGCACATCAGTAAATCATTTTTAATGCATTCGTTAACTATAGATCTGAATAATTTCAAATAATATTTTAAAAATTTGCAATACAGTAAAGTGGAAGAAAACAGAAGTCAAATCATTTATGTATATATTTGTATATACATGAGACACAAATATACCGCAGTGTATGCACTGGTTATTACAGAGTGGTAGGATTATACATGATTTTATAAAAAGATTTTCTGTATTTACATCTTTTTTCTACAACAGGTTGTTACTTTGTATTCAGAAAAAAATTTTATAGAATTGAAAATTGTATATTTTAGTTGAAATCTATATAGTATACATTATTATAGTGTCTCAATTAGGTTATTTTTTGTCTGTCTAATGCTTGGATTTTTTAAATTTCTGATTTATTATGTATTTATTACTTATATATGATGGTTATCATTTATTAATAAAAGAAGTGTATTTGATATCTTTTATCTGTATTTACAGCTCTGAAGGAGAACCTTTACTATGAAGCTGGCAAAATGGTTGCCATTTCTTTGGTTCATGGTGGTCCTTCACCTGGTTTCTTTTCTCAGACCTTATTTAACTGCCTTGCTTATGGACCAGAAAATACCCAACCAATTTTAGATGATGTTTCAGACTTTGATGTGGCACAGATTATGATCAGGGTAAGAAATGTACCTGTTTGTTGAGATGTAGACTGTGTTCTAGTTATATGTTAGTTGCTTCATCATGTCTGACTCTTTGTGACCCTTGGACTGCAGATCATTAGGCTCCTCTGTCCATGGAACTCTCCAGGCTAGAATATTGGAGTGAATAGCCATTCCCTTCTCCATGCGATCTTCCTGACCCAGGGATCGAACCCAGGTCTCTTGCATTATAGGCAAATTCTTTACTGTCTGAGCCACCAGGGAAGCCCATGTTCTAGATATATTTGAATATAAATGATGGATCTGCAATAGAATAATAAATATTCTTTGTGGGGTAGTACGTGAACCGTGAACTTCCTGATGTTCAAGCTGGTTTTAGAAAAGGCAGAGGAACCAGAGATCAAATTGCCAACATCTGTTGGATCATCGAAAAAGCAAGAGAAAAAAAAAAAGAAAAGAAAAAGCAAGAGAGTTCCAGAAAAACATCTATTTCTGCTTTATTGACTATGCCAAAGCCTTTGACTGTGTGGATCACAATAAACTGTGGACAATTCTGAAAGAGATGGGAATACCAGACCACCTGACCTGCCTCTTGAGAAATCTGTATGCAGGCCAGGAAGCAACAGTTCGAACTGGACATGGAACAACAGACTGGTTGCAAATAGGAAAAGGAGTATGTCAAGGCTGTATACTGTCATCCTGCTTATTAACTTATATGCAGAGTACATCATGAGAAACGCTGGGCTGGAAGAAAGCTGGAATCAAGATTGCCAGGAGAAATATCAATAACCTCAGATATGCAGATGACACCACCCTTATGGCAGAAAGTGAAGAAGAACTAAAAAGCCTCTTGATGAAAGTGAAAGAGGAGAGTGAAAAAGTTGGCTTAAAGCTCAGCATTTAGAAAATGAAGATCATGGCATCCAGTCCCATCACTCCATGGGAAATAGATAGGGAAACAGTGGAAACAGTGTCAGACTATTTTTTTGGGCTCCAAAATCACTGCAGATGGTGATTGTAGCCATGAAATTAAAAGACGCTTACTCCTTGGAAGAAAAGTTACGAGCAACCTAGATAGCATATTCAAAAGCAGAGACATTACTTTGCCGACTAAGGTCCGTCTGGTCAAGGCTATGGTTTTTCTCGTGGTCATGTATGGATGTGAGAGTTGGACTATGAAAAAAGCTGAGCACCGAAGAATTGATGCTTTTGAACTGTGGAGTTGGAGAAGACTCTTGAGTGTCCTTGGACTGCAAGGAGATCCAACCAGTCCATTCTGAAGGAGATCAACCCTGGGTGTTCTTTGGAAGGAATGATGCTAAAGCTGAAACTCCAGTACTTTGGATACCTCATGCGAAGAGTTGGCTCATTGGAAAAGACTTTGATGCTGGGAGGGATTAGGGGCAGGAGGAGAAGGGGACGACAGAGGATGAGATGGCTGGATGGCATCACTGACTCGATGGACGCGAGTCTGAGTGAACTCCGGGAGTTGGTGATGGACAGGGAGGCCTGGTGTGCTGCGATTCATGGGGTCGCAAAGAGTCGGACACAACTGAGCGACTGAACTGAACTGAACTAAGGGGTGTAGATATTTTTGTTTACCAGCAAAGTTAACAATCACTTAACAGATAGATGTAAAGAACAAACAGCTAGAGATCAAAGTTCCATGCTTAATGTTGATAAAACCAGTTGGATAATGTGGCTTAGATCTGTGGTCAGAATGGCTTGTTACACTTCTCAGAACTAGATGGATTTATCTGCTCTGCCAGAGATGACATAAGTCAGGTTCCTTATTGCATGCTAAAGAGCAGGTGAAAGTGCTCCTTGTAGGCAGGTGGATCTAAAGAGAGGATGGTTACCAGCAGAAAATTTATATTTTCTTCCTACAGCAGGGAGATATGAGTGATAGGTGGAGTGAAAGACCAGGCTGACTTGCTTCTCTGTGAAAATAGTTGGAGAGACTCTATGTTCCTTCCTAAAAAGTGTTGCCATTTATTAAGCCCTGTACTACACGTGTTACCTGTACAAAATCAGTTTACTTACCGTAATACCCTGTGAGATAAGTATCTTTGCCCATGTGTTATTGGTTTAGAAACTGAGACAATGAAATCCATTGAACTTTTCTTCCCTTAACCTGTCACCTACTAAAATAGGCAGGGATCTAAATCTCCACATATGAAGGCCTTTCTTTCCTAATTCCTTATCTCCTCTGATTTCTGCAATCACCATTGTATTTGAAATCCTTTCTGCTGTTTTCTTTAATATTCTGTTCCCTGGTACTTTTAACTACTATTGTCCTTTTAAATACTTCTTGCTACCCCTGAAACTTAGGTAATTTTAGGTAGTGTTGTCTTAACAGTCCTCCTTCTGTATAGTGAGAAGAAAGCATCTTCTCGTTCCTAACCTGCTGATGATTTCCAGGCCTGTATTTTTTGGCCCCCAATGTTTAGATCCAGGTAGGATCTGGGTCTTCTTACCAAATTGAGCCAACATGTGTAAGACAGAACTTTTTCCCAGAATTTGGGGTTTTTTGCCTGATTCCCATGTTCTTTTCAAGAGATTTTTTATTTCCAAGTTATTCTGGAGACAGGGTTGTTATCACTCTTCCATACTCTGTTCATCAGTTTGTGTCAAGGCATCTGTCTCTTAAGAGTGGCCTTTCCTTCTTATTTCTAGTATGCTTAATATATGAAATTTATATCTGTGTTTAAACAGTTAAGATATTATTCTAATCTTCTTACGCCGGATGATTCTTTTACAAGTATAGGTTTGACCACATTGCTTTCTTTAAGAATCCTAATGGATTCTCATTGCCTACTGAATGGAGTTTAAACTCTTCATTAGGGCCCTTAAGGCATCTAGTTCTCCTCATGGCTTTATTTACTCTGGTTCTTTGCCAGTTTCTTCACTGATTTCAGTCAACAAATGCTGTGTATCCCGTACTTGTTTTAACACTGAGGATAAAGTAGTGAACTAAACAAAACCCCTGCCTCCTTAGAATTTACCTATGAGAAGAAAGACAAGATAATCAAATATGTTATATACTGTCATGTAGTAAAATATATCATAATATAGAACAGAAGAAGAAGAAGGATATCTCTTCCAAGATAATGCTTGGGGTATAATAAGTTAAGATTAGGCTAAGCTTTTGTAACAAAGAGACCCAAAAGACAAAAGCTCAAAAAAAGGCAGATATTTAATTTTTTTCTAAAATCTAGATTTTAAGTAGGGGTTGGTAAATTATAGCTGTAGGCCAAGTGTTGCCTGCTGCCTTTTCAAAGTTTTATAGGAACACAACCAAACCCATTATGATGTGCCTGTGACTGATTTTACACTACAGTGGTGGGGTTGAATAGTTTGGGACAAGCACCATATGGCCCACAAAGCATAAAATGGTGTCTGGCCAGTACAGAAATGCCTCCTGTTTTAAAGGTACAATTGTGATACACCAGGTCACCCAGAGAATTGAATTCCTTCCTCTCATTGTATTGGGCACAATAAAGGACAAAAACGGTATAGACCTAACAAAACAGAAGAGGTGACAAGAGTACACAAAACTATACAAAAAAGATCTTAATGACCCAGATAACCATGATGGTGTGGTCACTCACCTAGAGCCAGACATCCTGGAGTGCAAAGTCAAGTGGACCTTAGGAAAGATCACTATGAGCAAAGCTAGTGGAGGTGATGGAATTCCACTTGAGCTATTTCAAATTCTAAAAGATGATGCTTTGAAAGTGCTGCATTCAGTATGCCAGCAAATAGGGAAAACTCAACAGTGGCCACAGGACTGGGAAAGATCAGTTTTCATTCCAATCCTAGAGAAAGGCAATGCCAAAGAATGTTCAAACTCTGAATAATTGCACTCATTTCACATGCTAGCAAAGTAATGCTCAAAATTCCCAAGCTAGGCTTCAACAGGTCATGAACCAGGAACTTCCAGATGTTCAAGCTGGATTTAGAGAAGGCAGAGGATCGAGAGATCCAGCTGCCAGTATCTGTTGGATCATTGACAAAGCAAGAGAATTCCAGAAAAATATCTATTTCTGATTCATTGACTACGCTAAAGCTTTTGACTATTTGGATCACAACAAACTGGAAAATTCTTAAAGCAATGGGAATATCAGACCACCTTACTTGCCTCCTGAGAAATCTGTATGCAGGTCAAGAAGTAACAGTTAACTCCACACATAGAACAACAGCCTGGTTCCAAACTGGGAAAGGAGTATGTCAAGGCTGTATATTGTTACCCTGCTTGTTTAACTTTTGTGCAGAGTACATCATGTCATATGCTGGCTGGATGAAGCACAAGCTGGAATCACGATTGCCAGGGGAAATATCAATAACCTCAGATATGCAGATAACACCACCCTTGTGGCAGAAAGTGAAGAACAACCAGAGAGCCTGTTGAAGGTGAAAGAGGAGAGTGAAAAAGCTGGCTTAAAACTCAGCATTGAAAAAACAAAAATCATGGCATCCTGCCCCATCATTTCATGGCAAATTGATGGGGAAATGATGGAAACAGTGAGCCTTTATTTTTCTTGGGCTCCAAAATCACTGCAGATGGTGATTGCAGCCATGAAATTAAAAGATGTTTGCTCTTTGGAAGAAAAGCTATGACCAGCATATTCTAGACAGCATGTTAAAGAGCAGGGACGTTACTTTGCCAACAAAAGTCCGTCTAGTCAAAGCCATGGATTTTCCAATAGTCATGTACAGACGTGAGAGTTGGACCTTAAAGAAGGCTGAGTGCCGAAGAATTGATGCTTTTGAACTGTGGTGTTGGAGAAGACTCTTGAGAGTCCCTTGGACTGCAAGGAGATCCAACCAGTCCGTCCTAAAGGAGATCAGTCTTGGGTATTCATTGGAAGGACTGATGCTGAAGCTGAAACTCCAGTACTTTGACTACCTGATGCGAAGAGCTAACTCATTAGAAAAGACCCCTATGCTGGGAAAGATTGAAGGCAGGAGGAGAAGGGGATGACAAGAATGAGATAGTTGGATGGCATCACCGACCCAATGGACATGAGTTTGAGCAAGCTTCGGGAGATGGTGAAGGACAGGGAAGTCTGGCTGTGACATGGAGTCACAGAGTCCGACACGACTGAGTGCCTGAACAGCTCTCATTGTATAATCATTTAGGCTATTGTCTTCATAGCTGAAATATGCTCTAAAGGGAGAAAGTGAAAATAGAGTTCAGGGAAATTTAATACATATTCACTCATGTTCTATTGGACAGCTCTTAGTCACATAAGGCCACATCTAGCTGTAAGGAAAGTTTTGCCATATGTCCAGCTAAAACTCAGGGTGGTGGGTTAGGAGGATGAGATTAAAACATACCCAACTAGTAGAGTGTGGAAGTTTGCTCAGTCATGTCTGACTGTTTGTGACCCTATGGACTGTACAGTCCTTGGAATTCTCCAGGCCTTAATATTGGAGTGCATAGCCTTTCCCTTCTCCAGGAGATCTTCCCAACCCAGGGATCGAACCCAACCCACATTGCAGGCGGATTCTTTCCCAGCTGAGCCTCAAGGGAAGCCCATTAGAGCGTGAAGATAGTTTGCAAAGTGTAGTCGGGAAAAGCTTCTGAGATCACAGTTGAGATCAGAAATAAATGAGGGAATACCTGGGAGAAAAGTTTATTTGGGATAAAGAAATAACAAGGAGATTTTTGCATTCAAATGGAATTGACTGCCTACTATTTTTGTCTTTCTCTGTAACTTTGTTCGAGAGCTAACTACATGAAACTGTCTGGCTCATAAATGGTCAAATATTTATGTATACTGTTGCCTCAAATATTCTTTTGAGTCTGTTCATTTTTATTCAAATGAAATATTTGAAATTTATAAAAGTATATTCAAACTATACTTTCTCGTTCATGAAATCTCTACAGATCATCTTTCTTGCCTCTCTAGTCTGTGTAACTGTTCTATGTCAATTACTACCTTTTATATAAATAGCTTCCTATATTAAAGTGGAATTTCGACTCAGGGAACTCAAACTGGGGCTCTATAATAACCTAGAGGGGTGGGGATGGGCTGGAGGTGGAATGAAGATTCAAGAGGGAGGGGACATATATACACCCATGGTTAATTCATGTTGATGCATGACAGAAATCAAACCAGTATTGTAAACCAGTCATCAACCAATTATAAATAAATAAATAAATTTTTAATGTGGAATTATAAACTAGCTTTCTTGAGGCAGATATATACAGTGTTAAAGTGGATTATCAGACATTTAGTCAAGGAAAATAATTATTGGTGTACTTTCACTTCACTCAGGTGTACTTATGTAGTGTGAGTATGAAGTAATGTGTCATTTGAAATATGAAATATGTAAATTTCTTTCACAAGTAAATGAGTATACTGGGTGTATTTTCTTCATTACAGGTAAATACTGCAGCAACAGTGGCTGACTTAAACTCTTTAGTACATGACTATTATAAGTACCTAGAGCTTATTGGATGTCTAAGAATTATAACATCAATAAGTGATAAATATATGTTGGCAAAAGACATACTTGTTTATCATGTAATTAAGAGAGTCCAAGCACCTTTTGAGAGGTAAGTTGTTCATTTGCAAAAGAATCTCTCAAATTATATGTTTAAAGTGGTTAATTGTCTTATATTATGAGATTTATTTGATAACATTTAAATGCTATTTTAAAATAATGCTTTAAAACTAACCTCTTAAGGATGAATACTGCTCTTACCATTCTATGCAGAATTGCTTTAGTGTATCCTGCTTAGGTAGGATAAGTAATTATATCTCACTTATAATTTTTCTCAATCAAAATTATTTTATATCCTCACACTCTGTTATTTAATAGTGGGAAATCTAAAATATATGTGATAGTAGACAGAGTGGTTCACCATGTAATCACCATTCAGATCTAACAGTTATCAACCAACCTGTGGCCAGTCTCATTTATCTAACCTTCCTTTGTTATTGATTCTGGTTTTGTTTTCAAGGAGTTTTTTAAATTTCAGTATCATTAATCTGTATATTTAATGTTTTACGAATTTTTGCTATTCTTAGCAAATTTCAGATTGTCTCATCTTTAACCAGTATAAACCTAGTTGTGTTGTCTCTGTTTTGATTTTGACCTTTAATGGTCTTCCTGCTATGTGGGAAGTTTCAGTTTCACTGAAACAAGGTGTTTCAGTCTCCTTTTGTACATTCTGGCCTAATGATCTTTGTTCCTTTGAATGGGAAATGGTATTTCAAATTCACAGTCTGGATGCTTAGGGATGCTTATTTTTGTCAGATTGGTCATTATTTCTAGGCCTTTTCAGTGGGCTGAAAGAAGAAATATAAGGGTTTTCTGTTTTTAAGTTTTTAATATAAAATACATCATGAGTTTATACTAATACTTCAAATTCACCACTGCAAGATTTTTAACTTTTTCTTTGTCCCATGTTGATAACCTTAGTTCTCAAAGACACTGGTGAATTAAAGTATGAAATAACTGCTTGATTTATTCCACATTTCATAAATATTAGTCATCACAGAATAATAATACCAACATCATCATTAGTAACATATATTACTGAAATCAGGTTAGGGTTGTTTTTCATTTTGGTCTAAGACTTTGAATTCAAATTACTGTGTTTAAAGTCATTTGACATATTTATTCTCTTTGTTATACTACTAACTGTATGCATTTTATTTTCATTTTATTTTTTCTTTTTACTGATTTTTATTAAAATTTTATCTTAAAATTATGTAAAGTCAAATCTGTAATGAAAGTATATTGAAAGATCTCAGCTCTTTTACAGAATATATTCAGATAAGTTTAACTTTCATCCTAATCACATCTACCTTCCATCCTCATATGAAGTAATTATCACAGTGGCCTTTATTGTTTAGGCTTCCATTATTGTTTTTTAATGATAGCAGATAAATATATGAATATGTGTATGTATCCTCATTTCTTTCATTAAATAAATAGTAACATACCATCCGGTCCCATCACTTCATGGGAAATAGACGGGGAAACAGTGGAAACAGTGTCAGACTTTATTTTTTGGGGCTCCAAAATCACTGCAGATGGTGATTGTAGCCATGAAATTAAAAGACGCTTACTCCTTGGAAGAAAAGTTATGACCAACCTAGATAGCATATTCAAAAGCAGAGACATTACTTTGCCGACTACGGTCCGTCTAGTCAAGGCTATGGTCTTTCCCGTGGTCATGTATGGATGTGAGAGTTGGACTGTGAAGAAGGCTGAGCACCGAAGAATTGATGCTTTTGAACTGTGGTGTTGGAGAAGACTCTTGAGAGTCCCTTGGACTGCAAGGAGATCCAACCAGTCCATTCTGAAGAAGATCAGCCGTGGGATTTCTTTGGAAGGAATGATGCTAAAGCTGAAACTCCCAGTACTTTGGCCACCTCATGTGAAGAGCTGACTCATTGGAAAAGACTCTGATGCTGGGAGGGATTGGGGACAGGAGGAGAAGGGTTGACAGAGGATGAGATGGCTGGATGGCATTACTGACTCAATGGACACGAGTCTGAGTGAACTCCGGGAGTTGGTGATGGACAGGGAGGCCTGGCGTGCTGCGATTCATGGGGTCTCAAAGAGTCGGACACGACTGACCGACTGAACTGAACTGAACTCAACATACCATCCACCCTTTCTCCTGTTCATTTTTTACTTGACTGTTTATAGTCCTCATACTTTTTTTTGTAGCCCTTTAGAACATCATCACTCTTCCAAATTCAACTGTGACATCATAAGCTTAAACAATTACAAAGGATATAATTTCTAATATATTTTTAATACTGTAATTTAAAATAACCCTGTTACATGACTCTTTAAAATGCATCCAGGTGTCTTCTGACTATGACTCTTACACCTCAAAATTTTCTTAGTTAGAAATACTATTCATAATTATAATTAATAGAATAATCCAAATATACATTTTGATAGTTACTTTAAAACTTATTTGAAAGATATCTCTTAATGACATAGAAGTACAAAGTATTCTTTTACTAACAAGTAGTTCATGTACCTCTGAATGGATTTTTTTCCTCATTGCTAAATCAGAATTCATAGCTGTTTGTTTGTTTGAGTTTTTTGTTTATTTTTATAGGGATGAGTAGTCTAGATGTCAGAAAGAGCTTTACTATCTATATAAGTGGTGTTTAAATTAAAACCTAATTTATAAATAGGAATTAGGCAGATCTAGATAAAGAGGGCAAAAAGAAAAACACTGAACACTGATCCTTCTTTTTATGTAAAATATAAAAAAAAATTAGCAAAAAAAAATATTTTAAATATATCTGAGCTCATAAAGTGTCCTGTAGATGTCAGAAATAACAAGGAAATCAAAAGCTATAGTACCCTAGATGTCATAAGAAATCAGAGCCCTCAGTTTGCCCCAAACTTGGGTTTGGCATCCTGGATGGACCCCAATCTGATGTGGAGACATTAACAAAGTAATTAGTCTTAAGATTCATAGTACTTACAGAGTGCCAGACAAAAGCGAATATATAATAGTGTTTAGGGAAATTGCTATAGCTCAAGCCTAATGGGATTGGTAAAGTCACATCGCTAAAGAATAGGAGTTCTCAATAAGACAAAACACATAACCATTGAAAACAGGTATTGGAAATAGCATATCAAGGATTTAAATAACATGACAAACTAAATGAAACCAAGAAAAGTGATTTTACAAATATCTAAAACAAAAACAGACCCAAAACATTAAATGTGAAATGAATCAGATAATGTTTCTAAGTTGTAAAATGATCATAGACATCCAGTTCTAGATAATGTGAAATAGACACTCTTAGGGCAGGAGGAGAAGGGGGCGACAGAGGATGAGATGTTTGGATAGCATCACTGACTCAGTGGACATTAAGCAAACTCGGAGAGGTAGTGAAGGACAGGGAAGCCTGGCGTGCTGCGATCCATAGTGTTTCTAAGAATCGGATATGACTTAGTGACTGAACAACAACAGCAGTTAAAAACTCTGAACTCTCTTTATAAAACAAACTTAAGAAGATTTTTGAAAGGTACAGAGATGAAAGCCAACCAGCTAAGGATCTCTGCAAAGACACAGCGAGAGAAGAAATCTTTAGACACTTTTATCTGAAGGAAAATTAAAAGTATTTGTCACCAATGATCTACCCTGAAAGAATGTCTGTGGGAATTTTTTTAACAGAAAATTATTAAAGACTGGATCTTGGAACATCAGGAAGGAAGAAAGAATAATGAAAGCATGCTTCCTTCTCTTGTGTTTGCTAAGTTATATTTGATAGTTGAGGTAAAAATCATAACATTTTCTAATGTGGTTCACAATATATATAAAATATTTAGGAAGTTATAAACAGCAAAAGGCAAAGAGACATGAAGGGAAGTAATGTTTCTATACTTACTGGCATCAGTAAATTATTACATTTTTTAAAAAAAATCTATAAAAATAAGATATACTCAAAATGCTATATAGATAAAATGGAGTGCAAAAAAATATTCAAGTAACCCACAAGGAAAAGGAAACACAAAAATGATCGTGCAAGTGAAAAGTTGCTGACTGTTAAATGCTAGGCCATTTAAGACAAAACTGGTGATCTGGAAGAAAAAATAGGATTTTCTCATTAAAGATAGAAGAGAATTGAAACAGAGGCAGGGCAATATCATAGAAAATGCTGCTTAAGAAGTTCACAGTTCACAGGGCTTAATATGCTGAAGTGCAGTGTACTTTGTGATGAAACTGAGCAAAAGCTGGCAAAGTTTTCTGAGCAGAAAGACATTGTAAAAAGGAGTGTCAATTATACTGGCAACCTTTTTTTCAGTGAAATCAACACTGAAAACTGATAACCCAAGATAATAACTTCACAGAGCTAGTTACATTATTATTCAAGAGAAAGAAGGAAATAAAGACATTTTGAGACATGTTTATTTCTTTCCTAAAGAGATTAATAAAATACATACTTGAGGAAGAAAGAAATTGAACCCAGAAAGAAAAAGTAAGATACAAGCAACAGCAGTAAGGCATAAAAAGGAAAGAAAGAAAAGTATTAGCTATTAAAAAGGAAAAAAAAACAAAAACTAAATTTTGGTAAGAAATGGTTAAAATGAAATACTAGTAAAAAGTTGATGTGTAAGAAGAGAAGGGTCATTGTATTGTTTTAAGAAACTTGTATTCTTGAGGTAGTAGTGGAGAAGCATTAATTACCTTTAGATTGTTAAACCAACTATGTATCTTTAAAGGGAAAATTCTAAAATACAGGAAGAGTATGTGACTTTCAGACCAGTTTGATAGGGGTGGGGGTAGCAATAAAACATATTTAATCATAGAGTGAGCAGAAAAAGAGGGATAAAAACAAGCAAGGAAAAATAATGTTCAAAGAAATCATAAGAGAGAAGAATAAATATATAGGAGATTATAATACATGTAAATAAGTTAGACTCTTGGATTAAAAGACAGAGGGTCCTAAATTGCATTCTAAATAGATGGCTTCAAAGCAAAAGAAAGAAAAATTCTAATTATTTTTTCATAAAGCCTTGTCTTTAAGTGACCCTAATAGTGTCAAATTCTCTTGAATTCAGCAGTGTTGAATCTATTTGTACCTAGCAACATAACCTCAAAAAACTAACAATTCTGAGGAGGGTTTATAAAAGGAAGCAAGATACGTTGAGTATCAAAAAATAAATGTTGCTTTAGTGCATTCCACTAATAGATTAAAGGAGAAAAAATAATCATCATATAATTATAGATGCAAAAAAAGCAGTTGATACATTTGTACGTAATTTTAAACTGACAATCTGAGGTATCCTGATACAGATTATCTAGTAAACATTCAGTGAACATTATCCTTAATAGTGTGACAGGCATTCCTCTTAAGGCCATGTCAAGCCTGGGATATATGTAGTTACCTCCTTCATTTCTATAATATGCTGGAAGACCTAGTAGAGCTACAGGATTAAAGCAGTAAGTGAATGTTAATTAAAGATTCAAAGAATTAAAATTATCATTTATAGTCTACCTGGTGTTCCAACTAAAATCTTAGAACTTCTATAAAGAGTGTAGCAAGGTTACTGTATACAAGAGGTAAAGGATTCTAAAAGGGAGATGTGCAGGTGACAAGGAATGGTAAAGAAAGAAATTGGTTGATATTAGAATAAATATTAACTGTACAAAAAGTTAATGTTTCATTTGGGGATTTATGATACAAGGTGAAATAAAATGTTTGAGTAACATAGAGAGCCACTGAAGTTGCAAATGTCCCAGGGTCTTTGTGTTGTTCAGCAAGCAGGTAAATACTTGCTTTGCTTTCAATTTCAAATATGCCAATTAAAATTTTGAGGTAACCACTTAAAAAAGTAAGAATTAGTATAATTTTTTAAATAGAAGCTAAATTGGAATCAAATGAACACAAAAATTTGCAGGACACAATAAAAAAGCTTTTTTAAATTCAGTACAGTTTCCCAAAAGTGCTAGAACTAGTTTCCTAATGTAGTAATCACTATGATTATATAACAATTAGAAAAAAATTAGTCTCAAAGAAGCAAATTTCTGAAAAATAATAATACATTGTGGTGCCATTTATGGAAAGTTTTAAAACAAAGCAGTACTAGTTATTTTTTAGGGATATATATATAATGAAACTAAAATGAAATTTAGGCTATAGTAAAAATTCAGAATGGTTAAATAGCAATTTCAAGTAGTTTTCTTTGTAGGAGAGAAGGGAAGGTTGTGAATGGACAGATGTAGTTGAGTGAATGTTTTTCTTAATAATCTGAGCAAACAAACACAAAATGTCAGTATCTTTTAAATTCAAGTGACAGTTCATGGTTTTCTCTTATTTCCTGGCTTCTCTATAAGCTTCAAGTACTTAATTTTAATTGAAAGTAAAAATGTTGGGCTGAAATTTGCTTCAAAGGTTAAGTGTAAGGTAAAAGTTAAAAGCAAGAAAGGCAGGCAAGGATTGTATTGTGGAGAACCTTAAAAGTCATGTTAAGGAGTTTTGACTTCATAGACATTGTGTATATTATTAGTTTCCTGTGGCTATTGTAAAAAATTATCACAAACTGATGGCTTTAAACAACAGAAATCTATTCTCCCATAGAGGAGGCTTGAAGTCCTAGTCCTCATGTTGACAGGGATCTCTGAGAATTTTGGAAAAGAATTCAGTCTTTGCTTCTTTTAACTTATGGTGGTTTGTGGTTACATAGCTCTAATCTCTGAATCAGTGTTACATGCGCTTTTCCTCTCTGTGTTTCTTTTATAAAGACAGTTATCATTGGACTTAGGATAACCCCAGATAGTCTAGGTAAAATGATCTCAGGATCCTTAACATAATTACATCTGCCTGGACTCTTTTTCCAAATAAGATCACATTCACAGGTTCTGGATAGGATGTGGATATCTTTTTTGGTGTTCACATGGAAAATCAACTTAGAGACTTAAACGCTTGCTAGAAACAGTTCCTTTGCAGGTGGTTTGCAATAAGGTGGTAACTGATGTGTGGAGAAATGAACAAACAAAAAGCATTTCAGAAAAGGACATTCACAGAACTTGGTAGTTGGGAGTGGAACAAGGAAGAGTTAAGAATGACTTTCAGATTTATCTCTACTAATAGTAATGGAGGCATTAATTGTCATTTATGGTTCTGATTTTGGTAGTCAGGTAATTAGCTTTCTTTTGGACTTAATAAGTTTGGGTACTTAGAATATATGGTACCTAGCAGTCTGTTGGATATATATTCTGAGTTGGAAATAATAGATTTTATAGTAATGCACATAAACCTGCTTAAACAAAATCATAGGATATGGCAAGAAGAAAGAGAAATTTGCCTTGTTACAGAACCATGAGGAACAAACAGTAACATTTAAGGGAAAGCAAAGATAGAAGAAGCTTTGTAAGAGACTCAGAAGGTCTGGCCAGAGAAATAAGGGGAAGCCAGGAGTCTGGTGCCATACATCATTCATGAACTTGGGGCAGTTACTCTGAGATACAGAAAGGAGAGGAGGGAAGGTGCATGTGAAATTAAGAGGGGGAGGCAGTGAATGTAGATAAGTCTTTCACATAGATCATCTCAAAGGAAAATAGGATTAATTTTTTTTCCCTTCATTCAAAAATGGGAAAGATAAGCACTTGAGAAAGAGCTGTGCTGTTGAGGAAGAGCTTATAGATTGGAAGATGAATCCATGTAGCAGGGTACCTGAGGAGGTGGCTAGGGAAATCAGAGACACAGTAAAGGCTTCGTCAGTCTGATAGGCAAAAATGGTATCTCCATTCTTTGCTTATTAGTGAGAATGTACATTTTTAAAAATTCATTTGTTACTTGTATTTTCTTAATAATACATTTATATTTTGTGTATTTGGATTGTTCTTCCAGAAAACTGATTTGTATTTTTAGTACAACTAGAGAAATTAGTGTTTTATCATGTATATTAAAAATATTTTGTTTTCTCTGTTAATTTCTTTTTAGCAAGACAAAAGTTGAATTTTTGTGTGGCTAAAATTTAGTTTCTTTGCAGTCTTTCATTTTATACTAACTAGCTTTGAAGTATTAAATTTTAGATGTCTTTTTTCTCTTAATGGAAAATTATTGGCTCAATTTTAAAACTATTCTATAAATACTGTAGGAATGTAATATATTCATTTTATATTAATACATTGGCTTATTGATTTGAAATTATCAGTAGTATGTCCATATTTTTTCCTCACATCTAATTATGTAATTGTAAATGAGCTAGAAATATGTGTTCCAAACATATTTGTATGAATGTTGGCTCATTATTTTTCTTCTCTTTAAGTTTTAAACAGGGTCTGAAAACTCTTGGTGTTTTGGAGAAAATTCAGACTTACCCAGAAGCATTTTTTCATATCTTCTGTCATAAACCTGAGAATCTTTCTGCAAAAATACTTAGTGATCTTTTTACAGTACACACATTGTCTGATGTACAGACTTTGGGGTTTTGGAATAGTTACTTACAGGCTGTTGAGGGTATGTAGATGTTTTATTTTCATTTAACTTAAAAATTTTGTTTTGGGATATTTATTTCTTTGAGTTTTGTTTTTCATAGTAAGACTTTCATCTGATAACTACAATACTTTTTTACAAAACTTGCTTAAAACCAAGTTATATGACAGTTGAAAGTGATAAGGAAAGATTATAAAGTTTATTTTTCACTTGTTTCTGTCTCAATAATTTGAGATGATAGTCATTCTTCTTAGAAAACTTTAAATATATGGGTGATTGCCACAGTATAGAAGAGTCATCTGCTTCAAAGCTAGTCATCTACTTCATTGTTTAAAATTTTTAAGTCAAATTGAATTATTCCAAAAATGAATTGGTCAGAATATGGTAATGATATTTACCGGTGAGCATTAGCAGTGTAAATTCATTCTGTTTAATATGGTGTAAAAAAAAAGCTTAACTTTTTGTTGAAAATTTTTCAGCTAGCTTGTTGGGATGTTTTATACAATCTAATTTTTCCTGTTTGCCTTTTTGAAATAGCTTATCAAATAACAGTGATCTAGAAGTGGTTTAAAATTGTTTGTATATATCCCCAAAAGATTGTGTTTTAAAACCTACTGAACCTCTTGGACTGTATAATTTTATTTTAAGGAAGTCATTCAAATATACGATGAGTAGGTCAACCAAATGATTTTATGAGTCCTACTTTGAGATTCAAATAAACATGAAGCTAATA
Source organism: Capricornis sumatraensis (assembly GCF_032405125.1). Lineage (NCBI taxonomy): Eukaryota > Metazoa > Chordata > Mammalia > Artiodactyla > Bovidae > Capricornis > Capricornis sumatraensis. The sequence goes on from NC_091087.1 coordinate 48,510,227, forward strand.
TACCATTTTCCTATTACTAGACTTGACTTAGTACTTTAGTTTGCCTCTTATGCATTTACTGTTAATGTGGGAGTCTCTGCCTTTCAGCATGTCTAGTTGGGGAAGAGTCTATGATGGTAGCAATATATAATGTGGATTTATTTATATTTTCTTTTTCTGTCTCTCTGGTATCCTTTTCAGATGGTAAATCTACAGTAACAATGGAAGACATTCTTATTTTTGCTACCGGTTGCAAGTCTATTCCACCTGCTGGATTTAAACCCAGTCCATCAATTGAGTGCCTTCATATGGATTTTCCTGTAGGAAACAAGCGTGACAACTGTTTAGCTCTTCCTATCACTAGTACATATAAAGAATTTCAAGAAAGTATGGACTTCGCCATAAAAAACACTCTAAGATTAGAAAAAGAAGAAAATTCTCACTTCATTTGACATTACCTGTTTTGATCAAAGGGATGCTTCTTTAAAAGCTGCTGTTGATACTTTTTGTTTCAGAAATCTTTCCATCATCACTTTGAGCAAACTTGGCCCAGTAAAATTTATAATACGAACATAAAGGATTGTTTGGCCACCTAAGCTAAAAAGGATTTTTTGTTAAGGTGTACCAGTGAAAGTTAATATTTTTCTATTTTCTTAATATACATGCTTTGTAAACCTCAATATAAATACTTTTAGAATGGCTGTACAGACTTTCTTCAAGTATAGTACATGCTATATATAAGCAGAAAACTTGTGCTCACTTTATGTAAATTAGGATTAGCTATAGGATACCACAATGATTTTTCTGGTTTAATTATGCAATTTTCAAATTATTACTTATTTTAAAGCATTAAGTAGGAAAGCTAAATGAGTGATTTTTTTTTTTTAATCAAAGGCATATATTTTGGAGTATGTGTTATATGTATCCTCTTCTAGGATGGCATTAAATTAGTTGTTAAAAAATGTTTTTAGATCATTGAATTATATTAAAATAGATCCACACTGCTGTTAGATTATGCCTTAAGAGATGTATTATATAAGAAAGCAGAATTGCACAAATACTCAAGAATCTATGGACATTCCATAGTCTTAAATATAGTTGAAAATCTCTTAAGTGTCTTCTTTAAAGCCTTGGCTTTAATCATAAGATTCTTTTTTCTTTGTATCCCATGTGTGGTGTTAAACCACAGTGTATATGATCCAGAGTTTAACTTATCTGAATAGAATGATCTCTGTGGATTGCCTTTTGGTAGGTTTGGCTATTTAACAGTTATTTATTATCAGTATGGTTGTTTGATAGGTAAGCTGGAACCATTACATTATACAGGTATTTTCTTTACTTTTGAAAGATACCTGTTTATATAAACAGTGTAGAAATATATAAGAACTACAAAGAATGAAAAACCCATGCTAATCTCACCATGCAGAATTAAGTGTCCCTGTATATCCTTTTATTAATATAAACTCTTATATTTCCTTTCTTTTTTAACTTTATTAATTCTTCTAAAAGTCAAAGAATACCTAGAAATAAAAGATTATGTAATAACAATTTGAAGATACATAATCTGACAGTTTTATCACCATATCTGTACTCTTACAAAAGAAGAAATTGGAACGATCTAATGTCCCTAATTTGTTATCTAATATAAATGGGTTTTTCAGCAAAGTAAATCGTATGAGAGATAAATTACTTGTTTTTAAGCACATTTTTTTCTAGCTATGCAAAGCAGGTATCAGCCATCGTATTCTCATTCTCTCTGAGAAACATTTGTAAATTACTGATATTTTTAAAGACAATTGACAGGATTAGTGTGATACTGGTAATATAAAACATAGTCCTAGTATAATTTGTTTTGTTACATTTACTAAAAGTGAAACTTTAACTTGAAGGTTTTAAAACATTAAACAAGGCATTTTTTTGTCTTGTGTTGAATTCTATTAAATTATCAAAAATAATTAAAGGGTCAGTTATCCAAAAAGAAGTTTAAACTCACCATACAGGTTTTATTCCAAATGTGTTGATAAACTGGACATTTTATTTGTTAACCTACCTAGTCTTTATAAAATTCTAAAAGCCGTTAAATCAGTACAAACCAGAAAACCTAATTCAGGCTATTTTCTGGTTATTTGTAGTTTGGATTCATTTAATTACAGTCATAATTAAAGCTGTTAAATGCTCACATGCTTTTGAGGCGGGGCTGCTGATAGGGGGCAGTGTGCTTGTGTTGGCTACAATTAAAAACAGTATTTCAGTTCCTCTTATTTGTAGACAGGGCCTTAGAGATAAGGTGTTTAAATAATAATTTGGGATATTCATGTTTTAAATGGAGGTATAAATATTCATATTGGAAAATATTTTCTGGTTTTAAGGATGTTCATCAGTTTGGTTTTAGATTAATCTTTGAAGATATGTCACTGAACCCTGTAGGTTATTTATTTTCTGCAGTGTTCCCATGTCACATGGTTGGTATTGTTTTTCTTCTATTGTTATAGCCAATACAGAGTTTTTACTGACTTTGATTTTTTAAAAGGAATTATGCTATAAACCTTTATAAATGTGAATATGTATTAAGTATTTCAATTGTCTAAATGCCATGTATTTTCAAGCTTATTCTCTGCTACTCTCAATATCAAGAAAAACCATAAATTTGCCTCTTAACCTGTCTGCTGTTAATGGTCTTAGTTTAGTTTTCTATTCATTTTTTTTAAACAATTAAAAATTTTTTGGTGTGGGAACTTCATCTGAAGGCATTTTATACAGTTCTATACTATTCTTGTACATAGTCATTTTACTGTTATTTAGGGTATTTAGGGTAAAGATTCCTTAAAATATCTCATCAGAAATTAGCTTCTGACTTTCTTTATACTTTGTAATATTTAATTTCCATATTATAAATTAGACGCTATTTGGGTCAAGTAAAAAGTTTTCATTTGATTACTAATCTGAGAATTCACTTTGGCTTCTACATCATTTCGAGCTTCTTATAATTTTTTTCTCCTAATTATATGGAAGCTGCTAAAACTTTTTTACCCAATATTGAATGCACAGTAAAGGAGAGTGTCATAGGTAAGTTTTTTTTTTAAGATAAGCCTTTTAAAACTGTAAAAGGCAAAGTGACGTGGGCTTTGACATTCAGTCATTATAAGAAAATTATTAGAACAAGATCCTATTTATAAATTTGTCATATGTATATATATATAGTGATTATCACATGCTTTGTTGTCACTTTTACAATAAGCTATTAAACTAGGTTTTATGCTCTCAGTGATCCAGTGCAAAACATAAAAATGTATTGATGGATTTCTTGAATATGTATTAGTCTCAGTTTAGGAAAATATGAATTGCTTTGAAGAGATCCCATTTTCAAGTTCTCATGTTGACTTTTACCTTCAAATTGCTAAACATATTACAGTGTATGCCAGATATGTGATAGTTTATGTCAGCCTAATTTCCTTTTTTTAAAGGCTTCAGAGACAAAAACATGACACATATAATTAAGTTTTGTAAATAAATATGTTTTATGTTACTAAATGTGAAGCTCTTATATAAACTAAGTAACTTGTTAGGATTTAACAAGGTTAAGATTCTGACAGTACTGGGTAAATAACAAGATCCTTTCCTCTCCACATTTGGTAGATCCTGCTAGCAGTTGTTGGCTAAGGTTTAGGAACCTCTCTTGAATGAGCTGTTCTGAGATATTCTGTGTTAAAATGATCTATCCCTTAATGTAAAATAATAGTTTGCAGAATAAGTATATTATTTAAGTGAAAAATCTGGATAGGTAGAGTCAGTTAAAAGACTAAAAAATATTAGGTTAATTAACACTCTAACAGCCCATAGTTTAATCCTTATATTCCAGTAACAGACTACCTTACTCATTCTTAGCCTTATACGAAGTATTTGTTTATTGCCACTCTTCTGTGGGATTTTTTTGGTGGACTTTTTTTTTTTAAGTGTTTATTGACTGTGTTACAAAATTGCTTCTGTTTTATGTTTTGATTTTTTCGCCATGAGGCATGTGGGATCTTAGCTCCCTGACCAGGGATGAAGCCCCGTATTGGAAGATGAAGTCTTAACCACTGGACCACTGGGCAGATTCTGGGTCATCCTTTTCTATCCATGTTCCACACTCTGTGCACTCCTTGGTTTTGTGTTAGTCGCTCAGTTGTGTCCGACTCATTGCAACCCCAGGGACTGTAACCTGCCAAGCTCCTCTGTCCATGGGGTTTCCCAGACAAGAATACTGAAGTTGGTTGCCATTTCCTTCTCCGGGGGATCTTCCTGACCCAGGAATTGAACCTGAGTCTCTTACATCTCCTGCATTGGCAGGCAGATTCTTTACCACTAGTGCCACTTGGCCAACATGAGGACATGCTCCTTCACTAAGGCATGAAACCCTTCCATTCACTGTAACATCGTGTGCTGAAAACATGTGTCCCATCATGTCTCAGGACTATCTCCTTGGTTAGGACAGTTTTTATCATTTCAAATGTATATACTGTACATAAATGTTAAACAGGTCTGAGTGTTTTATATCAATATGACTCATATATTTTGGGAGGAATATGCTGGAGCTTAAGTGGTTAGATGATAGATTTGCATTGAAAGTAGAAGTGCCCAATTGAACAAGATTGGGCTCTCATATTGAAGGGAAAGCCTGTTTATTTTATATTCCATGAAGACAAACAATTAAGTAGAACTTTCCCATAGGGCTTCCCTGGCGGCTCAGACGGTAAAGCGTCTGCCTGCAATGCAGGAGACCCAGGTTCAATTCCTGGGTCGGGAAGATCCCCTGGAGAAGGAAATGGCAATCCACTCCAGCATTCTTGCCTGGAAAATCCCATGGACGGAGGAGCCTGATAGGCTACAGTCCACGGGGTCGCAAAGAGTCAGACATGACTGAGCGACTTCATTTTGCCATAGGGCAGTAACTGTCGTTTCTGTTTTAATTACAACATACCTACTTCATTGCTGATCCTTATCAGTGATAACACTGAATAAAAAGTAAATATTACAGTTAATTTCTTAGTGAAAACTATAGTGCATTTCTTAAACAATGTAGGTTCATAATCTTTTACCGGTCTCTTTTACCAACCTGGTACACTTTTTAAAAATTTTAATTGGAGTATAATTACTGTACAGTATTGTGATGGTTTTTGCTATACATTGACATGAATCAGCCACGGGTGTACATGTGTCCCCCCATCCTGAATCCCCCTCCCACCTCCTTCCCACCCTATCCCTCTGGGTATTCCCAGAGCACCAACTTTGAGTGCCCTGCTTCATGCATCGGACTTGCACTGGTCATCTATTTTACATATGGTAATATACATGTTTCAACGCTATTCTCTCAAATCATCCCACCCTTGCCTTCTCCCACAGAGTCCAAAAGTATGTGTGTCTCTTGCTGTCTTGCATGTAGGGTCATCGTTACTGTCTTTCTAAATTCCATATATATATATGTGTGTGTGTGTTAATATACAGTATTGGTGTTTCTTTTTCTGACTTCACTCTGTATAATAGGCTCCAGTTTCATCCATCTCATTAGAACTGACTCAAGTATGTTACTTTTTATAGCTAAGTAGTATTCCACTGTGTATATATACCACAACTTCCTTACCCATTTGTCTGCCAATGGACATCTAGGTTGCTTCCCTGTCCTGGCTATTATAAACAATGCTGCAGTGAACACTGGGGTACATGTCTCTTTCAATTCTGGTTTCCTCCGTGTGTATGCCCAATAGTGGGATTGCTGGGTCGTTTGGCAGTTCTGTTTCCGGGTTTTTAAGGAATCTCCACACTGTTCTTCATAGTGGCTTGTCATATATAACAAGGTGGCTACAGTGGATAATATAATTGGAATTTGCTAAAAGAGTAGAACTCAAAAGGTTTCACCAAAAAATAAAAATGTATGAGGTGATAGACGTGGTAATTAACTAGATGAGAGGATTTCTTCGACAGTGTATACATATTTATGTCAGATCGTCTCAATGTACATTTCAATGATCTTGCCAATTCTGTCCTTAATTAAGCCAAAAAAATTATGCAAGGAAAAAGAATGTAAGGTTTGATTCTAGGACATTCCCTAATGGCATTAAGAATGAGATCACTTGAGTTCAATAAAAATTGTTGTGAAATAGGATGTTTTTTAAGAAATGCTCTTTATGTAATTGTTGGGGTAGCTTAATTTCTCAAATTCAGTAAGTTTTCAAAAGTTTTTGAGGCACAGGGTCTGTAATTTCATAGAATTTGGCACAGCTTCAGAATAAACATTCAATAACGCAAATATCAAAAGTGAGCGCCGTTGACGGTATGAGAAATGGGCTGTGTCCATTTTTAACATCCAGTAAAAAAATATGGATTGTTAGAAATCAATATTGGATGTATTTTGTCATCACATGGTTTTAAGTGTACATCAAGACACCTGCATTATCCACTAACGTCCCCCCTCACCACACCAAAGAACTTTTTTGTGATTTTGCATTTACAAAAAGGAGGAAAATACAGATTTCCAGTTTGCACCTTCCTGACTCCTGTGTCTATGATGGCAAAACAACCCCACTCAGCTAGACTGCTTTTGCCTAAGATGAGATTAAGAAATCTGCCTAAAAGGCAATGCTTCAAAGCCACCTGTCTTCCAGAAAAAACCAAACGGGACACCTCTCCAGCTGCACTAGGTAAAGGTAAGGCAGCTAGCATTTAAGTGCCAGTTTTGTTCCATGAACTTCATTTACTTCAGTCCTGTGATTCTTAAGCGCCTAGATTACCTTAAGAGATCTGAAGGGGCTTCCCCGATGGCTCAACTGTAAAGAAACCGCATGTAAAGCAGAAGATTCGGAGACGCGGGTTCGATCCGGGGTGGGGAAGATCCCCTGGAGGAAGAAATTGCAACCCAGTCTAGTAATCTTCCCCGGAGAATCCCATGAACAGAGGAGCCTGGCGGACGCAAGAGTCGGACACGACTGAGCCAAATAACATATCTGTAGACGACCGAACTAACAGTCCTGCATTTAATTAGGTTTTTAGCACTACAACACGCTCCTGCTCTATCAGCGCAATTTAAAGCAGTTACCCTTTCAGAAGTTGGGGCTTGATAGGTTGAAAATCCCTCCTGTCCCGTCGCTGTAAACAGTATCGGGTATTCAAGCGTCGTTCTCCTATTGGGTCTCCAGGAGAGCGCTGAGGGCATAGGGCGGGCCGCACAGGGCCCGGGCGGGGGGCGGTCACTTCGAAGGAGGCGGGGCCGGCCTTTTGTGGTCCCTCCCATTTAGTCTTTGCTTCCGGGGCGGTCGTGCCGGCCACGTCATCGTCAGGCTAGGCTCGCCAGCCAGGCAGTGGATGGTGGGAGCCAAGATGGCGGCCGCCGCAGCAGCCAGTATCCGAGAAAGACAAACAGGTACCAACTTACTCCCTTCTCTGCGGTTTTGTGCTTGCCGTGAGGACATCTTCCTCTGCTTATCGCCCTCACTCGGTCGCGTTGCGTGCAGCTCGAAAACGGACCTCAGAGTTTAATCCAGTTCTCAGGGCATCGAAAGCCCCTCCCCTTTTGAGTTTTTAGGGAAGAGATTCCATTAGCTTGAGAAGTCGGCCCTCTGATGTGGTGGTGGAGAAAGGATTTTAGGGGTGAGCAGGTTGCTGCGGTCCTGCTCTTGTGTCTTTCCTACTGGGTCTCAGAAAGCCGTGGCGACAAGATCTGGCAGCTGGGCATTTCCCGCCCTCTGTTTCCGTCTATGAGGTCTTCGCGTTTGTTTCTTCGGTTCTCTCTTATTTTACTGTTGAGAGTTAAATCTTTCGGCACTTCCACTACAATTACAAAATTTAGATATTCTTTCCAGAGCAGATTCCATTCTGCCATTTCTCTCCTGTGAACTAATCTGGAGAGAGATGCCTAGTGATAATGATTTCCGCCTCTAGCATGCTGGAATGGGATGTAAGAATGGCAAAACGAATGAATACCTTTCCTATTACTTGGTAGACCGGTGTTTTTAAACAGTGCGTTATTAGTTTCATGTTTAATAAAACATGCTTATATACTTTCCATTTATACCGTGAAAGTATGATTTTAAAAAAAATACTGCTTCTGCACTTTTTTTCCCACCTTAGATAATGTTTGCTTTGTCATTTTTTTGGAAACTTTGTTGACAACTTGGTTTACATCTGTTAAATACAAACTGATAGTTTATACCTGTTCACTAATTGTCTTGATAGTTGGCAAACCATTAATTCTGAGGAGCTGACAGAAATAAGCCATCAAGAATTTTCAAGTTGAAAGTTGTGTCTCTTGTAGTTAAGTTCTGCATATAAATCTGAGTAGGAATATTACTGGTTACAATTAATATGGCCTACAGAAAGGATTTTGGCTATACTTGATTCCTTCCTTTGAAATTCAAAGAAACAATTAGTAATAGATTTCAGTCTGCTACTGACACTGCATAATGAGCTCTTACATTCCTGTTCACCTTCATTTTTTTCCCCACATTACCAGGAGTGATCTCAAAATCCTCTTGCAACCTGGGGCTTCCCAGGTGGCTCAGAGGTGAAGAATCCACCTGCCCAGTTCAATCCCTGGTTGGGCAAGATCCCCTGCAGAAGGAAATGGCAACCCACTCCAGTATTCTTGCCTGGGAAACCCCATGGACAGAGGAGCCTGGTGGGCTACAGTCCATGGGGTCGCAAGGGAGTCAGACCTGACTTGGTGATTAAACAGCAGCAACAACTCTAGCAGCTTCTCATTTCCATCATGGTAAAAGCCACAGGTGGTCTACAAAGCCCTATATGATCTGCTTTCCACTCAACTTTCTGATTCACTTGCTATTACTCTCTCCTTTCCTTGAACACACCAGAATGCACATCAGAGCCTTTCCTTTTTCTGGAATATTACCTTCAGAGAGATCTGCATGGCTCACTTCCTCACTTCCTTTGGGATTTTCCTCAGATGTTGCTTCTCAGGAGGCCTCTCCTGACTAAACTACACCACAACCATCTCTTCTACATGTCGTCTCTACTTTTCTCCATAGCATTTATTGTAATCTCACGTTTTACTTGCTATCTTTCTCCCCCCAACTAGAATGAAAGCTGCTTAATGAGAAGTAATTTTGACCGAATGTTTTGTTTAGTGCCAACAGCTGGAGCAATGTCTGGCAGATGGTAAACACTCACTAAACATTTGTTGAGTGAATAGTAAGTGCAGTTGAATGTATAGTGAATGAAGAATGCATTCCAGGTAAGGATGAAACTGTTAGCGAAGTCTAGGACTGCAGATAGTATGTTTGGTCATTTCAGTTAAAAGCAGTGAGTTTAAGCCTTTAGAGAATTACTCTAATGAAAGTAAAATTGTTACTGTTTAGTCGCTGAGGTGTGTCTGACTCTTCTGTGACCCCCACATACTGTAGCCCACCAGGCTTCTCTGTCCATGGGATTTCCCAGGCAAGAATGCTGGAATGGGTTGCCATTTCCTCCTCCAGGGAATCTTCCCAACTCAGGGATCAAACCCACATTTCCTGCATTGGTAGGCAGATTCTTTGCCACCAGGGAAACCCAAAATACATTTTTATATATATTGAGCATAGACCATTTACTTTATTAACAAATCCATGGCGTCAGAAGTTAGCCAAGGCTTGCAGTTGGGGAAATTCACCAAGATGGAGGTAAGAAGGCAAATGTGGGAATATCTGCTGACTAGGGCTTCTTTCCATTAGTGAAGCCTTCTTCTGGCGAACACCATGCACCTGAAACTCATGGAACCCAGGCTGTGAATCTTCCTAGTGGTCCTCTGTTAAAGTGAAATATTATAACACCTGTGAGCTTCTGAAGTATGTCCAAATTATTGGCAATATGTATTATTGTCTGGATATTAGGTACAAGCATTTTACCAAAAAATCATCTCTGTATCTCTGTACATATAAATATATTTATCACTGAAGTGCAGTCTCCTCTGTTATTTTACCTGCCTCCAGAAATAAGCATCTAGTAGAAGTTTTTCTAGTGAGTGAAGATGGTGTAAATTGATACCCAGGTGATTTGAGTATTATAAACTCTTCTGGTAGGTGTTTATGTTGTAGATTATTCTGTATTAATAAAACCTGATTCAAATGCTTTTTAAAAATCAGGTAGATTTTAGGGTTCCCAGTCATTTAAAAAATTAATAAGCTACCCTCCCTTGAATATTTGGCAATCTCAGTTTCTTCTGAAAGTATTCTTGTTGTTGTTCAGTTGCTAAGCCATGTCCTGACTCTTTGCAACCCCGTGGACTGCAGCACACCAGACTTCCCTGGCCTTCACTATCCTATCCCCAGAGTTTGCTCAAGCTCATGTCCATTGAGTCAGTGGTGCTGTCCAACCACCTCAGTCTTTCCCAGCATCAGGGTCTTTTCCAGTTAGTCGGTTCTTCGCATCAGGTGGCCAAAGTATTGGAGCTTCAGCATCAGTTTTTCCAGTGAATATTCAGGGTGGATTTCCTTTAGGATGGACTGGTTTCATCTCCTTGCAGTCCAAGGGACTCTGAAGAGTCTTCTCCAGGACCACAATTCAAAAGCATCAGTTCTTCACTCAGCCTTCTTTATGGTACAACTCTCATATCTGTACATGACTAGTGGAAAAACCATAGCCTTAACTAGATGGATCTTTGTCAGCAAAGGGATATCTCTGCTGTTTAATACACTATCTGCTGCTCCGGCTGCTAAGTCACTTCAGTTGTGTCCGACTCTGCCACCCCAAGACGGCAGCCCAGCAGGCTCCCCCGTCCCTGGGATTCTCCAGGCAAGAACACTGGAGTAGATTGCCATTTTCTTCTCCAGTGCATGAAGGTGAAAACTGAAAGTGAAGTCACTTAGTCGTGTCCGACCCTTAGTAACCCCATGGACTGCAGCCTTTCAGGCTCCTCCATTAATGGGATTTTCCCAGGCAAGAGTACTGGAGTGTGGTGCCATTGCCTTCTCCGAATATGCTATCTAGGTTTGTCATATCTTTCCTTCCAAGGAGCAAGCATCTTTGAATTTCGTGGCTGCAGTGACCATCCTTAGTGATTTTGGAGCCCAAGAAAATCTGTCACTGCTTCCACTTTTTCCCCTTCTGTTTGCCAAGTGATGGGACTGGATACCATGATCTTAGTTTCTTGAATGTTGAGTTTTAAGCCAGCTTTTCCACCCTCCATCACCATCATCAAGAGGCTCTTTAGTTCCTCTTTGCTTTCTGCCATTAGTGTGGTGTCATCTGCTTATCTGAGGTTATTGATATTTCTCCTGGCAACCTTGATTCCAGCTTGAGCTTCATCTAGCCCAGCACTTCACATGATGTACTCTGCATATAAGTTAAATAAGCAGGGTAACAATATACAGCCTTGATGTAGTCCTTTCCCAGTTGGAACCAGTCCATTGTTCCATGTCCCTTTTTAGCTGTTGCTTTTTGACCTGCATACAGATTTTCAGGGCACTTCCATCTCTTTAAGAATTTTCTAAAGTTTGTTGTGATCCACACAGTCAAAGGCTTTAGCATAGTCCATGAAGCAGAAGTAATTGTTTTTCTGGAATTCTGCTTTTTCTGTGATCCAATGGATGTTGGCAATTTGATCTCTGGTTCCTCTGCCTTTTCCAAATCCAGCTTGTACATCTGAAAGTTCTCACTTCACACACTGTTGAAACCTAGCTTGAAGGATTTTGAGCATGACCTTGCTAGCATGTGAAATGAGTACAATTGTGCGGTAGATTGAACATTCTTTGGCACTGGCATTCTTTGGGATTAGAATGAAAACTGAACTTTTCCAGTCCTGTGGCCACTGCTGAGTTTTCCAAATTTGCTGACATATTGAGTGCAGCACTTTGGTATCATCTTTCAGGATTTGAAATAGCTCAGTTGGAATTCCATCACCTCCACTAGCTTTGTTCATAGTAATGCTTCCTAAGGCCCACTTGACTTCACATTTCAAGATGTCTGGCTCTTGGTGAGTGACCACACCATCGTGGCTATCTGGGCCATGAAGATCTTTTTTGTGTAGTTCTTCTGTGTGTTCTTGCCATCTCTTCTGCTTCTTTAGGCCCTTACAGTTTCTGTCCTTTATTGTGCCCATCTTTGCATGAGATGTTCCCCGATATCTTCAGTTTTCTTGAAGAGATCTTAAGTTTTTCCCATTTTGTTGTTTTCCTGTACTTCTTGGCACGGTTCATTTAAGAAGGCCTTCTTATCTCCTTGCTCTTCTCTGGAACTCTGCATTCAGTTGAGTGCATCTTTTTCTTTCTCCCCTGCCTTTTACCTCTCTTCTTTCTAAACTATTTCTAAGGCCTCCGCAGACAAGCACTTTGACTTCTTCCATTTCACTTTCTTGGGTATGGTTTTGGTCATTGTTTCCTATACAGTGTTACCAATCTCATTCCATAGTTCTTCAGGCACTCTATCAGATCAAATCCTTTAAATCTGTCACCTCACTCTATAATCATAAGGGATTTGATTTAGATCATACCTGAATGGCGGCCTGGTTTTCCTTACTTTCTTCAGTTTAAGCCTGAATTTTGCGTTAAGGTGCTCATAATCTGAGCTACAGACAGCTCCAGGTCTTTCTTTTGCTTACAGTATAGAACTTCTGTTTGGCTACAAAGAATATAATTCAGTCTGATTTTGGTATTGACATCTCGTGATGTCCATATGTAGAGTCGTCTCTTGGGTTGTTGGAAGAGGGTGTTTTCTGTGACCAATGTGTTCTCTTGACAAAACTTTTTGCCTTTGTCCTGCTTCGTTTTGTACTCCAAGGCCAAACTTGCCTGTTACTCCAGATATCTCTTGACTTCCTACTTTTGCGTTCCAATCCCCTCTGATGAAAAGGGCATCTCTTTTTGATGTTATTTTTAGAAGATATTGTGGGTCTTCATAGAATCATTCTACTTCAGCTTCTTTGACCTTAGTGGTTAGGGCATAAACTTGGATTACTGTGATGTTGAATGGTTTGCCTTGGAAACGAACCGAGATCATTCTGTCGTTTTTTAGATTGCACCCAAGTAGTGCATTTCAAACTCTTTTGTTGAGGACTACTTAATGTCTTCTTAGGGATTCTTGGCTACAGTAGTAGATAAAATGGTCATCTGAATTAAATTTGCCCATTCCCATCCATTTTAGTTCACTGATTCCTAAGATGTCAGAGTTCACTGTTGTCATCTCCTGTTTGACCACATCCAGTTTACCTTGATTGATGGACCTAATATTCCAGGTTCTTATGCAGTATTGTTCTTTATAGCATCAGACTTTACTTTCACCACCAGATACATCTACAACTAAGTGTCATTTCTGCTTTGGCCCAGCCTCTTCACTCTTTTGTAGCTATTTCTCAGCTCTTCCCCAGTAGCATATTGGACACCTACCAACCTTGGGGACTCATCTTCTGGCATCATATCTTTTTGCCTTTTCATACTGTTCAGGGGGTTTTCACGGCAAGAATACTGGAGTGGTTTGCCATTGTCTCCTCCAGTGGACCACAATTTGGCAGAACTCTCCACATTAACTTGTCTCTCTTGGGTAGCCCTGCATGGCATGGCTCATAGCTTCACAGAATTATGCAAGCCCCGTCGCCACAACAAGGCTGTGATACATGAAGGGGACATAAAGGTATAGCAAGATTTTTATTTTTCTTAGAAAACATTGCTGCTGCTGCTAAGTTGCATCAGTCGTGTCTGACTCTGTACGACCCCATAGATGGCAGCCCAACAGGCTCCTCTGTCCCTGGGATTCTCCAGGCAAGAACAGTGGAGTGGGTCACCATTTCGTTCTCCAATGCATGAAAGTAAGAAGTGAAAGTGAAGTCGCTCAGTCGTGTCTGACTCTTCGCACTGTAGCCTACCGGGCTCCTCCATCCATGGGATTTTCCAGCAAGAGTACTGAATCTGCTATAAATCATGAACAGAATGGCGATAAAAAACACAAAATGCTATAACATGTAAAGCATAACTTCTGTGATTATAGAATTGTATTTTTTAAATCAGGATTTATCAGTTACCTACCACATCTATAGGAAAGTCTCACTAGTGGATCTGACAGGATAAATTTGCCATAGAATGCACTCCAGGACAGCTGAAAACCAGAACTACTGTATGAAGGTTTTGAACCAATTACATACAGATGATTTTTGTTTCTCGCAATACTGATCTTTTTAAAAATGATGTATGTATGTATTTTTGACTCTGCTGGGTCTCCATTGCTGCATGGACTTTTCTCTAGTTGCAGAGACTGAGAGTTGCTCTTCATTGCAGTGTGTGGGCTTCTCATTGTGGTGGCTCTTCTTATTACAGAGCCACGGACTCCTAGGGTGCTTGAACTTTAATACTTGGCGCACATGAGCTCAATAGTTGGCAATTCCCCGGGTCTCAAAGCACAGCCTCAGTAGTTATGATGCATGAGCTTAGTTGCTCCGTGGTATATGGCATCTTCCTGGACCAAAGTTCAGACCCATGTCTCCTGCATTGGCAGGCAGATTCTTTACTGCTGAGCTACCAGGGAAGCCCATCAATAGTGATCTTAATCTGTTCGTTTAGCCACACAATAAACAGACAACAGCTATCTGTTGAGGCCACTGCAAGTTCATGATTGACAGGATTTTTTTTTACATCTATATAAAATATAGTGTGGTATCATCAGGAGACATGGAAAAAGCTTCCTGAACATTTTTCACATTTTCGTGTGGAAACAGATGCTTACCGCATGTTAGAAAATCTAGACACATGCCTTTTAGCTGTTGATCAAACTGTCTTACAAAGTCATTTGTTAAATCTGTTTTTCCAGAGTGATTTGTGCATTTTGTTTTGAGGTAATAAGTAATAAATGTGGGAGGAAAGTGAAATCACAGACATTGGTAATATTTAATAAGACTGTTCTCATTTCCAGTGGCTTTGAAGCGTATGTTGAATTTTAATGTGCCTCATGTTAAAAATAGCACTGGAGAACCAGTTTGGAAGGTAAGAGAATTTTATTTTAATGGAGATTCTTTCTCTCAGCCCTTATTGGTGGTGGTGGAGGATATTTCTTATAATGCTAAGAGTAACACATTTTAGTTGTAATGCATGAATATTTTGCTTTTATTTAATATGGCTTCTTAATATAACTTTTTTTTTAATTGAAGCATAGTTGATTTGCAATATTGTGTTAATCTCAGGGGTACAGGAAAGTGATTCTATTATATACAGAGATTTCTTTCAAATTATTTTCCATTATAGATTATTACAAGATATTGAATGTAGTTCCCTGTGTTATATGGTAAATGCTTGTTGTGTATCTGTTTTATGTATACTATTAATAGTTTGTATCTGTTAATTCCATCTTTTTCTTCAAAGAGATTATAATGCAATTGATTTGGTTTAAACTTTATGAGATTATAGCCACTTTATACTTCTCTCTTTCTACGAATTAAGAGCAAATCAACTTGGTTACAGTTTGGAGTGTTTTAAAAACTTTTATGAGTCCCTGTAAGTCCTTTGGGTTAATGCTAGTAAAGGTGATTAAAATCATCTATATTGAATTTACAGTTTAAGCTTTAGCAGGGTCCCTCATTTTCCTCTTCCTTCCTGTTTATTTGCAGTCATCTTCCTGTTGCCCTTTGCATTACTTATTATTTCTAGTGCCTATGTTGCTGCTGCTACTGCTGCTCCTAAATCGCTTCAGTCGTGTCCACCTCTGTGCGACCCCATAGACGGCAGCCACCAGGCTCCCCTGTCCCTGAGATTCTCCAGGCAAGAACACTGGAGTGGGTTCCCATTGCCTTCTCCAGTGCATGAAAGTGAAATGTGAAAGTGAAGTTGCTCAGTCGTGTCCGACTCTTAGCGACCCCATGGACTGCAGCCTACCAGGCTCCTCCTTCCATGGGATTTTCCAGGCAAGAGTACTGGAGTGGGTTGCCATTGCCTTCTCAGAGTGCCTATATTGAGCATATGAATTAAATAACTTGAGAATTTATGGGGTTCAGAATTGTGTCAAATTCTTTCCCTACCCATCACTTCTCTTATCACAAGATTAATAATATGGTATTGAGGTGTAAAGAAGAATTTGAATTCTGCAACATCCAACCTTTTGTAACTAGAGCAGGAGGATTTTCATAAATAGTCTTTGAACTTATTAAGCATTAGTTTTGAGAGTGACTACTTTTTGAAGGTGAGAGTCACTCAGTTGTGTCTGATTCTTTGCGACCCCATGGACAATACAGTCCATGGAATTCTCCAGACCAGAATACTGGAATGGGTAGCCTTTCTTTTCTCCAGGGGATATTCCCAACCCAGAGATCGAACCCAGGTCTCCCGCATTACATGCAGATTCTTTACCAGCTGAGCCACAAGGGAAGACTGATTTTTTACTTCTCTCTTTTAAGAAAGGATATATGTGAACTGGATAGGGGAGTGTATCTGAGTTTACTGTATGTTCAAAGTCCTTTATTATAGCTTAAGATATAATAAGCTATATCTTATTGTAGTCTCTAGTATGTTATAGTCTCTAGTATGTTTTTTAACCTAGAGAAAAGTATTTTATAAGAAGAATTTATATACTAATTTACCTTAACAAGAGTAATAACACTTCTAAAGAATGAATTACTAGGTAAGTGGACATTTTGGTAAATAATTGTGAAAAATATTAAATTGAGGTAAGTATAAGAATTCAGTATATTAAAATAAAATGTACTCAGACTTCCTGGCGGTCCAGTGGTTAAGACTCTGTGCTCCCACTGCAGGGGTCTTGGATTCAGTCCCTGGCTGGGGAACTGACAGTCCAGTGTGGCAGAAATAAAACAAAATGTACTTCAACAGTATCTTAATATTGGGTTCTCTATTGACTGTTCATTGATAATTATGTTTTAAAAACACGTGACTCTTGTTTTTAACTAGGTGCTCATTTATGACAGATTTGGCCAAGATATCATCTCCCCTTTGCTATCTGTGAAGGAGCTGAGAGACATGGGAATCACTCTGCATCTGTGAGTTTTAACATATTTCTAGAAATGGCATTTGTTTTCAAATACATTGTTAAAAAATATTAGCCACCCTGAAATCAAATTACTAGGGGTGTTTATTAAGAAAATAATGCTAGCTTATAGCACTTGTATATTGGAGAAGGAAATGGTAACCCACTCCAGTGTTCTTGCCTGGAGAATCCCAGGGACAGGGGAGCCTGGTGGGCTGCCGCCTATGGGGTTGCACAGAGTTGGACATGGCTGAAGCGACTTAGCAGCAGCAGCAGCTTAGGACTTGTATATAGAAAACAACATGTTTTCCTCTTATCTTCTCTTATTAAACCTTTTATTTCCAAAGGAAAAAATAATCCTCAGTCTGAGAATTTAAATTTCTCTTTTGTGTCTTTTCCTACAGATTAGTTTGCTCTCTATGTAAAGGAAAGGAACTGGTTGTCTGAAGGTCTCTTTCAGCTTTGAGATTTTTTTGTTCTTTTAATTGAAATACTCTTTTTATAAGGAAATACTCTTTCAATAATTGTGATTATTAATAGTAGCAGGAACATCGGCCTTGCTTGATGCTTGTATTTTCTCTCTCTCAAGGGTCCCGTATTTATGTCGCATATAGGACTTACTTCAATGTTTGTAGTCGTAGTTTTACCTGTTCTCCTCCTCTCGGTCTGTATTGTCACATTATTTTAGGTAAAAAGAAATAGAAAACACATTTTTAATTTCAAAGAATCACTCCCAATTCCTAATTGGATTTACTTTCCTCCCTTTCAAAGATGAGCAATGTTTCAGTTGTAAAAATTTTTTGATGTCTGATGACAGGTAGAGCTTTCTGTTTATTATTCTTTGTAGTTACACTAATACTTAGCCTCACTATGTTATTTGGCTGTCAGAGTGGTCATATATGAAAGTAAAATAAGTACAGTTATCAAGTAAAACTATAGTTCATTTATTTCAGGGAGGAATAAGAAAAACACACTTTTTTAAAAGAGGAATATCTAAATTGGTAATCTTTAATTTGAAAATTTTAAGTAACTAGGAAATAATGACAATCTCCAAAGGAACTTTCTGTGTTGTCTTCTTAACCACTGAATTTATTTGATTATATTCCTTATGATACGACTGCTAAAGCAAATAAATTGCGTTATTTTGCATACTTAGCCTAATAGAACAGGCTTATATTCTTGAATAGCTACTAATACTTTTATGTACTGAAGGAGTCCAGTTTTATGGCATTGTAACCTATTTGCATTTTGGTTTTTTAGGACATTATCAGTTTTCATTCTGTGATATTCTAATATGTTGAATTATAACATGCTCTTATTGGGAATGTGATTTAGATCTCCAGTGAATAACATATCAGAATCTAGTTAAATTCTTAAATTCTTCAGTTTTATATTAAATATTTGTTGTAAATAGGCTATTACATTGATTCTAAAAAATCATTTTAGTTTTTAATATTTATGAAATTAGAGTCTATCTTATTGATGCCATGGCATAGTTTAATGGGCACCATTTTTCTGTCTGTTTAATACATTGTAAAATTGATAGCATCTTAGGTTTGATGAAATATAATATTTGACAGATTTTTCCTTTCATTTTTATGTCAGACTTAAAATACACATCTCTTGTTGGTGACTTGTAATGCTTATGACCTGAACTGAAGTTAAGGTTTATGCCATCCTTGAAAATGATGATGTGTTTTAAGCATTGGTTATTTTTGCTGCCATACTGTTTTAGGCAGCAAATGAATTTTTATTCTATTTTATTTTACAAATGAAAAGACAAAAGTTTGTAGAGTTTGAGTGATTGTCCCATTATTGTATAGGTAATTAATTGCAGAGTTGTGGACAGATTGCTTGGCCACTTACGCTGGGCTGTTTGTCTACTGAACCATAGTAGCTCTGAAACAGTGACTAACAAAAGCGAAGCCTCAGCACTTTTAAAGAGTAACAAGATATTCTGCCATCTGAGAGTTGTGTGTTCTTGCTGCATACATGTTGCTACTGACATGAGAACATGAAAAGATTATTAATAAATAGCTACTCTTGTAAATTGCTATGCACCCTGTGTCTGACTGTTCTTCCTTTTTTTTGCTGGAGAATGTTTCATCAGTTATTGTAAATAATCTGCAAATTGGTTTAAGTTGATTTGTAAAAAACAATAATTACAGGTTTCATTTCCAGATCACAAAAAGGTGGTTGTGACCTTTTAGATAGTTGGATAGTTTAGCAGCAGCCAGACGTATGGAAAGGAGTTACTGACTGTGGACTCACTGGCAGCATGGGCCTCTTTCTCTCTCTTCTTCATAGAAGGATGACTGAAATATTTGTATATATAAAAGGATATATGTGGAAGATTGTATATGGGATATTGCTTACAGAAGGATGACTGGAATATTGTAGAAATAGAATATTTCTCTTTTTTTGCTGATATAAAAACATGGTAAAATCTTACAGTGGTGAATAAAGACATTTTGTCATTTATTTGCTATTGGGATATTTGAATGACTATACTTCCTGAATTGTAAAAGAAAAAGCTATCAAGTTGTACAGTCTATGAGATGCTTAGCTGATCTCTTATGCATTCTCATGAAGCAATAAATAGAATGATATATATTGTCTTAAAGATTTAAGGGAAGCATTCATATACCTTTCATTTAAAAAATGTATTTGCTTTTATTTATAGCTAAATTTTTTATCGCTTCTAAAGATTCTAAAGACAGTTCCAGCTTTCTGTTTTCCCTCTGTTAGAGAATAGCAGTTTCCTCCCACTTACCTCCTCCCACCATATTTCTATGAAAAATGGAAATAAAATTGATTTTGAATGTTCATTAGTTCTCATTCAGAGAGAATATTGGTAGAAGGGACTCTGACCGTAAGAGGTATTAGAAGTAAAGTGATTGAAGTAGAAGAAATTAAAACTGAGATTAGGATCTTACTAATAAATAATATTAACATTCATACAAGAAGAAAGATGGGTTAAATGATTAATTGTAGTAAGAGCTTTTAGAGTACGGGTCACGTCCTTGAACTGGTAAACTTCTAGTTTGAGAAGTACTGTTTTTACCTATCTTTTTAGATAAGTCACTAAGAAAAAAGTAAATTTTATATTCTTTACATCTTATAGGCTTTTGCACTCTGATCGAGATCCTATTCCAGATGTTCCCGCGGTGTACTTTGTAATGCCAACTGAAGAAAATATTGACAGAATGTGTCAGGTAACATGAGTTCTTATTTTCTTGATTCTTAAAGGTGGAAACTTTTTTTTTTTTTTAGATGTCCATTGTGAAAAATCAGAAATTTCCTTACCCAATTTTCCACTTTGATTTCTGAGACTATCTTTGAATATTCTGTAGACTGAAAGATTTAAATTTTTTTGACTGATTAAGCACTGTATTTATTGAAAATAACCCTTGCCTTAAAAAACAGAATACCTAACTATATTGGCTTTAATATAAGAATAGGAATATAATTCTAAGAATAGGAGGTCCGAGTTGGTACAGCAGCTGTGTTAGACAAAGATTCAGGCCTCTGGTATCTTTTTGACCTATCATCTTCAGTTTGTCATTTTCCGTTGTCTTGGTTGTTGCTTCACATACACAAGGTGGTAGCTGCAATTTTAGATATCACATCTATGTGATATAGGCAAGAAGAAGGGATGGACTATGATAGCCCTGACTCCTGATTTTAATCAAGAAAGCTTTCCCAGAAACTCCCAGAAGACTTTGGTTTATATCTCATTGCATAGAATTAACATCAGGGGAGGTCACAAAAGTTAAGCTTTAGATGAGTGTATTGCCACCCCCAAATAAAATCTTTTTTCTTTTAGCAAAGGAAAAGGGGAAATAGATATTGGATAGGTACCTAATAGTGTCTGCAGTAAGTCACAGGCTCTTTACTTGCTGACTGTTGAATCAAATTTCTGTTTGTTTGTGAAGGTCACATATTTTGTGTCCTATATAGCTAATAATGCCCAGCTTTCTTTTACCCTGCATAAACCTCGGTTATGCCAGTTTTTGAAGAAGTACAGTTTATAAGTCCTTTCCTCTTTCCTTGTTTTAAAACAGCTTTATTGAAATATAATTCACATACCATACAGTTAACCCTGTTTTGTTTTGTTTTTTAAAAAACAGTAAGACAGATTTTATTTGAGCCTCTGGCATTAGTGCAGAACTGAGCTCAACGCCAAATACAGCAAAGACAATCGGGGATTGATAGCTGATGGGTGGAATGAGGGGCTCTATGGATGGGAAATTACTAAGAGGAATAATCTATTATTGAACATTTTCATCACCTTAGCTATTACATCCCTAACCCCTGAACCCCCAACCCTAAGGTACTGTTTGTTTCTGTACATTTGTCCATTCTGCATATTATGAATAGAATCATGTATATTGTTTGCTGTATCTGCCTTCTTCCTCTTGGTGTAATGTTTTCAAGATTCATCTATACTGTAGTTGTATCAATACTTCTTTCCTTTTTATTGCTGAATAATATTCAATTGTTTGGATATACCAGATTTTAACCATTTATCATCTGGTTTGCTTCCACCTTGTGGCTCTTGTAAATAATGCTTCTGCAAACATTTGTGTACAAGTTTCTGTGTAGACCTATGTTTTGATTTCTCTTGTGTCTGTGAGCACCTAGGAATGGAACTGCTGCATCAAGTGATAACACCACGGTTAACCTTTTGAGGAATTGCCAGACTATTTTCCAAAGTGGTTGCATCACTTTTTATTCCATCCGGCAGTGTTTGAGGGTTCCAGTTTCTCCAGTCCCTTGCCAGCAATTTTTATTATTTGACAGTTGATTGTAGCCATTCTAGTGAGTGTAAAATGGTATCTCACTGTGGTTTTGATTTGCATTTCCCTGATGATTTATATTAAACATTTTTACATATGTTTATTGGCAGTTTATATCTTTAGAAAAATGTCTATTCATGGTCCTTATCCAGTTTTTAATTGGGTTTTTTTTTATTATTGAGTTGTTAAAGTACTTTATAGATTTTGAATTACTAGACCTTTATCAAGTATATTATTTGCAGATATTTTCTCCCATCCTGTGGGTTTTCCTTTCACTTTCTTAGTATCCTGTGGAGCATTAAAAAGTTTTAATTTGGCTTTAAACTCATTTTAAGTTTATTTGTTCTTAAGTTGTTTGTCCTATGGTGTCATATTTAAGAAACAATTGCCAAGTCTCTGTTTTCTTTGAAGATTTTTATTATTTTGACTCTTGTATTTAAGTCTTTGATACTTCTTGAGTTAGTTTTTATATATACTGTAAGATGGTTGTCCATCTTCATTCTTTTGCCTGTAATTACCCAGTTCTCCCAGCTTCCTTTTTGAAGAGATTATTCTTTCCCCAATGAACAGTCTTGGCAGCTTTGTCAGAAATTAATTAACAATAAATAAATTGATTTATTTCTGGACTCTTGGTTCTTTTTCATTGATCTCTGTGTCTGTCCTTATGCCAGTACCACACTGTCTTTAATTAGTCTTACTTTGTAGTAGGTTTTGAAATTGGGAAGTTGAGTCTTCCAACTTTGTTTTCATTTTGGCTTTTCTGGGTTCTTTGAATTTTCGCGGTAATTTTAGGATTAGCCTGTCAATTTCTATAAAGAAACCAGCCTGGATTCTGATAGGGATCTCACTGACTCTGTAGATCATTTGGAGAGTATTGCCTTCTTAACGGTATTAAATGTTCTGATCCATGAGCATGGGTATCTTTCCATTTACTTAGATCTTTTAATAATGCTTAGTAGTGTGCAGAATGTAAATGTTCCTTCTTTCACTAAATTTATTCCTTTGTATTTTTTAATACTATTGTAAATGGAATTTTCTTTCTTTGGCTGTGTCGGGTCTTAGTTGAGGCATGCAGGATCTTCGTTGCATCATGGGGGTCTTTTGTTGCGATGTACAGACTCTCTAGTTGTGGCATGTGGGCTGCAGAGAACTCAGGCTTAGTTGCTCTGCAGCATGTGGTATCTTAGTTCCCCAACCAGGGATTGAACCCACATCCCCTGCATTGCAGGGTGGATTGTTAACTACTGGACCACCAGGAAGTCCTGGAATAGTTTTCTTAATTTCATTTTTAGGATTGCTCATTGCAAGTTTGTAGATACCCAGTTGACTTTTATGTATTGATCTTGTAGGCTGCTTTGTTATTCAACTTCTTTTGAAATGTCTCCATCATTCTTTGATCATTTCTTTACTTTCTGACATAATAAAATATACCAGTCTCATTTTACACTTCTCTGTCCCAGCCCCAAATCAACCATTTGTTGGTTGTTTTTTTGTGGAAAGTGGTATTTAGAAATTGGTGTTTGCCTGGAGAAGGAAATGGCAACCCAGTTCAGCATTCTTGCCTGAAAAAGTCCATGGACAGAGGAGCCTGGCGAGCTGCAGTCCATGGGGTTGCATGACTGAGCACATATGTGTGAGGGTGGAGAGAGAGAGGTTGATAGCAATAAACTGATAGAGCTTAAAAAAAGAGAGAAACTGGTGTTTGATCATTAGATACTCATCGCTGCCACGATGTCACAGTTCCTAGGCCCACTCAATGGAAAGAGCTGAGAAATATATGTGTATCTGTATTTAATGCTTTATATATTCCTACTTTCCTCTCTAGATAGATAGACAGACAGACAGCCTTCATAATTCAGTTCAGAAGTGCAGGATTCATTCCAGCTTTTCCTTTCTCCCTTTACAAATTGATCATTTCTGTCTCTCACAGTAAGAAACGTGGCTCCCAATATCCTCAATATAATTACTTATTTATCCATTCTCTCAATTCTCAGTTTTAAACCAATCTCCCAGTCTTCGTTGAAATGCTGCTCTGCTCAGCTACCTCCCACATACAGGCACCAGACTCTTAGCTTTTCATATTTCAGCATTTTCAAAAATCATATGTATCTTAAAATTGGTTGTGTGTTTTAGAATTTTATTGGCAGTATTAATTCTTCCTTAGTGCTATGGAAAACAGTGGTGCCTGTTAAAATTGACAGTATATTAGATTTGAAACCATATACATATTTAACTATGAGTTTAAGAAGATAAGTAAATTTGATTTCAGAACTGAATAACTATAAATGATGCTATTTTTGGATGATCATGAAGGAATACTTCTAGAATTGGTCATTAGAATGATAACATTTCTGTGTACAATCATGGCATACTAGAACAGTAGAAGGTAGTGTCTGCCACATATAATAAGCATTTAAACTATGTAAGAAGGCAGGAATCCTGGAGTAGGTAGCCATTCCCTTCTCCAAGGAATATTCCCAACACAGGGATCCCGAACCCAGGTCTCCTGCATTACAAGCAAATTCTTTACCATCTGAGCCACCAGGCAAACCCTTTAAGAAGAACAGAGATATGCTATGTGAAAGCAGTTTTGTGCACTATTTTAATGAATAGGATTTTATTGATAATATAACTTTAATCATTAAAATATGTTTCAGTTTTATCTGGTAACCAAGTAACCAGCACCGCTTTATAAATTTGTTTTCCTGGGATACTTTTTTTCTATCCTTTGTATAACCTGTCTTTTGAACATGTATCCTCAGAAAGCTTGCTCTTATTGCATCTAAAAGATTTTTAATTTGTCATCATCCTTTATACTGTCCTGTAAGAATGAAGTATTCATTGTATTCATAGGATCTTCGAAATCAACTCTATGAATCATATTATTTAAATTTTATTTCTGCTATTTCAAGAAGTAAACTGGAAGATATTGCAAATGCAGCATTAGCGGCTAGTGCAGTAACACAAGTAGCCAAGGTAAGATTTTGGTTGGCTGACGTTTTGCTAATGTAAATTTAAGTAATAATCTGAAACCTATAGATCAGCATAGATGTCTCATTACAAAAGATCAGAGCAACCTAAGAAATAGACTCAAAATACTTCTCGAAAGAGTTTTGATAATGTAAATTATCTTCAACTTGAACTAGGCAAAATAAACCAAACTAAAGGAACTTATTAATTGATTAATTTAAAAGACAAAAATAAAAAGCTGAATCATTTTTTGGTTTAGTCTGGAATTTGTGTCATCTTTTTAGCTCAGCTTAGAAACAGTTTGACAGTTGTGTTGTCGTAAGTTAGACTATTTTGACACTGTTTTATATATAATCAATACGCTACTGTTGTTGTTTAGTCACTAAGTTGTGTCTAACTCTTGGCAATGCCATGGACTGTTGTCCGCGAGGCTCCTCTGTCTGTGGGATTTCCCAGGCGAGAATACTGGAGTGGGTTGCCATTTCCTTCTCCAGGAGATCTTCCTGACCCAGAGAATGAGCCTGTGTCTCCTGCATTGGCAGGCAGATTCTTTACCACTGAGCCACGCTATAGTCACCATACTATCTTCACATATTTTTTTAGTTAGGAGAGAGTATCCAAGGACACTGAATTGCATATTATAAGAAAGAAAGAATTCACAACAGGCCAGCAATTCTATATCATAGTGATTTTTTGTCATGTTCAGCTCAATTATAAATGAATCTATATATTCTTGGTTGTACCCCTGGTTTTGTTTTGTTTGTTTTTGGTTGTAGCCCTGTTTTGCCCTTTTGTTTCTTGAATTTGAATTTGGACAAGGTATAGCTGAAAATTCTGCAAAGTGATGTAGGGCAAATAAAAGACTAAAGAACAATGCTTTTAATTCCCATTCTTTAACAGATTGTTCATTCTTAGATAGTCCACTACTACTTCTGATTAGTTCTTGAGGCTTATGTCTTATTAGTCTTTCTGTTCTAAAATTTATTGTTGCTGCTGCTGCTGCTAATTCGCTTCAGTCGTGCCCAACTCTGTGCAGTCCCATACATGGCAGCCCACTAGGCTCCTCTGTCCCTGGGATTCTCCAGGCAAGAATACTGGAGTGGGTTGCCATTTCCTTCTCCAATGCATGAAAGTGAAAAGTGAAAGTGAAGTCGCTCAGTCGTGCCCAACTCTTTGCGACCGCATGGACTGGAGCCTACCAGGGTCCTCTGTCCATGGGATTTTCCAGGCAAGAGTACTGGAGTGAGGTGCCATTGCCTTCTTGGAAAATTTATCGTTAGTGTTACATGAAATAATGGGTACAGTCTTTTATTTAACTATATTTAACATATCTCAAATAGTTTTCTTAGTTTTTCTCCTGATTTGTACTTCTGTAAATACAGATCACAATGTAAAACCAGTTACTATGACTTTCTTAGGAAAGTGTTATTAAAATGAATATAAAAGTTAAAATTGTTTCTCTTCAAAATTGATATCTATTCCTATCCCCACCACAATTAAAAAAAAACTTTATATATTAACTTCTTTCTGAAAATGCTACTGTCCCTGAAAATTTATTGCCTAGTCTTGTTTTAATTGTTTATTAATGTTAACTTCTCATTTTTGCCCAGTTAGGCAGTCTGCAAATGGTATGATTTTTAATTATTGAATATAATTATAATTTTTAAAATTTTACCATTGGTAGGTTAAATCAAACTAAATGTGTATTCAGTATTATAAAATTGATTTGAAAACATTTTCTTTTGTTTCTAGGTTTTTGATCAGTATCTCAATTTTATTACTTTGGAAGATGACATGTTTGTATTATGTAATCAAAATAAGGAGCTTATTTCATATCGTGGTATGTAAAAATAAGAATATTGTAATTCATTGTTAACAAAATGAACAGTGTACTGTAAAAGAAAAAAACAGTGAACATGTTTAGTGCACTCCAAAACCAGCTTTGTTTACAGCACATAAAGAAAACAAGTCTCAGACTGAATTCTGTCACATATAAATAACATTTACTAAATCTGTTTAGTAAAGCTCAATGAGGCACAAATTATCTGACATTTTAGGTACCCCACAGCAACTTGCATGAATATTTTACTCATGGCAAGTAAGATAGTATTTTAGCAGTAGGATTCAGTTAATCTTTTAGTACTTTGATCTTTGAAAAAGAACAAGTTTACTTTGCTTCTCTGTGCAATAGTTTTCAAGTCTGTAAAACAGGACTAATAATACTATCTACCTCAGAGTTTTTGTGGGAGTTAAATGCATTCTTGTATGTTAAATGCCTGGAAAAGTTACTGACATTATTGTAAGTACTCAGCAAAGGTTGGTTATGTTGTCAAGGTCAGACAACAACAGAGAGTCAGCAGCTACTAAAGTCCTATTATGGAATGATGTATAAGTACCATTTTCAAGTAGAGGTGGTTGTGCTATGCTGTGCATAGTTGCTCAGTCATGTCCGACTCTTTGCAACCCCATGGACTGAAGCCCGCCAGGCTCCTCTATCCATGGGAATTCTCTAGGCAAGAATTCTGGAGTGGGTTGCCATGCCCTCCTCCAGGGGATCTTCCCAACCCAGGGATCGAACCCAGGTCTCGCCCGCATTACAGGCAAATTCTTTACCATCTGAGCCACCAGGGAATCCCTGTTCATGCATTAGTAGGATTGAGTACTGGTATTTGATCAAATGCTATCTAATCCCCTCTGAAGTTTGTATTCCCAGTTTTGATAAACTGACCATTTCTTGGATGTAGATTAAAATTAACACATGCACACACACACACACAACATCCATACCACGTTTTATTATGTGTTGATTTTTTTTCCTTTGTAAAAACACTTACTGTGAGATCTACCCTCTTAACATTTTGATAAGTATACAATACAGTATTGTTGACTTTGGTACAGTGTTGTATGGCAACTCTGTAGAACTTATTCATCTTGCTTTGTGCCCATTGATTAGTTGTGTCAAACATTTTAAGGACAGTTACAGCATATAGAGGATGTGATTAGCCAATTCATTGAAATGACTAATTTGGTACTTAAGGATTGAGATGTTTGGGGATGACTAGTGTTTAAGTGGTACTAACATAGGGAGTATGTCCCTCCCGTGGTGGCATTTGGAAATGTGTGAGGACAGTTTTGATTGTCACAGTTGCTACTAGCATTCAGTGAGCAGGGACTCGCAGTGCTAGATATTCTGCAGTGTTTCAGCCATACTCACACAGAAAATTGTTCTGCTCAAAATGCCAGTTGCATCCTATTGTAAAACACGGAACCAGATGGTAAACTCCCAAGAGAAGAGAACATGAATCTTTTGGTTTTACCTCGCTCCATAGCCTACCTTCTTGTTGAAATTAAGCAACAGTTCCAAATGGGTATAAATATTTGCTGAATTGTCCATGTAAGAGATTTTTGACAGTACTGTATTTATTTATAGACATCTATTTACATTTTACTGACCTTTAACTTAATTAACTACTCAAGTTGCTAAGTTTAAAACTAGTTTCCCTTTGACCTTTAAGCTAAAATTGTAAATATTGTTACAATATTTACAAATATGGCTTTGTAAAAACAAGCACCTTTTCTTAATTCTTTGATCATTTGGCTCAGGTTGAACCAACTAAATTCTAGTCTCATTTAACAGACTTAGTCAACAAACTTAGTTTGTTAAATTCCTTTAAACACTTCAAATTCCATTTATAAATTCAGCATATTAAATTTTAAGTATTTTTAAATTGATCTATAGTCAATTTACAATATTATATGTTACAGGTGTATAATATAGTGCCTCACAATTTTTAAAGGTTATATTCCATTTATAGTTTGTATAAAATATTGGCTATATTCCCTGCATTGTATAGTGTATCCTCATAGCTTATTTTATCTTGACTTAAAATAATTTGCACCTCTTAATCCCTAACCCTAGGTTCCCCCCTTCCCTCTCCCCACTGGTAACCATTTGTTTGCTATCTGTAGCTGTGAGTCTGCTTCTTTTTTGTTATATAACTAGTTTGTTATGTTTTTTAGATTTCACATGTGAGTGATATCATGCAGTATTTGTCTCTCTGTGATGTCTCTCTAAATAACTTCTTTCATTTAGCATAGTATCCTCCAGGTCCATCTACATTGCTGCAGATAGCAAAATTTCATGATTTTTTTATGGATGGGTAGTTTTAAGTTCTTCAGATACCACACCAGGCAAATTTATAGATCTAACAAACAAAATCTGCCCAAATATTTAAATAATTATTAAAAATAGTTAAATTTATAGTGAGTCTAAATTCATTAAACATTCATGCTTATAAATATTTTCTTATATCTGTCAACTTAAAAAATCACATATGAAAGTATTACTGAATTTAAAGTATAAATTTATTAATTTTAAGGTTTAATCACATGGTTAATTGTTCAGATTCTCAGTAGTATAATTATAATGATAATATTATTCTATATACTCTTTACAATATAAGCTCATTTACTCCTCAGAATAACTTAATGAAGTTGTATATTAATATTATTTCTATTTTCTAGATGAAAAAAACTGAGGCATAGATAAGAAGAAGCTTAATAAGGAAATGGCAAAACCAGGTTACTACACCCAGGCAATCACTCAGAGTTAGTGCTCTTTCTTAATCATTATGTAGTTATGTGCCAAATCCTCTCAAACATTACAGGTGCTTTAAGTAGTTATTTTAAACAGATTGTTACTAACATAAATCAAGTATATTGATACCATGGATTGAGTCTGTATCCCCTGTGTTTTGTGGATTAGCAATTTATTAAACAAAGAATGCAGAGTCACCACCTCAGTTAGACTTAGGCTGATGTCTCAGACAAACCAAGTAGCTGTCGACAGTGAGTTGAACTTATTGATGGACAGTGTTTTGACTGTTGAGGTCAGTTGTTTCAGAGGTGTGGGACTAGGGTATAAGACCTGAAGGCTGGAGGTGTCCTACCAATTTTTACCTGAACCAGTGATTAAGAGTTTAGTAAAAATAAGGGATAAAATGCTGATCACTTCTTTCTCCTTTCCCTGGGTTGTTTTAGCCATTAACAGACCAGGTGTCAGAAATAGAAACTGTTGTGGCCACTCTAGTTGCCAGCCTCTCTTGCTTTTTTGTTTACGCTGGGTTGGTATGCCTTGAATTTATATAATTCACATTATGCCATTTCTGTCATCTGATTTGAATCGATGGCAGCCTGCAATACTCAATAGCAGCGTGTTTCCTCATCTGGATTATGGTTAAAGGCTTTTTTACTTTTATGTTCTCTGCATGTACCATACTTCCTTTGAATGCTTTGATCTATCCAATTGGATTAATATTTCCTCTCATGCTGATCACAGGTCATAGTAAATTTTATATTTGTTTTCACATTCAGGTTGCTGGGAATCTAAAAAGAGTATTACATAATATTTTAGTCCAGTCAGTCATTTGACGAATAGTTACTGAGCATCTACTTGTCAGACATTGGGCCTGCAAACTCAGAGAGAGGGGAAGATATATAAGGCAAGGTCTTTGTTTCATAAAGTATAGCCACAGCAGACTGTTTTTCAAGTGTGGAAACCATGATGTAGTAAAGTAGTCAGGACAGCAGAGTCTGGTTGTCCATCTAGTGAGTAGTCTTGCCATCTCTCTTTATTCTTCCCTCCTGGCTAGGGACCGTTATTCTATCCTTTTAAAAACATTTGAAATGTTGGCTGTTAAAGTTCCAAGACAGAAATGGGACAAAAAAGAAAAAATGTGTAGTCCCAGGTGTTTGTCAAAATTGCAGGTTTCCTAGAATTATCCCAAATCTATTGAATTGAATCCCTGAAGGTAAGGGCTTAAGAATCTTTAATAGCTTCCTAAAAAACTTCTTTCTGTTCTGTCATATTCTTAGAGTGATTCTTATACTCACTAAAGTTTGAGAACCACTTAAGTACAGTAGTACATCAGAAAAGAAATTCATACAATTTGTTACAAGACAAAGAAAATATACGTGATGTTGATCTTGCCATAATTGATTTGCATTGGTCTTTTGTAGCAGTATTAGATAATAAAATCTGTAGTTTCTTGAGGTCATCTAACATTTGTGAATAAAATTAAGGAATACAATATTTATTTTCCTGTTTGCTCTGGCAAAAATTTTGTGTAGTATATGTGGCAGGTTTTTCTTTTTTCTTATTAGCACTCTAATACGATACTATTAGAATACTAATGAGATACTTATTAGTATTAGACATTAGTATTAGATACTATTAGATACGAAACTGCTTATTACTACTACCAATATTGAGGGTTTTTTTTTTGAGGTATCATAATTTTTACTGGATATTTGTTCACTTAAAATTTAAAACAAAAAGGGTTTTACTTGTTTGAAGATTGCAAAGATTGTAAAACTGCCTACTGATATGTGCTTAGTAATAATCTTAAAAGTGTAGTAAAGATAAGGGATAAATTCCAACTTTTTTCTCCTTTACCTGTGTCATTTTAGCCATTAACAGACCAGATATCACAGACACGGAAATGGAAACTGTTATGGACACTATTGTGGACAGCCTCTTTTGTTTTTTTGTTACACTGGGTAAGTTTTCAAATCTTTATTTCTCCAAAGTAAATAAATTATTTAACAACTCATTTTCACCTGTTTTACTGTAATGTGATCCCTTATGATCTGTCTGGATCTGTATAGGCCCTCTCCAGAGCTGGGATAAAACATACATTCTATACTTTATAAAACCACAATTCTTTTAATAATTTGATGTTGATCAAATTATTAAAAGAATTTAGCAGCTCTCCTGAGTTGTGGCCTTAAGACATCTTTGGTAATTGTGACTTTCTGATACATTGTTTGGTTTGCTTGTGGCTTCACCTGTGTGCCTGTTAGTTTTCTTTTAATATATCATTTTGAAAAATTTCAGATACTCTTCTGATTAGAGAGATACATGCCTTTTAACCATTAAAGCAAATTCCCAAGGCTCCAGAAAACACTGAATTTATATAACCTACTAATCCGATGTATTCTCAACTTTAAGTATTTCTTTGGAATATATAAAGTTACTTATAGTTACACTACTATATCTACTATATGACTTTATTCTTCACTAATAATGGATCTAAATATTGCTTATATGTGAAATCTAGAAAAATGGTACAGATTAACTTATTTGCAAAGCAGAAATAGAATCACAGATGTAGAGAATAAGTTTATGGTTACCAAGATGGGGGAAAGGGGGTGAGTTGGGAGATTGGGATTGACATATATTTACATACACACACTATGTATAAAATACATAACTAATGAGAATCTACTGTATAGCACAGTGAACTCTACTTAATGACCCGTGGTGACCTAAATGGGAAGGAAATCTAAAAAAAGAGTAGCTATATGTGTTCATATATCTGATTCACTTTGCTGTACAGCAGAAACTAACACAACATTGTACAGCAACTATACTCCAACAAAAAGAAAAAAAACAGAATGGATCTTTTTAGAAACCTTCTAATTGCGATTTTAATTTTAATTTTGCAGACACTGAAAACCTTTCAGTTAAAATGATTCTTACACTAGGTTAATTAAATTTGTCTCCATTTCAGAATTGAGAAAATTGAGAGATAGATGCATAACATTCAGACAAAAGTTTGACAAGAATTTGCATACAGATTTTGGGGCTCTTCCTTTCTGTGATTTTTACCTTTAATTTCCAGCCCTGAAGTCCAGGCTTTGGTTCCCCAGCTCAGTGAGTTTTCTGTTTTCTGCTTGAGCTCTTTCTCCTGTGTGCCATGTAAACTGGAAAGTACCCTCAGGAGGAAAGCTGGTTAAAAGTCTTGGTTTTTAAGCATTTCTCTAAAGAGTTTTACCCTCCTCCACTTTCTACTTGCTTTCGATTGTTCTCAGTACCTTCAAATGGGATTGTTGTTGGGCTTTTTTTTTTAAAGAAAACGCATGCATACCACTTTTAGTCATTAAACAGACAAAGTTAATCTTTCTGTTTTTACTGTCACACATATTTTCCAGAATTTCACTGATTGCTAGAGTTATTGTGGACATTAAGTTTATTTTCAGTTGATGATAACTATATTTTCAAAGTGAGGGTAGATTGAAATAGAAGTATGCAGGTCACTGAAGTGGTAGAGCCACATTTATTATGTAGAGTATTAGAAAGTGATCTTCTCAAAGGAAAAATTGGAATTACTGCCAACCTGACATTAGAAGATATCAATAATAAATTAAGTGTGAAAAAAAGTCAATTTAAGGACAGTATATAAAATATCCTATATACATGCCACACACACATACTTATTTTCAAAATATGTAGAATATAACCTGAACGCATTCCTAGCTAATTCTTAGTGGAGAGTATTTTGGAATGCTGGAATCAAGAGAATTAACTTTATGCATTTCTAATATGGAATTTTCTTAGGACAGACATAAAAATAGCTTACCATCAGAAAAAAACAAAGTTTTAAAAAATATACTAATATCTCATGTTTTTACTTTCACAATTGGCTGAGCATTCTTTGTATAGAATCTAAAATGTAAAAAATGTCAGCATATAAATATTACAGTGTTCTTAGTTTGTTTTATGAGATTTTGCAATGTGATTTTTTTTCTCATTTTAGGATTTCAGCCTTCAGTGAAACTTGGAATAATAGAAATTAAGAAGTCTAAAATGAGTTGGTTTGATAATAAATTTAGGCCAACTTTAGGAGCATTTTATTAATACATTATGCAAAGAATGTGTTTTCTACTGTCTTTTTAATTGTATTTTTTAAAAGACTAATTTGTAATACAAAAAAACAACAACCAAACTGTTAAATTAGATAAACTCTTTTCAGTTAAGTATTAACGAACCCAGTGGGCAGAGAGTAAACTTTTTTGAAACTGCCTATAGAGTATCAAAGTGCTGATTTAGTTAGTCCATTGAAAAGATAGGGTCGCACTGATTGGCCCCTACAATATAAAGGTCATCTTTTTCTGACTCCCTGATGTTCATTATGGAAAAGTCCATTTCCTCTCAAAACCATAAATCCTTACATGTTTGTAGCCTTTAACACATCCTTTATATATTATTGTTTGATGCCAATGTATTTTATAAGTATTTTAATTAAGAGCTGAAATCATTGCTAACATCTATTATTAAAATAGGTGCTGTCCCTATAATCAGATGTTCAAGAGGAACAGCAGCAGAAATGGTAGCAGTGGTGAGTTCATGCAAATACCCATTGGAGATAAAGAATATTGTGTCAGTTGTTTTCCTTACATTCCTCAAATGTTTTAGTTAATATTAAGTATGTATGTATACTAGTTATGGGTTCTATATTAAGTGCCAAAGGCAAATGTTGTTTTGTTTTGTTTTTTCAATAACATTGGGATTCCACCAAAAACAGAAAGTAATCATTGTGATCTTATGATGAAGTAAAATTATTTACTCCAGTGTGAATTTGCTGTACCAGCCCTGTTTCTTTTTTACTGAAATATATATTTCTCATTTACCTTTGTCTAAGTAGTATTTTATACTTACTTGGTTGCCCTAATCATTTAATATATACTTAATGTCATTTAACAAACATTTGTTAGCAATTATAATAATTTTTTAAATGATGAAGTATATTTTGTTCTCTTAATACTTTAATTCAGTGTAAAATGAGCATTCAAAAATTGCTTTAAGGATTAAAAAATAAGAGATTAGAGAAATTGTAGAGGTACTGAAAAGAAGGTAAATGGTATGGAAAGATGGAAGAAGATACACAACCATTTTGGGGTTTTATTAGTCCAGATGAATCATTGACAACTAGAGAGCTGGTTTCTTTCACGTATTCCATTTCTCTTCTGGAGCCTCTTGTAGCCACACTGTTTAGACAGCTTCCTTGGTACAGCAGAGTTATGCTTTGGAAGAGAGGGTGAGTCGTTACCTAAAGTAAAAATCATCAACCAAAAGTGATTATTAGTGAAATCTGGTCTGAATAGAAATAGCATTGGTCTTTTCAAGTCCAGGTTAGGATGATATTGTATAATAAAGAAGCTAAAAGTTTAGAATTACTGTTTTATAAAAGAATTCTAAATTTCTTAGTTTAAAATTAAGAGTACATTGTATACTACCCTATATAAAGTTCTGTGAATTATTCTTTAAGAGTTAATGTAAAATTTCTTTTTTCAGAAACTGGATAAGAAACTTCGGGAAAATCTGAGAGATGCAAGAAACAGTCTTTTTACAGGTGACACACTTGGAGCTGGCCAATTCAGGTATTATGTTAGTTAATATACTCTTGAAAATGAGGGATTTTTGGTTGTTTTCCTTGTCTGATAGAATATTCTTATACTAGAAAGTCAAAATCAGGGTTTTGATTCAAATTGCTCTTAAAAATACAAATGTAATATTTTATTTAATTTACCTTCTTTTGTTGGAATTTTCTGTTTTGCATTTTTATCATCTTTTATAGGATAAATTTTTCTGTTTAACAGTACCTATGCCTGGTAGATGTTCAGTAAAATTTACTGAATGAATGAATATATATTTCCCAGTAAGTTAATATTATACTGTGTGTAGAAACAAAATCAACCACAGTGTAAATATATTAAAGATAAAAGTTTTGCTTTGTTAAAAAAATACGTATTTTTCTGTTTATATGGCTCTGACCAAAGCCACTTTCTTTTCATTATCATTTAGCCTTTTAGTAATGGAAAAAAGTAAGTGAGAAACTGGTAATGCCTATGTCAGCTTCTACTTGTCTACTAAACTGGTTTCCATTTTTACATTAAAATATCAACAAAATATTTTTGTCTTTGTTACCATGTCTAGCATAAGTAGATAATACCAAAGTTATTGATGGCTTTATTATTATGGAATAGAAATACTCTTTTTAAAAACTACCCATTATAGTGCATGTAACTTTTGATTATTAAAAATAATAGACAATATTGGGGTGAAGAAATAAACCCATGCCCTTGGCTAGAAATTATTTCAAGGGGAATAGATAGTATTTTGGAAAATTGTTACCCCTCATCTTAGGTGAATTAATAAATAAAGCCTGTGAAAACTGCCTTCCAGGAATTACCATTTTATGGTAACCTTGCATAGACTTCAAGTCAATTTGATGGCTCCTGCAGTCTTGTATACTATTCCTATCATTTAGAGTTAACACTAACATTGTGTTTCAATTGTTTGTTCAGCTATTTCACTTCCTGTGTTAAACTGTTCTTCAGTTTCACTGCCCTTTCTAAATATTCTTCTAAATATTTTTTATTAAGTAGAGCAGAGAGATCAAATTCTCATCTTAATTTTTTTTTTTTAACAGAAGCAACCACTGTAGCATACCTTATTGAACAGTTCCTTTTTTATTGTGCTCTGGTATAGGTGTTAGAAACTAAAATAAAGGCACTATTTTATTTAGATAATTTTTTTTTAGTGTATTCACAAAATCATAATATAACTGTCTTATTTTTAGTTTGTTATATGCATTTCTAAATTATTTGAATTGGGGTCA
Source organism: Capricornis sumatraensis (assembly GCF_032405125.1). NCBI lineage: Eukaryota > Metazoa > Chordata > Mammalia > Artiodactyla > Bovidae > Capricornis > Capricornis sumatraensis. The sequence continues at coordinate 48,546,360 of NC_091087.1, forward strand.
GTAGCCTTGTTGGGGAGAAGGGCATGGCAACCCACTCCAGTATTCTGCCCAGTATTCTGGCGGGGTATAGTCCATGGGGTTGAAAAAGTCAGACATGACTGAAGCAACTCAGCAGGCAGGCAGGCAGGCAGGCAGCCTGGTTGGATTATTGTTAAATGTATTTAAATCCAGTTGTAGCTAATGATTCTCACCAAGAATTTGGTAATGTCTAGAGACAGGTCAGTTGTCACAACTGGGTAGATGCTACTGGAATCCAGGGGTGCACTGTGGGATGCTGCTGTACATTTGACACTACAGAGGACAACTCCCCATAATAAGGAATTATTCAGCCCCAGATGTCAATAGTGCTGAGTTAAGAAACGCTGCCATAGGCCGTGTTCCCTGCCCTCCACCTAGCTGTGGAATAATAAAGGATAGTAGGTGGTGATAAGGGTGCTACTCCTGCCTTTTTATCAACAAGTCTTATAATTAGTGCAGTTGGGAATTCACTGTCTTATACCCTGTTACTGAAATGGTCAGAGGTCTCGTGCAGGAGGAAATATATATGGTAAATATAATCAGGCAGCTATGCTTATTGAAAATTGATGTGTACTCTTGATACTCTTGTACTCTCTAAAGCAAAAACTCTGTGACTTTTGGAGACACATGATAACCAGATGACTCTGTGCCTCAATTTGCTTTAGATGTTTATTTTGCATCTAGATGATAACAATAGAGTTAAATAATATTTGAAATGTATGGTAAGTGAATAATTATATAATTAGTTACTGTTGTTGCATGGTTTTAGTTTCATGTAGTGGGATAGGGTTTTTGTGAGGCTCTTCTCTTGAATCTGCTTTTTTGAATTTGTGTTTACAGGAAAAATGGAATTTGTAATTTATGAAACCATTGGAACATTTGTATAAATTTGTAAGATCCTACTGTCTAATTGTTTTTCCTGAAGTTGACAAAGGGCTTTCATTTTGTTTCTCCAAAAATGTAAAATTTAAATCTGAGTAGAAGCAACTTATTCTTACTTTGATAACTAAAAATTATTGTGTAGAAGTATTTGTATCGATTTTTTTCCTTTAAGAAAGTTGACTAAGACATAAAATATATCATACACAGGCCCTAGGATAGTCCAAAGCATTACTTGTTTGTACTTGGAAACTTTTTAGAAAGGAAAGTATTATGGAATATCAATATTAACATATTATATCAAAATGACAGTACACTGAAAGTATTAGGAGAATTTAGATGTATACACTGGTATCAATAGTTACATAGTTTTTTTAATATATTTACAGCTTCCAAAGGCCCTTATTAGTCCTTGTGGACAGAAACATAGATTTGGCAACTCCTTTACACCATACTTGGACATATCAAGCGTTGGTGCATGATGTACTGGTAAGAGACTAAATATACTACTTTCTGCTAACATGTAGTAACATTCAGTGGTCTCCTTAACTTAAAACTAACATCACAGCTACAGAAACACAGATGAGAAGGATGCAGCCAAGAAATGGAAACAATAAAAGGAATGGAATTTGGAATCACTGGATGTAGAGGCTGAAGAATAGTGAAACCTTAAGGTTTAAAGTTCCAAATTTATAGTCTTTATATTATAAGATAAGTCAGTGGTATTGTTGAAATGATGGGGGAGGAAAGAATGGAGGAAGATGAGTGGCTGGACTTTTTTTTAAATTTTTCATAATGAGTATCTAAATAAATTTGTTCTCCCTGGGGAGAAAAGCTGTTTGTTTGTCTTTTTTTTTCCCTTTTTCCCTGGGAATCTGTTAAGCCTCATTTTATGATAAAAATAAATAGTATTTTTTATATTACATTGTATGTTTTCTGAAGTAATTCCACATAGGTATTTTCATGCTTGAAACTAAAATCTGTATTTATACATGCATATATTCATCTACTAAATTTTATAAACAGCATGTGATATACACAGATAAGTAAAAACAGCCCTAGTCTCAAAGGCAATGTAAAGAAAAGATGTACACAAGTAATTTCTGTATAACACACTATATAAAAGGGCCAGAATAGTCCCCGTTTGTAAGATAGAAAAATTGAGACACAGAAATTAAAGAATTTGAACCCAAATTATTGACTCTGCCAAGATCAGCACTCTGCAATTTACTAAATCCTAGCCCAGGCTTCTAGGGAGTATGGTATTAAATAGCGTCATTATTGCAAACACTGCCTGAAAGGTCATCTAGAAAGGAAATGAAAGACATGGAAGATACGGTTTTGGTTTCATGGTTTATTTCTTTAAAAGACAGACTCTAGCTGTAAGAGATGTTAAGATTACTGATGGAAATTGGCAGTTCTGTGCAATTCTGTATCCTAGAGTCCTTTGCCATTCTGGACTCTAGGATAAGTGTTAATGATAGTGGTCCGCTCTGATTCAGTAGCGAGAATAGGAAGAATCAAAGGGATGCTGAATTCAACTGTAAGTAGCAGAACATGGAAACTGATTCTCATGAATCAATAAGAGGCTGAAGAACTACTATTGCAGTACTTACGCTTTGACAGAACATTCTAGACCCTTGTTTTAGCAGTAAAGCACGTGAAAATATTCCCTTCTTCTTGTAGCATTCTTTCTTGTAGGAGAGACAAGCAATAAACAGAATATGTAATATTTCATAAGGTGAAAAGTAATCTGCAGAAAAGTAAAGTAGGTAATGGTGAACAGGTTTGCAGTTTAAAAATAGGGAAGACCTCACTGAAAAAGAGACATTTGAGGGATGATCTAAAGAAAAGGTACTAACTTTATATAACTGTATGGGATGCTTACTCGCATTCTAGGCAGAAGGATGCCTGATATCTTTAAAACGTGGCAAGGCAGCCAAAGTGGCCAGAGCAAGTAAGGCAGGGGAAAGTAGCAGGAGATGAAGTAAAATGGAACACAGGGTGCAGTGTAGCATAAAGGCCACAGTAAGGATATTGATTTTTTTTTTAATACTGTCTTTCTTGCTTCACTGGGTCTTTGTTGTTGCGTGTGAGCTTTCTCCAGTTGTGGCGAGTGGGGAGCCAGCAGTGTGCAGGTTTCTCATTGTGGTGGCTTCTCCTGTTGTGGAGCATGAGCTCTAGGGCACGCGAGCTTCAGTTGTTGCAGCACATGGACCCAGTAGTTCTGGCACATGGGACCTAGTTGGCCTATGGCATGTGGGATCTTCCTTGACAACCTACGTCCCCTACATTGGCAGGTGGATTCTTAAGCACTGGAACACCAGGGAGGTCCAGGATGTTGATTTGAGGGAAGTGGAGAGCCAGGTGCAGTTTTGGGTAAAGGAGTGACATCTGATACACATTTTGAGAGTATCATCCTAGCTACTATTTTCCATACAGTGGAAGAACAGAAGAGACTTTTTGGCCAGCCTAATATATTGAAAGACTCCTTGGGGCCATAGAAAGGGTCAAGAAGATCAGTTCAGTGTTGCAGTTATCGTACGAGATGGTAGATAATATAAAGCATCAAGACAAAAAACAGTCTGGAGAGGTTGCATATCTCCCCCTTTGAATGGAAAATGGATTAATAAATAAGTATGCATGTCTGCCAAAAAAGAGAGATGGTAGAGATCTACAACAGGATGGAAGTGGTGATGGTTGTGATAGTCTGTTCAGTTCAGTTGCTCAGTCGTATCCAACTCTGCGACCCCATGGACTGCAGCACCCAGGCCTCCCTGTCCATCACCAACTCCCTGAGTTTACTCAAACTCATGTCCATTGAGTTGGTGATGCCATCCAACCATCTCATCCTCTGACATCCTCTTCTCCTCCCAGCTTCAATCTTTCCCAGCATCAGGGTCCTTTCAAATGAGTCCGTTCTTCACATCAGGTGGCCAAATATTGGAGTTTCCACTTCAGCATCAGTTCTTCCAATGAATATTCAGGACTCATTTCCTTTAGGATGAACTGGTTGGATCTCCTTGCAGTCCAGGAGATTCTCCAAGAGTCTTCTCCAACACAACAGTTCAAAAGCATCAATTCTTCAGTGCTCAGCTTTCTTTATAGTCCAACTCTCAAATCCATACATGACCACAGGAAAAACCATAGCTTTGACTAGATGGACCTCTGTTGGCAAAGTAATGTCTCTGCTTTTGAATATGCTGTCTAGGTTGGTTATAACTTTTCTTCCAAGGAGTTAGCGTCTTTTAATTTCATGGCTGCAATCACCATCTGCAGTGATTTTGGAGCTCAAAAAGATAAAGTCTGTCACTGTTTCCACTGTTTCCTCATCAATTTGTTATGAAGTGATGGGATGGATGCCATGATCTTCGTTTTCTGAATTTTGAGTTTCAAGCCAACTTTTTCACTCTCCTCTTTCACTTTCATCAAGAGGCTCTTTAGTTCTTTGCTTTCTGCCATAAGAGTGGTGTCATCTGCATATCTGAGGTTATTGATATTTCTCCCGGCAATCTTGATTGCAGCTTGTGCTTCTTCCAGCCCAGCGTTTCTCATGATGTACTCTGCATAGAAGTTAAATAAGCAGGGTGACAATATACTGCCTTGATGTACTCCTTTTCCTATTTGGAACCAGTCTGTTGTTCCATGTCCAGTTCTAACTGTTGCTTCCTGACCTGCATACAGATTTCTCAGGAGACAGGTCAGGTGGTCTGGTATTCCCATCTCTTTCAGAATTTTCCACAGTTTGTTGTGATCCACACAGTCAAAAACTTTGGCATAGTCAGTTAAGCAGAAGTAGCTATTTTTCTGGAACTCTCTTGCTTTTTCGATGATCCAGTGAATGTTGGCAACTTGATTTCTGGTTCCTCTGCCTTTTCTAAATCCAGCTTGAACATCTGGAAGTTCTCAATTCATGTACTTGTTGAAGCCTGGCTTGGAGAATTTTGAGCATTACTTTGCTGGTGTGTGAGATGAGTGCAGTTGTGTGGTAGTTTGAGCATTCTTTGGCATTGCCTTTCTTTGGGATTAGAATGAAAACTAACCTTTTCCAGTCCTGTGGGCACTGCTGAGTTTTCCAAATTTGCTGGCGTATTGAGTGCAGCACTCGCACAGCATCATCTTTCAGGATTTGAAATAGCTCAACTGGAATTCCATTCCATCATCTCCACTAACTTTGTTCATAGTGATGCTGCCTAAGGCCCACTTGGCTTCACATTCCGGATATCTGGCTTTAGGTTGGTGATCACACCATCATGATTAACTGGGTCGTGAAGATCTTTTTGTATAGTTCTTCTGTGTATTCTTGCCACCTCTTCTTAATATCTTCTGCTTCTGTTAGGTCCATATCATTTCCGTCCTTTATTGTGGCCGTCTTTCCATGAAATATTCCCTTGGTATCTAATTTTCTTGAAGAGATCTCTAGACTTTCCCATTCTGTTGTTTTCCTCTATTTCTTTGCATTGATCACTCTTAAATGTAGAGTAATAGAATTGACTGATGAATTGTATGTGAGATGTAAGAGAGAAGAGCCAAAGATGATGCCAAAGTTTTGGTCGTTGTGAATGAACACTATTGAGATGGGAAAGATGTGGAAGAAGCAGTTTTGGGGGGGAAGATCAGAGGTTGAGTTTTGGATATATTAAATGTGAGATACTTATTAAAATAACTGAAATATAGCTAATATCATTAGGTAGGTAGTTGATATTAGCTATACTTCAGTATAGGAGTCTGAAGTTAAGGCGAAACGTCTAGAGAAGTAAATTTAGAAGTAGTTCATATATAAGTGGCATTTAAAACCAGGAGATAAGATGGAATCACCAAGGGAATGAATATCGATAGAGAAGAGCGAAGAGGTCTAAGAACTGATCTCTGAGGCTTTTCAATATCTAGAGATGGGAGTGGTGAATAGGATTTTAATGATTTTATCTATTTATATATTTTGGCTGTGCTAGGTCTTCATTGTTGCATCTTTTCTTTAGTTTTGACAAGTAGGGGCTACTCTCTGGTTGTGGTGCATGGGCCTCTTGTTGCTGGGCATGGGCTCTGAGGCATGCGGGCATCAGGAGTTGTGGCTCAAGGGCTCAGTAGTTGCTGTTCCTGCCTCCGGAGCAGAGGCTCAATAGTTATGGTGCTCCAGCATAGTTGTTCCATGGCGTGTGGGATCTTCCCAGACCCGAGACTGAACTTGTGTTTCCTGCATTAGCAGGAGTGTTCTTTACCAATGAGTCATCAGGAAAGCCCCCCAGAAAGATTTTTAAATGAGAAGAAGTACAGCATGTTTGGAGAAGGCAATGGCACCCCACTCCAGTACTCTTGCCTGGAAAATCCCATGGACGGAGGAGCCTGGTAGGCTGCAGTCCATGGGGTCACCAAGAGTGGGACACGACTGAGTGACTTCACTTTCACATTCCACTTTCATGCATTAGAGAAGGAAATGGCAGTCCACTCCGGTGTGCTTGCCTGGAGAATCCCAGGGACGGGGGAGCCTGGTGGGCTGCTGTCTATGGGGTCGCACAGAGTCGGACACGACTGAAGTGACTTAGCAGCAGCAGCAGCACAGCAGAAACATTTATGTATTCCCCATTGGTGATTGATAGAAAAGTTGATTGTAGAGATAAGAGTGTCCTATAGGTCTGAAGGAGGCCATTAGTGACCAGAACAACTACAGACCAGAGTTTCCTAGCGTTGACATTTATTGACATTTGGGGCCTGATAATCCTTTGTTGTAGGGGGCTTTCGTATGCTTTGTAGGATGTTTAGCAGCATCCCTGACCTCTACCCTCTAGATACCAATAGCAGCCCTTAGTTCTGACAACCATTGTCACATATACCCAGAGGCCAAAGAAGGGCAGAATTGTTTCTTAAGAACTTCTGTTACAGGCTGATGATGGGGGCTTCAGAGCTGGAGTTGTTTTAGGAAGAGGACAAGTGAAGAGTCTGGGAGTAACAAGGAAGACACCCAGCCCGATCCTGAGTCCAGTAGTACGAGACGTGTGACAAGTAAAAAAGAAGGTGATTGCTATCTGAGAAGGCTACAGGGGATTGCCAGTTGTAGTTCAACTAGAGCAAGAAGGTACAATGGACATTGAGAATATATGTTCAGAATAGGAGACTTTGCTGATGACTGGGTACAAGTTCTAGAGGGTAGACAGAATGGTTTCAGGAATCCAGTAAGAATGAGAGATGGGATCTGGAAGGGGATAATATAAAGACTCAAATGGATTGATGGACATGATGAGGTAGTTTTGATAGTCTCAAATTAGCTTTAATTGGTTGGGACCCTGACTGTTGGGTGGGAGCAAGGGTCTTAGAGCATATAGTTCAGAGGTCACATATTCACTCCTGCCACTGGTGTGTGGAGGCTGTATAGAGCATTGAGATACTGGGATCCTTTCTAATACCTGAACTTGAAGCGTTCCTGGAGGAAATGAAAGTATGTGCTGCTCTGAGTGAAGGAAATAAAATGTGTGTGTAGAGGTAATTGCAGTGTAAAGGAATAAGCTGAGTCCCCACTGTCAGTAGAAAACTTGAGAAACACAAGTTACAGTAGACATTCCCCCAAACTAGGCAAGGCATATACTGGTTTTGAGATTTTTTTGCTGTTCTAGAGTGAAATGCGAATATTAAGGAATATGAAATGAGTTTTTCTGACTGAGCTTTATACTAGTTTTTTTTAATGCTTTACATTTTATTACCCTTGTAATCCTTATGAGATAGAATATACTGTTAATAATTTTTATTTTCTACTCTTTGAGGTTAAAATATACTTTAAAAATACAAGATGGTAGAAGTATACGATAGGGACTTGGGGGGCTGTTCTGATCTTCACAGAATAAAAAGTTGGAAACCATGTATTTTCAATCAGTTCAATTCAACAAATACTATGTGCCTCCTCTGTACCAGACACTGTGCTGGTCCCTGGGATTTAAGGAAAACCAAGCAGGCATGATCCCTGCCTATGTGGAGGTAAGAATAGATGGGTTGTAAATAACCTCCATGCAGCCCATTCCAATAAAATGTATTCCTGCAGATATTTGAGTTATTGGTATTTTTATTTTGTGTTATAAATAATAGAGAAGTGCACATCTCTAGTTAACTTTCTTTCTGAGGCTAGGTTCTCAGATTCCGTATTACCCTTTAAGGCATCTTTTCTCATAACACAAATGGTCTTATGAAAATATTCTTTGAAAAAAATCATTTATAATAACCTATACAACTTACATTGACTTAATCCTGTTCGTTAATTTTAATACAGTTTGTAGATGTGAAAAAACTACGACTGAGATAGCATAGCCAATTGTAACCAAGGCTTTTGTTATTGTTGTTGATGATGATTGTTAAAAACCACAGCTTAGGAAGCTTCCTCCAAACTTTAACTCCTTAATAGTTATACCCTCTACCTCCACAAGATGGAGCAAGAGTTCTAGATGAGAATTTCAAGTTTAACTTGAAATTGGAACTTGTTTTTTATATTAAATATTTTTGCCTGAAAATCCAGAACATTGGTAATATTTATGTAATTCACACAGCTTCTCTGTGTGTCAGAGGATAATTGTCATTTAATATGGGAAAGACACTCTTCTGATGAAAAACTTAGCAGTGTGCCTTTCCTTTATCAGGATATAAGAAGCAAAATAAGTAATTAGAAAGTCATGATTCCTTTTTATTATGTCTTGGTTGCAGTGACTATGGTTTTCATTGTTGAACTGCAGTGAGTTTTAGGCAAATGTAATGGGCTTCATTTCATCACAGTGTCTTGTCTTTTAGTTGGTCTTTGTTTTTTTTTCAAATCTTGGGTGCCGTGTTTTCGAACCCTTGGCCCTCCACTACTGACTCATTAGATCAGAATTTATACTAATATACATAAGGACTTTAATAAAGTTCATTTTGTACGTACCACTCAAGAAAAGGAAGTCATTTCCAAGTTCAGTCAGTTCAGTTGCTCAGTCGTGTCCGATTCTTTGCGACCCCATGAATCGCAGCACGCCAGGCCTCCCTGTCCATCACCAACTCCCGGAGTTCACTCAGACTCGAGTCCATCGAGTCAGTGATGCCATCCAGCCATCTCATCCTCTTTTGTCCCCTTCTCCTCCTGCCCCCAATCCCTCCCAACATCAGAGTCTTTTCCAGTGAGTCAAGTCTTCGCATGAGGTGGCCAAAGTACTGGGAGTTTCAGCTTTAGCATCATTCCTTCCAAAGAAATCCCAGGGCTGATCTCCTTCAGAATGGACTGGTTGGATCTCCTTGCAGTCCAAGGGACTCTCAAGAGTCTTCTCCAACACCACAGTTCCAAAGCATCAATTCTTTGGCGCTCAGCCTTCTTCACAGTCCAACTCTCACATCCATACATGACCACAGGAAAAACCATAGCCTTGACTACACGGACCTTAGTCAGCAAATAATGTCTCTGCTTTTGAATATGCTATCTAGGTTGGTCATAACTTTTCTTCCAAGGAGTAAGCGTCTTTTAATTTCATGGCTACAATCACCATCTGCAGTGATTTTGGAGCCCAAAAAATAAGGTCTGACACTGTTTCCACTGTTTCCCCACCTATTTCCCATGAAGTGATGGGACCGGATGCCATGATCTTCATTTTCTGAATGTTGAGCTTTAAGCCAACTTTTTCACTCTCCACTTTCACTTTCATCAAGAGGCTTTTTAGTTCCTCCTCACTTTCTGCCATAAGGGTGGTGTCATCTGCATATCTGAGGTTATTGATATTTCTCCCGGCAATCTTGATTCCAGCTTGTGTTTCTTCCAGTCCAGCATTTCTCATGATGTATTCTGCATAGAAGTTAAATAAGCAGGGTGACAATACACAGCCTGGACGTACTCCTTTTCCTTTTTGGAACCAGTCTGTTGTTCCATGTCCATTTCTAACTGTTGCTTCCTGACCTGCATATGGATTTCTCAAGAGGCAGGTCAGGTGGTCTGGTATTCCCATCTCTTTCAGAATGTTCCACAGTTTATTGTGATCCACACAGTCAAAGGCTTTGGCATAGTCAATAAAGCAGAAATAGATGTTTTTGCGGAACTTTCTTGCTTTTCCCATGATCCAGCGGATGTTGGCAATTTGATCTCTGGTTCCTCTGCCTTTTCAGTATTTTTGCCTTGAGAACCCCATGAACAGAATGAAAAGGCAAAATAATAGGATACTGAAAGAGGAACTCCCCAGGTCACTAGGTGCCCAACATGCTACTGGAGATCAGTGGAGAAATAACTCCAGAAAGAATGAAGGGATGGAGCCAAAGCAAAAACAATACCCAGCTGTGGATGTGACTGGTGATAGAAGCAAGGTCTGATGCTGTAAAGAGCAATATTGCATAGGAACCTGGAATGTCAGGTCCATGAATCAAGGCAAATTGGAAGTGGTCAAACAAGAGATGGCAAGAGTGAACGTCGACATTTCCAAGTTAATATAGAATAAAAGGGTATTAGAAAAACATTTTGTAATAACTCATTTTCTTTTTTTTTAATATAAATGTATTTAATTGGAAGCTAATTACAATATTGTAGTGGTTTTGCCATACATTGACATGAATCCGCCACAGGTGTACATGTGTTCCCCATCCTGAACCACCCCCCCCACCTCCCTCCCCATCCCATCCCTCTGAGTCATCCCAGTGCATCAGCCCTGAACACCCTGTCTCATGCATTGAACCTGGACTGGTGATTCGTTTCACATATGATAATATACATGTTTCAATGCCATTCTCCCAAATCATCCCAACCTCGCCCTCTCCCACAGAGTCCAAAAGACTGTTCTATACATCTGTGTCTCTTTTGCTGTCTCGCATACAGGTTATCATTACCATCTTTCTAAATTCCATATATATGTGTTAGTATACTGTGTTGGTGTTTTTCTTTCTGGCTTACTTCACTCTGTATAATAGGCTCCAGTTTCATCCACCTCATTAGAACTGATTCAAATGTATTCTTTTTAATGGCTGAGTAATATTCCATTGTGTATATGTACCACAGCTTTCTTACCCATTTGTCTGCTGATGGACATCTAGGTTGCTTCCATGTCCTGGCTATTCTAAACAGTGCTGTGATGAACATTGGGGTACACGTGTCTCTTTCAATTCTGGTTTCCTCAGTGTGTATTCCCAGTAGTGGGATTGCTGGATCATATGGCAGTTCTATTTCCAGTTTTTTAAGGAATCTCCACCCTGTTCTCCATAGTGGCTGTACTAGTTTGCATTCCCACCAACGGTGTAAGAGGGTTCCCTTTTCTCCACACCCTCTCCAGCATTTATTGCTTGTAGACTTTTGGATAGCAGCCGTTCTGACTGGCATGAAATGGTACCTCATTATGGTTTTGATTTGCATTTCTCTGATAATGAGTGATGTTGAGCATCTTTTCATGTGTTTGTTAGCCATCTGTATGTCTTCTTTGGAGAAATGTCTGTTTAATTCTTTGGCCCATTTTTTGATTGGGTCGTTTATTGTTCTGAAATTGAACTGCAGGAGTTGCTTGTATATTTTTGAGATTAATTCTTTGTCAGTTGCTTCGTTTGCTATTATTTTCTCCCATTCTGAAGGCTGTCTTTTCTCCTTGCTTATAGTTTCCTTTGTTGTGCAGAAGCTTTTAATTTTAATTAGGTCCCATTTGTTTATTTCTGCTTTTATTTCCAATACTCTGGGAGGTGGGTCATAGAGGATCCTGCTGTGATTTATGTCGGAGAGTGTTTTGTCTGTTTTCTTCTAGGAGCTTTATAGTTTCTGGTGTTACGTTTAGATCTTTAATCCATTTTGAGTTTATTTTTGTGTATGGTGTTAGAAAGTGATCTAGTTTCATTCTTTTACAAGTGGTTGACCAGTTTTCCCAGCACCACTTGTTAAAGAGATTGTCTTTTCTCCACTGTAAATTCTTGCCTCCTTTGTCAAAGATAAGGTGTCCATAGGTACATGGATTTATCTCTGGGCTTTTATTTTGTTCCATTGATCTATATTTCTGTCTTTGTGCCAGTACCATACTGTCTTGATGACTGTGGGTTTGTAGTAGAGCCTGAAGTCAGAGAGGTTGATTCGTCCAGTTCCATTCTTCTTTCTCAAGATTGCTTTGGCTATTCGAGGTTTTTTGTATTTCCATACAGATTGTGAAATTATTTGTTCTAGTTCTGTGAAAATACCGTTGATAGCTTGATAGGGATTGCATTCAATCTATAGATTGCTTTGGGTATTATACTCATTTTCACTATATTGATTCTTCTAATCCATGTACATGGTATATTTCTCCATCTATTTGTGTCCTCTTTGATTTCTTTCACCAGTGTTTTATAGTTTTCTATATATAGGTCTTTTGTTTCTTTAGGTAGATATTCCTAAGTATTTTATTCTTTTTGTTGCAATGGTGAATGAAATTATTCCTTAATTTCTCTTTCTGTTTTCTCATTGTTGGTGTATAGGAATGCAAGGGATTTCTGTGTGTTGATTTTATATCCTGCAACTTTGCAATATTCATTGATTAGCTCTAGTAATTTTCTGGTGGAGTCTTTAGGGTTTTCTCTGTGGAGGATCATATCATCTGCAAACAGTGAGAGTTTTACTTCATTTTATTTCTTTTTCTGCTCTGATTGCTGTGGCCAAAACTTCCAGAACTATGTTGAGTAATAGTGGTGAGAGTGGGCACCCTTGTCTTGTTCCCGACTTTAGGGGAAATGCTTTCAATTGTTCACCATTGAGGATAATGTTTGCTGTGGGTTTGTCATATATAACTTTTATTATGTTGAGGTATGTTCCTTCTATTCCTGATTCCTGGAGGGTTTTTATCATAAATGGTTGTTGAATTTTGTCAAAGGCTTTCTCTGCATCTGTTGAGATAACCATATGGTTTTTATCTTTCAGTTTGTTAATGTGGTGTATTACGTTGATTGATTTGCAGATATTGAAGAATCTTTGCATTCCTGGGATAAAGCACACTTGGTCATGATGTATGATCCTTTTAATATGTTGGTGGATTCTGATTGCTAGAATTTTGTTAAGGGTTTTTGCATCTATGTTCACCAGTGATATTGGCCTGTAGTTATCTTTTTTTGTGGCATCTTTGTCAGGTTTTGGTATTAGGGTGATGGTGGCCTCATAGAATGAGTTTGGAAGTTTACCTTCCTCTGCAATTTTCTGGAAGAGTTTGAGTAGGATAGTGTTAGCTCTTCTCTTAAATTTTTGGTAGAATTCATCTGTAAAGCCGTCTGGTCCTGAGCTTTTGTTTGCTGGAAGGTTTCTGATTACAGTTTTGATTTCTGTGCTTGTGATGAGTCTGTTAAGATTTTCTGTTTCTCCCTAGTTCAGTTTTGGAAAGTTGTACTTTTCCAAGAATTTGTCCATTTCTTTCCAAGTTGTCCATTTTATTGGCATATAGTTGCTAATAGTAGTCTCTTACGATCCTTTGTATTTCTGTGTTGTCTGTTGTGATCTCTCCATTTTCATTTCTAATTTTGTTGATTTGATTCTTCTCCCTTTTTTTCTTGATGAGTCTGGCTAATGGTTTGTCAATTTTATTTATCTTCTCAAAGAACCAGCTTTTGGCTTTGTTAATTTTTGCTATGGTCTCTTTTGTTTCTTTTACATTTATTTCTGCCCTAATTTTTAAGATTTCTTTCCTTCTACTAACCCTGGAGTTGTTCATTTCTTCCTTTTCAAGTTTTTTAGGTGTAGAGTTAGGTTATTTATTTGACTTTTTTCTTCTTTCTTGAGGTAAGCCTGTATTGCTATGAACCTTCCCCTTAGTACTGCTTTTACAGTTTCGCATAGGTTTGGGGATGTTGTGTTTTCATTTTCATTCATTTCTATGCATGTTTTTATTTCTTTTTTGATTTCTTCTGTGATTTGTTGGTTATTCAGCACCGTCTTGTCAGCCTCCATTTGGAATTTTTAATAGTTTTTCTTCTGTAATTGACATCTAATCTTACTGCATTGTGGTCAGAAAAGATGCTTGGAATGATTTCAGTTATTTTGAATTTACCAAGGCTAGATTTATGGCCCAGGATGTGATCTATCCTGGAGAGGATTCCGTGTACACTTGAGAAAAAGGTGAAATTCATTGTTTTGGGGTGAAATGTCCTATAGATATCCGTTAGGTCTAACTGGTCTATTGTATCATTTAAAGTTTGTGTTTCCTTGTTAATTTTCTGTTTAGTTGATCCATCCATAGGTGTGACTGGGGTATTAAAGTCTCCCACTATTATTGTGTTATTGTTAATTTCCCCTTTCATACTTGTTAGCATTTGTGTTACATACTGTGGTGCTTCTATGTTGGTATTTATAATTGTTATATCTTCTTCTTGGATTGATCCTTTGATCATTATGTAGTGTCCTTTGTCTCTTTTCACAGCCTTTATTTTAAAGTCTGTTTTATCTGATATGAGTATTGCTACTCCTGCTTTCTTTTGGTCTCTATTTGCATGGAATATCTTTTTCCAGCCCTTCACTTTCAGTCTGTATGTGTCCCTTATTTTGAGGTGGGTCTCTTGTAGACAACTTATATAGGGGTCTTGTTTTTGTATTCATTCAGCCAGTCATTGTCTTTTGGTTGGGGCATCCAACCCATTTACATTTAAGGTAATTATGGATAAGTATGATCCCATTGCCATTTACTTTGTTGTTTTGGGTTTGAGTTTATACACCCTTTCTGTGTTTCCTGTCTAGAGAAGATCCTTTAGCATTTGTTAGAGAGCTGGTTTGGTGGTGCTGAATTCTCTCAGCTTTTGCTTGTCTGTAAGGCTTTTGATTTCTCCTTCATATTTGAATGAAATCCTTGCTGGGTACAGTAATCTGGGCTGTAGCTTTTTTTCTTTCATCACTTTAAGTATGTCCTGCCATTCCCTTCTGGCCTGAAGAGTTTCTATTGAAAGATCAGCTGTTATCCTTATGGGAATCCCCTTGTATGTTGTTGTTTATCCCTTGCTGCTTTTAATATTTGTTCTTTGTGTTTGATCTTTGCTAATTTAATTAATATGTGTCTTGGTGTGTTTTGCCTTGGGTTTATCCTGTTTGGGACTCTCTGGGTTTCTTGGACTTGGGTGACAATTTCCTTCCCCATTATAGGGAAGTTTTCAACTATTATCTCCTCAAGTATTTTCCCGTGGTCTTTCTTTTTGTCTTCTACTTCTGGGACTCCTATGATTCGAATGTTGGGGTGTTTAACATTGTCCCAGAGGTCTCTGAGGTTGTCCTCATTTCTTTTAATTCTTTTTCTTTTTTCCTTTCTGCTTCATTTATTTCCACCCTTCTATCTTACACCTCACTTATTGTATCTTTTGCCTCCGTTATTCTACTGTTCGTTCCCTCCAGAGTGTTTTTGATCTCATTTATTACATTATTCATTATATATTGACTCTTTTTTATTTTTTCTAGGTCCCTGTTAAACCTTTCTTGCATCTTCCGAATCCTTGTCTCCAGGCTATTTATCTGTAACTCCATTTTGTTTTCAAGATTTTGGATCATTTTCACTATCATTATTCGGAATTCTTTATCAGGTAGATTCCCTATCTCCTCCTGTTTTGTTTGGTTTGGTGGGAATTTATCCTGTTTCTTTACCTGCTAAGTATTTCTCTGTCTTTTCACCTTGTTTAGATTGCTGTGTTTGGGGTGGCCTTTCTGTGTTGTGGCAGTTTGTGGTTCCTCTTTATTGTGGAGGTTCTTTGCTGTGGGTGGAGTTGGATGGGTGGCTTGTCAAGGTTTCCTGGTTAGGGAAGCTTGTGTCAGTGTTCTGGTGGGTGGAGCTGGATTTCTTCTCTCTGGAGAGCAATGAAGTGTCCAGTAGTGAGTTTTGAGATGTCTGTGGGTTTGGTGTGACTTTGGGCACCCTGTATATTGAAGCTCAGGGCTATGTTCCTGTGTTGCTGGAGAATTTGTGTGGTGTGTCTTGCCCTGGAACTTGTTCGCCCTTGGGTCGTGCTTGGTTTCAGTGTAGGTATGGAGGCTTTTGATGAGCTCCTATTGATTAATGTTCCCTGGAGTCAGGAGTTCTCTGGTGTTCACAGGTTTTGGACTTAAGCCTCCTGCTTCTGGTTTTCAGTCTTATTCTTACAGTAGCCTCAAGACTTCTCCATCTCCTTTCAAAGACAATAGACTGTCTTTCTGGGTGCCTGATGTCCTCTGCCAGCATTCAGAAGTTGTTTTGTGGAATTTGCTCAGCGTTCAAATGTTCTTTCCATGAATTTGTGGGGGAGAAAGTGGTCTCCCCGTCCTATTCTTCCACCATCTTAGGACCGCCCCCTCCCCACTCATTTTCTTAAGGTTCATGACGTTTCTGTGTTTGCTTGATTGTATCTTTGTGGGGTAAAATTTGACTTTATTTCTCTTTTCTCCAGTATGGCCTATAAACTGATAGATCTAGACACTTAATTCCTCGCCAAAATAAAAGTTCCTTTTACTTTGCTTGGCTTTTCTTCTCATGTGGATATAATTCTCAGCTCTTCATAAATAGGTGTTACATATATTACCCAAATGTAATTTTTTAATATTGGCTCTGTCTATTTCTCTTGGACTGCTTTAGCTTGTGAAAGAAAAAGAAGACCACTGAATACTTACCTGTGTTTTTAGCACTTCCCAGTAGAATTTCTTTCTTTGCTTTTTTTTCCCCCAATGAGATTTATTTCTGTCCACTGATTTGTCATACCATTGTCCAGTCTTCTAAGTCAGGAAAATATGAATATCAGTAGAAATAGATTAGACTCTGCCATGTTAAAACTAATTCTGTTGTCTTTTATTTGTGTATAAATGTTCAGTTTCTTTAACATGATTGAGTACAGCACAGAATATTCTGATTTCCCAATTTTCAAGGCTAAAATTACTTTTCCTTATTTGCCTGGCTATTATTGCAAACAGTGGGAATGTTCTGCCACTATTATTTCTCAAAACTCTTAAATTCTTTTATTCTTTTAGCATTTTGTGTTTTAAGTATTCCATCAATACTTTGGTGTAATAATATGCTCTCCTATTTTTAGAGCACTAATTTTGCGAACAGATTACTTTGATTTTGAATGCAGTGTGTCATCCCCATGGAAATAGTACTTCACTAGAAATTCTAGTTCATAAAGCTTAGCTCTTCAGAAATGTTTCTCTTCTTCATTATCTTTGTTTTGTTACATAACTTTTAAAAATAAAGGATCTTCTCAGATGTAGCTGTTAACATCTATTTATTGTGCTGCTTCCTGTATGGATGATTTGTTGTGCAAAGGTGAGGTTAATATATGGATTGAGAAAAGGAATTAAATAGGGTTATGTTTATCCTATGATAATTTAAAGAGTCTATAGGAAAGGCATAATACTAACAATATAGTATACTCTTCTTTGTCAGTAGACTTATTACTTACTCTACCAGCAGTTAGACATCTACATATTTCACACTCTGGTGTTTTGTGTAATGGGGAAAATGCTAGGAAGTAAACTACTATAAAAAATTTATTCATGAAAGTTATAAGGTATGGTCTAAGGATATAAACACAGTATTAATGACCTTTTTCTATCAATAGGAAATTAAATTGTATTGACTACAGTCAATTTGCTAAGACCTAGAAGCTTAATCATTAAGCACATATCTTAGAATTAAGATGATTTTATCACAGTCATGGTAGATAATTTCTCCATATGAATTCTTTTGCTTATCATTCATTTACTCACTTATTGATGTCCATGTTTTCCCTAGTTCACTATTCCTCAGAATAGAGTTGAACCATAAAACGTTGCTATTACATGAAGGAACTAAAAAGATAACTTCATTAATTTTGTATGTTTGTTTTTTGAGAAGGGGGGAAGGGAATCAAACCTCAAGTAAGTAAAATTATGTGTACACAGGAAAGCTTAGCAACCACTAGTCTGACTGGCTCTTAGAATTTATGTGAAAGGGAATGCTATTATTATTGGAACTTCTGTTATAATTTTTTTTTTAATGCAGTTCATCAAGTAACAGATCAGACTATTAATATCCTGTAAGAGCTTAAAAATTATATTTAAGATTATGTTTGTTGTTGGAAACAATTCAGCATCAAGAGACCGGATCAAATAAATAGAGTCAAATATTCAACTACTGTGTAGACATGATAAAAATAAGATAGATGTATATATTCAGAGAAGAGCTCTAAGTACATTATTAATTGAGAAAAGTGAAATACTAAGTATATAAATATAACCTCATTCTTTACAACTTAAGGGATATTTGTTTACTGACATATGCAGAAATATTTTGCTAGTAGGATACACAAGAACCTTAACATGGTTTTATGTATTTTTTGAATTGTAATGATATGCATCTACTGCTTAATTAAAATATGTAAACAATTAAAAGTACCTTTTTGTAGTAAAACATTGGAAGAAGGTCTTTTAAATTTCAGAATCTGTATTTTGACCTTGGAAATAGTAGATAAGGCAGCAATAATCTGTGTTATTTTTATTGTTGTAGAAAACGTTCTTAAACTTAGAAAACTGTTACTTAAAACAGGATTACTCTTTCCTAGGATTTCCACTTGAACAGAGTTAACTTGGAAGAGTCTTCAGGAATGGAGAATTCTCCAGCTGGTGCTAGACCGAAGAGAAAAAACAAGAAGTCTTATGACTTAACTCCAGTTGATAAATTTTGGCAGAAACATAAAGGAAGGTAAATAAGAAAAACATTAATAAGTAAAAGATTCAACCCCTAAAAAAATGCAAAAATGTCACCTGACTTAATTAATTTGATTAAAAAAAATCAAAACCAGTCATAATGGTTCATCTATGCAATGAATAAGAACTGTAAATTAAATAGTCTAAGGAGCTGTGTCTTTATTGCTTACTTTCCTAGTTCTTATGTTGTTTTTGTTGTTTTGTGGGGATCACTTCCTTTAAAATATGTCCATTCCATATGATTTTATAGATTTTATATGTAGTCTTTAAATTTCATTTCTGTTCCAGTTGACCCTCTGTAGCACTATTTCTGCCTTTTATTAAGATTGGTTTCGGTGATCGGGAAACATCAAGGTGTGATTTACCCTTTTTGTTCCTTCGGACAAACCCAATTTTAGCTATCTGTGAAGAAAATACTTAAGCCTGAAAACCAGTTTTATTCAAAGTACATTAGGAATAATAGGTGAAAAAATTGTAGCAATTTGCCATTTGATTTATTATAGGCAGGTGTACAGATCCCATGTGTTGCTATGATCCCTTAATTGAGGGTATTTCATGAGCTCAGTAACTGCTGTGTAAGTTATCTAGTGGTATTATGGCTAGAGGAATCTTTCTAAAGAAACAGAAAAATCATTCCTCTGAAAGAAAAAGAATGTTGCTCATCAACACTTACGGAAATACAATGTTACTTATTATCATTTGGACTATTTGAACTGCTACGGTATATATATAGTAGCATCTGTCTATCCATCTCTATATATCTGTGTCCTTGAGTCTGCTTTCTTTTTGGTCTTACTTATTTTTAAAGAGAAGTAGCGTGTAGACTTGGTTCAACATGATGGGGCTTTTTTGGTGTTTTATTTCTTTTTATTTACACCTTTCTCTTTTTTTTTAATTTATTAACACTGGAAATCATATTGCTATAACAAATAGTTTTAGTGTGTCTGCAGTGAAAAGTCGCTGTCTTTCCCTCTCTCTGACTAATGCAGTTTTGGGTACTGTCGTAATTTTCCTTATTTTAGATGGTTTTCTTCTCTTTGAAATCCCATTGTCTACATTTCCTTTTAGAATAGTAAAGTATAAGAATTTACATTATTTATCAAGGATGCAAGATATTTTAAAGTTAACTTTAAAGATCACATTCCCTAATAGACGAAAGCTTAAATGAAAACAATTTTATTCACATAT
This sequence comes from Capricornis sumatraensis, assembly GCF_032405125.1. Lineage (NCBI taxonomy): Eukaryota > Metazoa > Chordata > Mammalia > Artiodactyla > Bovidae > Capricornis > Capricornis sumatraensis. Next base: position 48,566,053 of record NC_091087.1, read on the forward strand.
GGAAATTTTGAATATTTTCCTTAGACCATATGTTTAGGAACAATCTTAAGAGCATGAACTTTGTATAGTATGAACTTTAATTTTTTGTTCGGTAGAAATAGCCGCTGCTTTGAATATCATGCAATGATAGTAATACGGGCACAGACACTGGGAGACACCACAGAGTTAAAACAAGTGACCTAAATCTCTCTAGGCTTCATTTTCCTCATCTGTAAGATGTGGGATGGTAATTCTATCTATTGTCCTATTTCAGAAGGTTGTTGTGAAGATTGACGTAATATAAAGAAGTAACTTGCCCCAAATGATCCAGCTTTCATTAGTAAAAGCAGAATGAAAACCAGTTCTGGCAGATTCCAAAGTCCCTGGTCTTAACTGTCAATACTATGTATTTACCTTACAAAACTGTGGTCAGAATTAAATGAGACAATAGAGACGGATTCTTAGCATAGTATTTGGCATATAGCAGTAGTAGTAGTAGTGGTGTTAGTCACTCAGTGCTGTCTGATTGTGACCCCTCAGACTGTAGCCCGCCAGGTTCCTCTGTCCATGGGATTCTCCAGGCAAGAAGACTGGAGTGGGTAGCCATTCCCTTCTCCAGAGGATCTTCCCAACCCATGGGGTCTAACCCAGGTCTCCTGCATTGCAGGCAGATTCTTTACTGTCTGAACTACAGGGAACCTTGGCATACAGTAATCTCTCAGTAAATGCAGGCAGTGATCATTGTCTGTCAGCCCTGAGACCTAAAGGTACTAGAAATTTTAAGGATGAGCCAGAACATTTTACCTGCTCGCTGCTATCTTTTGCCAACAGACTCCTCTGGATCTCAGTTAGGGCCTGCACTTGTCATGTAAAACTGGACTGTGTTCCTCACAATCATTTCAGATTTTGTCATTTCTTTGCTGATCATTAATGAAGTGTTATCAAGTATCAGAGTGGAGGAATGGGGAAAAGTTTTTGTTTTATTGCTTGATGAGAAGTGACCATTTCTTCCTTAAAAGAGAGAAAGCTTCTGGCCTCCCCTAAGGCTGTAGATGAAAAATACTTATGTTAGGAACTATTTCATGGTCAACACATACTCATCTAGATAACATTCAGGATTAACACTGCATGACCGTTTCTACCTGAATTGCTCAATGATTCCAGATGAGTTGTATTTGAAGTCTATGGAAATTGCTGCTAAACTGAGGAGTTTAGCAGCTATACATACTGAGAAGATATCAGGGACTGAACCAACAATACTGGCCTACATTCTGTTTTTACCAGTGGTGTTCTACATATCAAATTTACAGATTTGAAAGTTTTTTTCACAGTTACTTATATGTAATATTTTTTGATACATGTTTGTAGTTACATGAACCCTTTGGCACTATGGGTCGTAATACTTACTTGGTCTTTGATGTACCATGGCTTCTCTTCCTTTGTTTTTCAGTCACTTCAATATCTTTTTATTTTTTCTAATAGCTAAAGGTGAAGAAAAATTGATAGTTAGTGAAAGGATAGAAATAAAATTTAAATTTGTTTATATATATAAGTATTATGATATACATTTTAAAGTAGTATTTAGAATGTAAATAGATATCACAAGAAAATGTAGTTTGATTTATCCTAATGTTTTCTGCCTAAGTTGTATATAAAATATATGCAAATATAAATAAGTATATTTAAAATAATCCTCATTGTATACGTTTCAAAATTCACACAAAAGTCAATCTTTTAATTTTGCACTCATAATTCCTCTTCTGCAAAACTGTTTTAGTCCATTCCCAGAAGTTGCAGAATCAGTTCAGCAAGAACTAGAGTCTTACAGAGCACAGGAAGATGAGGTTAAACGACTTAAAAGCATTATGGTAAGATTCTGTTTGCTTTCTTGCAAATATAAGGGAAGCAGGAGGACATCTGGAAGGAGAAAGAGGTTAACTTTTTTCCCTTATAAAAATTCAAGACCTTCCATTGCTTTAATGACAAAAAAAATTGTTCTCTTAAAAGATTGTTACATAAAAGATTTTTTTAAAAAAGAAATCTTAAGTTCTGAGGAGTAGAGGGAACATTAAAAAAAACTAATACAAATTTATGATTTGAAAAAATATATGTGAGTTTATTTTAGACATGTATGTTCCAGTGCTGCTCATTTTACTATACTTTGACCTCACTTCAAATTTCATCTCTATTTATTACTATATGTAGTGACCTGTGGCAAGTCTCTGGACCTATTTCTTTATCTGAAAATGCCGGATGCTTCCTTTTCAGTCATCCAACCATTCGTTAGATTGGTGGTGACTAGAATTTTTCTATAACTGTCAAGAATGCAGATGCTTGCTCCTTAAGAGGGGAAGATTTATTATTCTGGGTGACCTAAATCTTACTACTGTTTATCAGTGATCCTAGGAATATATTGATGAAAATCAGTGCTTTGGCTTGGGATTTCTGAGTAGTTACTAGGACCTCTTTTTCCTTCCCAGGGACTAGAAGGTGAAGATGAAGGAGCCATAAGTATGCTTTCTGACAATACTGCTAAGCTAACATCAGCTGTTAGGTAAGTAAGCAGGATATCCTCTTTGAAGTCTTTCTGTTGATATGATTTATATTGGAAGTTAAAAAATCGATAAATATTTTTCATGATAGGGAATAGTAATAGCATATACCTCTAAGTCCGAAGAGCTAATTGTATTTTTACTGTAGTCAAGCTGACTTGAGTTCCCTCCTTTATTCTTTTAATTTTTTTATTGAAGGATCACTGCTTTACAGAATTTTCTTGTTTTCTGCCAGTTACCAACATAAATCCTTTATATAGCAGATCATTTGTTTCTTTTACTAGTTAGAATTGTGTAATGGGAGTAATTTTGTCATTGAGATAGTATTGATGATAAGGTAAGGTGAGTTATTGTTAATTTTATCATTGCTACTGTTACTGTGTCAGATAAAGTTTAAGCAGTATCTTTTGGATACTTTAAATACCATCAAGGAGAGAAAGTTCCATGTTTTAGAAATACAGGTAAAATTTTCCCATTAATCTGATTTTATTCTAAACCTCCACGTTTTAGAATTAGAAAGTGAAATGATAGAATGATGATATTTGGGAGGCAGATTATTTTAAAATAAGAAGCATTTCAACTGTATTAAAGTGGTAAATACTGTATATGTTCAAGCCTAGAGATTAAGTTCAGTTGATAGTTTAACATGTAATTTTGGCCCTGTTTTACTATTCCAAGTTTCCTCAGAGGAAACACCCAGGTTTGAGTTTTATTAAAATTTATGTCATTTCGTTAGAAATTTTAACAGTTAATTTTCAATTGTTTGATACTTGTAGCTCTTTGCCAGAACTCCTTGAAAAAAAAAGACTTATTGATCTCCATACAAATGTTGCCACTGCTGTTTTAGAACATATAAAGGTAAATTTAACTTCTCCCTCCTTACAATATAACTACTAATTTTGTAGGTTTTAGACTTTTTAAGATTCTTATTCAGTATCTCATTGAGCCCTAACTGTAAGGTTGAGTTATAATTATTGAAGGCAGCATTATTACCTTCATTTTTGCACATGAGGAAACCAATCCAGGAAGGTTAGTGATTTGCCCAAGGTCACACATTCAGTAAGGAGAACTTAGCACCTGTGATATTTTTATTATGTTTCACTGCCTTAGTAATGCCTCTACATGTCCTACTTTGTTAATAATAGATTTGTATCCGAACATCAGTAATTCAGGTTTAGACACCCCTTTACTATAGTACTATCTGAAATATGTTGATAACATCACAATGAAATGCAACTTGGTTCTGAACATTTTAGTTTAAGATTAGTCTGTTAGCCTTATAGCTTCTTACTATCTCCCACTATACTGTGATTTTGAAACACATGTATTGGATAATCCTGTATGTTGTCTATCATAATTATTTTTTCTCATTACTTTATTCATAACTCCATATCAGTTTGATTTAATCCATTCATCAGTATTCTATTGTCATTTATTCTCTGGACATGGAACTGAATTCCAGTGACAGATTGGTGATATACCAGAATGTAGTTACTACTGACCCCTGCTTTCCATTTGAGATGATACATTTGAAAAAGCAATAAAAACTAAATATACTTTCTGTCTGTCAAACGTGTTGATAACAACTTGTATTTATGGAAAAGGGGATTAAACATTTTTTAATGATTTTAAAAGTCTTAGAGCACTAGAAAGGAGCTAATATAGATAGATTTGATCATTGTAGATCATAGAATTTAAACCTGCACAATTTCTATTAAGCTGACACCTGATTTTTTTCTTTGTTCCACTTCTTGATTTTGATCTTGCTATTTTCATATACCTACAGGAATAGAAATATAATTGTGCCGTCTATAGATGATATCTGATGATAACTTCCATATGTTGTACCTCTGTAAAGTGGAAAAAGCCTGCTCATTTTTTTTACCTGAGGTCATTGTCTCCAGTGAAGATAATATATATAACTGGTGGAATGTAACAGAGAGCTATATTCAGTGATTTCCTTCACTCAGAAAAGACAGACTTTGCTTACAAAGCTAATATAAAAAGTTAAATAAAACTGTTGTATTAAAATATAAGTTCTAATTTACATCGGCTTAACTATAGTTTTGTAATCAAGATTTTCTGATCTATTAAACCAATGCTCTTTGAGTACATGCTGGGTGTTTATGACAGTTGTTAACAGTCTATGTGTTACGTTGAGATTTAAACAGTTTTGTGGACTTTTTTTGACTTTAGTTTTTTCCAGGGTTTTTGGTTTTTCTTTGGAGGGGGCAGATCTCACAGCTGTAAAATCAGGAAGGTGCTAAACCCAGCTCCTACTTCCAAACCGAATTGTGTAACCCAAAGTGTTTAAAAGCATATTAGCATACCAATGGAAAGTGCACATTTTCATCTTTTTCATAAAACTTTACAAACACTATCCTGCCACAAATTTATATGAATATACTCTAGATCAAAGACTATGGTTTATGGTTTGAGGAAATTCTGGATAAAGTAATTTACTCAATTGTGTTTATTAAATGGCTCTGTGGGTATTGTGCGTGGCCCTAGAGATCCCATGGTAAACAAGATGGACAAGTTCTTTCTTCTCTTGGAGCTAATCTTACATTGACAAAAAGCAAAGTAAGCAATTAGAAAGCATGGCATTTAGGTGGTATGAAAACAGCAAAATAGGGTGATAAGAGGTAATAGACAGTAGCCCAGAGGGCTGTTCTAGAGGAAGTGAAATTGCCTTTGATGAGATGATGATTGAGTTGAGACCTGAATCACCCAAAGGAGCCAGTTAGTGAAAATCTCAGGGCCACCCATTTCAGGCAGAGGGAATAAGTGCTGCAAAGGCCCTAAGGCAAGAAGAAATTTACTATTTTAGGGACCTAGAAGATGACTAATGTACTCATAGTGAGGAGGGAAAGAGTTGATAAAACTATTGGATCAAGAGAAATAGGGATTTAAGTATGATGGAAGTCATTGGAGGTTAATGCCATGATTTGATTTATGTTTCAGCCAGAGAATGGTCTGAGGAGTGTTGAGGAATGGATGAGTTCTGGAAGATGGCTATTATCTTGTCTAAGTAGAGAATGGTGTTTTTTAAGGAAAAATTTACTTATAAAATTCTTTATGATGCTTATTTACAACTTTACATGAGCTATGAATCAACTTGTCCTAATGGAGCCATCTGTCTGATAAATTTTATTATGTCACCATGCCTGACCCAAAATTTCCTCTTTCAGACCTGGTTCCTTGGCTCTCTATAAAAGAACTTGTTTCTTCCTGGATTGCTAATAAGCAGAGCATCTTATACTAAGAAACTGATTTGTCATTCAGGGTGTTAAGTATTTTTATATAAAATAAATGTAAAATATGTATATAAAATAATTTTATATGAAATAATTTTTGTGCTATAACTCAAGGAAGACACCATTTTCCTAATAGGATCTGATATAAAGGACATTATGTAAGGTCATTTACTTGCAGAGGGAAAATTTCTTGTATAAGATGCCATGTTCCTTGTTGGATCATTCTAGGAATCCCGATTAATACCAGAAGTTTTTTTGTCTTTTAAATCTTAGATACAGGAGCATATTTATTTTAAATATTGGCATATAAATTATAATTGTATTTATTAAGCCACATACTCTGAGTTATCCTGATATTAGAAATTCTGTTAGTATAGAAAAATTGCAGTGTTTTTTGAGAAGAGTCCTGTCTTAATTAAAACATCTCTTTATTCTCCTATGTCAAAGCTAGCATGTAAATTGTGTTGCTTCCAATTTTTCTTATTACTTGTAGTTATAAAATTTTTCTTCTAGTTTTTATAATTATTAAATTTCCAACTTTAAAATATTTACTTCAAAATGATACATTTATTTGTGCCATTTTTATGTTATACCATCTGCCTCTGGCTATATAATGTTCAACAATAATTTTAAAAATATTTTTCTCCAATATCTCTTACTCTTTACTAGAATTTGTTGACCATCTGGGCTTCACTTCTTTGTAAACATTCATTCACTTAAGCAGTAAATATTTATTTATTATTGTTATTGTTATTAGCAAGAACATTATGACTCTTTATGCAGAGATCTCAGAACACATCTCTTGGTATTTGTCTTTATTGCAGTTTTGCATATTTCTTATTTTGGGATGTTTCGTTTGTACCTGCTGCTTATATTTCTTTAGATCATTTTCTAAAGCAGAATACTAGAAAAAATTAATCTCTTTAGAAGTCCTGGTAGTTATCCAGCAGTTGATATTTGGCAGCACAGCAGTTTGTGACAACTTTGACAAATATTATCATGTAAATTTATTGATACTCTAAAGATTTTAGTGGCTTGAGTAGTCAACTTTGGTTTAATAGGTTAAGAGTAAATTGTGAATTGTGAAGGAACTTTCCCTGCAGCGGACAGATTCTCTAGTTGTGTCACGGGAGCCTAGTTGCTCCAAGGCGTGTGGGATCTTAGTTCCCCACCAGAGATCTAATGTTTACCCCCACTTGTTGGTTATTACGTAATGGATTCTGAGATTACTTAAATTTGTAGACAGATTTCAGTATACTTTAATGATTACTGTCCCAGCTGCATAGCCACCTGGAATTAATTATTCTCTAGCATCAGAAACCTAAGAAAAGGAAAAGTCACCTACATGTAAGTCAGAGTAGAAGAGAGAGAGAAATGGCATACATGCTCTTTCCTTAGTGCTCCCACCTGAGAGGAAGAGCTCTCACATCTGATTGCTCCTTACCGAGGTAGCTGGCCAAGAATAAGTGGTTAATAAGCTCTTGGGAATTATTGGTGCTGGATCTTCATTTCTTTCTTGCTGCTTCCTGTGGAGAAAGTTAAGTACTGAGTTAGGTCTAAAGACATCCTCTGATCAAGCAAACATGTACCGACTTAGCTCTATATACACTGAGCAAGACTTAGCTCTTGCTAGCAATGCTAATTTTTAACTAGAGCACCTCCTTCAGGGGACTTATTCTTCTTTGGTCCAACTTCTTTATCTTTCTTAGGGGAAAATAAGCTTTCAAAATAAAGTAGAAACTGAACTGATCAGCACATCAAATTAACCAATGCCCTTTATTCCCTCGGAAACAGTGGTTGCTGACCACATTATTGCCATGCTAACATGAAACATCTTGTGTGTTTGCAAATTGAATTTTTTGTTTGTATTTGATTCCAGTCTATTTATGTCAATGGTATGAGTAGGAAAAGAGGTTTGTTTCTCTAAAACTAAGTTACCTGCCTTAGACTCAGTGAAGGTGGTGATTTAATTATTACTTAATTTAGTAGCAGTGGCAGGGGGCAGACAACAACTGTAAAACATTGAAAAATCTTGAAAGTGCTAGAATTGCTTTATGTTGTAATTGTAAACATTTATAAAGTTTTGTATATCGCTTCAAAGAAACTTGAAGTTATAGCTGATCACTTCAGTTCAGTTCAGTTCAGTCACTCAGTCGTGTCCGACTCTTTGCGACCCCATGAATCACAGCATGCCAGGCCTCCCTGTCCATCACCAACTCCCGGAGTTCACTCAGACTCAAGTCCATCGAGTCCGTGATGCCATCCAGCCATCTCATCCTCTTTTGTCCCCTTCTCCTCCTGCCCCCAATCCCTCCCAGCATCAGAGTCTTTTCCAATGAGTCAACTCTTCACTTGAGGTGGCCAGAGTACTGGATCACTTAACATGTGCATTATGCAGGAAAGAGAAAAATTTCAGTCCATGAACCTCAGTGCTCAGCCGTCTTGGGTCTACCTCAAAATTGACAGACAATTATATGTTTTAGATCTTAAGTTAAATTGTAGTGTTTAAACATGGATATACAGCCAGGTCCTTTTTTATTTTTTCTTTTGGCTGAGCTGGGTCTTCATTGATGCTTACAGACTTTATCTAGTTGTGGTATGTGGGGGGACCACTTTCTAGTGGAGGTATATGGGTTTCTCATTGCAGTGGATTCCTTTGTTGCAGAGCACGGGCTCTAGGGCATACAGCTTTGTAATTGTGGCACAAGAGCTCAGTCATTGCGGCTCACAGATTGACCCATGGGATGTGGAATATTCCCAGATCAGGGATCAGACCCATGTCCCCTGCATTGGCAGGCAGATTCTTAAGCACTGGACCAGCAGGGAAATCCCCCTTTTTTTTTTCTTTGCATTAACTGACTTCGATTAACTGATCACTGCTCTCCTGATCACTATAGGGAAGAAACTATACTGTCCTGTAAATCAGAACATTTCTCTGTCTGGATTTTGACTAATCTGTTTTAAATGATCTTTTATCCAGTACACTACTGAGTGAATGTTCATATGACCTTGCTGTCTTTTCTTCAAGGCAGGAGAAAATATATCCTGTAGCAGGAAGTCCCCAATTGACAGACTGTATCTTATACCTCCTTTCATCCCAAATAAGATTAGTCATTATCAGAAATTAAAGAAGTTTGCTTTACTCCAAGTATGACCAAAGACAGCTCTTCAATGTGTAAAATGTCTTTTAGTTTCTCACACTAAGTTTCTGGACACCTCTTCCACATCTTCAAAAAACAAAGTGTGGAATTACCTTTCTCTTTCACTTTTCCACCGTCAGGTTTCATGAAGATAAAGCTTTGTCATTAGCAAGACTCAATAGATTCATAAAGGTTACATTCAAAGAATTAAAGACTTCTCACAACTCAATAGAGAAAATGCACAACCCAATTTTTAAAAGGGCAAAAAGTTTGAACAGAGATTTGACTGAAAAAGATATCCGAGTGATGAAGAAGTTCAACATCAACAATAATTAGAAAAATAGCAAACTAAAACCATAGTGAGATACCTCTGCATATCTATCAGAATGTCTAAACTTTAAAATATTGATCACGTCAGCCTTTGGCAAGGATGCAGAACTAGAACTCTCATATTTTGCTGGTAGCAGTGTAAAATGGTGCACCCACTTTGGAAAACAGTATCTCTGTTTCTTAAAATGTTAAACACAAATCCATCATGTGCTCCAGCCATTCTACTCCTAAGTTTACTCAAGATAAATGAAAGCAAATGTGTTCATTATACATGAATATTCATAGCAGCTCTTTGTCATAGCCCCAAACTGGAAATCAGTCAGATGTCTATCAACAGGCTAATTAAGTAAACAGAGTCCAGTATATCTATACAGTGGATAGTATTCAACGATTAAAAAGGCGCTACTATTAATACATACAACAGTGTGTACTCAATGAATCTCAGAGTAATTACACTGAGTGAAAGAAGCTACATACAGAAAAAAAGAGCACATAATCTATAGTTGCGTTTATAGAAAATTCAGAAAAAGGCAGGCTAATCTATAGTCACAGAAAGTAGGACATGAAGAACGGTGTTGGAGAGTAAAAGAAGGATATTTACAATGAGAGAATTTCCTTAACTGATGTGAATGATATGTTCACTATCTGGATTGTGTATATGGTTTCATGGGTATATACTTACATTAAAACTTAACCAAATTCTGTGTTTTATATGTTATTTTACTTTGATAAAAGTGAAAAACATAATGCTTAGCGTTCACCTACTTCAGATCATCTATAAGTAAGAAAACAGATTTTTATTAAGTCATTGAGAAAACCAAAGACTAATTTTGGTAATGTGAGTTTTTGGCTTTACAGCTTAAATGACATAGAATAGCAAGAAACAGAGGATATGCTACATAGTTTGTGAGTGGGTAAACCTGGGAGGGTTTTTTTTTCCAGTCTTTTCCCTTATAAGAATATGCTGTAAGTTAAACACAGAGAGGAGAAGCAGACTTGTGATGAACAGTCTCAGATGTTTACAATGAAAGGAGAGGACAGATGCATTCCTTAACTTTTTAAATAGGTATCTCACATTTTACTTATTTATACCTTGACTTGTTCTACAGAATTTAAGGTCACTTACAATGTCAGCACGTAGAATAACAGAATAGAGAATAATTCATAAGCACCAGGGGTATACAAATCAGACTAGAAAGTAGAAAGTCAAACATTGCCCTTATAATTCCTCAGTCCTGTGGCCCCCATTTTCCAGAGTCCTTCACAAACCTACTGGGGAACTTAGGACTAGAAGGAACCTTGGGACAGAGTTCTTAGCAGATTCCATGAGATAGTAAGGTTTCTTCTTTTTTGGTCAAATAAAGTTAGAAGTAAAATGTGCTGTATCTTCCTCTTAGAGATTCATAATGCAGCGTTATATATGCATTTTAAAAACATTTTTAAAAAACGTAAACTCTGTTGACTTTGGAACGCTTCTAGGGATTATTTCTTAACCAACTGTAAGAACTAGCACCCTGCAGAACGTATTTTGTGAAATATTCTTCATTTAATCATTGAAGGAAATAAGATATACCTCTTACCTCCAAAAAAGGTAAAATATTCCCTAGTTAATGGCAGAGTTGGAACTCATACCTAAAACTCTTTGTATTTTGAACTTTGACTTGTAATTTTTTTTTTTGCTATGCTATGTATCATTGTTATTCTGTTTCAGTCCAGCTCAGTTTATCAAGTAAAGTCAAGAATACCTCATTTAAAGAAGAATTTTGCATTCTTTTACTCAACTCCTTCTGATAGTGCCATTTTGGCTTTCTTTCCTCTGTACTTGTTGATCACCTATAATGTACAGTTCTGTAGATGGTCCTTATTTTAATCCAGTAAAAACATTCACATCTTGATTGTTATGTGAATTCACCACAAATTCCCCACATATATGTAAATTATGTGTATTACCAAAAAAATAAATATATACTAATTGACAAGTATACTTTCCTGTATACAAAAGAAGCAATAAATTTTTCTTGAGGAGAATGTAATTTTCCCTCCTCTTTATCTGTGGTGTATATGGAATCTGACCTGGATTTGAATCTCAACTCTCTGCTTCTACTCTGGTAACCTGGAATAAATCTATGTTTCTTTGTGTCTGTTTCTTCATCTTTAAAATGGGATTAATAATTCCTAGTTTATAGTGTTGTCTGGAGAATTAAATGAGATAATCTGATTTTGTAGCTTTTAAACACTATTCTCTGATACCCTAGACTCAATAGAGACATTTAATTGGTCACTTGTATCTATTTTATGTTTAGGGTTCTGCAGAAGATTTGGTTTGAGAAAGAGGGTCCTGAGGTTCTCTGTTTAGAAACATTTGAAAGCCATAGCTGTAAGTAAAGTGCCTTGCACATACTAGATACTGAACAGGCACTAGTTCTCTTACGCAGGTTAGATCTTTACTTCATTCCTTTCCCTCCCCCATGAGGCTCCTTCCCAGTCAGTATATTGAAATGCTGCATGATTTTTATTTAACTCCTTTATGGAAATATAGTTCACATACCATACAATTCACCTTTTTAAACCATACAATTTAGTGGTTTTTACTATTTTCAGAGAGTTACACAACCATAATCACAAGGCAATTTTAGAACATTATCACCTTCAAAAGAATGTCTACCCATTAGCCATCAGATTAACTTGTTTTTTAATTCTGCCTCCATTGTTATTAGAAGTTAAAATGTGGATAAGTTAATACGTCAAGAAGAGCAAAACGAGTCTGAGTGGCCATGTTTCTTCATTTATGCGGGTACACACGCTAGAGTCCATTATGGCATTTAACATGCTTGATTTTATATCTATTGAATCACGAATGCTTGATTCTCTGCATTTTTCACTTCTGGAAGTTCATTTATCTACTTTCATAACTTTTAAAGATGATTACTTGATCTGTATATGTCTTGCTCTGAGCTTAGAAATTTGACATATATTTTGCTACAAGACAGGTGCTTTGTTAGACTCCTAGGGTTAAACAATTAGAAACATTCTAGGAAGTTTATAGTTCTAGAAGGGTATGTAAACCAAAGAGAGTAATGTGGTGTAATCATTGCTGTTACGGAGAAGTGTGTGAAGTGCTGTCAGTACACACTTAAGGGCTTAATTAATTCTCCCAGTGAAGAAGGAGATTGGGAAGGAGCAGGAAAGGGAAGAAACAGAGGTTGAAGGGTTCTAGAGAAGCTGCAAAGATGCTGGACCTTGAAAAATTAGTAGAATTCACTGGGCAGGTGATGGAGGAGAAATGCATTCTAAAAAAGCTAAGAGAATAATTCAAGCCCAAGCTTGAGGATTAAAAGCATTCACTAATTTTAATGAAAAGTCAGTGAGTTAATTGATGTGACTAAAGGGAACTGAACCTGGTGAATAGTGGTAAAACAGGAAAGTTGGCTGGAGCAGATTGTGAGGCCCTGAAAGTCAGCCTAACACCTTATTTTATCTCCTTCCCCCTTCCATTCTCGGCTTTAGTCTACAGATAATTAGCCTTTCCCAGTCTAATATTTATGTTAACATAGGGCTTCCCTGGTGGCCTCGGTTGGTAGATAATCCGCCTGCAGTGCAGGAGACCTGGGTTCGATCCTTGGCTTGGGAAGATCCCCTGGAGGAGGGCATGGCAACTCACTCCAGTATTTTTGCCTGGAGAATCCTCATGGACAGAGGAGCCTGGCGGACTGCAGTCCATGGGGTCACAAAGAATTGGATGCAGCTGAGAGACTAAGCACACACAGTTCCTACTACCATCATTTTATTTCCCAGGAATTATCTTTGGCTTTTTTCACTCTTTTCCTTCCTACGTACATTCTCATGTTAGTTATTAAGTATACGTCTCTGTTCCCATTCCCACAGTCACCACTGTGGTCACTTTCCTAGGATCTCCTTCCTGTTTCTTTTGTTCATTTTTGATGCTGCATTTTTCCATTCCTAGTACTTTAGCGTCTATCTATTTTGTTTATTCAAAGTAGCTTTATACAGTAATTAAAATAGTTCCTATATCAGGGAATCTAAAAAAAAAAAAACGTGGAGAGCCATTTGTAAAAAACAAAAACTCTATTACAAAGTTTAGTAACTCTTATCTCAACTTCACTCAAGGAAATTCTCCGTGTACTGGTGTAGAATATATTGCTGAGTGAAAACAAGGGACAGCAGAGTATAGTATATTGCCTTTTGTGTCAGAAAGCAGAGGGATATTAGGATATAGATACTATTTGCTTGTATTTGCATAGAGAAGCTGAAAAACTATAGGAGAAATAAATAGCCAAAGAAGCAGGTGGAAATGGGGTAGAAAAGGACAGGAGTGAGGACAGGTCTCAGTATATTTACCTTTTCATGTTTTGATTTTCAAGCTGAGTATTTCATCTGTTTAAAGCTCTGGCCTTGTAATGCCACAGTGGAGGAGTGGGATTGAGGGGTTGATCACCTGTTGGCTCATGTATGAAATCACTGCTGAATCTGCCATTCAGACCTATCCACTCTGATCATGCCTTGATATCCCTTTAACCAGGGCTCTGCTGGTGGCTCAGACAGTAAAGAATCCACCTGTAGTCGAGAGACCTGGTTTCGATCCCCAGAGAAGGGGATGGCTACCCACTCCAGTATTCGTGCCTGCAGAATCCTGTGGACAGAGGAGCCTGGAGAGCTGTAGTCCATGGGGTCGCAAAGAGTTGGACATGACTGAACAACTAACACACAAACACACACACACACACACACACACAGAGGAGCCTGGTCAGACACAACTGAGTGACTAACATGCACACACAGGCATACTCACACGCACGATTCCTTTAAGTGAAATGAACTGTGTCTATCCATGTCCCCAAATCACTTTCAGAACAACAGAATTCATCACTTCCTTCTGTATAATTGGTTAATATTTATTTCATTCTATCATCTTAATTTACTGTTTATTTATATTCTGTATTTATATTTTGATTCTTTATTGATATCTCTGTGTTCTCATTTATTTCATGAATGATTTCTACTTAGATTGGTAACATCTTCAGTAGTAAAACATGTTCTTGTCTCTCGCATCTTATCTGAAGCATAATCTAATAGATGCTTCATGATTTTTATTTACCTTGGATTATCCTAACATGTTAATTTCATTTGGATTTTAAATTAGAAGAGCTGCCGTACAGAAAAGCAAAGTTTGACTACTTTTGCGTTAATTAAAGTTCAAAGTATTTAGTGGGAAAATTAATGAACAGTTTAAGCCATTGAAAATAGGATAACTTTCTGTCTAGTTATAAAATTATGTGGATTTACTCACTAAAGAGTAAACATAACTTGACCACTTGACATTAATTTGCATGAAATAGTGTTATTTGTATGCTAGTTACTTATTAACACAATAATTGAGATTTGTGTGACTTTTGTCTTTGTTACCATACGACATGCAGAGTTATTGTAAATTTATAAGTCAAATATAAATGAAATAGTCAATCTCATTTTTTACACTAAGTGTATGGTTAAAAGTAAAACAAAAGTAAATTCTACTAGGAAATTAACATTTGTTTTTAAAATTGATCATAGAAAATAGGCACTGGTAAGCAGAGAGGTTTTTAGTATGTTTTTATTAATGTTCTCTAATCTGATACTTATTTTGAAACAGGCAAGAAAACTGGATGTGTATTTTGAATATGAAGAAAAAATAATGAGCAAAACTACTCTGGATAAATCTCTTCTAGATATAATATCAGACCCTGATGGTATGTATCATAAATTTGAGGTTAATATAAGTTTTTCATCTGATGAATCCAATATTTCAATTTGAGTAAAATTTGAATAGAATTATTATTTTTCTCACAATCTTTGCTATTAATGAGATAATTGAGCTATTTCCTGTTGAAAAGTTTGTAGCATAGCAGTTCCTAAATTAGAAAAATTATTTGCATTTTATTTTATTGAACTCTCCTTTGAAGGTATGCTTTATTAATATATTAGTATATAAGCACTTTTTATATTCATTTGTTTAAAGTGATATATTTGAAGCTCAATTTCTGCTGGCTCCAGCAAGATCTGAAGGTAAAACATTCAAACCAAGCATGACACACATTCTAATTTGGTTTAACCCTATAGAGTTTCCTAAAAAGATGTGTCAATATCTAAAACTGAATTCTGTTTTAAATACTTTGGCAGTTCACTTTTAACTCTGTTGACAATCCCTTTATATTTATCTAAGTATATGTTCTTTAGATTTTCTTTAAACAAGATATAACTATTTGTACTTATAATCTAATTACTGTGTTCAGTTACAATGATCATAAAGTCTGCGTAGAGTTTTAGCCTCTAAAATTCTCTAAACTTTAGAGACTTGATAATTTCAGAAGAGTTTTCAATTCAGATCTCAGCTCTTTTCAAAAATGAATAAAAATAATATAAGCTATTAAGCTTCTATTTTACATACAAGTTCTTCAGCTGATAATGGTTTTTGAGTTATTGTTTTGGTTATGACTTAGATTTTATATCAAATTGAAAGATAAGAAACAATTTTTTTGAAATGTTTGTAATTAAAAGGTTCTATTCATAAAAATTTCTGAGAATCTCTAGTATTGAGAGATTTATAAAAAGCTAGATTTGTGGGGAGAACATAATATTTTGAAGGTATGTGTACTTTACAGTGAAAACATATGTAACATATATCTAAGTCCATCACTTAAGAACTATTTCTTGTTATTTACAATCAGTTTTGAGTAAAGTTTAAGCAAAAAATATGCTGATTAAAAAAACAATCAGAACCTTTTTCATTTCCCTTACTTTCTCAAACCAATTCATTTTTAAAGACATTAAGTAGAGCAGAGCAAGGTAGACGTTCATACACAGTGCCAGTCTATATCACTTTTGTTCTTTCAGTCACTAAGTCATGTTCAAGTCTTGTGACACCATGGACTGTAGCCCTCCGGGTCCCTCTGTCCTTAGGATTTCCTAGGCAAGAATATTAGAGTGGGTTGTTCTTTCCTTCTCCAAGTACTGCTTTAGTCCAGAACAAGATGTCAGAACCCAAGCAGAATGAGAAGGCATCCACAAATCAGGTAGAGGGATGGTTGGTAATCTAACTTGAGGTATTAGAGTCCCAAGTGAGGTGAGCATGATGTCCATATGTGGGAGCAGTTTAGTCCTGGAGTCTGAGGGTCCTATCAGATTAAGGAGGGTGACCCTGCACAGGACAAACCAGGCATTGGCTCAGATGGGGTAAGAAATATAGCCAGGCACATGTGTGTGTCCATTGTAGGGAATCAGAACCAGATTGGAGTGAGACGACATCTATGCAGGCAAGCAGACAGTAGCAGAGTTAGGATATTTGTTACATACAGGGTACTGGTTAAATAAGTAAATATATCAGATAATATAATGGGAGCGAGGTTTCCCATTGTCAGAGATGAAAGTTACAAATATTAAAAGGAAGAAAACTAGAATGAAACCTGTAATATTGGAATTGGAGGTGCCGATGTGGACTTGGTATTTGCACTAAATACTTATCAAATAGGAAGTAACTATAGATTTTCTGTGTGTGTGTACTCAAATATATGCATTCCCTAGTTCTGCCACTTGAGCAGAATGAGGAGCAACAATTCTCCAGTAGTAAAACTTTTAGCTTCTCTATTCCACTTTCCACTAGGACTCATTGGCGAAATAAATGGTTGATTCTAGGAAGAGGAAGTACAAAATAAGCCTGAAACATTGTGTTGTATCAGAAAGCAAGGAAAGTACTCAAAACATGATGGAATGTATCAAAAAGAACCCAAAAGTCAGCTTGAAGAGGCCCCCAATGGCCAGATCATGACAGTACCAAAATAAATAATGATGATAACATTATAACATACTGAATGAAATAGGAAGCCATGAGTCCATGCAGATATAATTAATGAATATATAGAAATTTTCCAGATTATTTACACAGTTTCAAAGTACCTCCGTACAAAATACTTATTACTTACAGAAGAAGAAAAATAACTTGACAGGGGAGAAGCCTGATAGATGCCTTATTAGGTAATCACATTGAACATCAGCAGTAATGAGGCATACTGAAATAGTGTACCACCCGAAAGATTCAGTATAAAAATACAGTATCACTTTTGTTGTATTCCTGTCAAAGATGTACAGCCTGAATCTAATCATGAGGAAATTCAGTCAAAAATTAATTGTGGAGTATTCTACCAAAAGGAAGGAAAAAATAACCTATAAGCCTTATCAAGGCCATGAAGTCAAGAACGACTTGAGGAACTGTTTCATACAGAAGACAACTGTATATAAGAGATGACAGCTCTTCGCAGCAACACATGATTCTTTTTCCCATAAAGGATATTATAGAGACAGTAGGTGAAACTTGGAGTGACATCTAAGGATTAGATGGTACTAAAGGACCAACACTAATTTTCTGATTTTGATATGTTAGTCTGTTCTGTTATTTTGAAGTTACTATATTTGGAGAATGTCCTTAACATTTGGGAATGGTAGGAAAGCAGTTCAACACCTTACTCTCAAATTTTCCAGGGAGAAAAAAGCTCCCTGAATTATACTTAAAACTGTTCTCTGAAGTATCAAATTATTCAGTGAGGAAACTCTGCCTCTAAAATAGCAGTTGCAGTAGAAACTTGAATGTGACCAGAGGATCCAGCCTTTAGCTGCTAGCTCCAGACTCTGGAGTACTCAAGTTGTAAAGGAGACATTTTTCCTATTTCCATTTAGCTCCGCTGTGACTAATGTCATTATAAGCATTGCATGCCCTCCAATTCTTAGCATCCTATGACTTAAAAACTTTAGCAGAGGCTTTAGGACATTGACCCTGTTGGAATTATAAATATGTTTCTCCTTGTCGAAGAGTGCCTTCTCGAAGCAGAATAAGCACCCACCCTTAGAAAAGGGGGAAATACCAATAACCTCAGATATGCGGATGACACCATCCTTATGGCAGAAAGTGAAGAAGAACTAAAAAACCTCTTGATGAAAGTGAAAGAGGAGAGTGAAAAAGTTGGCTTAAAGCTCAACATGCAGAAAATGAAGATCATGGCATCTGGTCCCATCACTTCATGGGAAATAGTGTCAGACTTTATTTTGGGGTGCTCCAAAATCACTGTAGTTGGTGACTGCAGCCATGAAATTAAAAGACGCTTGCTCCTTGGAAGGAAAGCTATGACCAACCTAGACAGCATATTAAAAAGCAGAGACATTACTTTGCCAGCAAAGGTCCGTCTAGTCAAGGCTATGGTTTTTCCAGTGGTCATGTATGGATGTGAGAGTTGGACTATGAACAAAGCTGAGTGCCAAAGAATGATGCTTTTGAACTGTGGTGTTGGAGAAGACTCTTGAGAGTCCCTTGGACTGCAAGGAGATCCAACCAGTCCATCCTAAAGGAGATCAGTCCTGGGTGTTCATTGAAAGGAATGATGTTGAAGCTGAAACTCCAGTACTTTGGCCACCTGATGCGAAGAGCTGACTCATTTGAAAAGACCCTGATGCTGGAAAAGATAGAGGGCAGAAGGAGAAGGGGACAACTGAGGATGAGATGGCTGGATGGCATCACCGACTTGATGAACATGGGTTTGGATAAACTCCGGAAGTTGCTGATGGACAGGGAATCCTGGCATGCTGCAGTTCATGGAGCCGCAAAGAGTTGGACACGACTAAGCGACTGAACTGAACTAAAGCCAAAGCTTTCTGGCTGGAGCACCAAAAAGGGAAGGCCACGGAAACTGGAAAGTACCAGGGCGGTTACAGAAGGAAGGAAGGAGCTCAGCAAAGCAACCCCATAAAGTTGTTAATGAATTCCTGGGCTCACCTCTGAGTTGTTCATGCCTAAATCTGATTCTACACAGCAATTCCAAGGATTGAAAGGTGAACGACAAGATGACCTCCAAATTCCTATACTGGCTCCTCGGCAGTGGAACAGAGCTGAGTAGCACTGCAGACATTTTGAAAATAGAGTCCATGACAGAACCACAACTCACAGAGGCTGGTAGGAACTTTGGCCTGAACCCAGACAGGCTAATTACCTGTTAAAACAAAAATACCAGCTTTCTCCTAGGATTTGAACAAGACCCTTCATCCTGTAACCTATTTCAGAATGTTTAAAATACAATATCTATTTGTAAACATAAGAACTTAGGAGAGCCTGTCTTTCATCTCTATTACCAAGTCTTCGTCATATTTAGGGAGTAAGGATAATTTGAAGATAAAAAAAAATCAATGAGTCATCAGTCAGTATGTTTTGAAAAAATTATTCTTGTTTTTATTCTATAGTGAAGTATAACAATTCTGAGTTCTTACATGTTGGGATACACTTTGAAGTGAGAATGCATATTGGTATTTGTTGAATAGTGAAACTGAGTTACCCATGAGAACTGTCTTATCACTTTGCACCAGAGCACACCTAGTAACTGAGGGGAGAATAAAGATTCTCTGGACAGTCTCTGGCTTTGGATAATAGAAGTAGCTCAGAATACTCACTGAAAGCAAGAAATTTCTCTGAAATCTTTTATTTTGTCCTAAAATTGCAGGCAAATATAATCTGCATAATACAGTGGTATATTATACTATAGACATGGTTTTTCCAAATCTTCATAGACCTTTCAAAAGGAGGAGAAATGTACATTTATTTAGTGGCTCCAATCTCAGAAGTATGACCTTGGGGCTCAGTTAGATGGTTTTAGCCAGCAAGGTTTCATGAACTAGTGCATGGTGCGGGGAGCAGGCAACTGGTTTCCTAGGATAGTCCCATTTTTATACCAAGTTGTCCTTACATAAGTATTATTTAGCACCCCCCTTTTCATTTCAAAAGGGTATTGTTTTAGAATTATATGATTATCCTACCTATACCATTTTTTTCTTCTTAAGTTTATATCTGAAAAATTAATCTCAACATTATAGACAGTTTGGAAGATAGACTGCAGATGGTAATCCTGTAATCCTGTAGTATTTCATCTTTTTCCATATCTGTATTTTACATGGTTGTAATTTAGTGCCTATAACGTTAAATCATTTGAATCAAGAAGCTTATTTTGTCACATTTATGTATACCTTGAGTTTATAGTCTTGACTATAATACATAACAACTGGAATTATGAAAGTCTTTTTTTCCCTCATCTGTTTCCCCTTTGTAGCAGGAACTCCAGAAGATAAAATGAGGCTGTTTCTTATCTATTACATAAGTGCACAGCAAGCACCTTCTGAGGTATGTCCTCTGTATTCAGTTATTGGGAGGAAAGGGGGATACTCACTTGTTTCAAAAATAGAAGTAAAAACCACTATGGCCAAATGATCATTTCATTCCTTCCTTTAAAAGAAAAACAGTTTCTTAAGGCTGGTTCTATTTACTGCTGAATTTTATAGCAGTATTTGTCACCAAGAGAACGATTTACTCACAAAATATCTCACCCCTTTTAAGTTGTTTGAACATGAACAGAATTCAGGTGGCCAAAATTCTTATTTCTGGAAATAACTATTCTAAACTAAGTTAACCAAGTTTGTTCTACTTTTTTTCGAAGATTGAGCTTACCATTTCTCATGATGTGATGATCCTAGAAGTTCCATTTCTTTAAGCTGTAGCCACTAATACTTACAAGAAATTAAGCTTTAACCGAAAAATTTGGTAATATTTTGCAGTTGTTTAAAACTAATGTCCTTTATAAAATACAAAGAAGTCACTTGGAGGAAAATAACTTAAGTTCCAAAAGTTATATAAATACTATAATTTCATAAAATTAAACTTCAGATTCAACATCTGTCATGATTCATATAAAAATAGCATTGAAATTTTATACTAAAGTAAAAAAAAAAAGCTACTTTTATGTTAGAATACATTTCTAAGAATGATTGGAAAATGATCAGTTTTCCTTTCTAGATTTTTTTTTTCCCCTCAGTGGAAGAGTAGATTGTGGGATATTTTATTGTTTTCCTTCTCTTTCATGAGCCATCAGCTGCTTTTGAGGGAAAAAAATTTTTTTAAGTGTGCAGTGGTAATTGACTTACTCTGAAGGAAGCAGTGATTTTTGTATTGTTGCTGCACTGGAGACCTGTTAACTCTTCCTGATATTAACTTGTATAGTTTTAACTAGATGAGCAACTAGCATAAGGACCTTGGGAAAGACACCTAGAATGATAACAGCTGTTGCAAACTGCTTTCCTTTGCTGATAGCAATTATTTTTCTGATGTCTGGTAGATTGTGAGGTTTCTTTTTATTTGACATGTTAAAACAGAAAAGTAAACCAGTATTTGCTTTAGGTCAATTCTGCTTTGTCCCAGGAATATGTCTCTTGACTTTTAGTTAGAAAGTTCCGTAGTCCCCCCTTATCCAAGGGAGATATAATCCAAGACCCCCATTGGATGCCTGAAACCATGAATAGTACCAAATGCCCCCTCAACCATATATACTGTTTTTTCCTATACATACATACTGATGATAAAAGTTTAATTTTTAAATTAGACACAGATTAACAAAAATGGCTAATAAAATAGAGTAATTATAACAATATACCATAATAAAAAGTTATATGAATGTGGACTCTCTCAAAATACAGTTATTATACTCATCCTTCTCATGTTGATGATGTCAGCTGATAAAATGCCTGTGTGATCAGATGAAATGAGGTGAATGATGTAGCCACTGAGATATAGCATTAGACTACTATGAGCCTTCTGACATGAAGGAGAATCATCTGCTTCAGGTGATCCTGTGTCATCAAGCCATGATGATTTTGATGGTTAGATGTCAGGAGCAGAGGATGTCACTGATTGGGGCAGGACTGAGCAGGACAGCGTGAGATATCATCATCGTGCTTTTCCAAACGAACCTGGAAGGCAAAACTGCTGATGAGGGGTGACTACAATATAGGTTTCTTTCTAGAAAGATCTCTGTCATTAATGGGGGTATACCTATAGCTTAAGGGATTCTAAAAACCTATTTATAATATTTTCTTAGGAATATATGAAAGTGAAAATTGCTCAATTGTGTCCAGCTCTTTGCAACCCCATGGCCTATATAGTCCATGGAATTCTCCAGGCCAGAATACAGGAGTAGGTAGCCATTCCCTTCTCCAGAGGATCTTCCCAACCAAGAATTGAACCCAGGTCTCCCACATTGCAGGCGGAT
Source organism: Capricornis sumatraensis (assembly GCF_032405125.1). NCBI lineage: Eukaryota > Metazoa > Chordata > Mammalia > Artiodactyla > Bovidae > Capricornis > Capricornis sumatraensis. The sequence goes on from NC_091087.1 coordinate 48,588,438, forward strand.
TCTTTACCAGCTGAGCCACAAGGGAAGCCCAAGAATGCTGGAGTGGGTAGCCTATTCCTTTTCCAGCAGATCTTCCTGACCCAGGAATCAAACCAGAGTCTCCTGCATTTCAGGCAGATTCTTTACCAACTGGGCTATCAGGGAAGCCCATATGATTTTATTTATTTTTGGTAAGAATTATGTCTTTTTATAAGTAATCATTAAGAGGCTTGGGGCAGATTTTGACTATTAATGTCAAATTGAAAGTGTTGGTTGCTCTCTTGTGTCTGATTGCAACCTCATGGACTGTAAGCCACCAGGCTCCTCTGTCCATGGAATTCTCCAGGCAGGAATACTGGAGTGGGTAGCCATTCCCATCTCCAGGGACGCTTCCCAACCCAGGGATTGAACCCAGGTCTCCTGCATTGCATGCAGATTCTTGACCATCTGAGCCACCAGGGAAGCTCACTGTCAGATTAATAGCTCCCAGTATATGAAGCAGCTCTGATTGATGGTGAGCTTAAAAGTTTCTTTTTCTTAGAAAAGTTTTATAATGGAGTTGTTGTGATAGCTCCCGTGACATAAATTCAACTGGACTTTACTCGTTAGGAAATAAAAGACTAAGAAAGAGAACTATTTAACTATTAAAAAGTGTAGGTCACCTGCTGTTCAGTTAATAACTTTGGAAATTTACAGTGAATATGAGATGGGACCACCTGAATCTGCAGTGATTCCCTAAGTCAGCATCACTCCCTTCATGTTTCCAGTTTTGAAATATTCTTGATCAATCCAGATATTCATTTAATGCTTATTCCAAGGACAAACAATCTATGTCCACAGTGGAGGAAACACTGACTCTGTTGGGCTTGCTGAGGGATGACAAAACACCATACTGCTTAGGTGATTTGGGAGCCTGTTAAAGGTAATTTTCACTGTATGTGATTTTTGTCTTGGGTACTCATTTGGGTGCTCCCTTAAGGTACCACTCCACTTACTTAGGTGCTCTTGCCTTTAGTCTTAACTTTTTGACTAATCAGATGACAACAAACAAAATGGTCTCTTTCATGAAAGTAAAGATTTTTGTCATATTCTTATTTCAGGCTGATTTGGAGCAGTACAAAAAAGCTTTAACTGACGCAGGATGCAACCTTAATCCCTTACAATATATCAAACAGTGGAAGTAAGTTTTGTTATTCTTAAGTTCCTATCATTTAAGAAAGTACAATGGAAGTCAAGTTCCAAGAAAACTGGAAATGTTACCAAGAAAATTTAACAGTGCCTTAGTATTTTTTGTTGTTGTTCAATGGCATAAATATTTCTTTATCTCCCCTACTTTTTCCACAACTTTATATAAAATATTGCTGCCTTTCTTTCCTAGACATTTTTTTTCCTATATTTTCTTCACTGGTGTGAGATGAAAAAGTCAAAGACTGAAATGTTTTAGGTCAAATGGCTCTAAAACATTTTTAAGATGTTTTAATTTCACTAGTAATCAGAGAAATGCAGATTAATATAATAGGAAGATTTAGAAAATGTGCCAAGGATCCAGGAAAATTGATGAGTCTATACTCCACTATTAGAAATATAAATTGTCAAAATTTTGCTCACTGGTATAAAACGTATTTTTAAAAGGAATAGCTTTGACCTAGCTTTCTCTTCGGATACGGCTAAAGCGACTTAGCAGCAGCAGCAGCAGCTTTCTCTTAAGAATTAATCCCAAAGAAGAAACTGGAGTTAGAAAATCTTAGAAGCAGTTATTATAATCAAATTTTGAAAATCAACCTGATTGTCAAGGAATAGGATTGAAATTATATCATTTCTACAAGAAATGCAACTGAGTCATTACAAATCATGTTGTGGGTTGATTCAGCAGAGGGGGCCTAAGAGGGGTGCTCGGAAATGGCCCTCAGCTCCCTCCCCTGGAGGCACAGAGGGCTGGGGCCTTGGTGAATGGCTTTCTTGCTAGCCACTTGTGGAATTATTAGACCCACTCCCAGAGGGTCTGGGAGAGGGTCTGGCTCCCATCCCTGAGTTCCCAGGGACTCTGCTGCTTGCCCAGGCCTTGGGCATGAGTGTGATTCTCTCCCTGCCTCCATCCCGTCACCGCCTGGGGGTTTGGATTCAGGATTTATTCCTAGTGTCCAAGACTTTAATAAGAAACTTACAGAGGCTGATGCTTACTACAGATCTTGATAGAACAGTTGAAGCTTTTTGATGACAAACTTCAAAACTACAAACAAAGATGATGAACAGAGAAAGAAAATTGAAACCCTCAAAGAGACAACAAATAGCATGATAGAATCAATTAAACACTGCATTGTATTGCTGCAGATTGCTAAAGACCAGTATATTGCAGAGAATTATACAGATAAAATTATAAGTACTGTTAATCCTGTGGATGTCCCTTGGAACCTGTGGTCAACACAGTGCCTTCCCAGACTGTCTTACCTCCAGAACCTACTCAGAGGTTCTGTAAGTCAGAGCAGCGTCCATCTTCTCTACCAGTTGGACCTGTATTAACAACCTTGGGACATTATCAGACTCAAATACCAAATAGTATAGGCAGTGGCCACTCACCACCTAGTAGTAGTCTGACTTATCCAAGCCAGGTCAACTTGTCTCCAAACAAAGTCCCAGAGTTCTCTTACTCTAGCAATGAAGATGAATTCTATGATACAGATGAGTTCCATCAGAGTGACTCATCCCCAAAACACTTAGTAGATTCCTCTGGATCTGTTGATCCAGTCTTGACATACAGCTGCTCGGGAAATAGTCTAAAGGCCCAGATACCACAGAATCACTTAATTCTTCCATGTCCAGTGGAACAAGTGATGCTGACCTTTTTGATTCACGTGATGATAGAAATGATGAAGGGGAGGCAGGGTCAGTGGAAGAGCACAAGAGCATTATCATGCATCATTGCACTTGGATCTTACAAAGGTAGTTCTTCCAACATTTATTCTTGAAAAAAGATCTCTTTTAGAAACATATGCAGAGTTTTTACACATCCGGTCCTGTTTGTGAGTATTAGTGACCAGAGAATGCCAGAGACCAAATGGTTCAGGTTGTGAAATGGTATCTCTCAAGCTTTCACGCAGGAAGGAAAGAATTGGTTATCAAAAAGCCATACAACCCCATTTTGGGAGAAATCTTTGAGCGTCAGTGCACATTACCAAATGATACTGAAGAGAATGCAGAGCTAGTTTCAGAAGGCCCAGTTCCCTGGGTTTCCAAGAATAGTGTAACATTAATGGCTGAGCAGGTTTCTCATCATCCGCCCATTTCAGCCTTTTATGCTGAATGTTTTATTAAGAAGATACAATTCTGTGCTCATATCTGGACCAAATCAAAATTCCTTGGGATGTCATTTGGAGGTGCACAACGTAGGGCAGGGCTGTGTCTTGTGTCTAGAGCATGGTGAACATTACATTCTCACATTCCCCAGTGGTTACGGCAGATCTATCCTCACAGTGCCCTGGGTGGAACTAGGTGGAGAAAGCAATATTAATTGTTCCCAAACTGGCTATAGTGCAAATATCATCTTCCACACTAAACCTTTCTATGGGGCCAAGCAGCACAAAAATTCCCTGAGATTTTTTCTCCAAATGACAAGAAGTCTTTCTGCTCAGTTGAAGGGGAATGGAATGGTGTAATGTATGCAAAATACTCAACAGGGAGAAATACAGTTTTTATAGATACCAAGAAGTTGCCTATAATGAAGAAGAAAGTGAGGAAGCTGGAAGATCAGAATGAATACGAATCCCACTGCCTTTGGAAAGATGTCACTTTCAACTTAAAAATCGGAGACATTGATGTAGCAGCTGAAGCCAGGTATAGACTTGAAGAAAGACAAAGAGCAGAAGTCCAAGAAAGGAAGGAAAAGGAAATTCAATGGGAGACAAGGTTGTTTCATGAAGATGGAGAATGCTGGGTTTATGATGAACCATTACTGAAACGTCTTGGTACTGATTAGGTTGGGAAACACAAAGTTTGCTCCTGGTTCCAGGGCAGGAGGCATAATTAAGTGACAGTCTTCCTTTGGGAGAGCCTATTCACTCCCTTCTTGCAGTGGTTCCTATCTCAGAGATAGTGGACTTTCTGATGCAGATGAATAATTAAAGCAAGCAGAGCTTCCCTTTTTCCTGTCTAGCAGTTATAGTGTTGATTTTGGTCTTGAGAAAAACTTCAGGTTTTGAAGACAAGGTGTCTGCTCTTTTTCCAAATCTCATGGTATAAATCCCAGTCTTAAACTCTGCATTCTAGTACTGCTATTGAGATGTACAACATTTGTTTCCTAGATCATATAATCTTGGGTTCTATATACACATATATATAATATAGCTGGTGCCAGATTTTTCATCAATACTCCATTTACTGTAAATATCAGTTCCTCTGAGTTTTAGAAAATTTAGTGCAATGTATTAAAATCACGTGTTAGGAAATTTCATGGTCTCACCTAAAATAACTTTTATTTTGTAATTGAACTATTATTAAATTGTATCTAACTCTGCCACAGTTTAATACGCAGTGCTTTTAAGGCTTCATAATTTTCCAACAACCACAAAAAAATCATGTTGTGGAAGACTTGTTCAGTGACCATTGGGAAATGGCCATGTATGTTATAAAGTGAAAATATAGTTTACTATTCATTGATTTGTTTGATAAATAACTTCCTTTGTTGCAGTGACTAGGGACTCTTCTAAACATTAAGAATATAGTAGTGAACATGCTAGGAAAGGCCTCGGCTTTCATAGAATTTACATTTGTGTTGAACAATATGTCAACAAGCAAATGAATGAGCAGGGTTGTGTTAAACCATATTCACTATATTAACTGATATAAAGAAAATAAAGCAAAGTGATAAGATCTTAATTTGTTGGGGGTATTAGCTAAAATTTGTTGAGATCAGGGAAAGCCTCTGGGTAGGCAGCCCTTGAACCAAACTTGGTTTTTATGGTGTAATCCTCTCTTACCTTTCCATTTATCTGCCTGTGTGTGTGTGTGTGTGTGTGTGTGTGTGTGTGTGTGTGTGTGTAGATATACACATATATACATATAAAGCATAACTAAAATGACATTCACTTAAATGCTAATAATGGGTAAATCCAAGTAGTAGAATTTTTTTTTTGTACCTTTTGTGTTCTTTATTTTCCAAATTTCTTTAGTAATACCTTTAAATTATTTCTTAAAATAATAATTTTTTTAAGAGTAGGGGATTGAATATGCTTTTTTACCCTCAACTGTATCAAAAAATATGCATAGTATGAGACACGTACCAAGTTGTTAACAGCAGATAACTCTGAATTGTGAGTTTACGAGTGGTTTTTATTATCTATACTTTTGTTTGTTTTTTCAAGTTTTGCTTTTATTTCATTGCGTTCTTATAAGAAAAGAGGTAGACAAAACAAACCTTAGTTTAACAGAAGGAACTGGAAACCATCTTTTCCAATTTTTATAACATATACAGTTAACACATTTGGTGTGTCATATGTGTCGTTGTGTTTTACGTTATGACTTATGTGGAACTCCCTAATCAAACATTTGATGTTAAAAGAGTGAAGACAATCTTGGGCATCATTTTACATGGTTATAAAATATACAATTTCTGATTTGTAACATTTTTCTTTCTCATTATAAGGGTTATACCAATTTATTGGAGAATATTTTTAAAAACTCAGAAAGGTATAAAGAAAGTAAAAATTTACCTGTAATCTCCCCATTCAAAGTGTATAAGTAACCTTTAGTGTTTATCCTTTTATGCATATTACATATTTTTTAATCAGGAAGTCATTGTTACAGATGCAGTTTGTGTTCTAGTTCATCATGCCAGTTTTTCATTGTCTTAAATACAGCAGACCCTAGAACAACCTGGAGGTTAGGGATGCCAACCCTCCATACAGTTAAAACTCAAAGTATTACTTAACAATGGGCTGGCTCTTAGTATCCCTGGTTCCTCATTTGAGGATTCAACCAACCACAAATCATGCAGTACTGCAATATGTATTTATTGACAGAAATGTAAGTGGACCTGCACAGTTCCAAGCCCATGTGGCTTAAGGATCAGCTACAGTCTCCAATGGTTGTATTTAGTATTTGCTTGAATTTCAGCCATATAAATGTAATGCTCTTTATTTAACCCTTTACTACTTAGAGATAACATTTTATATTTAGATATTGTTGTTTCTAGTGAAAAGTAAATTTTTGTTAAAGGCAGAAATTCCAGTCTACTGCTGAAAACCATTGATTCACATCCTCCTTTCTGAACAAAATTGTGACTTTTGTATTTGAAATTTCTCTAATGGTATCAGTAAATGTTTTCCAGATTGAAATAGTATATTTTTAGTGTTTCATCTTCAAATCTTAGTGATTTCCATTCTTTTTTTTTTTTACTTTCATAAGATGTTCCTATATTTAGATAGATAATTTTTTTTCCATTGACTAAAGCATTGGGAATGATTAGGAATTATAAAAGAATACTGATTTGCATAAAAATATTTATGGCATGCTGTTAAAACATTTAAGAATAGTGTGTACAATATGATACTGATTTTGTTTTTAAATCATATGTGTTGTATATATATACGTCAAAAGATTAGAAGAATATATGCCAAAATCTTAACAGTGTTTACTTCTAAGTGGTAGAGGTCTTCTAGGAGCATTCTGTTTTCTATAGTGAACATATTCCTAGAAGGAAAATATTTTTTAAAATGCAGCTAAGTGCCATATTTTTGCCCAGCCTTCAAAAATTCTATAGCTATAAAAACATTCTGTATGTTTAGAAAGATCTGAAAATAAATGACTGTATGCAGTTCAATATAAAAGTGTGTATGTAACTAAAAAGAAAAATCACTGAGTAGCAGAATTAGAATAGCAATAATAAAGAAAGTGATTTTGAGCTGAATCTTAAAAGGAAATGTACAGTTTTTATTGGAGAATACAGTGAATCTGTGTCCCCGAAGGACGGGACAGCATGAGTCAAGGCATGTGTCTAGGAATGTGGGAGCATGGAATGTGGAGAACAGTAAAGAGATTAATCAGTACATGATTGTTCTTCTAAAACAGAAAGTCTTTATTTCCTGTTAATGATCCTTAAGTTTGAGGAACTAATAATGAATTAGTGGTTTTCAAAGAATTTCAGTGTTTTGCTAACAGTTGCTCTGTACTTGAACATTATTTTACATGGTTACAGATTATGTAATCAATGTTTTTGTATAATTGTGCTAATTGTACTGAAACATTGTATTAGTTGAAAAATTATTTCCTTTCAGAAACTTCATAGAAAATCTTACGATTAGTAAATTTTTTAATGCCTAGTTAGTAAATGTTTTAATGCTGTGATAAAAAATGTTAGCTCAGCTAACTAACTTTTAAATATAACTTTCTTATTTCATAGGGCTTTTGCCAAGATGGCTTCAGCTCCCACCAGCTATGGCAACACCACCACTAAGCCAATGGGGTAAGTATTTTTAATAATTCTGATTGAAGAAGTCTAGTACTCCAGCCATAACTGGAGTTTTATGCTTTGAAAACTGTGTGACATTTCGTGTGCAGAAAGTTTTCGTTGTGATACAGAGCAAATGTCAGGATGCTTTTTGGGTTCCTTAGGTAGGTTAAATTCTAATTCTAAAATGTAAGTTAATGTATTTTACATGGTAGGGCTTCATATGCTTCCTTGTTAAGATACTATGTTTTTCATTTTCGGAAGATACATGAATTTCTATCAGTGTTGATAATACAGACATTCAAGACCTAGCTTCTAGATGGAACTAGGCATACTGCTAAATGATAGAGAGGAAGCACTCAGGGTTGGGTGTGATTTCTGACTCCCGAAAAATTCTGTACAGTATGTGTAATTTTCAAAGGAGCTGAACAAAGTGATTTTGACTGCTCTTTTCAGTACCATACTAGCTTCAAATTCCTGGCTTATTTTTTGGAGCTTAGAACAGAAGCATGAAACTGGAGGAAAACAGGTTTACCCTAGCCCCACTCTGAGCTGCTGATTTTAATGAAACAATTTCCAGAAAACAAAAGCACTTGGCCTAAGGCAGGAACATGTAAGCGCTTGGCAAAATGAATCCAGCTGGCCTCACCTTCAGACAGTGCTGTGCGAGGTACCACTCTTACTCCCTCAGAGTTGCCTGGTACCTGGGAATCACCTCAGAACTAGTCAGTCCAACAGAGATTACATTTTCTTGTTTCTGTTAAAGAAATGATTTCCTTCCTGCCCATCTCTTCATTTCAGAGGGGAAGAGGACAGGACAGGGAAAATGAAAAATATATTTGGAAAACTACTTCCATGTATTTAATAAAATAGGCTTTCCAGTTTTCTGTCCTAAAACCTTACTGAATCTTAAAAGCCTATTAGATTTCTTACGGACTTTGTAGTTGAGGATTTTAATAAAGTGTTATAAGAAAATCTTGGATGATTTGAAGGCCTTCTCTTGCCTTCTAATATCAAAATGCAAGATTTCCATTCTGTCCCACAAAATACCCTTTGATTCCACATAAAAGACTTTTTGAACCACAAATATAAAACCAATATGGTAAGTCATTTGTGTTATTTTTGTTGGTAAAATACAGACACTGGACATTCTTACAGAGTTGAGGTAAAATTCAGTGAGCATTTTGTGCTTTCACATTTTTATATGATCGATTTTGTGTATGGGGCCGCAGAGTATACAGTGCAGGACTAGACCTAGCAGCTATAATATAGAGAATATTGTAATTCCTGACCTATTCAGAAACTCCCAGACATACTTGTTCTCCATATGTCAGTGTGTTTTGAACTCCTAAAGCAAGTCGTCTTAATTACTATCTTTGTTAAATTGAATATAGTTGATTTACAATGTTGTGTTAATTTTTGCTGTACAGAAAAGTGATTCAGTTATACATGTATATACTTTATTTAATATTCCGGATTACTATCTTTAATACATTGTTTTAACATTAGGAGAGTCGGGAAATTCAAAGAATTCTCTTTAGCTAATAATTTGCCTAAATATTGATATGTAGCTAAGGCTTAGCAGTTAAAATGTTCCTTTTGAGGACAGCACTCTAATTTTACATCTTATTGACTAGTCAGAATGTTTTATTAGTGTTTTATTGTTAAATAAATTTGTGGCAGTGATATCCATGGAAGTTAGACATTCTCAGGTCACTTCTGCTCAATGAAAGCAAAGGTGGTAGGCACAGTGAGCTTCATCAGCATGTGTTGTGTAATCAGACAAGTATTTTATCTGTAATTAATCAGAGAGATAATTTATACTTAGTGCAATGCTCTTCTTTTGCACCTAGTCTCTTATCACGAGTCATGAATACCGGATCACAATTTGTGATGGAAGGAGTGAAGAACCTGGTATTGAAACAGCAAGTAAGTACAGCTGTTAGAAAATACACTGGTACTTTTGAATATAAATGTTAACAGGTTGGTTACTTAGCTAGAGCAGCTTCTAGATGTATTCAAGCACAAAATTAGGAATAAAATGAAATCAAGGGGTCCTTTACTGGTATGTTCAAGAATATGAGAGTATTTTACATATATAATTCAGAACTCTATAATTTTATGCTTTTTTTAAAAATTTGCTCTTTTATGTTAATGACATTTTGATTTCCTTTATCAGGTTTGTGAAAATACGTTAACTGAAAACCATGAACTTAATCTTAAAATAATGAACTGTTACATAAATGCATATCATTTAAGTTTTAACATATATTAGGAGAATATTAAGTTAATAGTCTAAAAGCCTGTGTAAATTAAAAGTATTTTAAATAGAATTTGTGTTTGGGAATAATGCAACTATAGCTTGATTTCACATTTCATTTTGGAATAATAGTTTTAAACATAAGACTTTTAATGGTGTTTGTATTTCCGTTGTTTTTCTGTTATTCTAATATATAGATATTTCTGCTTCAGAGTGATCATTAATTGCTTTGGCTTCTTTTCAAACTGAACTTGTTTTTAACTTTTTGTTACGGAAATTTTCAAATACACATTAGTATGTCAAGCTCTCCTGAACCCTTCACCAAGATTCAGTACCCAACATGGTGCCATTCTTGTTTCATCTTCCCCACTTATATTATTTATTTGTTTTTAGGGGCATTTTAAGGCAAATCTGAGACATAATATTTCACACATAGATACTTCAGTTTGTGATGAGAGGATCTTAAAGGCCAATTCAGAAAAGAAATAGAGTATCCGTTATACAGATCTGAATATTGTTTACTTGTTTTCAGAATAAACTAGATCTCTGTTTCTCTGAACTTCTTCCACATTTTTTAATCTTTCTTACTATATTTACCTGTGGTATTTTGTATTGATGTTGTTTATATTTTCTTTTTTTCCCACTTTTATTGAGATATAGTTGGCATGCATTGTTTCTTGTTTTGCTTTTTTGTTTTTGGCTGTGCTGGGCTTCATCCCTAGTTGCAATACGTGGGCTTCCCATTGAGGTGGCTCCTCCTGTCGGGCATGGGCTCTGGGGCACGGGGACTTCAGTAGTTGCAGCGCTCAGGCTCTGAAGCGCGGGTTCAGTAGTGGAGGCACACAGGCTTATGAGTTGCCCCAGAGCTTGTGGGAGCTTAGTTCCGAACCAGGGGACCAAACCCATGTCCCCTGCATTGGCAGGCAGATTCCTAACCACTGGACCACCAGGGAAGCCCCAACATGTAGTTTTACTTCTTGACAGCAAGAAATTTTTTTTCCCCATCTTTGAATTTTCCATAGCAGTGTTTCTTAAGTAAGTATTCAACTTTTGTTTGAATAAGTAAATAACATTGTATTGTAAAAACCTGTAGTGTTAATGAAGAACAGTGAAAAATCTTAATTTTTTAAGATTGAATTAAAAGGCAGATTACTTCCTAACTTTCCTTCAGAGACATTCCAGATTGCATTGCTTTCTAAATACTTGGGAACACTTTTTAGCTTAATTATCCCTCTTCAGAATTATTTTCAGTCCTTCCCCTCTGTGTTTCTTCTGGTAAAAGGCCACTACTGAATATTTAATCCACTTTCTAACTGGTTCACGGTACTTCTGTGAGCCAGTTTATCTTTATTCTCTTGGACTGCTAAAGGTGAAAAGGCATAAAAACAGGTTGGACACGTTAGTGCCCAACATACTGTACTTACAGTTGAACCCAGCACTTGTTAAAAAAGAAGTTACTCACAACAGTTGTTAAAGTACAGTAAGGCAGACTTTATTCAAGGGGACCACTGTGAAAGACCAATGTTGGGACCACTGCAGTGGGGTTTTGAAGTGTGGGAGAGAGATTGGAACTCCAAATACATCAGGGAGACGTGGGAAATCAGAGCTCAGTAGCAGGGTGTAGTTATCGGTGGATGGAAAATTACTTAGGGAAAATATCAGGGCTAAAGGAAGATTCTGGCTAAACCAGCCTCATGGGATTCTTGATGAAGGCAGGCTAATGTAATTGGACATCACCTGAGAGGTGGTAAAAGGTGAGGAAACCAAAAAGATATGAAGAATGGGACGATACAGGGGAGATGTGGGTTCTGGCTATAAACTGACTTAGCAGATTTCTTTCTAAAAGTGATGCAAAGATGGACACAGATGTCCAAAAGTCAAGGCCCCGTTGAAAAAGAGTTTGGAGAGCCTCTAAAAAGAGTAGAGTCTTGTCTAGGAGAGAATCTAGTCATGCCACTCTGCTTATCATCAACATGGACAGAATGATGTTATATGTGAGACAGAAGAGGAACCACTACTTTCTAAGATTCTGTCTGGCTTTTGTCAGACGCACTGGCTATTGTATGAGTTTGTTGTTGTTCAGTTGCCAGGTTGTGTCCTACTCTTGGCCTCATGGACTGAGCACACCAGGCTTCCCTGCCCCTCACCATCTCCCGGAGTTTGCCCAAGTTCATGTCCATTGAATAAGTGATGCCATCCAACCATCTCATCCTCTGTTGCCCCCTTCTCTGTCTGCCTGAAATCTTTCCCAGCATCAGGGTCTTTTCCAGTGAGTCAGCTGTTTGCATCAGGTGGCCAAAGTATTGGAGCTTCAGCTTCACCATCACTTCCAAAGAGTATTCAGGGATGATTTCCTTTAAGATTGACTGGTTTGATCTCCTTGCTTTCGAAGGGACTCTTAAGAGTCTTTTCCAGCCCCGCGGTTCAAAAGGATCAATTCTTCCGTGCTCTGCCTTCTTTATTGTCCAGCTCTCACATCTGTACGTGGCTACTAGAAAGACCTTGACTATACGGACCTTTGTTGAAAAAGTGCTGTCTCCACTTTTTAACACACTGTCTAGATTTGTCATAGCTTTCCTTCCAAAAAGCAATCATCTTCTAATTTCATGGCTGCAGTCACCATCCCTAGTGATTTTAAAGCCTAAGAAGAGGAAATCTGTCACTACTTCCACCTTTTCCCCTTCTGTTTGCCGTGAAGTTTTGGGGCTAGATGCCATGATCTTCAGTTCAGTCGCTCAGTCGTGTCTGACTCTTTGCAATCCCAAGAATCGCAGCACGCCAGGCCTCCCTGTCTATCACCAACTCCCGGAGTTCACTCAAACTCACATCCATCAAGTCCGTGATGCCATCCAGCCATCTCATCCTCTGTTGTCCCCTTCTCCTCCTGCCCCTAATCCCTCCCAGCATCAGACTCTTTTCCAATGAGTCACCTCTTCGCATGAGGTAGCCAAAGTACTGGAGTTTCAGCTTTAGCATCATTCCTTCCAAAGAACACCCAGGGCTGATCTCCTTCAGAATGGACCGGTTGGATCTCCTTGCAGTCCAAGGGACTCTCAAGAGTCTTCTCCAACACCACAGTTCAGAAACATCAATTCTTCGGTGCTCAGCTTTCTTCACAGTCCAACTCTCACATCCATACATGACCACTGGAAAAACCATAGCCTTGACTAGACGGACCTTTGTTGGCAAAGTAATGTCTCTGCTTTTCAATATGCTATCTAGGTTGGTCATAAGTTATTTATTCTTAATTGAAGGATAATTGCTTTCCAGTATTGTGTTGGTTTCTACCAAACATCAATATGAATCAGCCATTGGTATACTCATGTCCCCTCCCACTTGAACATCTCTCCCACCTCCCACCCCTCTAGGTTGTTACCAAGTTAGGTTTGAGTTCCCTGAGTCATACAGCAAATTCCCATTGGCTGTCTTGTAATATTGAGTTTTAAACATGCTTTTCCACTCTCCTCCTTCACCCTCATCAAGAGGGTCTTTAGTTCCTCCTCACTTTCTGCCATTAGAGTGGCACATATCTAAGGTTATGTGATATTGTTGATGTTTCTCTTTCCAATCTTGATTCCAGCTTGTAACTCATCCAGCCATTTCTCATGATGTGCTCAGCATACAAGTTAAGTAAACAGGATGACAATAAACAGCCTTGTCATACTCCTTTTTCGATCCTGAACCAGTCAGTTCTATACAGAGCTGTAACTGTTGCTTCTTGGCCCGCACACAGATTTCTCAGGAGACAGGTAAGATGGTCTACTATTCCTCTCTCAGTGGAAACAGTGGCTGACTTTATATTTTGGGGCTCCAAAATCACTGCAGATGGTGACTGCAGCCATGAAATTTAAAGACGCTTACTCCTTGGAAGGAAAGTTATGAAAAACCTAGACAGCATATTAAAAAGCAGAGACATTACTTTGCCAACAAAGGTCCATCTAGTCAAGGCTATGGTTTTTCCAGTAGTCATGTACGGATGTGAGAGTTGGACTATAAAGAAAGCTGAGCACAGAAGAATTGATGCTTTTGAACTGTGGTATTGGAGAAGACTCTTGAGAGTCCCTTGGACTGCAAGGAGATCTAACCAGTCCATCCTAAAGGAGATCAGTCCTGAATGTTCATTGCAAGGACTGATGTTGAAGCTGAAACTCCAATATTTTGGCCACCTGATGCGAAGAGCTGACTCATTTGAAAAGACCCTGATGCTCGGAAAGATTGAAGGCAGGAGGAGAAGGGGACGATGGAGGATAAGATGGTTGGATGGCATCACCGACTCAATGGACATTAGTTTGAGTAAACTCCAGGAGTTGGTGATGGACAGAAAGGCCTGGCGTGCTGCTGTCCATGGAGTCACAAAGAGTCAGACACAACTGAGCAACTGAACTGAACTGAAGAGTTTTCTACAGTTTGTTATCCACAGGGTCAATTTCTGGAATTCTCTTGCCTTCTCTATGATGTTGGCTATATGATCTCTAGTTCCTCTGCCTTTTCTAAACCCAGCTTGAACATCTGGATGTTCTCAGTTCACGTACTGCTGAAGCCTAGCTTGAAGGATTTTGAGTATAACCTTGCTAGCATGGGAGGTGAGGGCAATTGTCTGGTGGGTTGAGCATTCTTCAGTGCTGCCTTTCTTGGAAATTGGGATGAGGATTGACCTTTTCCAGTTTTGTGGCCACCGCTGGGTTTTCTAAATTTGCTGACATAATGTGTACAGCACTTTAACGGCATCATCTTTTAGGATTTAAATAGCTCTGCTGGAATTCCATCACTTCCACTAGCTTTATTGGCAGCAGTGCTTCCTAAGGCCCACCTGACTTCACACTCCAGGATGTTTGGCTCTGAGTGAGAGACTACACCATTGTGGTTATCTGGGTTATTATACTTTTTTTGCATAGTTCTCCTTTCCATCTCTTCTTGATCTCTCCTGCTTCTGTTAGGTCTCTACCATTTCTGTCCTTTATTTGGCCCATCTTTGGATGGAATGTTCCTTTGATATTTCCAGTTTTCTTGAAGAGATCTCTGTTCTTTCCCATTCTGTTATTATTCTCTATATCTTTCCAGTGTTCACTGAAGAAGGCCTTCTCTTGTTTCTCCTTGCTCTTCTCTGAAGCTCTTTCTCCCTTGCTTTTCGCTTCTGTTCTTTCCTCGGCTATTCGTAAAACCTCCTCAGACAACCACTTCGCCTGCTCGTATTTCTTTCTCTTTGGGATGGTTTTGCTCGCTGCCTCCTGTGCAGTATCACAGACCTCTGTCCATAGTTCTTCAGGCACTCTCTTTACTAGATCTAATCCCTTGAATCTCTTTGTCACCGCCACTGCATATTCATAGAGAATTTGATTTAACTTGTACCTGACTGGGCTAGTGGTTTTGCCCACTTTCTTTAAGCCTGAATTTTGCTATAAGGAGGTGATGATCTGAGCCACCAGATCATCAGTGTCTCCCAGTCTTGTTTTTGCTGACTGTATAGAGCTTCTCCATCTTTGACTACAAAGAATGTGATCAGTCCGATTTCAGTATTGACCATGTGGAGATGTCCATATGTAAAGTCGTCTCTTGTGTTGAAAAAGAGTGTTTGCTATGACCCATGTGTTCTCTCTTGGCAGAATTCTGTTAGCCTTTGCACTGGTTCATTTTGTACTTCAAGGCCAAACTTGCCTGTTACTCCAGGAATCTCTTGACTTCCTACTTTTGCATTCCAATCCCCTATGATGAATAGGACATTTTGTGTGTGTGTGTTCTAGGAGGTCTAGGTCTTCATAGAAATGATCAATTTCAGCCTCTTAGGAATTGGTAGTTGGGGCATAGACTTCGATTACTGTGATTCTGAATGGTTTGCCTTGGAAATGAACTGAGATCATTCTGTCATTTTTAAGGTTGCCTCCAAGTACTGCATTTCGGACTCTTGTTGATTATCAGGGCTATTCCATTTCTTCTAAGGGATTCTTGCCCATGGTAGTAGATATAATGGTTGTCTGAATTAAATTGACCCATTTCCATCCATTTTAGTTCACTGATTCCTAAGATATTGATGTTTACTCTTATCATCTGCTTGACCATGTCCAGTTTACCTTGATGCATGGACCTAACATTCCAGGTTCCTATGCAGTACTTTTCCTTACAGCATCGGATTTTGCTTTCATCACCAGACGCATCCACAATGAGTGTTTTTCTGAAATGACCCAGCCTCTTCCTTCTTTCTGGAGCTATTAGTAGTTGTCCTCTGCTCTTCCTCCATAGCAGATTGGAAACCTTCTGACCTGGGGGGCCTCATCTTTTGGTGTCATAGCTTTTTGCCTTTTTAAGGTTTATCCGGTTCTCACAAGTAGCACACAGGAGTGGTTTGTCATTCCCTTCTCCAGTGGATCACGTTTTGTCAAAACTGTCCACTGTGACCCATCTATCTTGGATGGCCCTACATGGCATGGCTCAGAGCTTCATGGAGTTATGCAAGCCCCTTTGCCACAACAAGGCAGTGATTCATGATGGGGATTGTGCAACTATGTGTAGTTAAATTTAGTTTTAAGGAGAATTCATATTTTGCTGTTGGAAGGAAATCCCAGTAGTAAAATTGCCTAAACAAAGGAATCCTTTCACAAATAACTAATAGCACGGAGAAATTACAGGCTTCAGTCTTTTAAATGACCATATTTACTCTTTGAACTTATTACCTTAGAGTCACATGATGTACATCCCTAAATGATGCCTGTAAGAAGTACCTAAACTGATTCACTTAAATATTGTCTTGTGCTAACAAAAAATTTGTTTTATTTGAAGTTTGCAAAATATAAAAACAGGTTATCTTCTGTGACCTCAAACTTTCCTGTTCTTAACATTGCATATAACATACTGCTTTGATATAGGCAGTTTTTCATTTACAGAAGTAAAATTTGAAATGATTGGTGGTTACCTGTTTCTACATCACATTTCTGTCACCACTGCTAGGAGAGAGCCAGACCAGTGTTGTTCTATTTTAATAGATGTCCAGGAGACTTTTTAGGTTCAGAATTCAAGGAAATATTCACTGATTTGGGAGACACTGGTTATTGATCGGGTGATAGTGGTTCATTGTAAATGTGAAGTAAAAATAAAAGTATTATAAAACAGTAAATTCAGTATGTTTTAACAAAATAGAAGATACTCATGGGTATATAGGTTTTAAATGTTAGTTTTTCTAGGTGAGAATATTCATCTCTGATTTACTTCTGTGTGATAAATTACTAGAATTGAATTATGGAATCAAAAGGATGAACATTTCTAATTCTCCTTGGTAAATATTACCAAATTGCCGTTCAGGAAAGATGTACCAGCATGCAGTGATTTACAGTGCTTGTTTCTCTACATCCCTCCCAGACCTGAACCTGTGTGTATGTGTTGGTGTGTAATCTTTGTAAATTCAGTACTTTTAAAAAGTCCCTTGCTCTAGAAATGTTTAAACACATAGCCATTTTTAATTCATGTTGATGTATGGCAAAACCAATACAGTATTGTAAAGTAAAAGAAGTAAAATAAATTTAAAAAATAAATAAAGTTACACTGTCCTGATGTTTTAAAATTTAGAGGAACTGCTACAGGTTTTAAGACATCTGGGGCAGGTTGGGAACTGAGAAAAGAGACATCAGAGAAGAAGACTGGTAGAGATGAATTCTTTGTTTCACGCTTGTAAAATTCTAATTTATGCCTCACATCTCTAAATACTGGTTTGGATTTTTTTAATCTGAATAAACATTTTAAGTTATAAAAATATATAGATAGAAATAATAGGATGTTTTGTCATGTCCAGTTTTCTAGGTCACTTATAAGAGCTTTTTATACCTTTTTGTTTCTTGGGCAGCATAAGTTTTATGCATCACAAGTATCAGCTATCACATAAAACCACTGGAATGATCTTTGCAGGTTTGGAATATATTTATGTGAGGACAGTTGTTCAGTTCAGTCGCTCATTGTATCCGACTCTTTGCAGCCCCCTGGACTGCAGCACGCCAGGCTTCCCTGTCCATCACCAACTCCTGGAGTTTACCCAAACTCATGTCCATTGCGTTGGTGATGCCATCCAACCATCTCATCCTCCGTCGTCCCCTTCTCCTCCTGCCATCAATCTTTCCCAGCATCAGGGTCTTTTCCAATGAGTCAGCTCTTCGCCATCAGGTGGTCAAAGTATTGGAGTTTCAGCTTCAACATCAGTCCTTCCAATGAACACCCAGGGCTGATCTCCTTTAAGATGGACTGGTTGGGTCTCCTTGCAGTCCAGGGGACTCTCAAGAGTCTTCCCCAACACCACAGTTCACCACAGAAGCATCAATTCTTCAGTGCTCAGCCATCTATATGGTCCAACTCTCACATCCATACATGACTACTGGAAAAACCATAGCTTTGAGTATACAGACCTTTGTCAGCAGAGTAATAGCTCTGCTTTTATGCTGTCTTTTAATGGTATCTAGATTTGTTGTAGCTTTTCTTTCAAGGAGCAAGCAAGTGCCTTCTAATTTCATGGCTGCACTCACCATCTGTAGTTATTTTGGAGCCCAAGAAAATAGTCTGCCACTGTTTCCATTCTTTTCCCCATCTGTTTGCCATGCAGTGATGGGACTGGATGCCATCATCTTAGTTTTTTTGAATGTTGAATTTTAAGCCAGCTTTTTCACTCCTCTTTCACCTTAATCAAGAGACTCTTTAGTTCCTCCTTATTTTCTGCCATAAGGGTGGTGTCATCTGCATATCTGAGGTTATTGATATTTCTCCCAGCAGTCTCAATTCCAGCTTGTGCTTCATCCATCCCAGCATTTCGCATGATGTACTCTGCATATAAATTAAATAAGTAGGGTGACAACATGCAGCCTTGCCATACTCCTTTTCCCCGTTTGGAACCAGTCCATTGTTTCGTGTCCCGTTCTAACTGTTGCTTCTTGACCTCCTTGCCAGTTTCTCAGGAGGCAGGTAAAGTGGTCTGGTATTCCCATCTCTTTAAGAATGTTCCACAGTTTGTTGTAGTGTGAGGCTGCATAATTTGAAACTCTTCTGTTTCACTTTGACTTGTTTACTAAAGTAATACCTTTTTTAAAAATGAATTGACAAGAGATAAATTGTAAGCAGTGGAATTCAGTAGATTTAAAAAGACATAAAAGCAGTCACCTAATTGCAATATATAGCCCTTATTAAGATTATAATTTGAACAGGGAAATGTAAGAAATTTATGGCACAAGAAAAGTTTGATACTGACTGGATATTGGTCTGTATTAAGAAATATTTGTTGATTATTTTAGGTGCAATGGTAGTCTTACAGGGCTTTTCTGTTTTTTTAGGAGTTTTCTATTTTAGAGATATATACGGAAACGTTGCTGTTCAGTCACAGTCATGTTTGACTTTTTGTGACCCCATGGACTGCAGCATACCAGGCTTCCCTGTGCTTCACTGTTTCTTGGAGTTTTCTCAAACTCGTGTCCATTGAGTTGGGTGATGCCATCCAGCCACCTCATCCTCTGCCGCCTCCTTCTCCTTTTGCCTTCAATCTTTCCCAGTATCAGGGTCTTTTCCAGTTAGTCTTGATGCTCTTCACATCAGGTGGCCAAACTGTTGGTGCTTCAGGATCAGACCTTCCAGTATTCAGGTTTGATTTCCTTTTGGATTGACTAGTTTGATCTCCTTGCAGTCTAAGGGATTCTCAAGAGTTTTCTGCATCAGCACAATTCAGAAGCATCAGTTCTTTAGTGTTCAGCCTTCTTTATGGCCCAACTCTCACAACCATACATGACTACTGGAAAAACCATAGCTTTCACTATATGTATCTTTGTCGGCAAAGGGTTTTCTGTGCTTTTTAATACACTGTCTAGGTTTGTCGTAGCTTTCCATCCAAGGAACCAAGCATTTTTTAATTTCATGGCTGCAGTCTCTGTCCACAGTAATATTGGTGCCCGAAAAAAGAAAATCTGTCACTGTTTCCACTTTTCCCCTTCTGTTTGCCATGAAGTGACGGTACAAGATGCCATGATCTTAGGTTTTTGAATGTTGAGTTTCAAGCCAGCTTTTTTACTTTCTACTTTCACCTTCTTCAAGAGATTCTTTAGTTCCTCTTCATTTTCTGCCTTTAGAGTGGTATCATCTGCATATCTGAGGTTGTTGATGTTTCTCCTGGCAGTCTTGAAACCAGCTTGTGATTCATCCAGCTCAGCATTTCACATGATGTACTCTGCATGTAAGTTAAATAAGCAGTGTGACAATGTACAGCCTCGTTGAACTCCTTTCCCAGTTCTGAATAAATCCATTGTTTCATATCTGGTTCTCACGATTGCTTCTTGACCTGCAAGACAGGTTTCTCAGAAGACAGATTATTGCCAAAATGATTTGATATTGGGGGGTTGTTTTAAAACAGCCTAGGAAGTGGGGAGTAGGTGAGAATACAAATAAAACAAGAATTTGTCATAAGTTAATAATTGTTAAAACTGCACAAAGAAATATAGATCAATGGAACAAAATAGAAAGCCCAGAGATAAATCCACACACATATGGACACCTTATCTTTGACAAAGGAGGCAAGAATATACAATGGAGTAAAGACAATCTCTTTAACAAGTGGTGCTGGGAAAACTGGTCAACCAGTTGTAAAAGAATGAAACTAGATCACTTTCTAACACCGCACACAAAAATAAACTCAAAATGGATTAAAGATCTAAATGTAAGACCAGAAACTATAAAACTCCTAGAGGAGAACATAGGCAAAACACTCTCCGACATAAATCACAGCAGGATCCTCTATGATCCACCTCCCAGAATTCTGGAAATAAAAGCAAAAATAAACAAATGGGATCTAATTAAAATTAAAAGCTTCTGCACAACAAAAGAAAATATACGCAAGGTGAAAAGACAGCCTTCTGAATGGGAGAAAATAATAGCAAATGAAGCAACTGACAAACAACTAATCTCAAAAATATACAAGCAACTTATGCAGCTCAATTCCAGAAAAATAAACGACCCAATCAAAAAATGGGCCAAAGAACTAAATAGACATTTCTCCAAAGAAGACATACAGATGGCTAACAAACACATGAAAAGATGCTCAACATCACTCATTATCAGAGAAATGCAAATCAAAACCACAGTGAGGTACCATTTCACACCAGTCAGAACGGCTGCTATCCAATGTCATTCTATTTCTGAAACAGTTTCCAAAAACAATGAAAAATATGCTTGTTGTTGTTCAGTCGCTCAGTCATGTCCACTCTTTGCGACCCCTTGGACTGCACCACTCCAGGCTTCCTTGTCCATCACAAACTCCCGGAGTTTACCCAAACTCATGTCCATTGAGTCGGTGATGCCATTCAACCATCTCATCCTGTGTCTCTCCCTTCTCCTCCTGCCCTCAATCTTTCCCAGCATCAGGGTCTTTTCCAATGAGTTGGCTCTTTGCATCAGGTGCCCAGAGAATTGCAGCTTCAGCTTCAGCATCAGTCCTTCAGGTGAATACTCAGGTTTGATTTCCTTCAGGATTGACTGGTTTAAAAACATGCTTGGGAATTTTTTAAATAATGGGCTTTCATATGAGTAAATCTCATTTATACCTCTTTTATTGAGGTACACAACTGTTTTGTGTCTTTAAGATGAGTGAACAGACCATCTGCTGAGTGAAGAAAATTATATGGTTTTGTTATGCTGTTTTCTGTCTATTAGCTGCCACAGTTCAGTTATTTCAATTAGAATTTTAAGGATGGGGAACCTGATGGGCTTGGGATTGCAAGAGTTGAACATGACTTAATGACTAAACAACAACATTATCTTGTATATAAATTACTATCAATATAACATTGAGTCTTTAAATCACTAACTCAATTCAAGTCTTCATTTAGGCTAGGTAGAGCATTAGTTGGTGACAGAGATCTCAGTTGTTTCCTGAAGTACTCTTTCTTAAGCCTTTAAAGACACTGTATATTTCTTTTATCATTCTCTACACTGGCAGTTTTCCTTAATCTATGACAATCTGTGAATCTGTGACACAGATTCTGTGACAGTCTGTGAATATTGTATAGCGTGGCGGTGGTTGATGACTCTTTCAGTGTTACCTGGTTGTAAAGACCAAACACAAACATAAAGAATAGTCTCTGGGCTCTTAAACTTTTGAACTGTTCTGCTAGAGAGAAATTTTTCTAGTGTTTTTTAATGACCTGTTCACTGGTAGGTTTATCTTCAGATACAGCAGAGCTATTAAATACAAAGTAAAATTTAATTTTTACTTTTATGCTAAATGAAATATTCAATTTTCCAGTTATTTTTGCAAACACAATAAAAGTAATATGACTCTTATGGCTTTACCAGTTATATAAAATCTTTAGTGAATTTTTCTCCATTCCGCATACCTAATAACGTAGTACAGTTCAGAGTTAAATGTAAATTAGAGAAACAGATATAAAATTAATTTTAGTAAAATGCTATAATGTTGTCTTGCTCCAGAATTCTTTTATTACTTCTTCCTGTTTTGTTACAGAGTACTTCATCTTTTGTTGGTGTTACTAAGAATAAATATGTAACTATAGTTTTCTTAAAGCATTTTTAAGATTTAAATCTGTACCCAGTTATTCTTTAGAGAAGGGTGTGATTTAGGCTTACATTGTTAAGTGAACAAACTCAAGTTTATTTGAAACAAAACAAAGGGTACAATTTTGAGCTACCTTTTTTCAAATTTTAAATAGAATTCAGGAGGTACATTCAGTCAGCTTGAACATTTGGTGCTTGTGTTTATATTGAGTTCCTGGCCAACAAAAATATCTAGAGTATAATGAAATAACTTTAATTTTACTTGCCTAAGGTTATCTGAAAAGATTTTTACTTGCAAATCTAGAAAAAGAAAAAAGAAATGCATATTTTCTGTCTGGGCAAAGCACCGTTTTCCTTAGTGATAGTCCATTTTAGTAATAGTAAAATGTTTTATGACCTAAAGAAAGTAAAACTTGTGAAATAGTAATGTGTTATCTACAATTATGTGAATAATGAGATTTAAGGTTGCCTCTGTTATATGAAATCTCCAAGATACAAGATGATTCTTTCCAGAATATTCTCTACAGTTCACAAAGGAAATATCAGTTTAAATGGGCAGAACACCATTCCAGTAGAAATGAACTTTGAATAGGCATAATAGTCACTTAGAAAATTTTTTGTACCCGATGTGTTATATTCAAAATAGTGGTTCAAATGGTCAGATTGAAATAGAACAGTACAATTTCTTATTACAATGCATGTAAGCATGTCAAGAGGCAATCTTCTGTCAACACCAGTATTATATATTTCATGTTCAAAGTGGAACTTGTTTGTAAGAAGACAGTGCAGTATGTCACTGAAAATTTGGAATCTGTCCGAGGCAAAATTAAAAGTTGTGTATGCATCCATTTCCCCATTTTTATGAAAGAGCACAGTATCTTTTTTGCTTGAAGATTATACATTAGAAATGAAAAGCTGTTAGGTCATTTAATCTTATATATTAATATTTTTGTGAACTACATACTGTGTTTTTAAAGAAACTTAAATATACAGAAAGAAAATGAAAAACAGAGGCAGGGTTCTTAAAAACTTACTAGTATTAAAAAAGCAGATATCCAGCAAAGTAAAAAGCCCAAATATATATTTGTACTAAACCTAGATACACCTACACATTTTTTAAGATTACATTTGGAACCTTGAGCAGTGCCAAAGGTATTTACATCTATGACACCATTCATAGACTATTTAATCTTAGAATGTGTTTAATTGAAAGGTAGGCATACTGAACTATAGAATGATTAGGTTGTCTTGTTACTAAAGAAGAATTTTGGTGTGTCATTTCTTCTGATATTTAACAAAATACTCAACGGTTTCTTCCACAGAATCTCCCTGTTACTCGTATTTTAGACAATCTCATGGAGATGAAGTCAAACCCTGTGAGTAGCATATAACACTGTACTTGTAAATTCTTGAGCATACCAAACTGCCTATACCAAGGGTGATAAACTTAGTTTGTTGTGGGCTTCATCACAGCAGAGTGCATGAGGGAAAGGAAAGAGTCCACGTCCTCAAACAGCATTTTTTAGCCATTATCATGGATAATATGAATTGGTTTTTCAGCTACTACATCCACTCTGGCCAGCTCTCATGCAAAGTAAATGTAGATCCATATCCTATATGTATCCTAAGGAGCAAGTTTCTATAAATAAAAGAGAACTAGTGAGCATCAGTTGGTATAATATGAAAAGTACCAGACCAGTTTAATTTTATGAAATTAAATTAGGATAGAAGTACATAGTGAAAAATTTAAGAGCATGTGTTCAGATGGCACTAAATTCTTTTGGGCTAAAAAATAAATTGGAATTGTTTGATAAAGAGATAAGTGAGTAAATATTGTTAGCACTTACTTAAAAAATGGGTTTTTGAGCTGTTTATAATTCAAGAAGGGAATGTAAAAATCATCACAATCTGTTTCATAAAGCAGCCCATCATGTTACTGTGGCAACTGGAAAGAGAGCGGCTGTCTGGAATAGATCAGAACCCTGGTTTGGGTTGATCTGGGTCACTGTAGACTTGGCATCAAGACTTAGGATACCAGGCTGAGAAACAGAGTAAGAACAGAATCTTCAGATAAATATGTCATTATTTCATATTTGTTAAAACATGGTTATAATAACATGAAAGAAAATAACAAGAACAAATTTTAAAATCTGTCCATGTGAAAACAAAGATACAGTATTACAGAGAAAAAGCCCGGTAAAGGGCAGTTGCAATTATGAGAGGAAAGAGAAAATTGC
Source organism: Capricornis sumatraensis (assembly GCF_032405125.1). Taxonomy (NCBI): domain Eukaryota; kingdom Metazoa; phylum Chordata; class Mammalia; order Artiodactyla; family Bovidae; genus Capricornis; species Capricornis sumatraensis. Next base: position 48,612,877 of record NC_091087.1, read on the forward strand.
CTATAATGATAAGCTAAAAAGGAGTGGATTTTTCTAGAATCAATACAGAGAACATACTAGACAATGTAATAACAATAGGCCTTGTTATTACTGCATCCTAGAGTATATGAAGGATATGAACAAATGAGGAATATAGAATATATGAAGGAATGCTTCTTGAAAAGCCTTAGCAAAGTATGCATTTATGATTAATGCATTTGTGATTGTCTTTAGAGAATACTACTTCATAATAGGCAGGAGGTTTCTAGAAGATATTATCCCAAACAATTATAAAAATTAAAGATATAAATAAATGTGAAAATTTACATGCCAAATCCACATTTCTGCCATATGGATGGCTAAATTATGGGTCTTATTCACATGTGTCTCCAAGTTCTATAAATTAATTTATCAGTTCTAGTGACTTTAACTTAATAACTGAAGGCACATTACCACAGGCAGATAGTTTTTAATTAATTAGAAAAAGTAAAATTTTTCTACTTTAAAAGCATTTTTTCACCCATCTGTTAGGTGGGACAGATGCCTGCACTCTCTCTTATCCCTGTCTTGTTCCCATATTGAAAAATTGATTTGGAGGCATTGAAGACATTAACAATGTGTACAAAGTTAGACCTGACTAATAATCTTGAATATATTGTATCTCAAAGGCTTTAAAAATGCTGTAACCTAATTCTAGGTGCATTGTTATCACTTGTATTTACTAAGTGATCTGTGGTTTGTCTTGATTGAATAAAATGAAAGGGATTAGGCAAGATACCAGATAGGTTTCATCTCCTCTTGTACATCTGGGTAGTAGTGGTTTCCTGGAGCAAAGTGTTGAAGGATTATGGTGCTGCATTTGGTTTTGGGCTTCCCTGGTGGCTCAGATGGTAAAGCATCTGCCTGCATTGCGGGAGACCCAGGTTTGATCCCTAGGTTGGGAAGATCCCCTGGAGAAGGAAATGGCAGCCTACTCCAGTACTCTTGCCTGGAAAATTCTATGGATAAAGGAGCCTGGTAGGCTACAGTCCATGGGGTCACAAAGAGTTGGACACAACTGAGAGACTTCACTTTTGGTTCAGGGAGAGGGGAGAGTCCTGTGATTGATTAGCGCTGGCCATCACTGAGTGCAGGACTAGATAGTGATAACACTGCATAGTTGGTCATTGATCACCTTTGGGTAGGTTCATCCAGAAAAGAATCAGAAAACATCGCAGAAAAGAATGAGTTCCTTTGGGTGTTTGTGCTTTGGAGGGAGGAGGAGATAGAGATTAGGAAATAATGATATTATATGCAGTAAAGCAGTACTTTCTAAATCTTTAATATCAAGATATTATCTTTAATATCAATAAGCTAGTTGATTATGTAGTATGGAGACCGGCAACCCCTTATCCACAAGTTCTGAAATCCAAAAAGATTTTGTATAACTCGTTTGGTGGCAAAACCTAACCTTAACTCTTGTTGAGGTTCTTTATAGTTTATCGTACTTTATGTTGATATTCATTTGTTTAGCTGCAGAAATATTACCATGTTACATGATGGGGTGCTGCCCACTGGGAATACTACATTATATAGAGTTGTTATGCGTGATATTATCTATCTACAGTTTTTTAAATTCAAAGTTCCAAAATATATCTAACTCCAGAGGTTTCAATTATAAAAGACTTGAACCTGTATTAGGTATTCTGCACAATCAATAAAATCATGGACATATAATAATGTAAAAAATTCTAAAAGCAAATATACTTAAGTGCATTAGCTTATAAAACAGGTATATTTATTTTTCTCAGTTATTAAGTATAGTTCCCTGTGCTATACAATAGTTTCTTATTGATTATTTATATATAGTAGTGTGTATATGTTAATCCTAAACTACTAATTTATCTGCCCCCACCCCGCCTTGGTAACAACCATAGTTTGTTTTCTGTGTAAAAACAGGTATACATTTGAAAAGCAGCATGCATAGTGGTTAAGTGCTGGGGCATTGAAACTAGACTGCCTGGGCTCAGATCTGGAGTTTCCACACTTGTCATAAGACTTAGGAAAGTTAGATAACCTCTCTGTATCCCAGTTTCCCCATCTGAAAAGCGTGGATAATAACAACTACCTCAAAGATGATACGGGATTATGTAATTTCATCTGAGACACTTAGAATGATGTTTAACACATAGTGAATTTTGATGGTGGCTGTTTACCAACTTAGTATTCATTAGTAGATTCATCGAGTAATCTTAAAATACTCTAAGCAAAATTTGAACTTTCTAAAGAGAAATTCCATAGTCATGGTAAAGTTCTCTATTTTTTTTAAATAGGAAACTGATGACTATAGGTATTTTGATCCCAAAATGCTACGGGGCAATGACAGGTAAGCAGCTCTTGCATAATTTGTTGTATGTTTCCTCATTCCCACCAAGAATGGAAATAACTTCTACTGATTTTTTTGTTATAAATCAGTAATTGCTTATTATTAAAAATTCAAACTGTATAGAAAACTGGTAAGTAAATAATATGTAGAATCTCTTTACCCAGAGGTAATCACTGGTAATTATACTTCTTTGATACTTTTCCTTCCAAATATATACAGAAAAAAAGTAATTAGATGCTTGTTGTTTTTAATGAAATGATAAGGGCATTACAATCTTAGGTGTAGAAAAGGAGAATTTGGATAATTTGTGTGCTTTTAAATGAATAATTATTTTGGACCAAATGAAAAAGATGAAGGCTTTATGTTGGATACCAGTTGTTGGTTTTTTATTTAACTCATCCATACAATCTATGTCCCTGGGGACCATTGCTATGAGTCCTTCTTTTTGGCAGTGAAACATTCTGCAAATAATTTCTGTATTTTGTGACAAACATGGTGTGGTAAGATACTAACTTTATTATGTATATATTTTTTGAAATTTAATTCTGGTAGTATGATAGTAGTTTATAAAATACAGAAAGAAGGATAAAATTAGCAGAGAAAAAACCTTCTTGGAGGAATGGTCTTTAGCACCAAAACTTGGGTGAAGCTTCTTTATTGCCTATACCTTATGTTTGGGATCTTTTGAACTTTGATTTATCCCAAGCTTTCAAATCTCTGTAGATAGTCAGATCGGATAATCTGGTCACTAAAAAATTAATTATTAGATTACTTTTTCTCTTCTCCAGAGAGAATACCAGGTTATTCTCTAATACCAGAGTTGCAAAAGAAGCTGCTGCTAGTAGCTGCAGCTGGTAAGAAAGAATTTGACAAAAGAATAAATTATAGAAGGAAGAGGATGAGGAGTGACACTAAGGGGCTTCTTTGGTGGGTGATTAAAATGTTCTAAAATTTTAGACAGTGGTAATGGTTGTACAACTCTAAATATACTAAAAACCATTGATTGTACACTTTTAAATGGTGGGTTTACAACATATTTCATGTTCTCAAGCTTAGACTTTTTTCCTTCCTTATATTTCTATCAGTAGATACATTTTGCTTCTTAGAAACTTCTGAGAAATTCTTTCAATTTTCCCTATATATAGTTTATTCATGATAATGAGAAGGAATATTAGGAATGTTGATAAAAAAGAGAAACACAGAGTTTCATTTTTAATAGGCTCAGCTTTCTCCTGAGCTGTCTCATGACAAGTAGATCTCGGTTTTTAATAACTGGTAGTGCAGTGTTCTTTGAAGTCTCACCTTTCCTCATGTCTGCTCTTAGAGGAACTTCAGGCACTCTAGAAGGAAGTTAGGCATTAGGCAGCTCCTGGCCCCTTTTCTGGAATTTTCACCCAGGTCACAGAAATGGGGAAAAGATGGAACTGTGACATCAGTCACCAAATCATTGAGCAGTTTAATAGCTCTTTCCCCTTGGTTGAGATTTTCAAAAAAGGCTTGTGAGGAAAACTTATCTTTCTTTGTATAGCCTATTTTAGCACTCAAAACAAATATGTATTTGACTCACAAAAGCTGTGCAAATTGCCTTTATTAAAAGAGCTCTAAGACACCAAGTATTTTTGAAATAAATAAATATGTAATTAATATATAAAGAGGTTACAGAAAAATACAGATCCCTTCTTTCATCCCCCTTTTCCTTCCTAAATTGTTATCCTTGCCATATATGTGTTTGCATAGTTTTTTCACAGATGTAGATACCCACAACCTATAATCTGTCCAGTATGGTAAAACTTGCACATAATTTACCACTGAAGTGGGCTTCCTTGATAGCTCAGTTGGTAAAGAATCTGCCTGCAATGCAGGAGACCCCAGTTCAATTCCTGGCTCTGAAAGATCTGCTGGAGAAGAGATAGGCTACCCACTCCAGTATAGTCCTTGGGGTTGCAAAGAGTTGGACATAACTGAGTGACTTTCACTCACCACTAAAGCATATATTTTGTCAGTTTACCTTATACCCAGATTTCCACTCATCGTGGGAACTAATGCTCCATCTTTCCTGTTCCCTCTCAGTCTTCTAGAATTTTAAAGTCAACAGGTTGCCTCATTCCCTTTTGGACACAGAGACATGTACCCCATCTAGCTTGTTCTCTGAACCCCACTTAAGAATTGTAAATACACAGATAATAGTGCATGTGTGTGTATATATATATTTCCCATGCCTTTTTATACTTAAGATAAGCTTTGGGTGAAATTTTCAGTATGGGTTTTTTATTGTTTATTCTTACAGCTCAGTTCCAAGAAACAAAAATCCATTCCAAGAGGTAAGTTCATATAAAAATTCTCTGTCCCTAAAATGGAAGGATGAAAAGGGGACCGAGCAGTCTTGAAGGATATCTTTGTCCTATGGCTTTATGATGATTACTGTATGGCAGTCTTGATAAATCCAATCCTGTATCCTAAAGATGCATTATAAATAACAGATGACTTTTAGGAAAAAACCTTATGGATTTATTTGGTATTTAATTGAAACATGAGGTTTATTTTCCTCATAATTGTTTCTGAAAAATCACTACTTCATTTTAATACCCAATAGACATTAGAAATGTATAGACCTTTTAAAAAAAAATAAATTTCTCTATCATCGAAGGAGCATCAGGCCACTTAGGTTAAAAAAAATACTAACTAGCAAAAGTTGTGGAATAGGCTCCAGACTAAAAGCCATGTTTCTTGAGAGCTAAAATACTGTTCTGTTTCTTTTAACTTACCTATTTTCTTCTACTTGCATTTTTAGGCAATTGTTTTTGTGGTGGGAGGAGGCAACTACATTGAATATCAAAATCTGGTTGACTACATAAAGGTACATTTGACGTTCATATTCTTTTATCATTCGAGGTTTCACAGTTGTCCCATGTCTTTAACATATTAGCAGTCTCTGATGGCTTTCCTGATTCTTAAATAATCCCTTTTCTAGAGATAGTTTAAAAATCTGGCAGATAAGAAAACAGTGAATATATGAGCATTTTTCCATGTCACATTCATTTTTAGCCTAAAATTTTACTTGAGCTGGAAAATAATGTATCTTCTTGATGTAATGTACTATGCAGCTATCTATATTAATTTGACTTTAAGTGTTTAAATAAGCTCCTGTCCCAAAAAACTCTCCCTTGGTGAAATGATTTACTGAACTCCATTTACCTAAATTAAGCACTTTTCTCTCATCTTATTGACCGAAGTCAGCAGCATACCTCAAATAAACTTGGAATGTCTGCTCTTTCAGCAAATAGGCACTTCAGAGGCAGCACTTTAGAAGTGGTGTGCTGTTCAGAGCTAACAGCAGCAGGGAGTGACAGACAGCTAAGCAAAAGAATCTGAAGGGAAAGGTGTAACTTGGAGAGCAGAAATGCCGTTTAAAATGCAGAGTCAACAGAGCCAGTGACATTTTATAACCTTCATTATTCACTTAATATTAATGATTATTCCTTGTGGTCCTACGTTACGTAAGACATCAGTAAATACTGAGATTTTTGTACAGCAGGAGAAAAAAATACATAGGTGGATGTCACAGAGGATCCTCAGTCACACAGAACATGCCTCAGAATGTGGACCACCACTCGGATCTGTGTACAATACCTTGGTTTCAGGGAAGCATCCGTCTTATACAAGGAGATGTCTTTTATACCCTTCTCTGTTCATATAGCCAGAATCAGGCTCCATGACCAGGCTCAAAGGCAAAAAGCAAGGGAACATAACAGAAACCATGAATCTGTAAAATTTCTATGAACAGTGCTGACAAGCTAGTGCAAGTTGTCCCCTGGTCTGTCTGTGACCCTTGGGCAGACTGTATGAATCTGTTTCATTTAGATTTGGCCATGGGTCAACAACATGATTGGTTCCAGGTATGTACCCAAGGGTAAACACAGGGTTGCAACAGACTAGCTGAAATTAATCCTGTACTTAAATCCCATCCTTGGGTAACTTTTCTTAATTACATTTGTCAGCATTCCTTCTGCATTTTTTTTTTTTTTTTACACATTACAGACCAGAAAAACAGGGATAAAAACCAAAAAATGCTAATCATTTGTGTAGTGTAGTGACTGAAATGCAGGTGTAACTTTAAAGAAACTTTGCAGTTTACCAAATAGTCCAGTGTAAACTTGTTTTTAATCATGCATAAACCTCATAACTCTTACCTCTCTACACCACAGAAATTTTAATTTTGTGAAGTGTATTAATAAATGTTAGCTAAGTTTAGTTCTTTCCCCGATCAGTCACCTGCGTCAAGAGACTTCAGGGTGATCAGTGGTAGGCATGTAAGCCCACCACGTTATACAGTCATCCTTTACTTGGTCTCAGTTTACAGAATGTTTTGTTCTAACTTGTTATTGCCTTCCACTCACCAAAGCATGGTGTACAGCTAGTAGGGCACGTGATACTGTGACCCATCAGCCATGTGACAGGTGTTTTATGTCTCTGCATCAGATACTATTCTTAACAGATGATCACTTGGGTTCATATTTACACAGTGGTCTTTGGCTCTTGTGTTGAACAGATTCTTCCGTACACATTTGAGCAGCAACAGTATCCTAATTTTGCCTCCTAGAAGGGGTCCTCCGGAATATATAAACCCTGTGAAATGAGAGTATGTAAAACAAAAGGAAGATTAGAATTATTCTGGGTGTTTATCCCCTAGATGTTTTTAACATCATCAAGATATAGCACGTGAGTAAGTCCAGATTAAATCTTTCATAAACCTACCAGAATCCGTTTGGACCTTCAGCTTCAAATAAAGGAGGCTATTTCTGCAGGTGTTGTGGGCATCTGTAAATATAGCCAAGAGTATTATCCTCTTGCTCCCAACCTCTTTCAGGGTACCATGATAATGTTAGCTTTTTATTATTATTAATATTTACCTGTTGGCTCCATTTCTGAGGATCAAAACTTCTCCATCTTTCCATGTGTCAGCAATTCTTACCCAGAATTTGGCCCCTGGTTTAGAAGACCATCAGCTTCAGCGTGACTCCGGTCCATAGTGGTGGCAGTATGACTGCTGGACTTGCCTTTCTTCATTCCCAGTCATAGGAAGTAGGTTGGCTAAGTGCGAGCTTATAAGACTGTGTTATCCACTGATTAGTACAGATGCAGAAACCATTAATCCCAGCTTACACACAGGTGAAAAGAAGAAACAGTCCAAACAGATTCAGAGGAATTGTCTTCATTTCATTTTCGGATTGTTCATTGCAATTGTATAGAAATCTGATTGGTTTTTGTATATTGATCTTATGTCCTGCAACCCTATTGAACTCATTTATTATTTCTGATAGTTTTTTAATGGATTTTTAAGATTTTCTATAAACAGTATCATGTTATCTGTGAATAAGCTTCTTCCTTATCCTTTTGGGATGTTTTTTCCTTTTTCTCGCCTACCCATCCTGGCTAGAACCTCCAATAACAATAGAAGAGTCCAGAGCAGACATCTTTATCTTCTTCCTGATTTTAGGGGGCAGAGCATCCTGACTTTCACTGTTAAGTTTGAGGTTACCAATGGGTTTTTAATAGAGCTATTAATGTTTAGTAGCTACTAAGCCATATAGTCTAATTATCATGAGCATTCTTTTTTAATCTCATTTGGTCTTACTGTTTCCTTTGTTCTGCATCCTGTTCATCTTTCTATCATCATTTCAGCCCATTTAGGGGAAACTGAGCTAGTAGGTCTGTGATAGCCTGCCTCATGACATTAGAAACCCATGTAATGCAAGCTTGTAGTATGAAACAAAACTTAGGCCTATGGCTCTGAGAGACAATAATTGGGAATTACCTAATATGGCGCTTGATTTATACCAATTCACAAAATGAGCAAGTGCCGTTTTTGTTGGGAATGCAAAGAAAATACTATAAGAATTCTAGCTGATTTATTTGGTAATGATGTTAGTCTGACTGATAATGTAACTGCTATTATAACATTGATGTATTTGATAAAATTAATTGGATTGATTTTTGACAAGATGTTTGATAATACTGATATCAGTGACCAATTGTTCTTTTGTTGGAAGGTGATTGCCTAGGGAATAAGCTAGATTTAGTTAATAATTAATTGTTGCATTGAATCAAGGTATTGGTACATTCATAAAGTTCAGTTTTTAATGAAAGAAGAAATATCAAGTTGAAGTTTTATACTGAAATATAATTTTTAACACTGCAGTTTAGTAATAACTATACCTCACTAGATGACACAGAAGATTAGAGTTTCGTGTTTATCTTTGTTTTTATATTCTGTCAATGCTATAAAGGATGAAAAATGGTGACAAATAATTACAATTAAGCTTGATCAAGGATGGAGAGGAAATGTACTTACATAATCACAAAATTAATCTCAGCCCTCGTGCTGATGTTTGGCCAACCCTGAATGAAATGTTCTAACTAGTGATTAAAATAGGCATGTGCTAGGGCCCAGGGTAGACCAGGGGGCAACTTGGACTGCCTGTCAGTATTCTTGAATGGAAAACGTAATTGATGATTTCACTTGGTTGCTGTCATGTTTTCTTGTTTCTGCTGTTAAGCCGGGTCATGCAGCCTGACTGTAGCTGTGTGACCAGAGAGGAATCAAAGATCCCTCCTTGGGCAAGACTGGGGCTCCCCTGAGACCAGGGCATCCTGGTGGTTCACAACTGAAAGTGAAATGTGTTTAATGTACTCCTACCCTCATGTGAGCATAGCCTCAAGAATCCCAGTTATATGGCCCTGTTTAATGGCTACACATACCATCTCATTTTGAAGAAAAGGAGAGATGTGACTTTTGTTTTACTTGTTCTCAGAGAATGTCAGCCAGCGATGTTTACTCAGCTCATACATCACAAAGAAATGTCCTTCTCTTGTATTGCAAAGCCATAATTCTTTCGGTTCCTTGATTAACCACATTTGGTTTGTACATTACAAAAGAAAACTTACAAATTTACCGTCAAGTTCACAATACATATAAGCATTTCAGCATTAAGAACTTACCAAAATTCTCTAGTCAAAAAGTTTTGACTGCTTGTAACTGGGTGCCAACATTCTGTCAAGGTTAAGGATGAAATTCATAGTTACATATTAACATATAAATACTGTATGATCACAGGTGAGTCTTAAATGCCAATCCATGCTGCTCGCACCATATTCTACTTTCAGTGTTAACAAAACTTTCGGTGTTTTCTTCAAGTAGTTACAGTCCTACATAGAATGTTGGCTGAAGATTTTATAATTATTGCTCCTATGAGATGCGTCACTCATCACGTTCCTTCTGTTTTCAGTGTAAATGCCACTAGAAACATGCCTAACACATACTTTGAATGGAAAAAATGTGCCCATTTCACTACTTTATTCCATGTAATTTTAGGATAGGTGTACACTAAAATCCAGTACTCACCCTAAAGGAAAATAAAACCTTTAAAAATAACAAAAAGTCTTCTTATGTTTAACCCCTCTTCTTGGGAATATTGAAAATATTACTTGTTGTTTGTATCTGAGTTCTGTGTTTGATGTTTTACAGGGGAAACAAGGCAAGCATATTTTATATGGCTGCAGCGAACTTTTTAATGCTACACAGTTCATAAAACAGGTAAAACGTACTTTTTAGTTTGTTTCTTTAACATACCTTAAGTTGCTGTTGATATTTTTCGAAAGAGAGCAAGACAGTCCTATTCGTCTGAACCAGCTGAAACTAAAAGCCACGGAACAAGAAGAATGTAGGGTTTTGCCGTGGACCATTATAAAGGAAACTCGTGTGTGTAATGTTATTTCCATTATCCCAAATCAGTGAAAAAGTAAATTCTGAAAACTTTTAATTGGAGTAGTGTACTTGCTTAGGCAAAATTCAGTCCAGCATTTCCTTGACATACTTCCATATTTCTGACTTTGCCAAGCATATCACAAATTGAACTGAGAAACTGATAGAACAGACTGTCATTCACCTTGCAAGTCACTGAAGGCAGCAGCTGAGGCGTAGAAGGCCTTTACATTCTCTTACTGTTGTTCCCACTAATGTTCTCAGTGCTTACGTTAACTGCAGCTTTTTAAAGCTTAAACTGCTTCAGAGGCTTAGTAGGCTGACCAATAATACTTACTCACCTTTGCCTTGGCTAGCATAAAAATCATAACTGTACCCTCTGCTCATTTTTAGCATCTCTTCCTAGCACCTTCTTCCAGCACAACTTTCTTACCTGCTATAATATGGTTCTTTTATTCTTAACCTCAATGTGGTAGCCCACTGATATTATGAGAATTTCAGATATACAGAAAAACTGGAGAGAATTTACAGTGAATACATTTACATTCCCCACTAACATTTTATTGCACTTGCTTTATAAGCACCTGTCCATCTTTCCATTCTGCTCATTGCTCCAGCTTAATTTCAGAGTAAATTACAGATACCAGTACACTTCCCCCTTAATACATCAGTGCCAATATCATTCACTGGATTTCATTGTTTAGTTGTTGTTGTTGTATTACTCTCTGGAAGTAAAATTTACAGCAGTGAAATACACATATCTTAAGTGTACATTCCTGCCTTGTTGGACGTATTGTTCACATGAGTAACCCAAACCTATATCAGGGTACAGAAGTTTACACAGTGTTCCTTTATGGCCTTTGCCAGTCAGTCCTTGCTCCTAGTCAAAACTTGCTCCCAAAACACTGTCTTGATGTTTTCCCACCATAGATTCGTCTTACGTATTCTAGAACATCATAAACGGAAATTTTCTTGGTTAACTAGAAGATTCTGAATTCTGTTAATCCTTCCAATGAACTAGATGGTGTTAATGCTAATTTTCTCTATTAGTTTTCTGTTCATTGGTTTCTCCTTTTTATTTGATTACTTTGGGTTTACCTTCTTTTACCATCTGATATTGGATAATTATTAAATCATTAACTTCAGTTTTTCATTTCTAAAATAAGCTTTGAAAGCGATAAAGCTTAAACTCTTCCCAAACACTGCTTTAGACACATTCCACAAATGTTGATATATTTGAAATATTTTTAATTTACCTGGTGGTTTATTCTTTAGCCCTTGTAGAGAGATCTATTGTTGTTTGAAGTATTTATGGTTTTTCTAGATAACTTACTGATTTCTAATTTAATTCCCTGGTTGTCCTAGAACATTTTACATGTAAGTTCATTGTCTGAAAATTTAAATCCCTTTTATAAACCAACATATAGTCGATCTTGCTAAGCACTCCATATGAAGAACATGAAGGAAGAGCTGTAAATATTAATTTGGTCAAAGTAGTTGATAGCATTAGTTAGATCCTCTGTATCTATTGATTTTTTTTCTGTCTAGTTCTATCAGGTATTAAAAATCTCCATCTGTGATTGTGGAATTGTCTCTTCCTTTAGTTCTGTCAATATTTGCTTTTAAGTTCTTTTATTAGGTACATACAGAGTTTTGATTGTTTATATTCTGATGAGTGGGCTCTTATCCTTATGCCCATATTCTTCTGCATATCTAGTAATGCTCTTCATCTTGAAATCTACTTTATCTGAAAACTAATAAAGCCACTCTAGCCTTCTTATACTTACTGTTTGCATCTTATAACTTTTCCATCTGTTTACTTTCAACTTGTCTGTGAATTTAAAGCATATATCTTATATATCAAGCATATTATACTTAAAACCTATATATTATGTGTGTGTGTATGTATATATATATCTCAAGATCTAACTATATACTATATATCTTAGAATATTATTGGATCTTGTGGGGTGTTTTTTTAAACCCACAGTATTTTTTTTCAAAAGCCATTCTGACAGTCTCTTTTAATTGGAGTGTATTGGTCTTTAACATCTAATGTAATTATTTACTGTGATTGAATTTAGGGCTACCATTTTACTGTTTTCTCTTTCTCCTTTCTGAACACTTTTTAGAATTCCACTTTAATTCATCTCTGCATTATTAACTTAGGGTTGCTCTAAATACCTTTAACTGTTAATAGACCAGTTATTAGTACTTGTATTAAATGTAGAAGCCTTGCAACCATACAGATCAACATTTATGTTGCAATTGTCATATTTTACATACATCATTAATTTTACAAAATAGTGAACAGTGTTGTTTGTGCTTTATTAAACAGTCATGCATAGAATAAAGACATAAATCTTTTGCATTTATATGGATATGAATTCCAGTGCTATTTATCCCTGCTTACAGATTTTAATTTCTATCTGTTGACTGAAAAACTTTCTAGCAGTCATTGTAGCTCAGGTATGCTGGCAATGAGTTCTCTTAATTTCACATATATATATATACACACACATACAATAATTGGTTTTCAATAATTTAATTACAGTGTATCTGTTTTAGTTTCCATTTTTATGCCGAGATTTCCTTTTTTCTTTCATTGTGAGCCTATTTTTCATCTTTGAGGATATTGTCCTAGCTGCTTTTAAAACCTGGCTATTAATTACCACACATGGATCAACTCACTGTTGGTCCCCATCGTCTTCCCCTCTAGACACTGGGCCCCTGGGTTCCTGTTTCTTTGGATTCACTAATTTGATGCTGTGTCCTTTACACTGTTTTACATTAGAAACGGAATTGTTGCTCAGACTCAAAGTTCTGTCTCTTCGGCAATAGCTCAAGTCTCAAGTCTCTCTCATTCATAAGTGGTTCAGGGTTTCACCATAGATTCAGGAAAAGTCTATATACAGACTTAGGGCTCCCTCACTTCCCAGTAGCTTTAGTTGCCTGCAAACCCTTTCCTCTGGTTTTTCAAGCCAGAAAGACTGTTTTCTATCCATTTTAGCAGCTAGTATAGTACCAACTGTGGCCTGCCTTCAGGCTAAGAGCCACAGAACCGAACTCAGCCTGTATTATTCCTTCCTTCCAAATGTTGATTCTGTTCCAGAACTCACCTTCTTTCTGTCGTTCCCCATTGCCCATAGGAAGTTGGTTTTGTTTAAAATTTATAATTTCTCTCTCTTAGAGACTTGGTTCAATAGGAGTTTACCCAGCCTTCCAGAATTGAAATCCTTTTCCCTTCCTTTTAATAATCTTTAGAAATGTAGTTAATATATTTCTAATTTCTTTTACAAACATATTAAAATATATAGAAAAGCAAATTGTCAGTGAAGTCACACATGTTTTTCTTTACATTTTCATACTGAGTTAATATTTTTTTATTCTGTTTTTGTTTTCTATTACTTGAACTTGCTCCTATATAATGTTTACACATCTTTTCACCATAAGTTTTTAAATATCTATAAATCTGAAACATTTTAGTGAATATTGAGTGAAAAGGTATTATTCTAAAATACAATACAGTGCATGAAATAGCCTAAGTTTTACCATGATGAAAGTGTACATTTAAGGTGATTACAAATATGATTAATACCTAAGTTTCTTTTGTGATTAAAAAAGTAATATTATTTATCTTTTGTTTTAGCTGTCACAACTTGGACAAAAATAGCACAGAAGAACCATAACATGAGAATCTATTTAGAACTTGAATAAATGTAAAAAGTCAAGAGTCAGATGTTTCCTTCTCCATATCAATGTCCTAACGGTGAAACTTAGAGGTATTTGTTAATTTTTAAGGAAATTCTATACTTAATATAATGTATACTGATTAAAAAAATAAAGCATTTCAGAAATAAATTTTAACATTGTAGAACATCTGTTATTTTTTACAAATGAGAATGAAAGTACTTTGGAAAGAAGGAAAGTTCTGTCTGAATATAATGTTAAAATATTAATATAATAACCAGTGTATTAGGATTGAAGCCAGTGAAAGTTTAAGAATATATGTCTTATTTGATTGGTTCATGAATCTCCTACTTGTATTCATTTTAATTATAAAATTACCTTTCCATAGTTTGTTTCCTATGTTGCCTCTAGATTTAAAAGCCACTTTAATGTCCCTTCTCCCTCTGGCACACCTGTGTACATTTTATCATTTATATCTCCTTTAAATAATTGCTCAAACATTAACATCTGGAGCAGATAAATACAAAACATTTATCCTGTACACTTCTACATATTATGTAAAAGTAAGTGTTAAATTTGGTACTCACCTTCCTCTCTGTGTGAAATGCAGCACTAAAAATGAATGTGATCAGCCGTGTATCTCAGGACAGCCATGAGATAAAAGCACACCAGCCTCTCCAGAGGAAACAGCTGTTCCTCTTAATGAGCCTCACCAAGAGGAATCTTTAGTGTTATAGAGAGCATCCTGATAATAAAACAAGATTCACAGAACTGTTTCTTTCTGCACTCCCACCCACCATGAGTCAGTGCCATCACACCAAAGCAGAGGTCCAGAAAACTAATTGTAGATGATGGAGATGACTGACATATTCCTGGAGTATAAATTTAAAGTATGTTTGAGCTGGTATAAGAAATTACCATAGGCTGGGTAGCTTATACAACAAACAGGTATTTCTCACAATTCTGGATGCTAGGAATTCGAAGATCAAGTTACCAACAGATCTAGTGTCTGATGAGAACATTCTTCCTGATTTGCAGAGAGCCATGTATCCTCACGTGGGGAGCAGAGAACAAACTCTGGTCCCTTCATCCCCCTTTAAAGGCACTTATCCCATCATGGGACTCCACCACATGACATCATCCAAACCCAGTTACCTCCTCAAATCTACCTCCAAATACCATAACATTGGGGGAAAGACATTCTCTTCAATAAACTGTGCTGGGAAAATTGGACAGCCATATGTAGAAGAATCAAATTAGAACATTCTTCAACACCATACACAAAAATAAACTCAAAAAGGATTCAAGACCTAAATGTAAGACCCGATTCTATAAAACTCTTAGAGGAAAACATAGGCAGAACACTTTTTGACATAAATCACACAATACCTTTTTCAGTTCTCCCAGAGCAATGGAAATAAAATTTAAACAAATGGGACCTAGTTAAACTCAAAAGCTTTTTTATGCACAGCAAAGCAAATGATTTTTAAAAAGATAACCCACAGAATGGGAGAAAATATTTACAAATGATGTGACTGACAAAGGGTTAATTTCCAAATTTTATAAACAGCTCTTGCAGCTCAACATCAAAGCCCAATCAAAAAGTGGACAGAAGACCTAAATAGATTATTTCTGCAGATAAAACATACACATGAAAAGATGCTCAACATCATTATTGTTAGAGAAATGCAAATCAAAACTACAATGAGATACCACCTCACACCAGTTAGAATGGCCATCATCAAAAAGTCTACAAATAATAAATGTTGGAGACAGTGTGGAGAAAAGGGAACTCATATAGTGAAGTAAGAGAAAAATATGATGCAATGTCGCCTTATATATATGGAGTCTAGAAAAATGCTACAGAAGAACTTATTTGCAAAGGAGAAATAGAATCACAGATACAGACTGCTGTGTATAAAACAGATAACTAATGAGAGTCTACCGTGTGGCACGAGGAGCTCTACTCTGTGCTCTGGTGACCTAAATGGGAAAGAGAGCTAAGAGGGAGTGGACATGTGGGTACATGTAAACTGACTCACTTTGCTGCACAGCAGAAATAACATTGTAAAGCAATTATAGTACAATAAACTCTTTGAAGTTTTAAAAAATTATGTAACAACCAACAAGACCTACTATATATAGCGCAGGGAACTCTGCTGTAGCACCCTAAATGGGAAAAGAATCTGAAAAAGAATATATATATATATACACACACACACACATACATACATATATGTAATGTATAACTGAATCATTTGCTGTACACTTGAAACTTAACAGTATTAACTATACTCCAATATAAAATAAAAGTTTTTAAAAATACCATTACCTTGGGGATTAGGGCTTCAGCATTTGATTTTCTGGGACACAGACATTCAATTCATAGCACTACATCTGTCAAAGTGGCTGGTACTCAGGGCTTCAGGAGAGACCTTTATGAAAAGACAAGGCTAATTAAGATGTTAAGATAGGAGAAAAAGCAATGTCCCTGTCTCCTTAGAAATGGAGAAGTTCTACTCTAAATAGATAACATTCAGAAATTTTGTAACTACATGAAAGACAAAAGGAAGTGGTCTGTTTTTCTAGTTAACGTTATATTTAAATTGACTTAGGGTCAGAATGAGGAGAAGGCAATGGCACCCCACTGCAGTACTCTTGCCTGGAGAATCCCATGGATGGAGGAGCCTGGTAGGCTCCAGTACATGGGGTCGCTAGGAGTTGGACACAACTGAGCGACTTCACTTTCACTTTTCACTTTCATGCACTGGAGAAGGAAATGGCAACCCACTCCAGTGTTCTTGCCTGGAGAATCCCAGGGACGGGGGAGCCTGGTGGGCTGCCATCTCTGGGGTCGCACAGAGTCGGACACGACTGAAGCGACTCAGCAGCAGGGTCAGAATGACCATCATTTAAAAGTCTACAAATAAATGCTGGAGAGGGTATGGAGAAAAGGGAACCCTCCTACACTGCTGGTGGGAATGCAAGTTGGTGCAGCCACTGTGGAAGACAGTATGGAGGTTCCTCAGAAAGCTAAAAATAGAATTACCGTATGACCCAGCAGTCTCACTCCTGGGAATATAATCCTGGACAAAACTATAATTCACAAAGATATGTGCACTCCTATATTCATAACCGCACTATTCACAATAGCCAAAACACGGAAATAACATAAATGTCCATCAGCAGATGAATGGATAAAGCAGATGTGGCACGTATATAATGAAATACTCAGTTCAGTTCAGTCGCTCAGTCGTGTCTGACTCTTTGCGACCCCATGAATCGCAGCACGCCAGGCCTCCCTATTCATCACCATCTCCCGGAGTTCACTCAGACTCACGTCCATTGAGTCAGTGATGCCATCCAGCCATCTCATCCTCTGTTATCCCCTTCTCCTCCTGCCCCCAATCCCTCCCAGCATCAGAGTCTTTTCCAATGAGTCAACTCTTCTCATGAGGTGGCCAAAGTACTGGAGTTTCAGCTTTAGCATCATTCTTTCCAAAGAAATCCCAGGGCTGATCTTCAGAATGGACTGGTTGGATCTCCTTGCAGTCCAAGGGACTCTCAAGAGTCTTCTCCAACTCCACCGTTCAAAAGCATCAATTCTTCGGTGCTCAGCCTTCTTCACAGTCCACTCTCACATCCATACATGACCACAGGAAAAACCATAGCCTTGACTAGACGGACCTTAGTCATCAAAGTAATGTCTCTGCTTTTGAATATGCTATCTAGGTTGGTCATAACTTTTCTTCCAAGGAGTAAGCGTCTTTTAATTTCATGGCTGCAGTCACCATCTGCAGCGATTTTGGAGCCCCAAAAAATAAAGTCTGACACTCTTTCCACTGTTTCCCCATCTATTATTTCCCATGAAGTGATGGGACCGGATGCCATGATCTTCGTTTTCTGAATGTTGAGCTTTAGGCCAACTTTTTCACTCTCCACTTTCATCAAGAGGCTTTTTAGTTCTTCTTCACTTTCTTCCATAAGGGTGGTGTCATCTGCATATCTGAGGTTATTGATATTTGTCCTGGCAATCTTGATTCCAGCTTGTGTTTCTTCCAGTCCAGCGTTTCTCATGATGTACTCTGCATAGAAGTTAAATAAGCAGGGTGACAATATACAGCCTTGACGTACTCCTTTTCCTATTTGGAACCAGTCTGTTCTTCCATGTCCAGTTCTAACTGTTGCTTCTTGACCTGCATACAGATTTCTCAGGAGGCAGGTCAGGTGGTCTGGTATTCCCATCTCTTTCAGAATGTTCCAGTTTATTGTGACCCACACAGTCAAAGGCTTTGGCATAGTCAATAAAGCAGAAATAGATGTTTTTCTGGAACTCTCTTGCTTTTTCAATGATCCAGTGGATGTTGGCAATTTGATCTCTGGTTCCTCTGCCTTTTCTAAAACCAGCCTGAAAGTCAGGGAGTTCACGGTTCACGTATTGCTGAAGCCTGGCTTGGAGAATTTTGAGCATTACTTTACTAGCATGTGAGACGAGTGCAATTGTGCAGTAGTTTGAACATTCTTTGGCATTGCTTTTCTTTGGAATTGGAATGAAAACTGACCTTTTCCAGTCCTGTGGGCACTGCTGAGTTTTCCAAATTTGCTGGCATATTGAGTGTAGCACTTTCACAGCATCATCTTTCAGGATTTGAAACAGCTCAATTGGAATTCCATCACCTCCACTAGCTTTGTTCTTAGTGATGCTTTCTAAGGCCCACTTGACTTCACATTCCAAGATGTCTGATTCTAGATTAGTGATCACATCATTATGACTATCTGGGTCATGAAGATCTTTTTTGTACTGTTCTTCCATATATTCTTGCCACCTTTTCTTAATATCTTCTGCTTCTGTTAGGTCCATACCATTTCTGTCCTTTATCAAGCCCATCTTTGCATGAAATGTTCCCTTGGTCTCTCTAACTTTCTTGAAGAGATCTCTAGTCTTTCCCAATCTGTTGTTTTCCTCTATTTCTTTGCACTGATTGCTGAAGAAGGCTTTCATATCTCTTCTTGCTGTTCTTTGGAACTCTGCATTTAGATGCTTGTATCTTCCCTTTTCTCCTTTGCTTTTCGCCTCTCTTCTCTTCACAGCTATTTGTAAGGCCTCCCCAGACAGCCATTTTGCTTTTTTGCATTTCTTTTCGATGGGGATGGTCTTGATCCCTGTCTCCTGCACAATGTCACGAACCTCATTCCATAGTTCATCAGGCACTCTGTCTATCAGATCTAGGCCCTTAAATCTATTTCTCACTTCCACTGTATAATCATAAGGGATTTGATTGAGGTCATACCTGAATGGTCTAGCGGTTTTCCCTACTTTCTTCAATTTAAGTTTGAATGAAATACTACTTGGCCATAAAAAAGGATGAAATAATGCCATTTACAACAACATGGAAGCAAATGGAGATTATCAGTACTAAATGAAGTAAGTCAGAAAGAGAAAAACAAATACCATATGACATCACTTATATGTGGAGTCTTAAAATATGACACAAATCTACCTACAAAACAGAAAAGACTTGGACACAGAGAACAGACTGTCGTTGCCAAGTGTGTTGACAGATGGGAGGGAAGGACTGGGAGCTTGGGGTTGGTAGATGCAAGCTACTATATTTAAAATAAAACAACAGTGTCCTAATGTATAACACAGGGAACTATAGTCAATATCCTGTGATAAACAATAATGGAAAAGAATACTAAAAAAAGAATGTGTGTATGTATATAACTGAGTCATTTTGCTTGAAGATAGTAGGGAAAACCACTAGGGCATTTAGGTATGACCTAAATCAAATCCCTTATAATTATACAGTGGGGGTGACAAATAGATTTCAAGGGATCAAATCTGGTAGACAGAGTGCCTGAAGAACTATGGATAGAGGTTCTTATTTCCTGTATAGCAGTATACAGGAGGCAGTGATCAAAACCATCCCCAATAAAAAGAAATGCAAGAAGGCAAACGGGTCATGTGAGGAGGCTTTACCAATAGCTGAGAAAAGGCAAAGGAGAAAGGGAAAGATATACCCAACTGAATGCAGTGTTCCAGAGAATAGCAAGAATAGATTTTTTTTTTAAGGGATTTTTAAGTGAACAATGCAAAGACTAGAGATATCTTCAAGAAAATTAAGAGATTCCAAGGGAACATTTCATGCAAGGATGGGCACAACAAAGGACAGAAACAGTATGGACCTAATAGAAGCAGAAGAGATTAAGAGGTAGCAAGAATACAAGAAAAACTGTACAAAAAAGGTCTTAATGACCCAGATAACTACAATGGTTTGGTCACTCACCTAGAGCCAGACATCCTGGAGTGGAAGTCAAATGGGCCTTAGGAAGCATTACTATGAACAAAGCTAGTAGAGGTGACGAAGCATCACTGTGAACAAAGCTGGTGGAGGGAATGGGATTCCAGTTGAGCTATTTCAAATTCAAAAAGATGAAGCTGTGAAAGTGCTGCACTCACTGTGTCAGCAAATATGGAAAACTCAACAGTGGCCACAGGACTAGAAAAGGTCACTTTTCATTCCAGTCCCAAAGAAGGGCAATTCCAAAGAATGTTCAAACT
The DNA here is from genome assembly GCF_032405125.1 of Capricornis sumatraensis. Taxonomy (NCBI): domain Eukaryota; kingdom Metazoa; phylum Chordata; class Mammalia; order Artiodactyla; family Bovidae; genus Capricornis; species Capricornis sumatraensis. Next base: position 48,633,235 of record NC_091087.1, read on the forward strand.
ACCTGACAATTGAGCTCATTTCACATGCTAGCAAGGTAATGCTCAAAATCCTTCAAGCTAGGCTTCAACAGTATATGAACCAAGAACTTGCAGATAACCAAGCTGGATTTAGAAAAAGCAGAGGAAGCAGAGATCAAATTGCCAGCATCTGTTGGATCATAGAAAAAGCAAAAGAGTTCCAGAAAAACATCTGCTTTATTGACTACACGAAAGCCTTTGACTATGAGGATCACAACAAACTTAAAGAGACAAGAATCCCAGACTACCTTACGTGCCTCCTGAGAAACCTGTATGCAGGTCAAGAAACCAGTTAGAACTGTACATGGAACAATGGACTGATTCACAATTGAGAAAGCAGTTTGTGTCAAGGCTGTATATTGTCACCTTGCTTATTTAAATTATATGCAAAGTACATCACACGAAATGCCAGGCTGAATGAATCCCAAGCTGGAATCAAGTTACAGGGAAAAATATCAACAACCTCAGATAGGATGATGATACCATTCTAATGGCAGAAAGCAAAGAGGAATTAAAGAGCCTCTTGAGGGTGAAAGAGGAGAGTGAAAAAGCTGGCTTAAAACTCAGCATTCAAAAAACTAAGGTCATGACATCCGGTCCCATCATTTCATGGTAAATATATGGGGCATCAATGAAAACAGTGACAGACTTTATTTTCTTGGGCTCCAAAATCACTGCAGGATGGTGACTGCAGCCATAAAATTCAAAGACACTTGCTCCTTGGATGGAAAGCTATAACAAACATAGACAAGTGTATTAAAAAGCAGAGACATCACTTTGCCAACAAAGGTCCATCTAGTCAAAGCTATGGTTTTTCCAGTAGTCGTGTATGGATGTGAGAGTTGGACCATAAAGAAGGCTGCACACTGAAAAATTGATGCTTTCCAATTGTGATGCTGGCAAAGACTCTTTAAGAGTCCCTTGGACAGCAAGGAAATCAAACCAGTCAATCCTAAAGGAAATCAGTCCTGAATATTAATTGGAAGAACTGATGCTGAAGATCCAATACTTTGGCCACCTGATGGGAAGAGCCGACTCACTGCAAAAGACCCTGAAACTGGGAAAGATTGAAGGCAGGAAGAGAAGGGTACGACTGAGGATAAGATAGTTGGATGGCATCATCAACTCAATGGATATTCATTTGAGTAAACTCTGGAAGATAGTGAAGGACAAGGAAGCCTGGTGGGCTGCAGTCCATGGTTTCACAGAGTCAGACACAACTTAGTGACTGAACAATGAACAAGGAGGGGGCTGGGCAGGGAGGCTGGGTAGGAAGTTTGAGACTAGCGGAGGTAAGCTATTGTATATAGAATGTATAAACAATGAGGTCCTATTGTATCAGTTCAGTCGCTCAGTCACGTCCAACTTTTTGCGAAAACATGAACTGCAGCACACCAGGCTTCCCTGTCCATCGCCAACTTCTGAAACTTACTCAAACTCAGGTCCATCGAGTTGGTGATGCCATCCAACCATCTCATCCTCTGTCATCCCCTTACCCTCCTGCCTTCAATCTTTCCCAGCATCAGGGTCTTTTCCAGTGAGTCAGTTCTTCGCATCAGATGGCCAAAGTATTGGAGTTTCAGCTGTAGCGTCAGTCCTTCCAATGAATATTCAGGACAGATTTCCTTTAGGATGGACTATTGGATCTCCTTGCAATCCAAAAGACTCTCAGGAGTCAGAGTTCTCTAACACCACAGTTCAGAAGCATCAATTCTTTGGCACTCAGCTTTCTTTATAGTCCAACTCGCATATCCGTACATGACCACTGGAAAAACCATAGCTTTGACTAGATAGACTTTGTGTCTCTGCTTTTTAATATGCTGTTTAGCTTGGTCATAGCTTTTCTTCCAAGGAGCGATTGTCTTTTAATTTCATGGCTGCACTCATCATCTGCGGTGATTTTAGAGCCCTCAAAAATTAAGTCTCTCACTGTTTACATTGTTTTCCCATCTATTTGCCATGAAGTGATGGGACTGGATGCCGTGATCTTATTTTTCTGAATGTTGAGTCTTAAGCCAAATTTTTCACTCTCCTCTTTCACTTTCATCAAGAGGCTATTTAGTTCTTTGCTTTCTGCCATACGGGTGGTGTCATCTGCATATCTAGTTCAGTTCAGTTGCTCAGTTGTGTCCAACTCCTTGCAACCCCATGAATTGCAGCACACCAGGCCTCCCTGTCCATCACCAACTCCCAGAGTTCACTCAAACTCACGTCCATCGAGTCTGTGATGCCATCCAGCCATTTCATCCTCTGTCGACCCCTTCTCCTCCTGCCCCCAACCCCTCCCAGCATCAGAGTCTTTTCTAATGAGTCACCTCTGCATGAGGTGGCCAATGTACTGGAATTTCAGCGTTAGCATCATTCCTTCCAAAGAATACCCAGAACTGATCTTTAGAATGGACTGGTTGGATCTCCTTGCACTCCAAGGGACACTCAAGAGTCTTCTCCAACACCACAATTCAAAAGCATCAATTCTTCGGTGCTCAGCTTTCTTCACAGTCCAACCCTCACATCCACACATGACCACTAGAAAAACCATAGCCTTGACTAGACGGACCTTTGTTGGCATATCTTTGTCTGCATATCTAAGGTTACTGATATTTCTCCCAGCAATCTTAATTCCAGCTTATGTTTCATCCAGCCCTGCATTTCACATGATTAGTAAATCATTAAAAGTTAAATAAGCAGGGTGACAGTATACAGCCTTGATGTACTCCTTTTCCTATTTGAACCAGTCTCTTGCTCCATGTCCAGTTCTAACTGTTGCTTCCTGACCTGCATACAGATTTCTCAAGAGGCAGGTCAGGTGGTCTGGTATTCCCATCTCTTTCAGAATTTTCCACAGTTTATTGTGATCCACACAGTCAAAGGCTTTGGCATAGTCAATAAAGCAGAAATAGATGTTTTTCTGGAACTCTCTTGCTTTTTCAATGATCCAGCGGATGTTGGCAATTTGATCTCTGGTTCCTCTGCCTTTTCTAAAATCAGCCTGAACATCAGGAAGTTCACGGTTCACATATTGCTGAAGTCTGGCTTGGAGAATTTTGAGCATGACTTTACTAGCATGTGAGATGAGTGCAATTGTACAGTAGTTTGAGCATTCTTTGGCATTGCCTTTCTTTGGGATTGGAATGAAAACTGACCTTTTCCAGTCCTGTGGCCGCTGCTGAGTTTTCCAAATTTGCTGGCATATTGAGTGTAGCACTTTCACAGCATCATCTTTCAGGATTTGAAAGAGCTCAACTGGAATTCTATCACCTCCACTAGCTTTGTTCATAGTGATGCTTCCTAAAGTTCACTTGACTTCACATTCCAGGATGTTCTGCTCTAGGTGAGTGATCACAGCATTGCAGTTATCTGGATCATGAAGATCTTTTATGTATAGCTGTTCTGTGTATTGTTGCTATCTCTTCTTAATATCTTCTGCTTCTGTTAGGTCCATACAATTTCTGTCCTTTATTGTCCCCATCTTTCCATGAAATGTTCCCTTGGTATCTCTAATTTTCTTGAAGTGATTTCTAGTCTTTCCAATTCCATTGTTTTCCTCTATTTCTTTGCATTGATCGCTGAGGAAGGCTTTCTTACCTCTCCTTGCTGTTCTTTGTATAGCACAAGGAACTACATTCAGTATCCTGTAGAAACCATAACGGAGAAGAATATGAAAAAAATGTATGCATATATAATGAATCACTTTCCTATGTACCAGAAGCTAATTACGGTAAATTAACTGTACTTCAATTTAAAAAATTACACTGAAATCCAATCAAAACTTATCATAAAGGCACACAATGAGGAGAAAAATTCTCTATAGAAAGAGACTCACACTGAGAGATGCCAGGGAGGATAGAATTACTAGACAAAGACATTAAAACAATATTATAACTACATTCCATATATTCCAGAAGGTAGAAGAAAATTGAAGCATTTTAAATTAGAGATGTAGAATATTTTTAGAAAGTCCCCAAATGAACTTAATAGAAATAAAAAATTCAGTGTTTCAGATTAAAATTTGTTAGATATATTTATAGGATAATAGTATTTATAAATTGAACTTAAAACTAAGGAGACTTTTGTTTTTTTCAGTTTTGGTTAATGAACCAAAAGTCAACTTTTTAAACAGAAGTAACTCCCATATATTTTCTGTGACCACAAACTTACAGTGACAACCTTAAATCATACCTGAAGCTCTCTACTCCAATCACCCAAGTCAATAAATTCACCTTTTTTGCTTTAAACAGTTTGAGGTGACTTTCTCCATTGGCAAAGAAAGAAAGGAAAAAATGAAACAAACAAGTCATGCAATAGTTGCTAAATTACATCAGTCTAACCAATTCTAAGAAAACATATCCTCTTTCACAGAACTGCTAAAAGTAATGCTGACACCTACTAGTAATGCGGGTGTAGATTCAGGATTGAGATGTGTCTGCAGAATACGCGCCACAGTCCAGAACTCCACAGTCTGCTAGACATAGGAATTCTCACCGAGTTCCATGTTTGACCAGTTACCTATACTAGACCTAGAACTGTGATGCTTTGTGAGAATAAAATTTATTAAACTATTTATGGACTACTTTTTGTGTTGCTAAACTGTTTTAATTCTGTGAGTAATTTTTTACATTATGCAGTTTATATACAAATGGATTTCTGCTCATATATCCTCTGTTTAAAAAAAAAAACTTGGTTTTGACAATCTTCAAGTCCCCTACCGTCATTAATATTCTAACATTACAACCAAACGTAGAGAAAAATGATTTATAAACCTGTATTCCAGTTTACTGCTAAGTTAACGTATACTAAAAATCAGCAATGGTCAATTGCATGGGTCATACCTTATGAGAGACAGAAGAGCAAAGAGGAGGAAATTAACAGCTTTAGACTGTAATCAGACAGAACTTTGTTAAGTGTTTTAAATATAAATTCATTTAACCCTCATAAAACCCCTAAGAAAATAGGTCATACTATTCCTGCTTTGCAGATGAGGGAATAAGTTGAGTTCAGCCACTGTCCAAGGTCATTCAATGAGTAAATGTTGGAATTTATACTGGTCACATCTGAGACTAGAAGCTTTTCCTTTTGAGATGAGGAATTAGAGGATATTAGAAATTAGAGGACGTAGAGGTTGGAGATACTCAGAGATACTTCTACCAAGCTATTTCAGCCTGATGACCTGTCTAGATATGGTTGTCTCTTGGTATCCATGAGGGACTGATTCCAGGACCTGCCTCCCTCTGCCAGACACCAAAAATCCATGAATGCTCCAGCTCCTTATATAGATAAAATGGTGTATTGTCTACGTATAATCTGTGCATATCCTCTTCTATACTTTAAATCATCTCCAGAATACTGACAATACCTAATATAATGTAAGTGCCATATAAATAGTTGCCAGTGTGCAGCAAATTCAAGTTTTGCTTCTTGGAACTTTCTGGAATTTCTTTTTAAATATTTTTGATCTGCAATTGGTTGAATTCACAGATGCGGAGCCTGTGTATATGGAGGAATGACTGAGTATGTCTGCTCAATGACCAGGACTGCGTAGCAGAAGCTGGTACTTAGAGTAAATGTTTGATGGAAGATTAGGTGATAGATGGATACAGATTCTAGTCACAAACCCTCATTCACTGACTCTTTCAAAAACCCAATGTGGCCATGTGCCCTCATTCATTCATTCAAGTAAACAAACACTTATTAAAAGCTTCTTATGTGCAAAACACTCTAGGGATGCTAGAGTTACAAAGTCAAAAAGACGGAACTATAACTTCCCTCATTTCCCCAAAGTTTGGAGACAGTATCTTGACTTCTTCTAGCCAGTGTTTAAGGAGAGATAACACCATTTTCAGAAATGAAGTTTCTAAATCATACTGCAGGGTGGTAGGTTGTAAGAAAACCTCTCAGAAGTAAGCTAGTTCTTGTTGGGTTCAATTAGACCTACTACAGGGCTTTCCTGGTGGCTCAGATGGTAAAGAATCTGCCTGCAATGCGGGAGACACGGGTTTGATCCCTGGCTCAGGAAGCTCCCCTGGAGAAGGAAATGGCTACCCACTCCAGTATTCTTGCCTGGAGAATCCCATGGACAGAGGAGCCTGGCAGGCTGCGGTCCATGGGACTGCCAAAAGTCAGACATGACTGAGCAACTAACAGACACTTTCACAGGCACCCCTTAGCACTTGAATGGGCCTCTGCTCTGTCTGCTCTCTTCAGATAGCTGCCTTCCTGTCCTGGAAAGAGAAAACCCTTCCCAGTATCTTCCTTAAATATTGCTGCTTTTTCAGGGCCAGCTGAAAACATATCTTCATTAAATAAATTAGAACACATCCATGCTATGGAACCCTGTGTAGCTGCAAAAAAACAGGAAAAAAACACCTCTTTGGAAGGTTAAGAATCCTCCTGCCAAAGCAGGGGACATGGGTTTGATCCCTGGTCCAGGAAGATTCCACATGACGCAGAGCCACAAAGACTATGCCCCACAACCACTGAGCCCAAGTGCTGTAACTACTGAAGCCTGAGCCCCTAGAGCCCAAGTTCTCCACAAGAGAAGCCACTGCAACGAGAAAGCCGCGCTCTGCAACCCAGGGTAGCCCCTCACTCGCCACAACGAGAGGAAACCCTCAGCAACAAAGATCTGGCACAGCCATCAAGAAAGAAGTACTTTAAACATGCAGAACACTGTATATCGTTTCTCTCTGTGTAAGAGACAAAGTGGGTACATTTAGGTATTATATGTGCATAGAGTAGCTCAGGAAGGCTACACAGTAAATTGGTAGAAATAATCGTGTCTGCTTCCTGGAAACGGTTGCTAAGGTACAGGAATGGGAGGGAGACCAAGAGGGTTTTCACTGTCTACCTTTTATATAGTTTGAACTCAGTACCATATGTGTATTATGTATTTCATTAAAACTGGGGGGAGACCCTCTGTGGTATACCAGGAGACAGTAGACGGATTCAGCTTACACAGTCTCACTGCAAATCTCACAGATCTTATAAGTTCTCATTTTATTAATACTTCCTCTGTCAACAGTATTTAACATTGTTGTCTATTCCCTTCTTAAAATTCTTCCTGAGTCTCCTTGACTTGAAAGTACCATCTAATGTGTAGTCTTTTCTGTCACTCCTGAAATTGAGATACCCTGGATAAGAATCAAGGGAAGAAAGTATTATTGACTTTGTCATAGAATACTTTGTATAGGAAGGAACAGCTGGTTTTTTTTTTTTCTTCTTGTATTTTTTACTTTTTTATTTTTTAAAATTTTTATTTTTACTTTATTTTACTTTACAATACTGTATTGGTTTTGCCATACATTAACTTGAATCCACCATGGGTGTACATGCGTCCCCAAACATGAACCCCCCTCCCACCTCCCTCCCCATAACATCCCTGTGGGTCATCCCCATGCACCAGCCCCAAGCATGCTGTATCCTGCGTTGGACATAGACTGGCGATTCGATTCTTACATGATAGTATACATGTTTCAATGCCATTCTCCCAAATCATCCCACCCTCTCCCTCTCCCTCTGAGTCCAAAAATCCGTTACACACATCTGTGACTTTTTTGCTGTCTTGCATACAGGGTCGTCATTGCCATCTTTCTAAATTCCATATATATGTGTTAGTATACTGTATTGGTGTTTTTAGAGACACATGTACCCCAATGTTCATCGGAACAGCTGTTTTTAACCATACTTTGCCACTTGTGAAAAATCAGGAACAGCTATTCAACATAACACAGGTTGATCCTAACGTCTATGTTAAAAAAATATTAAATCTATAACTGCATTGGAGCCAGACTTCTGAATTTAATCCCAGCCTTCTCTCTTCTTACATCTGTGACCCCAGGCAGGCTCCTTAATTTCTGTTAAGCTTCAATCTCCTCGCCACTACAAAAGGGAAATAAATTTTCAACTTTATCGTATTGTTGTGCAGATTAAATGACACAATCCATGGAAGTGCTAGCGAAGTTCAGTGCATGTCAGCTAAAACTAGTCCCACGACCTAAGTTTCTCGAGGGCAGGACTCTACGATCCATTCAGGGGGCTGCTAACCAGTCTAGCAGAAATCTTCCTGCCACAAGGTGCTACGAGTGTCTTGGGAGTGGTTCTTGCAGACAAGAATCCAGGAGCTAAGCCCTCAACTCTGCAACCTTTGGGCCCCATGTGGCTACATCAGGGACATGCCTGAGGCCTTCCTGAAGACTCTGGTGTTGCTCTGTTGCTCAAGAAGGCTGCTGTGGCCTCGGCTATAGCAGCCAGATTCTGTACACAGCAAAGCGAGGTTGTCTGCCCCATTCTGCACCTCTCCCAGCTGCTAAAAGTTAAGTGTCAAAGGTCCAGTTCTCCTCTGTGTGCACAATCCTATTCCTCCAGTGAGGAAGGAAAGACCCTCACCAGCCTCTCTATAGGCAGCAGTTCAAATATCTCCCTGAAGAACCACAAAATGTCCCAAAGTTGTCCCCACACTGCAGGAACAGGAAGAGAAGGAAGTAAGTCAACCAATTTTCTTGTTCCTCAGGTGTCATCTGTGATTTGCCCTGCCTCCCTCATGGCACAGTGTCTGACGTGATCCCCCGGCATGGTCTGTGGGTGGCTAATGCATGCCAGCTGTCACCTCTCCTGGCTGCCCATGTGGCAAACCTGCCAGTGTCTTCACCCCATGAATCTGCCTTGGCATGGGCTCTGAGTCCTAACATGACATCAAGAGGCTGCTCTTGCATCTCAACAAAGACCAGGCTTCAGCCTCACAAGCCTTGACATTCAGGCACCTTGAATTCACAGAAATGTTTGGTGGCCCCAGGTCTGATGCTGACATCAAGATCCAGCCCCAGAAAGTATCCTTTGGCTCCAGAGTGCCTGGTGCTCAGGTTTCTAATAAACCACTTGTGTTTAGAAGGAAAGCCATCCAAACGTGAGAGTGAAAAGGACCACTTTGAATTTGAAGTTGGTAAAAATAAGGATAATAGTTTACAAAATGTAGAAATCAGCTCCCACATCAAGGAGACCTTTGGCCTTTGTCCTAGTTACGCAAACGCCCTTCTCAGTTGATGTTTTCTTTCCTTCCTCTAACTCCTCAAAAACCCCACCTTTCATATCAATAGGGAACTCCACAGTTGATAGATTTACCCCCAAATACATCCAGAAAAATTGATGCAAAGGTTAAGCAAAGTTAAAGAAGCTTTTTCCAACTGCTTTTAAATATTCCTATCAAATTCACTTTCTAACACCCACGTCCCTAAGGAGCCGCAGCATTTGACCAGCAGACTTCAGCTATGTCCTCAGCTCTGCCCATCAATACTGGACATCTGCTTTTCAACAATTACAATGAAACTTTCATTTTAACTGAAAGAAAAAGAGACGATGCTAATAAGTAAATTGAGAGCATCAGGGTTTGGGAACCATTGCTTATAAACTCTAATAAAAACTTCTGGAACTTTAACACAGAAGCAGCTCAGGACTGAAGGGGCCCCCAAGTCATCCAGTATAATCCCCTCCATTATGCCTGCACCAACCCACTCCAACCCAGGCCAGCAGTCCTTCAGGGTCAGGAATATACCTTCTTCCTGAGGCAATCAGCCTCATCTTTGGACAGTTGAACCCAACTATAAGATCAGAAAATTCCACCTTCATAGACACATGAGCATGGCAAACTTCTGACAGTATATTTCTTTTCATCACCTGACTAGAAAGGTATCACCCTGGCTTGAAGGAACTACTTATCAGTCATCAGAGAGCAAGTAATCCAAGAACTGCTGGGGAACACAGGAGCAGAAGGCTTCTTCAAGAGAGAAGCTCATTAATTCTCCATAAGTCCATTTTTGAAGACACCCTGGATCCTGACACAATGTTTATGAGTCACATGTACTGAAACCATCTCCTCTATAGAGGCGCATAGGTATACATGAAGAACAGCATCCGCCACATTCATGTCATAAAGAGGTCTGCTGGCATTCTCCAAGATGAAGGGCGTTCGCCACAAGGAGGCAAACACTAGGAAGGTTTTGTCAGCATGGGGAAACTCAGGCATCAGACTGCAGCCCAACTTCCTTTTGCCTGCCTTTTGTTTTCTCTTATGCCCCAAGTACCTAAAGAAATAGGTCTTATAGTTGTGAACACAGAGACCCCAAGTGGGCTCAGCATTTCACTCACTGTAAGTTTCAGTGGAGATATTCAGCTGGATATAGGAGAACAGAAAGAGGAAAATCCAAATGCCCTGAAAAGTTCTGCCACTGTTAACTCTAAGGTCTCTATCAGAAGAATCATATCAACTACACACACATGCACACACAAAATAAATGATAAAGATCTCTCACTAACTCTTCCTTAAGAAATGTCTTTTTTCTTAATAAAAGCTTAATATAGACCACCTAGGAAGCCATGAAATACACCAATCAGGCAACGCCTTAAATGACACATTAGATCAGATAGATCCTCCTGAAGATGCTACCAAAAAACTACTAGAGTTGATCAATGAATTTGATAAATTTTCAGAATATAAAATTAATACACAGAAATCTCTTGCATTCCTATCTAGTAACAGCAAAACATCAGAAAGATATAGAAAAAATTCCTATTTACCATTGCGTCTAAAAGAATAAAATACCTAGGGATAAATACCTACATAAGGAGGTACAGGTCAAGAAACAATAGTTAGAACCGGACATGGAACAATGGACTGGTTCAAAATTGTGAAAGGAGTTCATCAAGGCTGTATATTGTCACCCTGCTTATTTAATTTAATAGCAGAGGACATCACACTATATGACAGACCGGATGACTCACAAGCTCAAATCAAGATTGCCCAGAGAAATATCAACAACCTCAGATATGCAGATGATACCTCTCTAATGGCAGAAAGCAAAGAGGAACTAAAGAGCCTCTTGCTGAGGGTGAAAGAGAAGAGTGAAAAAGCTAGTTTAAAACTCAACATTAAAAAAACTAAGATTATGGCATCCAACCCCATCACTTCATGGCAAATAGATGAGGCAAAAGTGGAAATAGTGACAGACTTTATTCTTGTGGGCTCCACTGCGGACTGGTAACTGCAGCCACAAAATTAAAAGACACTTGCTCCTTGGAAGAAAAGCTATAACAAACCTAGACAGTATATTAAAGACCAGAGACATCACTTTGCTGACAAAGTTCCATATAGTCAAAACTATAGTTATTCCAGTAGTCATGTACAGATGTGAGTTGGACCATAAAGAAGGCTGACCAGCAAAGACTTGATGCTTTTGAACTCTGGTGCTGGAGAAGACTCTTAAGAGTCCTTGAACAGCAAGGAGATCAAAACAGACAATCTTAAAGGAAATCAACCCTGGATATTCACTGGAAGGACTGATGCTGAAGCTGAAGCTCCAATATGTTGGCCACCTGAAGTGAAGAGCTGACTCATTTGAAAAGACCCTGATGCTGGGAAAGATTGAGGGCGAGAGGAGAAGGGGACGACAGAAGATGAGATGGTTGGATGGCATCACCGACTCAATGGACATGAGTTTGGATAAACTCCAGGAGTTGGTGATGGACAGGGGGGTCTCAAAGAGTCAAACATAACCGAGCAACTGAACTGATGTGAAGAGCTGACTTATTGGAAAACACCACGATACTAGGAAAGATTAAAGGCAAAAGAAGGGGGCAGCAGAGGATGAGATGGCTGGAGGGCATCACTGTGATGACTCAATGGACAGGAGTTTGAACAAACTCTGGGAGACAGTGAAGAACAGGAAAGTCTAGCTTGCTGCAGGCCATGGAGTCACAAAGAGACACAAATTAGCAACTGAACACCAACAGAAAACTTTAAGATGCTGATGAAGGAAATCAAAGATGACACAAATAGATGGAGAGATATACCATTTTCTTGGGTTGAAAGAATGAATATTGTGGAAATGACTATACTACAAATATCTACAGATATACTACAGCAATCCACAGATTAAATGCAATCCCTATCTAATTACCCAGGACATTTTTCACAGAACTAGAACAAAAAAGTTTACAATTTGTATGGAAACACAAAAGACCATGAATAGCCAAAGCAATCTTGAGAAAGAAAAAAGGAGCTAGAGGAATCAGGGTCCCCAACCTCAGACTATAGCACAGAGCTAACAGTAATCAAACAACACGATACTGACATAAAAACAGAAATACAGATCAATGGAACAGTATAGAAAGTCCAAAGATAAACCCATGCACCTATGGTCACCTAATCTGTGACAACGGAGAAAAGACAAGCCTCTTCAATAAGTGATGCTGGAAAAATGGAAGCTACATGCAAAAGAACAAAATTATTTAGAACAATCCCTAACACTATACACCAAAATAAACTCAAAATGAATCAAAGAACTAAATGTAAGCCTGGATACTATACAACTCGTGTGTGTGCAGGTTCAGTCGTGTCTGACTCTTTGTGATCCCATAGGCTGTAACCTACTAGGCTCCTCTGTCCGTGGGATGAGGGCTCAGACAGGCATAGGGAGACAAGGGAAGTGTTAGTGTGAATTCTCTGCTATCATGGAGAGAAAAATTCATGTTACTTATGAATAGTAGGGTGTAGCCATCCCTGACCCTTGTACGGGATCTCCTTCACCCCATCCTGGGCATGAGACTATGGCCAGTTGCCTTCCAGTCGCAGTGAAGTGGCTCCAGCAAGAACCTTGAGCACCTACCTCTTGTTTGGCTCTTTCTGAGGAAGACTGCCATATTCACAGGCCATGCCACTCTGCACATATCCTACAGCACACGACCTACCAGCCTGGCCATCAGTGATGAGACCAGAGTGGCTGCAATCCATAAGCTGGCACGGAGCAATCTCAGCCCAAGAAGGGAATCACATATTGGATGGTGTGGCTGAATCACCTCTGTCTTGAGAGCTTTGCAAAAAGGAGGAGCAGTTGGTAGCAGGTGCGAAAGCAGAATGACATTCAGAGGCAGTCAGAACAAAGAGCACTAGAGCGGCTAAGTGCAGACAATGGCAGACAGCTAGAGCCGATCGAGTCAAGTCCTGATGCTGAAGGGAAAGGACAAGATTCTGCCACTGGAGTCACGGGCATCCTGACTGACCTTACAGGGGCTGAACTATTTTCCAGACTCAAGAGACCCAGCTACAGGACGGTTCCTGGGTGTCCACAGGCCTGGCGATGCAACTACAAGCTGAGTCTGTGTGAATCCCCAGGGAGATGCCATCCATTCTGTGAGTTAGTCTGGGCGAGTTTCTGATCATGCAGCTAGCAAGCACCAACACAATTATACTGTGAAACCAACAATCAGCATCAGTTTATATTTCAGTAATAGTATTGTGGGAATGGTCACTTTTTCCAACATAACCTCAAGACCCAGCAGTGGCAAAGCCAGAAGCAAACAATAGCTACGGACAGCACGATTTATGGAGAGAGCATCTGGCTTGGCTTTTCCAGGCTTTTATTGCCTCGGTGGTATTCCTGGTCCTCAACCTAGATTAAGCCCCATATCTCCATCAATTTATCTGCACTCATGATCTTATTTTCTATCTGACAATGAGATTCTGACACTCCTGGGACTTTGGCAGCAAAAAAAAAAAAAAAAAATGAAAAACAAAACCCCTATTACATTAGCTTCTACTGTAATCTCCTGTCTTTGTTGGCTTTTGCCTATTTCCTTGGGCCAGTCAACAACCAAACCAAGGCAACAGCGGTTTGGCCTCCTTTCCAGGCACAAAGAACATGCCACGCTAGTCAGAGTTTGCCACCGAAGTGTTTACTTTGTTCTGAATTTTAACAAACATGACTACTGTCCCACCTCCAAGGCACACTGCTGGCTTCAAACCAAGAACCACACTGTGCATTTCTCATGCCTCAGACTTTGGATGGCCTCGGGGCTAGGAAAAATCTCAGTGACCCCTTGGCCTGGACTCTGATTTATTGCCATTATTAGAAAGGCCCCCAAATATTTAAAACTTTATTTGAAGAAAATAATGTTTCAATTGTGAAACTATTAATGTACGAATCCTAAGTTTCTGTCCACTGTACCAGATCTTGACAATGCTGTTACAGAATCAAAGTGGTGAAAGTTTACAATACCTGAACTCACCTACTATGACGCTTTAGGTGTTGCTACACTGTGAGTCCCTCTAGTATGGAGTCAAAGTTCCATTCATCTTAGTCCTGCCATCCTGACCTGTCTCCCCTCAGCACAATGCCCGGCACACGAGAAAGGCTCGGAAATGATGGAATGATGGAGGGAGAGAGAAAGGGAAGAAGAGAGAGGGATGAATGACTAAATGAGCTTTGGGGCCATACATCGAAACTGTAAATTTCATACTATAAAATCTCCTGAACACATCCATCACTAGGTAAAAAGCTGAGGAAGCACAAACGGCTTATCTTAGTCCAGACTTTTCCTGATGCCCATAGTCTTCTTTCAGGTCAAATATCCTTTGAAATATGTAAATTTTGGAGTGAAAAAATATACTAAATCATCAAAGTCCTCAGCCTTTAAGCAGGACCAGAATTGACCCATCCGCATCCATAACAATGGAGCTATTCTCTTCATGTTTTTAAGGAAATGTTTGGAAATGTCACTGGGCTGTGAAGCCTTACTGGGTATCCTCCTAAATGCACACCCCCGCCCCCCACCAAGAGTTATTCTAGAACAGAGCTATGCTAACTATAATAAGCACATGAATTACTTTTAAGCTAAAATTTAAATGTTAAATTATGTAGCTGAAACTTCAGAAAAGAGTGACTCTTACTAGCCAAACAAGCTCTATTTTAAGAATTGGCAACATCTTTATCTAGTTTTTCCAATGTGGTTGAAAATTTGTACATACTGTACTTTCAACTATTTCACTGAAGTTCAAAATCAACATTATTAACATGCAAAATAAAAGCTAATTTTTATTGAAAATATTTCCACAGAAGTCAGATGTCTCTGAACTGGGTTTCCAGCAGGACTGACTTTGGTGAGATGAACAATGAGAATGGTATCCCTTATAGCTCATATAGCAGGATGACACTATACAGGTAAAGTCATCTCTAAGTTGGCAAAAGGTCAGTATAGTTTACACCAAGAAAGACACCAACTCCTCACCAGCAAAGGATCACCATCATGGAATTGATATGCTAGAGAGGGGACACAAAATGAATAACAGATAAATTACCTATTGTGTTAAAAGATTATAAATTCTACTGGAAAAATGAAAAAGTATTGCAAGGTTGGGGATGAGAAATTTGTTGGAGAGAGTAGTATTAAGTAGCCTAGGGCTGGCTTTGTTAAAAAGGTCAGAGTCAAACAAAAACTTGAAGGAGATGAAGCTCTGAAGCAATGCCATGAGATTTCCTCATAAAAGGAGTCTCACCACCACGGCCCAGACATCCAGGATAAACTGGCCCTTAGGACTCTAACAGAGACATTGGGGCTGATAACAAGGAGACAGGTGAACAACGCTAGCATTTCTCTGCTCTTCATCAGGGTGAGATGCTGGCCCTGGATTCCCAGTCATGCACATGAGAGTTGTGAGTGAGCTGGAATGCAAGCAGCTGTTCTCTGACAAAGCCCCTTGTCTTCCCTCTGCTCCTGGTTGCCTCTGTTAGGAATTCTGGGGTGGTCCATTCTTATTCAATAAATTTGGATATCCATACTCGAGATACAGCAGTGGTGATGAAGACTGGTATCAGGTCATATTTATGTATTCACAAAACTGAGTTTTGACCTGAAAATTTCACCACGGGGCAGACTAAAACCATACCCAAATTGATCATGCTTAGTAGACGAAGTGATCGTCACTCACCTCCATGTCTTGTCTGTTGGGCTGCTGTATAACAAATGACCACAGACTGGGTGGCTAAAATGATAAAACACTTATTTCTCACAGTTACGGAAGCCTAAGATCAAAGTGCCAGATTAAGGGCCAGAATTAAGAAGACCAAACTGCTTCTTAGTTGGCAGATGGCCACTTCTCATTGTGTCCTCACGCCACAAAGAACACAGGGAAGAAGCAAGCTCTCCTAAGTCTTTTCTTGAAAATGAAAGAGGCTCAGTCATGTCTGACTCTTTGCAGCCCCATGGACTATACAGTCCATGGAATTCTCCAGGCCAGAATACTGGAGTGGATAGCTGCTCCCTTCTCCAGGGGATCTTCCCAACCCAGGAATTGAACTCAGGTCTCCTACATTGCAGGTGGGTTCTTTACCAGTTGAGCCACCAGGGAAGCCCCAAAATACTGGAGTGGGCAGCCTATCCCTTCTCCAGTAGATATTCCTGACCAAGGAAATGAATCAGTGTCTCCTGCATCACAGGCAGATTCTTTACCAGGTGAGCTACCAGGGAAGCCCCAAGTTTCTTCTTAAACTGGCATTAATCCCTTCCATGAAGGGTCCACCCTCATGACCTAATTATCACTCTAAGGCCCCACATTTTAATACCATTAAATAGGGGATTAGTATTTCAACATATAAATTCTGAGGAAACATGAACATTTAGTTCATAACACGGTTAAAAATCATATTTTAATATTGTAAACTTAGATTAAGAGTGTATCTATAAATGTCTATACCGTTTGGATTTTACTACACTGCATATCATTGAAACGTTTGTACTTTCCAGTTTTAAAATCCTTCAATAATGTTCACCTTTCTCTTCCGGTCTCCATCAGAGGTGCCAGAGATCTGGTTAACCTTGGCCCAAACCCCAGTGCTTTAGGCTGAAATAGTCAAAAACCTTCCACATCTCTCTAGGTGTTCTTATAATTCACTTTCTCACTGGTTCCACATTCCCTTGTCTGCCTAAGCGCCTTCTCCAACCTGTGTATGTTCAGAGCTCAGCCCCTGCACTGGCTGTGTGTGTGTTAAAATACAAAACAAAATTTACCGTTTTAAAGTGTTCAACTGAGTGATAATAACCGATTCTCAATGCTGTACAACTTTCACCACTATCTCATTCCAGCATTTTTCATCACCCCAAACAGAAACTCCCTACCCATGAAGCAGTCAACCTACATTATACATTAACTAGCAACCAGCAGTAATCTGATTTCTATCTCCATGAACTTGCCTATTCTGGTAATCTCATACAAATGGGATGAAACAATGATACCTGTGGCCTCTTGTGTCTGGCTTCTTTCACTTAGCACAGTGTTTTCATGGTTCATCCATGTTGTAGCATGTAACAGCCCTCCACTCCTCACAGCTCCTGGGCAGTGGATTGGCCCCAGGGCGGTCAGCGGCAACAGAGAGGCTGGGGAGCCATCTGCTCCTGGGCATCCTCCAACATCGATCGGCTCCAGCCAACAACTCCACCAGGCCCCCGAGAGGCATGCTGACCAACACCCTCTTTACACACACTCAAAAGATGGACAGCCAAGGCGCCAGGCATGTCCTCCAGGTACATGGAACAGCTGAAGGACATGTCCCTGCTAGTCAGAGCCTGACAAAATGTGGTCCACTGGAGAAGGGGTTGGCAAACCACTTCAGTGTTCTTGCCTTGAGAACCCCATGAACAGTACGAAAAGGCAAAAAGACATGACACTGAAAGATGAGCCTCCTGGGTGTCCAATATGCTACCCAGGAACAGCGGGAAAATAGATCCAGAAAGAATGAAGAGGCTGAGCCAGAGGAGAAAGGATGCCCTGTTGTCGATGTGTCTGGTGGTGAAAGTAAAGTCTGATGCTATAAGGAAAAATATTGCATAGGAACCTTCATGAATCAAGGTAAATTGAAAGTGGGCAAACAGGAGATGGCACGAGTGAACACTGACACCTTAGAAATCAGTAAACTAAAATGGATAAGAATGAGCAAATTTAATTAGGATGATCATTATATCTATTACTGTGGGCAAGAATCCCTTAGAAGGAATAGGGTAGCCCTCACAGTCAACAAGAGTCTTAAATACAACATTTGGGTGCAATCTCAAAAACGACAGTATGATCTTGGGCTTGTTTCCAAGGCAAACCATTCAACATCCCAGTAATCTAAGTCTATACCCCAACCACTAATGCCGAAGCTGAAACCGAATGATTCCAGGAAGACCTCCAAGACCTTCTAGAACTAACACCAAAAAAGATGCCCTTTTTGTCATAGGGGACTGGAATGCAAAAGTCAGAAGTCAAGAGATACCTGGAATAACAGACAAGCTTGGCCTTGGAGTACAAAATGAAGCAGGGCAAAGTTTTGCCAAGAGAACACACTAGTCATAGCAAACACCCTCTTCCAAAAACACAAGAGACAACTCTACAATGGACATCACCAGATGATCAATACTGAAATCAGATTGATTATATTTTTTTGCGTCCGAAGATGGAGAAGCTCTGTACAATCAGAAAAACATACCTGGAGCAGACTGTGGCTCAGATCATCAGCTCCTTATTGCAAAATTCAGGCTCAAATTGAAGAAAGTGGGAAAAACCACTAGACCATTCAGGTATGACCTAAATCAAATCCCTTATGATTATATAGTGGAGGTGATGAATAGATTCAAGGGATTAGATCTGGTAGACAGAATGCCTGAAGAACTTTGAACAGAGGTTCTTAACATTATACAAGAGGTGGTGACCAAAACCATCCTCAAGAAAAAGAAAAGCAAGAAGGCAAAGTGGTTGTCTGAGGAGGCCTTACAAATAGCTGAGAAAAGAAGAGAAATGAAAGGCAGAGTAGAAAGGGAAAGATATACCCAAATGAATGCAGAATTGCAGAGAAAAGCACAGAGAGATAAGAAAGCCTTCTTAAGTGAACAAGGCAAAGAAATAGAGAAAAACAATAGAATGGGAAAGACTAGAAATCTCTTCAAGAAAATTAGAGATACCAAAGGAACATTTCATGCAAAGATGGGCACAATAAAGGACAGAAATGGTATGGACCTAACAGAAGCAGAAGAGATTAAGAAGAGGTGGCAAGAATACACAGAAGAACTGTACAAAAAAGATCTTCATGACCCAGATAGCCACGATGGTGTGATCACTCACCTATAACCAGACATCCTGGAATATGAAGTCAAGTGGGCCTTAGGAAGCATTACTAAGAACAAAGCCTGTGAAGGTGATGGAATTTCAGCTGAACTATTTCAAATCCTGAAAGATAATGCTGTGAAAGTGCTGCACTCAATATGCCAGCAAATCTGGAAAACTCAGTAGTGGCCACAGGACTGGAAAAGGTCAGTTTTCATTCCAATCCCAAAGAAAGGCAATGCCAATGTTCAGACTATTGAACAATTGTTCTTGTTTCACATGCTAGCAAGATTATGCTAAAAAATCCATCACGCTAGGCTTCAGCAGTATGTGAACCGAGAACTTCCAGATGCTCAAGCTAAATTTTAAAAAGGCAGAGGAACCAGAGATCAAATTTCCAACATCCAATGGATCATAGAAAAAGCAAGGGAATAAAAAAAAAAATCTACCTCTGCTTCATTGACTACGCTAAAGCCTCTGACTGTGTGGTAATAGCAGACCATGTAAAATTCTTGAAGAGATGGGAATACCCAAACACCTTACCTTCCTCCTGAGAAACCTTATGCAGGACAAAATGCAACAGTTAGTAATGGACATGGAACAACAGACTGGTTCCAAATTGGGAAAGGAGTGTGTCAAAGCTATATATTGTCACCCTGCTTATTTAACTTATATGCAGAGTAGTAGTAGCAGTTAGTTGCTCAGTAGTGTCGACTCTTTTTGATCCCACGGACTGTAGCTCACCAGGCTCCTCTGCCCATGGGATTCTCCAGGCAAGAATACTGGAATGGATTGTCATTCCCTTCTCCAGAGGATCTTCCTGACCCAGGGATTGAACCCGGGTCTCCTGCATTACAGGCAGATTCTTTACCGTTTGAGCTATAGGGAAGTCCTCTCCATGCAGAGTACATCAGGTGAAATGCTGGGCTGGGTGACTCACAAGCTGGAATCAAGATTGCCGGCAGAAATATCAACAACCTCAGATATGCAGAAAATACCACTTTAATGGCAAAAAGCAAAGAGGAACTAAAGAGCCTCTTGAAGAAAGTGAAATAGGAGAGTGAAAAAGTTGGCTTAAACTCAACATTAAAAAAACTAAGATCGTGGCATCCAATCCTATCACTTCATGTCAAATTGATAGGGAAAAAGTGGAAACAGTGACATAGTTTAGTTTCTTGGGCTCCAAAATCACTGTGGACAGTGACTGCAGCCATGAAATTAAAAGACACTCCTTGGAAGAAAAGCTATGACAAACCTAGACAGCATATTAAAAAGCAGAGACATCACTTTACCAACAAAGATCTGGATAGTCAAAAATATGGTTTTTCCAGTAGTCATGTATGGATGTGAGTGTTGGACCATAAAGAAGGCTGAGCACTGAAGAACTGATGCTTCTGAACTGTGTTGCTGGAGAAGACTCTTGAAAGTCCCTTGGACAGCAAGGAGATCAATCAATCCTAAAAGATATCAACACTGAATATTCATTGGAAGGACTGATGCTGAAGCTCCAAAACTTTGGCCACCTGACACAAAGAGCCAATTCACTGGAAAAGACTCAGGGCAAGATAAAAGGGGCAACAGAGGGCAAGGTGGTTGGATGCCATCACTGACTCAATGGACATGAGTTTGAGCAAAGTACAGGAGATAGTAAAGGACAGGAAAGCCTGGTGTGTTGCAGTTCATGGGGTCACAGAGAGTTGGACACGACCTGATGACTCAACAACAGTACCTCATGCCTTTTATTTTTAATATGTATTTGTATTTCTTTCTTTATTTGGTTGTGCTGGATCTTAGTTGCAGCATGCAGGATCTTTGATCTTCACTGTGGCATTCAAAATCTATAGTTTAGGCATGCAGGCTCTTTAGTTGCAGTATGTGATCCAGTTCCCCAGCCAGGGATTGAACCTGGGCCCCCTGCATTGGGAGAATGAAGTCTTAGACTCTGGTCCACTGTGGAAGTCCCAGTACTTCATTCCTTTTAAGGGCTTAATAGTCTCATTGTACGGATGTACCACATTTTATGGTTTCTTTCAACATTCATATTTTTTGTCTGAACACCTGTTTCAAATTCTTTCCTATATATATTTTTCTCTCTCTCTTTTTTTTAAAGCTTTGTTTACTTCACTGTGGTCCAGTGATTAAGAATCCACCTGGCAGTGCAGAGGATGTGGGTTCCATGCCCAGTCAGGGAACTAAGATCCCACCAGCTGGGGGGTAATTAAACCTGCTTGCTGCAACTACTGAGCCCATGCACCACATCTAGAGAGTTCGCGTGCCACGTCTAGAGCGTTCACGTGCGGCGTCTAGAGAGTTCACGTGCCACATCTAGAGCGTTCACGTGCCGCGTCTAGAGAGTTCACGCGCGTCTAGAGAGCTCACGTGCCGCGTCTAGAGAGCTCACCTGCCACGTCTAGACAGTTCACGTGCCACATCTAGAGCGTTCACGTGCGGCGTCTAGAGAGTTCACGTGTGGCGTCTAGAGAGTTCATGCACGTCTAGAGAGCTCACGTGCCGCGTCTAGAGAGCTCACGTGCCGCGTCTAGAGAGTTCATGCGCGTCTAGAGAGTTCACGTGCCGCGTCAAGAGTTCACGCGCATCTAGAGAGCTCACGCGCCGTGTCTAGAGTTTGAACACGCGCCACGTCTATTTTCACGTGCCGCGTCTAGAGAGCTCACGCGCTCACGCGCTGCGTCTAGACAGTTCACGCGCATCTAGAGTTAACGCGCCGCGTCTCGAGAGTTCACGCGCCGCGCCGTGTCTAGACAGTTCACGCGCCGCGTCTAGCGAGTTCACGTGCGTCTAGAGCATTCACGCGCCGCATCTAGAGCATTCACGTGCCGCGTCTAGAGAGCTCACGCGCCGCGTCTAGACAGTTCACGCGCGTCTAGAGAGCTCACGTGCCACAACAAAAGATCCTACGTGATACAATGAAGGTCTGGCATGCTGCAACCAAATAAATACATTAAAAAAAAAAACTTCTCATTTCGAGCATGATATGAAGTTGTTAACTTTGCTGATGATGTGGAAGACCATGAGGAGCCGTCATGAGGTATCACATTACAAACAGGCTGCTTCCCACCATCTCTCCGGCTCCGGATCCTTGGTCTCCTGCAGGGGCCACAGACAAACCTTCCATCTTTTCACTCAGATTTGTCTGTTCTCAATGAGGTTCCATGAGGTGAGGCCTCATTTTTTTTTTAACCCCCAAGAAACTGTGTCAAGGAAGTTCTAAACAAAGCATCCCTCTTGCTGAAAGGAATTCGGCTGAATACAGTTTCTTTCTCTTGTTACATAAGGATCTTTGTAGAACTGGCATAAGTTAATAAACTGATAAACCCAAGAAGCCAGAAACCACACAACTCTCATGGATTTCCTATGATGGGGGCAGCACACTCATCGGCAGCACTAATTTCTCCTCCTCAGGTAACCCATTAGTTAGTTGTGTACTAAGAGTCAATAAAATTGGGACTTAAATTAAGAAAATATCTTTGGGGAATATGACATAGCTGACTATAAAGCTCCCCAAGAAAGCAGTGGGACAGCCTGGCTGTTTGATCTGGGCCTAGATCCCTAACACATTTCACAGTTAGCCTCTGTCCCCTCCTTGTCCTTCCCTACAGAACTAAGAAAAGGACAAGACTACCAGAATATCTAGGATCTGGCTAGAAGTAAAATGGAAGAGTTACGCAGCTTGACACAGCTACTGGGATGGAAATGTTCCAACAATTATACATTCAACTACAAACAATCTGAACAGCGGCTGTCGTATCAAGAAATAGAACAGGGACTTCCCTGGTGGCACAGTGGGTAAGAATCCACCTGCCAGTGCTGGGGACATGGGTTCAAACCCTGGTCCAGGCAGATTCTACATGCCTTGGACCAACTAAGCCCATGCAACTACTGAGCCCATGTGCTGTAACTACTGAAGCCCATGTGCCTAGAGCCTGTGCTTTGCAACAAGAGAAGCCTCCACAATGAGATGCCCGCACACTGTAATGAAGACTAGCCCCCGCGCACTGCAACTAGAGAAAGCCTGTGCAAAGCAATGAAGACCTGGTGCAGCCAAAAATAAACATAAGAAAGAAACAGAACAACTTTCTAACTGAGTTTAATGAAACAAACTTGTTAATGCTGTCATATGCCAGACACTGTATGAAGCACTAGGAATATACTAAAGAATCAATCTTGGCCCATCTCTTAAAAGAGTCCCATTTAGTAGACAGAGGAAGATACCCAAACAAACAATTAAAGGATTATATGATACTGAACAGAAGTTAATGGAAAAGGTAGAAAAATAGAGGGAAGATGGAAGAACACACACATGACAAGTGAGAGGACTGTTGATTACTGAGTTCATCTCTTCAATTTCCTTTGTTGTAGCCCTATTTCCACCCCCGCCCCCCATGACTCTCATCCAATCTTCTGGATTTGTTTGCTAACTGGCCTTCCAGCTGCTTAGGCTCTCGTCCCTGCAGACTACTTTCTACTCTGTCACCAGGTTAACATATAAAATTCAAACCTGATAATAACCATTCACCAAGCACTTTCTAGGGATAAGGAGTTGTGTTAAGCATTTTACATGCATTATTTTATTCCACCCTTGCCTTACTAAATGACAGTTTGCTCACCTAGCAAGTAAAGTTAGTGATAAGGAAAGTGGTAGAGATAGGATTCGAAACCAGTTGTGTCTGAACTCTGTGTCGTTCGACCTCAACTACTACCATATATTGGGCTTCCCAAGTGGCACAGCGGTAAAAGAATCTGACTGCCAATGCAGGAGATGCAGGAGACGCGAGTTCGATCTTTGGGTCAGGAAGATCCCCTGGCATAGAAAATGGCAACTTGTTCCAATATTCCTGCCTGGAAAAGTCCATGGACAGAGGAGCCTGGTGGGCTACAGTCCATGTGGTCGCAGAGTCAGACACGACTGAGCAACTAAGCACACACACACTACCGCACATCGCCTCTTCTATGAGCCAAAATTCTTTGTTATATAGAACTGATTTAAGCAGAAAACAGGTTTATTAAATACAAATTAAGTGTAGTTCTGCTTCCATTGAAGAAGTAGAAAATCACAAGACACCCGAACAATATAAAGAACTATAATGCAGTGTGTAAAATTTTTACTTTCGGTGAGCCTATCAGATCAAAAAGGGCCTGCTAAAAGCTGCAGGTAAGGAGACATACACTAAGAAAAGCCCTCTAGCATTCTGGGCCACTTACAAAGCATAAGGCGACAGCAGCCCACAAGAGGAATCTGAAGTCTGTGGTAACTGAATATAATCATAGAAACGACAAAACACAAGCCCATCTAAACCACTGACTAGACTGACTCGACCCTCCACAGCAATGGCCTAACAGAATACAAATTATACCTGATTCTGATTTACCTCACTCCCTACCGTTCTATACACAGTGTCCGGCACCCAGGGAAAATGACAAGTATTACAAAAAACCAGAAGACATAGGCTGTTTTCAAGATACACAGCAATAAATAGAACCAGACCCATAAGCCAGATGCGTGCAGTACAGCAGATATTGAAACTATTGGAAACAAATTTTAAAGTAGCCATAAGTAGTTTGTTAAAAGATCCAGTGGAAAAGGTAAACAAAATGAATAAACAGATGTAGAAGTGGAAATTCTACATCTGTTTATGCATAGAGATGGAAGTTAATTTTTAAAAGTCAAATGAAAATCCTGGGGGTGGGGAACCCTTTAATGGGTTTATCAGTAGACTAAACACAACAGAGAAAAGAATTCCTGAACTTGAAAATAGGTAAACGGGGACTTCCCTGGTGGCACAGTCCATAGGAATCTGCCTGCCAATTCAGGGGACACCACTTCAATCCCTGATATGAGAAGATTCCACAAGCTGTGGAGCAATTAAGGCCCAAGAGGCACAACTACTGAGCTCTCACTCTGGAGCCTGTGAGCCACAACTACTGAAGCCTGCATGCCCCAGAGCCCACAGGCTGCATCTACCAAACACACGTGCTGCACTCCTGAAGCCCCTGCTCTGCAACAAGAAAAAACCACCACAATGAGAAGCCTGTGCACTGCAACGAAGAGGAGCTTTTAATCACTGCAACTACAGAAAGCCCATGTTCAGTAACAAAGACCCAGTGCAACCAAAAATAGATGAAAAAATACATCAAATTATTTTTAAAAGAAAATTGGAATTATGCAACCTGAAGCACAGGAGAAAAAAGAGTGAAGGGGGAAAGTTATCTAAGGTATTTTGGAATAATTATCAAATAAGAATACTTGAAGATGCACAAATAAAAGACAAAGAATGGAGAAGAAGACATTATGGTCATATATTTTCCAAAATTAATAAGCCACAGATCCAAGGAACTCATAGAACTCCAAACAGAATGAATTTAAAACACACACATACACAAGCGCACACACACACCTAGACACATCAGAATCAAACTGCTGGAAAGACCTTGCTGCAATTTATGTCAAAGAGTATTCTACCTATGTTTTCCTCTAAAAGTTTTATAATGTCTGACCTTACATTCCCTTTTTTCATCCATTTTGAGTTTATTTTTGTGTGTGGTGTTAGGGAGTGTTCTAATTTCATCCTCTTACATGCAGCTGTCCAGTTTTCTCAACACCATTTATTGAAGAGACTGTCTTTTCTCAGTGTATATTCTTGCCTCCTCTGCCATGGACTAGGTGACCATAGGTGACTAGGTTTATCTCCAGATTTTCTATCCTGTGAATTAAACACTTAAAAGTAAAGCCAAACACTATGAAACTCTTAGAGAAAAACATAGGCAGAATACTCTTTGACATAAATCAAAGCAAGATCTTTTTTGACCCACCTCCTAGATAAATGAAAATAAAAACAAAAATAAATAAATGAGACCTAATGAAGATTTTGCACAGCAAAGGAAACCTTAAACAAAAGGAAAAAACCCACAGAGAAAATATTTGCAAATGAAGTGGCCAACAACAGATTAATCTCCAAAACATACAAGCAGTTCATGCAGCTCAATATCAAAAAAACAAACAACCCAATCAAAAAAATGAACAGAAGATCTAAATAGACATTTCTCCAAAGACGACATACAGAGAGCCAACAAACACAAGACAAGATGCTCAACATCACTAATTATTAGAGTAATGCAAATCAAAACTTCAATGAGTTATCAATTCACACCACTCAGAGTGGCCAATATCAAAGAACCTACAAATAATAAATACTGGAGAGGGTGTGGAGAAAGAGGAACCCTTATGCACTGTTAATGGAAGTGTAAATTGATATGGCTACTATGGAAAACAGTATGAAAGTTTCTTAAAAAACTAAAAACTACCATATGACCCAGCAGTCCCACTACTGGCCATATATCTGAAGAAAGCCATAATTCAGAAAGATACACACACCCCAATCTTCATAACAGTACTATTCACAAAAGCCAGGACATGGAAGCTACCTAACTGTCCATCAGCAGAGGAATGAATAAAGAAGCTGTGGTACATATATACAATGGAATATTACTCAGTCATAAAAAGGAATGAAACTGGGTCCTTTGCAGAGACACAGATGGACCTAGAGTGTGTCGTACAGAGTGAAGTAAGTCAGAAAGAGAAAAACGAGTATGCATATTAACACATACATATGGAATCTAGAAAAATGGTATAAATGTTCTTATTTCCAAAGCAGAAATAGAGACACAGATGCAGAAAACAAATGTACGGATACCAAGAGGGTGAGGGTGGTGAGAGGAACGGGGAGATTGGGTTGACACATATACACTGTCAATACTATATAGAAGGTGATAGCAAGTGAGAACAGTATGTATAGCACAAGGAGCTCTACCTAATGCACTGTGGTGACCTGAATGGGAAGGAAGTTCAAAAGCCCACACAGGGCTTCCCTTGTGAAGTTCACAGTAGAAACCAACACAACATTGTAAAGCAACTATATTCCAACAACAATTTTTTAAAGAATAATCAAACTGTGAGAAAGCAATAGTAAAGAGAAAACCTAGATAGTAGCCAGAAAAATAAGAAAGATTATAAAATAAAGAAGAAGGATAAGATACACAGTGAACTCTAGTCAGAAAGTATGAAAGCCAGAAGACAACAGAAGTGACAGTGTGTGTTTGTACTAAAAAAAAAAAAAAAAGTTAACTGAGATTTTTACATCCAGCAAAAAGTAGTAACTAAAGACTTTTTTCAGACAAACAAAAACAGAATTCTTTGCTAGCACTGACATACTACAATTATGTTAAAGTATGTTCTTTAGGCAGAAAAACTGAAACTAGACGAAAAATTGCATTTATACAAATTGAAGAGTCCTGAAGTAAAAAATGGAGGTCAATTTTTTTTTAAGTTTCTTCCTATCCCAAAGAAAGCCAATGCCAAAGAATGTTCAAACTACTGCACAACTGCACTCATCTCACAAGCTAGCAAAGTAATGCTCAAAATCCTCCAAACCAGTTTTCAACAGTACATAAATCATGAACTCCCAGATGTTCAAGCTGGATTTAGAAAAGGCAAAGGAACCAGAGATCAAATTGCCAACATCTGTCAGATCATCAAAAAAGCAAGAAGAGTTCCAGAAAAACATCTACTTCTGCTTTATTGACTACGTCAAAGCCTTTGACTGTGTGGATCACAGCTAACAGTGGAAAATTCTTCAAGAGATGAGAACGCCAGACCACCTTACCTGTCTCCTGAGAAATCTGTATGCAGGTCAAGAAGCAACAATTAGAACTGGACATGGAACAACAGACTGGTTCCAAATTGGGAAAGGAGTACATCAGAACTGTATACTGTCACCCTACTTAGGTAACTTTTATGCAGAGTACATTATGCAAAATGCCAGGCTGGATGAAGCACAAACTGGAATTAAGATTGCTGGGACAAATATCAATAACCTTAGATATGCAGATGACACCACCCTTAATATGGCAGAAAGCAAAGAAGAACTAAAGAGCCCCTTGATGAAAGTGAAAGAGGAGAATGAAAACGTTGGCCTGAAACTCAACATTCAGAAAACTAAGATCATGGCATCTGGTCTCATCACTTCATGGCAAATAAATGGGGAAACAATGGAGACAGTGAGAGACTATTTTGGGGGGCTCTAAAATCACTGCAGATGGTGACTGCAGCCATGAAATTTAAAGATGCTTGCTCCTTGGAAGAAAAGCTGTGACCAACCTAGACAGCATATTAAAAAGCAGAGACATTACTTTGCCAACAAAGTTCCATCTATGTCAAAGCTATGGTTTTTCCAGTGGTCATGTATGGATGTGAGAGTTGGACTATAAAGAAAGCTGAGCGCAGAAGAATTGATGCTTTTGAACTGTGGTGTTGGAGAAGACTCTTGAGAGTCCCTTGGACTGCAAAGAGATCCAACCAGTCTATCCTAAAGGAAATCAGTCCTGAATATTCATTGGAAGGACTGATGCTGAAGCTGAAACTCCAATACTTTAGCCACCTGATGCGAAGAACTGACTCACTAGAAAAGACCCTGATGCTGGGAAAGATTGAAGGCGGGAGGAGAAGGGGACAACAGAGGATGAGATTGGATGGCATCACCAACTCAATGGACATGAGTTTGAGCAAGCTCTGGGAGTGGGTGATGGACAGGGAACCCTGGCATGCTGCAGTCCATGGGGTTGCAAAGAGTCGGACACAACTGAGAGACTGAACTGAACTGGAATTACTTTTAAAACTTTTTAAAGGATTTGTCATTGTTCTTGCTGTTTAGTTGCTCAGTCATAGCCAACTCTTTTGCAACCCATGGACTACATAGCCTGTCTACCAGGCTCCTCTGTCCATGGGACTTCCCAGGCAAGAATACTGGAATAGGTTGCCATTTCCTCCTCCAGGGAATCTTCCCAACCCAGGGATCAAACCCTAGTCTTCTGCATTGCAGACGGATTCTTTACCCCTGAGCCACCTGGGAAGCCCTTTTAAAAGATTATGACTGTCTAAAGCATAAATAGTAACTATATATTTGGGGGTTATAAGATATATAGAAGCAAAAAGTGAAATAGTACTAACATATGTAAATAGATAGCCAATGGGAATTTGCTGTATGACTCAGGAAACTCAAATTGGGACTCTGTAATAAACTAGAGGGGGTGAGAATGGGTGGGAGGTGGGAGGGAGATTCAAAAGGGAGGGGACCTATGTATGCCTATGGCTAATTCATGTTGATGTATGACAGAAATCAAACCAATACTGTAAATCAAATTAAAAATAAATAATTTTTAAAAAGCAAAAATTGAAATAGTAACAGAAAAGATGGAAGAAAAGAATGAAAGTGTACAGCTACATTATTTGAAAGGCAAGTGTGGAAAGTTAAAGATAAATACTATGATCCCAAGAGTAAATCTTTTTAAAAATACAGGAAACTAATGAGTCAATGGGCTTCCCAGGTGGCGCAGTGGTAAAAAATACGCCTGCCAATGCAAAAGGTGCGAGAGACACAGGTTCAATCCCTGGGTTGGGAAGATCTGGAAGAGGAAATGGCAACCTAGGTGCTCCAGAATTCTTACCTGTAAAATTCCATGAACAGAGGAGCCTGGTGGGCTATAGTCCATGGGCAACTGAGCAAAGTGAGTCAATAGGAGAAACAAATGAAATTATTTAAAATATCTAGTAACGTTGTCACTCCAGTACTCTTGCCTGGAAAATCCCACGGATGGAGGAGCCTGGTAGGCTGCAGTCCATGGGGTCGCTAAGAGTCAGACATGACTGAGTGACTTCACTTTCACTTTTCACTTTCCTGCATTGGAGAAGGAAACGGCAACCCACTCCAGAGCTCTTGCCTGGTGAATCCCAGGGATGGGGGAGCCTGGTGGGCTTCCGTCTATGGGGTCGCACAGAGTCGGACACGACTGAAGTGACTTAGCAGCAGCAGCAGTAACATTGCAAGAACACAGGAAAAGAGAAAAAAAACAAAGATGGGACAAACGGAAAATAACTAGCAGGATGGTAGATGTAAATCCAACCATATCAATGATTACATACAACGTACACGTATGTGTGCTAAGTTGCTTCAGTCGTGACTGACTCTTTGAGACCCTATGGACTGTAGCCCACCAGGCTACTCTGTCCATGGAATTCTCCAGGCAAGAATACTGGAGTGGACTGCCATGCCCTCCTCCAGGGGATCTTCCTGACCCAGGGACTGAACCTGAGTCTCTTACATCTCCTGCATTGGTAGAAGGGTTCCTTATCACTAGCATCACCTGGGAAGCCCACCTATGGATCACCCACAGATAATGGGGTTAATTAATCAAGACACAACAACCTTAAATGTCACTGTACCTATTAACGGAGCCTTCAAAATACATGAGGGACAACTGATTATTGCTAAAAGGAAAAATAGACAAATTCTCAACAATATTTAAAGACTTTACAAAACACCCTTCTTTTAGTATTTGATAGAAATACCCCACCCCAAAAAGTCAGCAATGCTGAAGACTTGCACAGCAGCATCAACTAATTTGATCTAATTGGTATTAACAGAATATTGCACCCAGAAGCTGCAGAATAAACATTTTTCAAGTGAACAGGAAACATTCATCAAAATGGATATTTTGGGCCATAAAACAACTTTCAACAAATATATAAACAATGTTGAAAAACAACTTTCAACAAATATAAAAATATGAAATCACACAAAGAATGTTCTCTGAATATATTGGGATTAGATGAGAAATCAATAACAGAAAGATTCCTGAAGATTTAGAAACTAAACAACTCACTCCTAGATAACCCGTGAGCCAAAGAAGAAATCGTAAGATAAATTAGTAAATATTTTGAATGGAATAACAATGAAAATACAGTGTATCAAAATTGGTTGAATGCAGCTAAAACATTATCTGGAGAGGAATTTGTAGCATTAAGTGCTTATATTAGAAAAAAAGAAGAGTCTTAAATCAATAATCTAAATTTGTATATTAAAAAAAACTAAGGAAAGAAGACTTCATTATACCAAAATAAGTCAAAGGAGCAAATGATAAAGAACAGAAACCAAAGAAATAAGAGAAAATTAATACAGGAAATTCATAAAGCTAGTTCTTTGAAAAATTCCATAAATTGTATAAATCTTTAGCCAGACCAAATCAAGAAAAATGAAGGAAGATACAAATTATCAATATGAAGATTAAAGAAGACATATCACTACAGATCTTACAGATATTGAAAGAATAATTAGGCAAAATCTTAATCAACTTAAGGCAAAAAATTTTGATAATTTAGATAAAATGGATGATTTAAATAACATTTGAAAGTTCACTTTTTAAAAAGATAACATGAATATTTATTAGAGATTTGGGGCCTTAGTTTTAAAATTTCTCACAAAGAAAAATTCATCCCCAGATGAGTTCACTGATGAACTGTACCAAACATTTAAGGAAGAAATCATATTAATTATATACAGTCCCTTGCTAATCAATTCTATGAGGTCAGCATTGCCTTGATACCAAAACCAAAGACATTACAAGAAAACTATGAAAATTCCCCATAAAACATTGGCAAATTGAATCCAACACAAAAAAATAAATAATATTACATCATGACCAAATAGGGTCAATGCAAATTTCGTTGAACATTTAAACCAACTTTTGTAAAAAAAAATCACTTGTCATAATTCACCATATTAACAGCAAGAGAAAAATTCCATGATGATCTCAATAAATGCTAAAAAATATTTGACAACATTCAACAGTCATTCATTATAAAAACTATCAGCAAGCTAGTATAGCTGGCATGTCTGAAATAGGTAAAGAACACATAAAAACCTACAGTTAGCATCATCCTTAGCGGTGAGAAACCAAATGCTTTTCTTTCAAAATTAAGTCTGCTCCATAAAATAGACTGTATAGCACAAGGACTATATTAAGGATCTTCTAATAACTTACAGTGGAAAAGAACCTGAAACTACACACACACACACACAGACACACACACATATGTATATATACACACACATGCATGAGTGCTAAGTCGCTTCAGTCATGTCTGCTCTTTACCACCCTATGGACTGTAGCCAACCAGGCTCCTCTGTCCATGGGGATTCTCCAGGCAAGAATACTGAAGTGGGATGCCATTCCCTTCGCCAGGGGATCTTTCCTACCCAGGGATCGAACCCGTGTCTCTTATGTCTCCTGAACTGGCAGGCAAGTTGTTTACCACTAGTGCCACCTGGGAAGCCCATATACACACACACATATAAAACAATCATTTTGCTGTACATCTGAAACTGACCCGGTATTGCAAATCAACTATATTTCAAACACACACACACACAAAGTAGGTCTGCTCCCATCAGCAACTCTCATAAGTCTCATGCGTACTGTTCTCTACTCAATGGAGGGGCACTGAGTCCACATCTTGGGGGGAAGCAAATCAGGCTAGATGGCACTGGAACATACTCTTGTCAGAAAGCTATATGGCTTTAAAGAACACCAGCCATGCAAATAGGACAACCAACCTCACTCTGAAGCATCAATAATAACATGATATTTTATTATTGTCATTGAACAAGTTGAATCTGGGAAAGACCACGAGATGACAATTCAAAAAGGAAAGTTCCAAACAGCAGAAGTACAAAAAAAGGTAGTTGAAATACACAAGAATGATGACTGTAATAGGATACGTTTAACTTTTTCATTTTAATAATGTTAACACATATGGTACTTTGCTTCTTTTATTAAATAGACATCTGTTTATGAACTATATGTAATGGGACTTCTCTGGTAGTTCAGTGGTTAAGAATCTACTTTCCAATGCATGGGAGGTGAGTTCAATCCCTGGTTGGGGAACTAAATTCACATATCCAATGGGGCAACTAAGCCCACTCAATGCAACTAGAAAAGCTTGCACACCACCATGAGAAGTCCTTGAGGCACAAGAGAGAAGTCTACACGCCACAACTGGAGAAGATCCCGCACACCGCAGCGACGACCCCGCACAGCCAGAAGTCCAAACAAAACAAAACACTGAAAATGATACTAAAGTATAAAAAAATAAATGAAGTAAATGTACTTACTCGTTCCCACCTGGGTAAGAAAAGCAACTCACAGAACTGTGAGAAATCAACTGTTCCCAGACAACAGGAACTGAGGGCGGAACAAGGCCTGGGCTACTCACATAAAATAAGCAAGCAGGAGGTAAGGACAACCACATGCTCCAAGAATTAATTAGCCAACTATCCTGCTGCTGCTGCTGCTAAGTCGCTTCAGTTGTGTCTGACTCTGTGAGACCCCAGAGATGGCAGACCACTAGGTTCCTCTGTCCCTAGGATTCTCCAGGCAAGAATACTGGAGTGGGTTGCCCTTTCCTTCTCCAATGCATGAAAGTGAAAAGTGAAAGTGAAGTCGCTCAGTTGTGCCCGATTCTTAGCGACGCCATGGACTGCAGCCTACCAGGCTCCCCGTCCATGGGATTTTCCAGGCAAGAATGCTAGAGTGGGGTGCCATTGCCTTTTCCAGCAAACTATCCTAGAGTCCTGCTAACTCCACAGACTCAATTCTTCCTCTTCTAGGAAGTAAAGCTTTCAGATGGCCCAATACATATAACAAAATAATATAGCAATAGGAATACATGAATTTTCAAAATTCCAAACGTCTCCATCAACATATCAACCATGACAGCAGGTTATAGAATGCTGCCCAAATGAGACTGAAGGTCCATAATTCTGAGGAAAGACATCAGATTGCAAAAAATTAAAACCTATGAGAAAGGTGTGAACTAAAACACCTCAGAGACTAAACAAAAAAGAAGCTCACCTGGTGACCCATGGCCTAGTGACAGTCCCCCTGGACCACAAAAAGCAAGTTTTGAGTCCTGACCAAGAATCAATCGATCAAACACCCAGATCCAATATCTCAATTGGACTAGGATGATATTTCTTTTTCTTTTGAGTCTAATCAGAATTTTTGAAAGCCCAGGAAAAAAAATAGGATTACAAAAAGTCTAGGAGGATAACAAAATAAATAAAGCAGTGACCCAAGGAAGCAGAGAGCAGGAGGTGCCAGATTTTGTGAGAACTGAAGCTTTAACAGTTTGCCGTCTTTTTCTTAAATAAGGTCACACAAAGTGAGGTATAAAAGTAAATACATATCTCAACAAAAGAAGGAGCCTTGTAAGAAGCTGTACAGGCTGTACGTGCTCCACAAGAATGAAATCTGCTCTTACTGATTCAAAAATCTTTAAGAAGAGCTCTTAGCCAAAGCAATAAGGAAATAAAATCATACAGGTTACAAAGGAGCAGATACAACTGTTTTATTCACGGTTGACAAGATCACCTGCACACAGAATCTTAAAGAATCTATAAAAAAGAGCTATAAGAATTATTGAGTGGTGTAGCAAGGCTGCAGGATACAAAATCAATTATAAAAATCAATCGTATATACTAGCCATGGACCATTGAAGACCGAAATTAAAAAGCTGTATCATTTACAAGCATATTATAAAACATAAAAATTAAAATTATCATGAGATACTACTACCCATCCCCTAAACGATTAAAATAAATAAATATATATATATATATATATATATAACTGACACTATCAACTGCCATAGACGACGCAGAGCAACTTGTAATGCAGAATGGAAGGACCACTTTGGAAAACAATCTGGCAGTTTCATTCATAATTTAACATATACTTATTATATGACCCAGTGATTTCATTCCTAGGTATTTATCTAAGAAAAAACAACACAAATGTCTATACAGGAACTTGTACATAAACATTCACAGCAGTTTATATATAATAAAGCAGAAATTGGAAAAAAACAGATGTCCATAAGCTGGTGAATGGATAAACACATAGTGATCAAACCAATATCATTCAACAGTAAAAAAAGGAATGAATTGTTATATACAACATGTATTCATCTCAAAAGCATTACACTAAGAGGGAAAAAAAGTCAGACACAAAAGCCTCATATTGCATGATCAATTTATATGAGGGTTTGGAAAAGGCAAACCTCTAAAGACAAAGAGATCGGATGGAGGCTGGGAACAAGAGAGGCTTGACTACAAAGAGGGCATAAAGGAACTTCATCAGGTGATGGGAATAGTCTGTATCTTATCATATTGGTTACACATCTGAATATACTTGGCAAAACTCATTGAATTATAAACTTTAAAAGGGTATATCTTACTATCAGTTTGTTATACCTCAGTAAACATGACAAGGAAGGAAGACAGGAAAGAAGGAAGGAAAGAAGGGAAAAGAATAAAGAGGAAAGGAAAGAAAGAAAACTGGGTTGGCCTGCTCACAGGAGATCTTAGAAAGATGGAGAACCAGGTTTGGAGGCTCTGTAGCCAGCAGTCATGCCCAAAACCATGCTGGGGTGATGGTGAGGCATCATGGCTGATGCCGGGCAGAGACACTCTGGCTTCCACCCCTGCCTCAAAACAGTGGACACCTGGCATTGCCCCCCAGGGGCTTGCCCTCTGCTGCCTCTAGAAATGAACAGCTCCATTTCCAGAAATGGAGTTTTCTTGGGGTCCCTGTTTCTTCATGTCATGATTCCGGTCTGGAATGGAGACATCTGATTGGCAGAGCCTAGGTCACATGCCCACTCCTCAACAGCATGGGAGACTGGCAGAGAGAGTGCATAACACTTTCAGCTTCTACAGAGAGGAAGACCCTGCATTCTCAAGGTAGGGAAATCCTCTCACACCGGAAGCAGGTTCCCGACTGTCTCTCCAGCATAATTCTCTTCTGGGCAGCCAAGAAGAGTGAACTGTCTACCACAGCCCCCACATCATGACTCTGATAAAGAATTTTAGATGAATGCACAGTGCCTGTTCCTCTGTCTTCAGCATCCTCTTGCCCCACCGCCTGACTGGCTCTAATCACTCAGAACTGTCACTGTCCCTTGCAGGTTGTTGATCTCATGTCCTCCTTCCCCGTCTCCATCTGAGGAGCTCCTACTCATTTATCAAAGCCCACTTCAGGAAACTCAGCCAACTCTTAGCCTCTCTACACTCTGCTCTAGGATAGAATTTAGTAGGTATGAAATTAATGTTTGGTAGATGAGAACTGTCCTTCTCCAAAATCAAAGAAGAGAAAGATGTACTTTTAAACATAAAATAAATAACATTTAAAACTCTACTCTGATAGTCAAAAGTAATAGCATAATTTTTTATGTTTTCCAGAAATTCTGAGCCAACAGATGACCTTTGGCTCAATATCTTTATTCCTCACTGTGTCCTGAAGATTCTCTCTGAACAAATGAGTCGAGTTAAGACATAATATGAAAACCCTCACTAAGCCAAGAAACACAGAGAAATAAAATACCGTCAGATCCCAAAGGGGCTCAAGACCTGTTCCAGTCTAAACCTGAAGCCAAGATGAGAAAATGGTATATAGTTGACATCTGTTGTGAAATGCTTCTTATTGATAATTAGCAAAGTCAACAATTTGATTGCAGATCCTAAATTACTCCCTGCAAAGCAAACAAGCAAACAAAATACAGCTAACAGATACAGCTGACCTGAAACAGAAATAATGTCTTCATCATTTCTGTCCCCACTGACTGACCTAGACACCTGCACGAAGGAGGCAGTTCCAGGTCACAGCATTCTGGGGACGGCACCCACGGGAAGCCCATGAGTGCCTGGTGAGGAGGCTGGACTCCACAACCTCCCGTATTTCACATCGCCTGGTCCTCACACTAGGTGAGAAGTCACTAACCCATCAGTGGTCCATTCCACCTAGACCCCGAGTCAGCTTTGTATTCCTCTCTCTGTTTGGACATTCTTCCCTCTACAAAGATCCCTTCACAGCCGTTTATTTATTCTGCCTTCCTTGTTTAAGATGGCAGCACGCCCTTTGCTCTCTTTCATCTTTGCTCTTCCCTCTATAGTAGCCTTCTGAGCACATAAGGGTTTTGAATCTCTTATTTGTGCATTTTTACATCTTCAATTCCATTGTTAAGGTGGCATGAAGTCTATTTTGAAGTCCCTCCCTCCCCTCAACACATATTGTGTGTTGCCCTCTGTCAGGGTGAGCTTCGGTCATGCTAATTTCAACAATCAATAGGCTACTAGTGGAAGCTGATGGCCAATGAGCAATAAGAAAAAGGAAATCTAAATAAAAATGTGTTCAGCTGAAGCTAAATGAGTCACAGTGGGCATCCAGAGAGGCCAGGAGCTGCTGCAAGCAGCCTGCCCCATCTCATCCCACTTTGGCAAAGATTAGCCCTACCTATCCCCCTCATGGGGCCTCAGAACAGCCCCCAGGGGCAAGAGAGGCCATCCCATTTACCCAGCTCCCAACAACCATTCCTAAGAACTTTCAGAGCCAAACATTTTAAAAAATTGTTTTTTACACAAGGGAGAGAGGCTGAAATCATAAGCAAAAGAAAATCCCAAGAGATAGCACAGCTTCCCAAACAAACTCTCTAGACTTGGGAACACGTACCATTTCCATTTTGTACGCAGAGAGAAAAACTTTTTATAACCTTACAAAAAAGTTACATAAACAACACTATCCTCTTTGTTGGTTTCTTTTTTTAAAAGGATTGTTTTGAAAATAGATAATTTTACTGATGCAGGAGCCAAGAATTGTTGTTCTGCCTTGAGGAGCTGTTGGATGTCCCTTCTGGCAGGGCTGTTTGCCTAAGATTATGCGCGCTTGCTGGGGACATAAAAATAAGCACCTCCACGCCCTTGCAATTGGACAGAGCTGCACCTGCATGGAGCTTGGTGTGTGTCGGCCTTGGTGCTCAGAGAGCACCAGCTTACTCTCACCCACTCAACTTAGAATTTCCTCAAATCAAAGCTCTCTCTTATTGAGGCTACAAAGGCGGATGAGAGTGCAGTGTAGAGGGTATCTTTACACGCAAGCTGACCAAGTAAATGATACTCAGAAAAGAAACATACCGCCTGACAGTGTTCAGAACAAGCAGGCAGAGGGCAGATGAGAGAAAAGGTCAGCTGCCAGGTAAAACATATCAAAATAGAACTACTTGTTTTGAGGCTAGTATTTCTGGTAAAAGGACATACCAAAAAAAAAAAAAAAGGAAGAACGCTCCAAGAGAACAGTGGTTGTAAACAAGTACACTCCACCAAAACCTGGTTCCATCCCTGCTGCTGCTGCTGCTAAGTCAAGTCAGTCGTGTCCGACTCTGTGCGACCCCAGAGAGACGGCAGCCACCAGGCTCCTCCATCCGTGGGATTTTCCAGGCAAGAGTACTGAAGTGGGGTACCATTGCCTTCTCCAGGTTCCATCCCTACTCAGTCTCAAATGAGATATTTCTGATGAACCTGGGGGAACAGTGACAGAATCCATGCAAAATAATAGCACACAACTTAGCGGGAAGCAATTGTGAATGGTGTATAAAGATTATGCTTTGTGTATGTAAGTCTGCTTGAATTAGAAGTACAGAACATCCCCACAAATGGCTGTTCCTCAATCCAAAAACACAGAACGAGTGACTCTAAGAGAGAAGAGCAAAGCTAAACTTTCCTGCGATAAGAATGCATCCCACGGATGTGCTCTGAGGCAGACACCCGAAAAAAAAAATTCTTCTGCTACAATCACTAACTTCTGCAGTTTCAGTTTTCTCTTTAATTATGTTCACTCAGAATAGTAATTTTGACATTATTCTTCCCCAACAAAACGATGAAAAGAAAGTCTCTGAGACATACACAAAATATAATGCCACACAACGTTTTTAAACCTACACTGCCAGTGCTCAGTTTTTCTATGCAATATCACCTTGAAAATAACCATGTCCTGTCCTTTAATATCGAAGCTTCTTGGGGTAGACACTCATTCACTGCCCTGATCCCTGTACCAACCACAGAGCCTGGCTCATAGTGCTGCTCAAGAATTATTATCTGAGTTATCGTTAATATGAACAAATGTAAACAAAGCTATAACTATCTACTTTCAGTTTTTGGACAATCCCTTTCTTGCAAATACTGTCAGCAGAGTAATTTTCTGAGCAGAGGCGAATATTTTTAAATTGGCAAATCAACATTTAAAGAAGGAGTGGAGGGTCTGTACTTGTTGATTTACAAAAGGACATCAGTTTTTGCTCATTTTGAGCTGAGAATCAACTTGGGAACATGAGGAGGCAGAAATGTGGGCCTGTTGATT
The DNA here is from genome assembly GCF_032405125.1 of Capricornis sumatraensis. Classification (NCBI taxonomy): domain Eukaryota; kingdom Metazoa; phylum Chordata; class Mammalia; order Artiodactyla; family Bovidae; genus Capricornis; species Capricornis sumatraensis. The sequence continues at coordinate 48,672,254 of NC_091087.1, forward strand.
CTTGAGAGACCCTGCCAGTCAGCAACTCCTGCACCTCAACACAAGGGCATTCTTTGCTATTTTTCTTGGAAAACTATGAGAGCGTGCCATGAGCGTGTCTTATCGGCTTCCAGGTGTAGGCAGTCTGCCCAGCCGCTTCAAACAGGGCAAGCAGGGACGGGGAGGGACAGCCAGTAATGGAACCCAGGATGCGCCTGCCGGGAGCCTTTTCGGATACAAGCCCCGATTATTCCCATGGCACCTGGACTGCCCACTGTTTTCTTTGATTTTTAAAAGATCCCAAGTAACACACACAATGGAAAGTTCTGTTTACCATTACAGAGGAAATAACTGAAAACAAACAAATAGGCGGCCCTATTTCTCACTCTTTCAAACCGGTTCACCCTTGTGACCATAATGATTGAAACAACAGAAAGAAGGAAAACAACTGCCCTCCAGCTGAAAGCAGACGTTTCGTCTATGCGGATTTGATCCTTACGTGGCGCATGCAGGCTCAGCTGCTCAGTCTTGCCTGACTCTCCGCAACCCCATGGACTGTAGCCCACCAGGCTCCTCTGTCCATGGGATTCTCTAGGCAAGAATACTGGAGTGGGTGGCCACTCCCTCCTCCAGGGGATCTTCCCGACTATGAATTTGTGTCTTCTGCAGCTCCTGTGTTGAAGGCAGACTTTTTCACCGCTGAGCCACTGGGGAAGCCCCCTAACATGGTATTTAAAGTCTATTTTGCACCGATCTGAAATCATCTACCTCTCTTCTTCGCCGGTGTTCAGGATGAACATCCCTTCCTGCATCCCTCCCATGTGCAATAAATTTGCTGGGGAAGGATGTCTCTGACTCTTCCCTGTCCTTAGCTTTGGCCCTTATTTCTTCCAGCATTGCCACTGATGCATTGGCTTTTCCCTAGGGACTCCTCTTCTGAACGTATTATTTTTCTGACACCTTTTAAGTGGCTGTGCCCTTTCACACAGAGAGAAAGCTCTTCCTGCAGTCTCTCTCTCCAACAGTTTCAAAATCTGTAACAACCTTCTGAAAACAATATTTGCCTTGATATGTCAACAAAGTCTAGCAATGACACACATATGGTACTGAATTTTGAGCTGATCATTCCCATGTGTGAGTTACTACTGAATTTTACTCTCCTGAGTTCTCAGAGCTGTTTTGCTAATTTCTGCAATGTTGAGATGAGTCGCCCTCCTCCAATCCCAGTTGAATTCTCAGAAGGTACTGGAAGTCATTCTCCTTTCCTCTCTAACACCCCTGGGAAAAAAGTCTCCTGGTTTACTTTCTCAGTATCAGTTGTTGAAAAACATCCTGTAGCTTCAGACTTCAAAACAGTTGGGCAGTGTGATACTTGCTACATAACAGGTAGAAGAAAATGGCAAGGGATATCAAGGCTTTCTAGAGATTTTTAATACAATTTCAGGACAAAACCTTGAGAGCTACTAATTAAATTTGTTCATTTGTTCACACATTCATTCACACATATTTCAAGTGCATATTCACTGTCTTATATTTTGCTAGGGGCTGTGGAACAGCTTCTGTGATTCCTTTGCCAGCATGAAAATCTTCCCCAGCATCATCTGATTGCATGTGTGAAATTCACAGTACTCTAACTTCATCAGTAAAACACCACCATGGTGTGATATGTTTTATTATCCACACAATGCCACCGCCCTCAGGAGGACAAGTTTGCACATTTCTAGACACCAGGGAAACAATCTTCACCTTAAACTATTGAGCTTGTCAAGACACTCTGAAACTGCCCTGTTTTGTTGACAGTTTATAGACTGGAATACAAACAACTGACCCAGGCCCCTTTGGGGCATCAGCTTGGTAACAATGACTAAAGACCAATAACGGTCATGCAGCAAATAGCTCATGTAAGGATACAACCAGCAATGCTTTCTGGTAACACAGAGCTCAATGGCACCAATCAACTCTGCCACACAGGCAGTACACTGTCCAAAATACATGGGTCATCCACAAAATATGAAGTCAAATTAAGAAGGCCAGAATTCCCTGTGAAAGGCCAGCAGACAGCATGGCACCAGCATGGTATCAAGCTCCAGACCAACATCAACTTCTATAAAATCAGTGGTAGCATCTAACCTCTTCTGGTACAGGGCAAAACTGTGACCTAGCACAGACGCCACATCTGAATTTTCCAACAGTTCCACTAGTGCCCCCTTTCAGTGCCCTGAATACTAGATATCAGCACAGATCCAGAGTCCCTTAAATCCTGGGATGCGACTGGTCCACCAAAATTAAAGCCACATTTTTTTACAGTGTACGCCCATGGGTTGGACGGCAACACCATCGAATGATTTCAGCATAACCTTTGGGAAGTTAGTGGCTGGGAAAGAGCATGGAGAAGCCCTCTGGATGGTGGCTACAGAGGTAATACAGATACACACACATACATACGTGCGATTTCTAACTAGTATAACATCAATTTCACATTAATTGTGTCTCAGAACCAGAATGTTCAGGTTAGGTTTCTAGGTAGATTATTCTGGAGCAGGCGGGTAGTGGACAAATCTTCATCTCTTACTCTACCCAATATCCTTACCCTAATACCTCCCCAAACTGCTCTACTCCTCACGGACACAGCTGAAGAGGGAAAGCAAATACTGCACCAAAATAACAAGTGTTGTCATGTTGTGACGACAAGAGCAAATCTCTACTCTGTGATTTTTTCCCTTGAAGAATCAGAAAAATAGTCACACACTTACTGGAACAGGGTAAGAACTCCTCTCCAAGTTTCTATGTCTTCACCCAAAGGCCCTTCTGCTACAGAATGGTGAAGGAGAGAGATTTAAAACTAAGCCAGCTGAACATCTTAACTGATGAGGCCCAGTGAGGCCTGCAACCTGTAACATCTAGGTGGAGATTACAAGGAAGTTAAGGACCCTCAGCTCAGTGCAGGTAGGGATAAAAGCAAGCAAGCAAATTAGCATAATGCCCAATTGTATTCAGGTGCTCTTACTTAGGAACCCCAGTCCTTAATCAAAATGCGAGGGGCTTTGTTTTTTAAAAAAATCATTCCAACAGGGTGAAGTTCAGTTATGAAGAGATGGGAAAAATGGAAAGACAGGGTCACAAGTTTGGTGCTTTTGGCTTGTATTAGATTCATAATTTTGAAAAACAAAGGTATGACATTTCATTACATGTATCTCCAAATGATAACAATGTTAATAAGTTCACAATAAAAAAGTCCCAAGGACAGGGTGAGCTGTAAATTCCATTGGACTTCATCTAATTCATCCACCCCAACTTTACAGTTGGTAAGAACTGAAGCCATGTCTATGGATTAGTACAAACCACGGGCAATGCAGGCTGTCATCAAGCAAACACAGCAACCCTCAGCCTGCACAAAACCTGAGGCCCTCTGAAACAACCTCCCCGCTGCACTGGTGCTGCCATTTTTCCGAAACTACATCTGGTTTGTGGAAGGCTTGAAGATGGTCCAGAGAAGAGAACAGAAGTGTCTGGAAGGACACAAAAAGGGGCCACAAAGATGAGAAGCAAATGGAAGCTGAGCAAAGAATGCTATGGGGGAGGAGGTTGCTGGGTCACAGTTTTTCTGATATCCCCATAAGGTAAAGATATGCCTTGCTATGCATGTAGGGAATATGAATTTTACCATCTAAATTATTTTTAAGTGTTTCCTTCAGCAGCATGAAGTACATTCACATTGTTGGGCTGCCATGCTGCTGCTAAGTCGCATCAGTCATGTCCGACTCTGTGCGACCCCATAGACGGAAGCCCACCAGGCTCCCCCGTCCCTGGGATTCTCCAGGCAAGAAGACTGGAGTGGGTTGCCATTTCCTTCTCCAATGCATGAAAGTGAAAAGAGAAAGTGAAATCGCTCAGTGATGTCTGACCCTCAGCGACCCCATGGACTGCAGCCCATCAGACTCCTCCGTCCATGGGATTTTCCAGGCAAGAGTACTGGAGTGGGGTGCCACTGCCTTCTCTGTGTGCTGCCATAGCTGCATCCAAAGAACTCTTTCATCCTGTAAAATGGGAACTCTGTACCCATTAAACACTGATTTCCCATTGCCGCCTCTCCCCAGGCCCTGGCAACCACCATTCTACTTCCTGTCCTGTGAGCATGACTGCCCTAGGTACCTGACTGAGCTGGAAACAGATAGTATTTGTCTTCTGTGACTGGTTTACTTCACTTAGCATAATGTCCTCAAGCTAAAAGCCTTTTAAGAAGGCATCTAACAAGTATTACCAGCTGTTTTCTGTCTTCCATAAGAACAAAGAAAATAACAGAAAATGAGCTTAAATGGCAAAACTCATTTTGGGGTAAAATGAGGGTAAAAAAAGGGGTAAAAAAAGCTGCAGATGCTGGAACAAGCTCATTTAAAGACTATGACTTTTCTTTGGCACTTACAGAAATGCTATAAACAACATGTTAATGTATTTTGAGTTGACTTATTTCCTTAGATAAGATCTCTTAAAATTATTAAATTAACTTAATAAGTCATAATTGAGTCTCTGATTGTAATGGTGTGGAAAGTACTAAAGAAATAGAACATATTGTCCTCTTCCTTGAAAAACACAATTTACTCCAGGAAACAGTATAACTTTCTTCTAGGTCTCATGGTACTTACCATCTCTGACATAAATCAGGGATGACAAATACCTTTCCACCCAAGCACCAACTCATCAACTGTTAGAGACTTCCAAAAACCCTGAGATGAAGTATGTGCCCAAGACTGGGCCAGAGAAAAGACACTGTAATTAGACACCGTTGTTTGGTGTAGATTCAGAAGAGACACGAAGAACACTTCACTCCAGTACTCTTGCCTGGAAAATCCCATGGATGGAGGAGCCTGGTAGGCTGCAGTCCATGGGGTCATGAAGAGTCGGACACGACTGAGTGACTTCACTTTCTCTTTTCACTTTCATGCATTGGAGTAGGAAATGGCAACCCACTCCAGTGTTCTTGCCTGGAGAATCCCAGGGACGGGGGAGCCTGTTGGGCTGCTGTCTATGGGGTCGCAGAGTCAGACACGACTGAAACGACTTAGCAGCAGCAGCAGCAAGAAGAGACAAGCAAGAGTAAGAGTGTCACTTTCTGGCTATTCCTGTCAAAACTCTTGTACTTTGTTATGCATTACTGATTGCTTGGTGGTGGCTCAGATGGTAAAAAATCCTCCTGCAATGCAATCGAACCTGAGTTCGATCCCTGGGTCAGGAAGATGCCCTGGAGAAAGGAATGGCTATCCACTCCAGTATTCTTGCCTGGAGACTTCCATGGACAGAGGAACCTGTCAGGCTACAGTCCAAGGGGTTGCAAAGAGTCGGACACAGCTGAGCAACTTTCACACACTGATTGCTTAGTACTGATCAATATTTCTTTCATGTCTGTCTCTCTAGCTAAAATGAGCTTCACAATAATCATCAGTACTGTATCTTCCACTTATTTAGCAAGCCCACAAAAGAGCACAGTATGGAACTGTATAAACACACAATAATGTGACAAGAAACAGGGAGAGGATTTGGGGGAAGATGGCAGAGGAGGAAGCACCAAGAATCTCTCTCCCCACCTAGACAACTGCACCAGCACAATCTGTCTGGTATAACTATTTTGGAATCCTGGAGTATGTTGAAGGTTTGCAACCTCCAGGGGACAATGGGTGGTAAACTGTGGTCCATTTCAGTGCATTGCAGCTCTTACCACAGGAGTAGCTACTTATCCCCCACGCTCAGCCATGTGTCAGGCAAGTTGTACATGTATTCCCGGAGCAGCCTGCACACAGCTTGCAAGGGTTAAGGTGAGAAAAAAGGACCTTGTCCTCCAAATATGAATGATCTGTGTTCTGGCTGTTTGCTGACTATGTAAAGAGGTGAGCAGCTCCTATTGTTGCATCACCCTGCATTGCTGCAATCCCCTCTTCCTGTGGCCCAAGTGATTCCCAGGGGACTTAAAAGGTTGGTGCCCATCCTCTTATCTCTGTCATTTTTCTTTTTCAATCCTTTTGGGAACCAGGTATTACCAAACAAGGACATTCAGGAACAACTGCAATGTATGCGGGAAATTAGAAAGTGATTACAAATATCTGGAGGGAAAAAAGTGGCTGAAAACATACCAAATTTGATGAAGGATGTGAATATAAACATCCAAGTATCTCAATGACTCCAAGTAAAATGAATTTGAAAAGACCCAGACCAAGACACATTATAATCAAACTTCTGAAAGACAGAGACAAAGAGAGAATCTTGAAAGCAGCAAGAGAAAAGCACTCATTATAATCAAGAGATCTTCAGTAAGATTGTAAACAGATTTTCTCATCTGAAACTTTGGAGACCGAAAGACAGTGAGTCAATATATTCTAAGTACTCAAAGAAAAAACTCAGTCAAGAATCCTATGTCTGGCCATAGAGAGTAGACTTATGGACATGGGGAGAGAGGAGGAGAGGTGAGATGTATGGAGAGAGTAACATGGAAACTTACATTCAGTTCAGTTGCTCAGTTGTGTCCGACTCTTTGGGACCCCATGAATCACAGCACGCCAGGCCTCTCTGTCCATCACCAACTCCCAGAGTTCACTCAGACTCAAGTCCATCCCGTCCATGATGCCATCCAGCCATCTCATCCTCAGTCGTCCTCTTCTCCTCCTGCCGCCAATCCCTCCCAGCATCAGAGTCTTTTCCAATGAGTCAACTCTTCACACAAGGTGGCCAAAGTACTGGAGCTTCAGCTTTAGCATCATTCCTTCCAAAGAAATCCCAGGGCTGATCTCCTTCAGAATGGACTGGTTGGATCTCCTTGCAGTCCAGGGGATTCTCAAGAGTCTTCTCCAACACCACAGTTCAAAAGCATCAATTCTTCAGCACTCAGCTTTCTTCACAGTCCAACTCTCACATCCATACATGACCACTGGAAAAACCAAAGCCTTGACTAGACCGACCTTTGTTGGCAAAGTAATGTCTCTACTTTTAAATATGCTATCTAGGTTGGTCATAACTTTTCTTCCAAGGAGTAAGCGTCTTTTAATTTCATGGCTGCAGTCACCATCTGCAGTGATTTTTGGAGCCCCCCCAAAACAAAGTCTGACACTGTTTCCACTGTTTCCCATGAAGTGATGGGACCAGATGCCATGAGCTTTGTTTTCTGAATGTTGAGCTTTAAGCCAACTTTTTTGCTCTCCTCTTTCACTTTCATCAAGAGGCTTTTTAGTTCCTCTTCACTTTCTGCCATAAGGGTGGTATCATCTGCATATCTGAGGTTATTGATATTTCTCCCGGCAATCTTGATTCCAGCTTGTGTTTCTTCCAGTCCAGCATTTCTCATGATGTACTCTGCATATAAGTGAAATAAGCAGGGTGAAAATGTACAGCCTTGACGTATTCCTTTTCCTATTTGGAACCAGTCTGTTGTTCCATGTCCAATTCTAACTGTTGCTTCCTGACCTGCATATAGGTTTCTCAAGAGGCAGATCAGGTGGTCTGGTATTCCCATCTCTTTCAGAATTTTCTGCAGTTTATTGTGATCCACACAGTCAAAGGCTTTGGCATAGTCAATAAAGCAGAAATAGATGTTTTTCTGGAACTCTCTTGCTTTTTCCATGATCCAGCAGATGTTGGCGATTTGATCTCTGGTTCCTCTGACTTTTCTAAAACCAGCTTGAACATCTCGAATTTCACGGTTCATGTATTGCTGAAGCCTGGCTTGGAGAATTTTGAGCATTACTTTACTAGCATGTGAGATGAGTGCAATTGTGCAGTAGTTTGAACATTCTTTGGCATTGGAATGAAAACTGACCTTTTCCAGTCCTGTGGCCACTGCTGAGGTTTCCAAATTTGCTGACACACTGAGTGCAGCACTTTCACAGCATCATCTTTCAGGATTTAAAATAGCTCAACTGGAATTCCATCACCTCCACTAGCTTTGTTCATAGTGATGCTTTCTAAGGCCCACTTGACTTCACTTTCCAAGATGTCTGGCTCTAAATTAGTGATCACATCATCATGATTATCTGGGTCGTGAAGATCTTTTTTGTACAGTTCTTCCGTGTATTCTTGCCACCTCATCTTAATATCTTCTGCTTCTGTTAGGTCCATACCATTTCTGTCCTTTATCAAGCCCATCTTTGCATGAAATCTTCCCTTGGTATCTCTAATTTTCTTGCAGAGATCTCTAGTCTTTCCCATTCTATCGTTTTCCTCTATTTCTTTGCATTGATCGCTGAAGAAGGCTTTCTTATCTCTTCTTGCTATTCTTTGGAACTCTGCATTCAGATGCTTATATCTTTCCTTTTCTCCTTTGCTTTTCACCTCTCTTCTTTTCACAGCTATTTGTAAGGCCTCCCCAGACAGCCATTTTGCTTTTTTTGCATTTCTTTTCCATGGGGATGGTCTTGATCCCTTTCTCCTGTACAATGTCATTCCATAGTTCATCAGGCACTCTATCAGATCTAGGCCCTTAAATCTATTTCTCACTTCCACTGTATAATCATAAGGGATTTGATTGAGGTCATACCTGAATGGTCTAGCAGTTTTCCCTACTTTCTTCAATTTAAGTCTGAATTTGGTAATAAGGAGTTCATGATCTGAGCCACAGTCAGCTCCTGGTCTTGTTTTTGTTGACTGTGGCTTCTCCATCTTTGGCTGCAAATAATATAATCAATCTGATTTCGGTGTTGACCATCTGGTGATGTCCATGTGTAGAGTCTTCTCTTGTGTTGTTGGAAGGGGGTGTTTGCTATGACCAGTGCATTTTCTTGGCAAAATTCTATTAGTCTTTGCCCTGCTTCATTCCGCATTCCAAGGCCAAATTTGCCTGTTATTTCAGGTGTTTCTTGACTTCCTACTTTTGCATTCCAGTCCCCTATAATGAAAAGGACATCTTTTTTGGGTGTCAGTTCTATAAGGTCTTGTAGGTCTTCATAGAACCGTTCAAATTCAGCTTCTTCAGCATTACTGGTTGGGGCATAGACTTGGATTACTGTGATATTGAATGGTTTGCCTTGGAGACAAACAGAGATCATTCTGTCGTTTTTTAGATTGCATCCAAGTACTGCATTTTGGACTCTTTTGTTGACCATGATGGCTACTCCATTTCTTCTGAGGGATTCCTGCCTGCAGTAGTAGATATAATGGTCATCTGAGTTAAATTCACCCATTCCAGTCCATTTTAGTTCGCTGATTCCTAGAATGTCGACGTTCACTCTTGCCATTTCTTGTTTGACCACTTCCAATTTGCCTTGATTCATGCAATACTGCTTTTTACAGCATCGGACCTTGCTTCTATCACCAGTCACATCCACAACTGGGTATTGTTTTTGCTTTGGCTCCATCCCTTCATTCTTTCTGGAGTTATTTCTCCACTGATCTCCAGTAGCATATTGGGCACCTAATGACCTGGGGAGTTCCTCTTTTGGTATCCTATCATTTTGCCTTTTCCTACTGTTCATGGGGTTCTCAAGGCAAGAATACTGAAGTGGCTTGCCATTCCCCTCTCCAGTGGACCATGCTCTGTCAGACCTCTCCACCATGACCCGCCCGTCTTGGGTTGCCCCACAGGCATGGCTTTTTTCATGGAAAAAACAAGAGAGTTACAGAAAAACATCTATTTCTGCTTTATTGACTATGCCAAAGCCTTTGACTGTGTGGATCACAATAAACTGTGGAAAATTCTGAAAGCGATGGGAATACCAGACCTCCTAACCTGCCTCTTGAGAAATCTGTATGCAGGTCAAGAAGCAACAGTTAGAACTGGACATGGAACAACAGACTGATTCCAAATAGGAAAAGGAGTACGTCAAAGCTGTATAACTTATACGCAGAGTACATCATGAGAAATGCTGGACTGGAAGAAACACAAGCTGGAATCAAGATTGCCAGGAGAAATATCAATAACCTCAGATATGCAGATGACACCACCCTTATGGAAGAAAGTGAAGAGGAGCTAAAAAGCCTCTTGATGAAAGTGAAAGAGGAGAGCAAAAAAGTTGGCTTAAAGCTCAACATTCAGAAAATGAAGATCATGGCATCTGGTCCCATCACTTCATGGGAAATTGATGGGGAAACAGTGGAAACAGTGTCAGACTTTATTTTTTTGGGCTCCAAAATCACTGCAGATGGTGACTGCAGCCATGAAATTAAAAGAGGCTTACTCCTTGGAAGAAAAGTTATGACCAACCTAGATAGTATATTCAAAAGCAGAGACATTACTTTGCTGACTAAGGTCCGTTTAGTCAAGGCTATGGTTTTTCCAGTGGTCATGTATGGATGTGAGAGTTGGACTGTGAAGAAGGCTGAGCGCTGAAGAATTGATGCTTTTGAACAGTGGTGTTGGAGAAGACTCTTGAGAATCCCCTGGACTGCAAGGAGATCCAACCAGTCCATTCTGAAGGAGATCAGCCCTGGGATTTCTTTGGAAGGAATGATGCTAAAGCTGAAGCTCCAGTACTTTGGCCACCTCGTGTGAAGAGTTGACTCATTGGAAAAGACTCTGATGCTGGGAGGGATTGGGGGCAGGAGGAGAAGGGGACGACTGAGGATGAGATGGCTTGATGGTATCACTGACTCGATGGACTTGAGTCTGAGTGAACTCCGGGAGATGGTGATGGACAGGGAGGCCTGGTGTGCTGTGATTCATGGGGTCACAAAGAGTCGGACACGACTGAGCAACTGAACTGAATGTAAGTTTAGGTCATACCTGAATGGGAAAACCATTAGACCATTCAGGTATGACCTAAACTTACATTACCATATGTAAAATAGACAGCCAACGGGAGTTTGCTGTGTGTCTCAGGAAACTCAAATAGGGCTCTGTATCAACCTAGAGGGGTGGGATGTGCAGGGAGGTAGGAGAGGGAGGTTCAAAAGGGAGGGGAAGCCTGGCATGCTGCAGTCTATGGGATCACAAAGAATCGGACATGACTAAGCGACTGAACTAAACTGAACCAGGTCAACTACCTCATCCATTACTCATCCATTTCCCTGTTCTCTGGATCCAATCCTGCTCTCCATCCTCTTGGCCCTTGCTCTATTAATATTCCTTCTCTCTCCTTTATCTTCATCCTTTTCTTCTCCATTTATTCCTTCTTTGTAGTACGTGAACACGCTTTATCTCTTATATAAGTGAAAAACAACTAACATTCCTATGCTTGCTTAAGTCGCTTCAGTCGTGTCCGACTCTGTGCGACCCCATAGACAGCAGCCCACCAGGCTCCCCTGTCCCTGGGATTCTCCAGGCAAGAACACCAGAGTGGGTTGCCATTTCCTTCTCCAGTGCATGAAAGTGAAAAGTCAAAGTGAAGTCGCTCAGTTGTGTCCGACTCTTAGCAACCCCATGGACTGCAGCCCACCAGGCTCTTCCATCCATGGGATTTTCCAGGCAAGAGTACTGGAGTGGGGTGCCATTGCCTTCTCCGTTCCTAGGCTTATGTGCTCCCAATTCCTAGGCTATTTTTCCTCTTGTCCTTCACAGTGAAATAGAGAAAAATTGGTCAAAAATGGCTGCATCATCCCTAATTTCTCTTCGGAGCTTTGCAGTCTGGGCCTTTTCTTCATGTAGCCCCTGAAACCATTTTTTGCACTTATCACCAGTTACCTACCAGTATCTAGATTCAATGTACTCTTTTCAACTCTTATAAAGCTTGCCCTCCCTGGAATATCAAATACTGTTAATTTCTTTATCATTCTTAGAATTATTTCATCTCTTGATTTTGGTTATTACATCCCCTTGGTTATTTCTCTTCCTTATTTCTCTGGGTGCTCCTTCTGACCACAATTTTAAAATGGCTATGTCCCGTTTACTCACCGCACAAACTCTGAGTACCCTCTTCAACAACCACAGTTTCTATTTGATTACCCAACTGCCTCCCACAAAAGCCAACTGAGTAACCCATGAACTTTTACTTCAACATATCCAAAATTAAACTCATTGTCTATCTTGCCACTGTCCTCGCTTGCCACACTGATTCCTCCACACACACATACCTTGTTTCCTGTCATCTTGATGACTAGCACCTTCCTTCACACAGCTGTCCAAGCCAGAAAACAGAACCGTCCGGATTCCTCCCTGTTCTTTTATTCTCCCATCGTTTATTCATCCCACCCTAACCCTTACCCTAGTCACGCTTCCACTGTTAAGTCTTCGTCCTTGACACTTTTCAGACATATTTTCTTCTCCCCATTCCCCACTGTCAGTGTCCTGGCTCCAGCTTTCATCTCTCTCAGCTAGACAGCAGCAACTACCCTACAACTGGTGGTCTTTGCTCCATTCTGGTTCCATCATGCCACCGTTAGAACAAATATCCCGCCCACATCTGTTCATATTGCTCCCTTGCTCAAACTTCTTTAACGGCTCCTCCCTGCATACCTGGCAGGCCCCAGGCCATGGGGTCACAAAGAGGCGGACACAACTGACTAACACAACAACACTGCACACAGGGTACACTTCAAACCCTTTGGGAAGGCGTGTCCTTCATGGTTTGGTCTGCACATCCAGCCTTGTCTCCTACCTCGAAACCTTTCTACTCTAATTTCCACACCAAGAAAGTCCCTGTCGTTTGTTTGCACCTGCTCTTCCCTCTGCCTGGACCCCAGGCCCTCCCTTGTCTATCTATTACCCTTTGAATCTCAATACCAATATGAAATCCTCTCTTTCAGCCAAGATTCTTTAAGTGGAAAGAAATGCATCTAGACCAGCTTAAGCCCAAGGGGATTTTACTAGGTTATGTAGCTAGAAAGTGTACTAGAAAAGATTACAGACGTTGTTCAGCAATTCCTCAAAACCATGCCCCAGTCCAACCTCTCACCCCAAAAGGTTATTCACTTCACACTTCTGCTTTACTTAAAATTTTGATTCAGTTTAATCTGCTTAAAGAGTATTTTTTAAGACAACAGCTGTAGTAATCTAGACACAGTAATGAGGTATAAAAATTTTTCCACTAGTTAGCTGTCCTATTATATCTATTAATAACTAATATCATTTTATGAGCTCTTTCTCTGTAACAGAAATAAGAGAAACAAATGAAGGAGTTTAAGCTGATCGAAAATAACTGATGAAATTAATGGAATAAGTCAATAAATATTTCTGTGATATCAGACTTAACAGAAGTAGTCGATAATGAAAATAATTGTTACTAGAAGTGACTGTGGAATTCTCTCTAATCTAGTTTTAAATGCTTCAGACACTGTCCTAGCAATAAGAAAATAACATTGAAAAAGGGAAAGAGACAGGGACTTCCCTGCCAGTTTCGTGGTTAGGACTCCATGTTCTCACTGCCAAGGGCTTGGGTTCAATACCTAGTAAAGTAAAAATCCCATAGATAAGTCACATAATGGCCAAAAAAAGATAAAAACAAAAAAGCCAACAGCAAAAAAGAAAAATAGAGTAAAGAGACAACCTCTGCAAAATCAATCAGTTAACCCACCCAGGGTAGTAAGAAAGCAAGGAAAACATCCACGTAGAAAAAATAAAAAAGCGTTCACTCTTATCCATTTTTAAAGTTATCATAGAAAGATATCTTCCCAAGAAGCCCCCACTTTCTTCTACATAAGAGATCTGCAAACTGGAGCCTATGGACCAAATTCAGCCCAATGCCTGTTTTTGTAAATAAAGTTTTATTAGAATGCAATTACATCCATTTGTTTATATACTGTCTATGGCTGCCTTTCCTCTTGTATACAATTGCAGGGCTCAGTAACTAAAATGGAAACTCTGTGATTCACAAAGTTATAAATATTTACTATTCAGCTTTTCATTGAAAAAGCTTGTTCATCCCTGCCTACACAAATAGAAGAGGAATTTTTTTTTCCATTTACTAGTGACTATGAAGAGGGGCTTTGGATTTATGACACAAGATTCTACACTGATACAAGATTGCAATTATTTCATCAGATAAAGTCATAAATTTTTGTGGAGTCTCTTATTGAGATACCAATACCTCTCTTTGTCTTCTTCATTTCTGTAATTTTGGGCAGGGTGTGAGCGAGAGAATACACAGTGACATTCATCAACATGGGTATTAGATCAGAAACAATGACCTAGAACACAAATTGATGAGATTAAAGGGGCTGAAGGAAATGAGTAAATCCACTTGCCTTCACTGTTCACATCTGTTTCAGAAAGACCTTGAAGGTTTGGGTACATGCATTCCAATAGCAACATACTAATAGTCCATTTTCAGATTGCTTCCTATCTTTAAATCTCCCAGATCCTGTCTGTACTTCACTGGAGTTAAAGAAGTATTAGTTAATACTCAATTTCAATTGAGGAAAAAGAACAGGAAAGACTAGAGATCTCTCGAAGAAAATTAGAGATACCAAGAGAACATTTCATGCAAAGGTAGGCACAATAAAGGACAGAAATGGTATGGACCTAACAGAAGCAGAAGATATCAAGAAGAAGTGTAAGAATACACAGAAGAACTACACAAAAAAGATCTTCATGACCCAGATAACCACAATGGTGTGATGACTCACCTAGAGCCAGACATCTTGGAGTTCAAAGTCAAGTGGGCCTTAGGGAGCATCACTACAAACAAAGCTTAGTGGAAGTGATGGAATTCTAGCTGAGCTATTTCAAATCCTAAAAGATGATCCTGTGAAAGTGTTGCACTCAATACACCAGCAAATATGGAAAACTCAGCCATGGCCTAGGATTGGAAAAGGTCAGTTTTCATTCCAATCCAAAAAAAGGCAATGCCAAAGAATGTTCAAACTACTGCACAATTGCACTCATCTCACACACTAGCAAATTAGTGCTCAAAATTCTCCAAGCCAGGCTTCAATAGTATGTGAACCAAGAACTTCCAGATGTTTAAGCTGGATTTAGAAAAGGCAGAGGAACCAGAGATCAAATTGCCAACATTCACTGGATCATTGAAAAAGCAAGAAAGTTCCAGAAAAACATCTACTTCTGTTCATTGACTACGTTAAGCCTTTGACTGTGTGGATCATGGCAAACTGTGGAAAATTCTTAAAGAGATGGGAATACCAATCTGACCTGCCTCCTGAGAAATCTGTAGACAAGTCAAGAAGAAATAGTTAGAACCGGACATGGAACAACAGACTGGTTCCAAATTGGGAAAGGAATATGTCAAAGCTGTATATTCCCCAGCTTATTTAACTTATATGCAGAGTACATCATGCAAAATGCCAGGCTGTATGAAGCACAAGCTGGAATTAAGCCTGCCTGGAGAAATATCAATAACCTCAGATATGCAGATGACACCATCCTTATGCAGAAAGCAAAGAGGAACTACAAAGCCTCTTGACGAAGGTGAAAGAGGAGAGTGAAAATGCTGGCTTAAAACTCAGCATTCAAAAAACAGAGATCATGGCATCTGGTTGCATCACTTCATGGCAAATAGATGGGGATGGAAACAGTGACAGACTTTATTTTCTTGAGCTCCAAAATCACTGCAGATAGTGACTGTAGCCATGAAATTAAAAGACGATTGCTCTTTGGAAGAAAAGCTATGACCACCCTAGACAGTATATTAAAAAGCAGAGACATTGCTTTGCTGACAAAGTCTGTATAGTCAAAGCTATGGTTTTTCCAGAGTCACGTATGGATGTGAGAGCTGGACCATAAAGAAGGCTGCATGCCAAAGAATCGATGCTTTTGAGCTGTGGTGTTGTAGAAGATTCTTGAGAGTCCCTTGGACTGCAAGGAGATCAAACCAATTGATCCTAGAGGAAATCAATCCTGAATAATCATTAGAAGGACTGAAGCGCCAATCCTTTGGCCATCTGATGTGAAGAGCCGACTTATTAGAAAAGACCCTGATGCTGGGAAAGACTGAAGGCAGGAGGAGAAGGGGATGACAGAGGATGAGATGGTTGGATGGCATCCCTGACTCAATGGACATGAGTTTGAGCAAGCTCCGGGAGATGGTGAAGGACAGGGAAGCCTGGCGAGCTGCAGTCCATGGGATTGCAAAGAGTCAGCCATGACTGAGCAACTGAACAACAACATCATTTAGCCATCAGGACATGCAAACCAAAACCACAGTGAGATACCATTTCCTACCCACAAGCCTGGCTACAATAAAAAAAAGACAAGTAATAACAAACGTTGGGAATGTTGAAGAGAAACTGAATCTACATCTGCCACTGGTGGAATGTGAGATGGTATATCTACTTTGAAAAATAGTTTGGCAGTTTCTCAAAAAATTAAAGATACAGCTATTGTATGACCCAGCAATTTCACTCTTAGATATATACCCAAGAGAAGTGAAAACACATGTCCACACAAAAGCATGTACATGAATGCTAACAGTGGCATCATTCATTAAAGTAAAAAAAAAAAAAAAGGGAAGCAATCCAAATGCCCACTAACTAGGCAAACAATGGAAAAATAAAATCTTGTCTATCTATGCAATAGGACATTATTCAACAATGAAACAGAATGAAGTCGTGATACACGCTATACCACAGGTGAAATTTGAAAACTTATGCTAAGCAGAAGAAATGACCAAGACACCCTCCTTGACCAAACTTCAGCCAGGCTCCTCTAAGCCTCTCTTTTATTAAGCCTCATCTTCGTGCCTTGTCCTTAGACCTGCATAACCCGGTTTTAGATGGATTCTGAGCCAGAATCCTCATCCTCAATATAGGATCAACTTCAATATCTGATCAAATTCCTCACTCCCCACCATCCCTCATGTGGTATTTGGTCACTGTTGCCTGCCTTCAGACACTCCTGTTAGTTCAGTTTAGTAAGACACTTTCCTACCGTTGGTGGCTCCACTTGGTAATTTTCTATCCACTAGTTCTCCCCAGCACCACCACAACCTGCTCCTTAGCTGTAAATCCCCACTGTCCAGGTTGTATTCAGAATTCAGCTTAGTTCAATACTGAGGCCTCTTTTCCCCTATTACAATTGTTCTTAAATAAAAGCCAGTTTTACTACTTTAACTATTATCTCTGGTTTTCTTTAAGATAAGTCAATCAGAAAAGATCACATACTGTATGATTCCACTTACATGAAATATCCCCAAATAGATGAATCTATAAAGAAGAAAGTCGATCAGGTATTGCCTAGGGATAGGGTACGTGGCGGGTTAATGGAGAGTCTACTAGTGGGTACAGAGTTTCTTTTGGAGGGTGAGGAAAATGTTCTAACATTGATTCATCGCTGGGTGTATATTAAAAATCACTGAACTGTACACTTTAAAATGGATGAATTATATGGCATGTGGATCATATCTTAGTAAAGCTGTTTTTAAAAAAGCACTGGTTATAATCTTTGGGTTATGAAAAAAGGAGAAAAATTCAAGTACTTAATGTGCAAGATTTTAAAAAATTAAAATAGGACAATATATTACATATGCATTATGATTCCAAAAAATACCAAATGGTATGAATAAGATATATGACTATAACAGTTCATAAAACATTTTTGGATCTTTATCTGATTGTGACGACTAGTAATTACAATTTCTATTCTAAAGCATGTACCAGTGGTTTGCTACAATATCTAATGACAGGCCTGTCCCACAAAGTAGTAATGATTATTCCTACTTTACAAGTGAGGCAACAGATTAAAAGAAAAGGTAAATGGCTTCCCATAACTAATACAACTTTCCATCTCTACATCCTAAGCTATACTCTCTGAATCAATATTTTTAGAGGTGTGAGGGGAAAATGTGTTGATGCCAGAACTCAAGGAAAACATCTAATTTCCATCTATTTACTAAAACTAGAAATGAGACCACACTTAGTATAGGGTCTGGCATAAAAGAAGCATCATTAATATCAGTCATCAGTATTATTACTATTATTCTCCAAATTTAGAAACCTTTTCATCTCATTCATCCCTTCCGAACTTTTTGCAGGCTTTAGTACTGGTGATCATCCTCCTCCTTCCTAAAAATGTTATTTTCCCTGGTTTCATGACACTATGATTTCCTAGTTATCTTTCTTTTACTCATCTGACAGCTCCTCAGTTTCTTAGACATGACACCAAAAACATGATCCATAAAGAAAACAAATAATAAACTGGACTTCATCAAAATTAGAAACATTTGTTCTCCAAAAGATATCATTAAGAAAATGAAAAGGTTGAGAAAAAATGTTTGTAAACATTTTTATATCTCATAAAGGAGGTATAACCAGCATGTGTCTGTTTTTATATATGTATGTATATGTGTGTGTACATATAGCCTCATAATTCAATAAGACAAACAATCCAATTAACAAATGGGCAAATGATTTGAAATGACACTTCACCAGAGAGGACACACGAACAGCTAATACGTAAAGATGCTCAACAATATTCGTCACTGAAAGTGTGAAAGTGTTAGTCGCTCAGTCGTGTCCGACTCTTTGCAACCTCATGAACTGTAAGCCTGCCAGGCTCCTCTGTCCATGGAATTCTCCAGGCAAGAATACTGGAGTGGGTCACTAGGAAAATGCAAAATAAAGTGACAGTGACATACCATTACTAGTTCATTAAAACAGCTATTGATGAAGACAATAACAACTGTTACCAAGGATGGAGAGAATGCTCCTACGTTGCTGGTAGGAATGTAAATTGGTGCGGCAGCTTTGGAAAGCATTTGTCAGTTTCTTACAAAGTTAAGCATAAACTTACTATATCACCCAGCCGTTCCACCCCTCCTATATACTTCAGAGAAACAAAACCATATGTCAATACATAGACTTTTATGTAAATGATCATAGCAGCTTATTCAGAGTAGCCCCAAACTGGAAATAATCCCAATTTCCATCATTGGTGACTAGATGAACATAATGTGGTATACAACAGAATCCCATTCAGCAACATAAAAGAGCAAATTTCTGATGTAGATAGACAGATACAGCTATCTGCAAAAACATAAAGGAGTTCCAGAAACATACTAAGTGAAAGAAGTTTGACACAAAGATCACATATTTCGTTTATATGATTCCACTTACATGAAATTTCTAGAAAAGGCAAAAATAGATACAGAAAGCAGATGAGAGGTTGCCTGGAGCTGGAGGCAGGATGGGGACTGACTGCAAATGAGCACAAATGCACTTCTCAAGATGATGGGCATGCGCTAAAACTGGGATATGTTGATGGTTTCACAACTGCATAAATCTACTAAACACCATCAAACTGTACATTTACAGTGGATGGGTTTTATGGTATGTAAATTAGACCTCAATAAAACTGTTATTTTTTTTAAGAAGTTAGAACTTTTTTACTATTACATGAACATTATACTTTTACAACTATTTTAAGGACCAAAGTGACCAGAAGACTTCATTACCTGAAAAGACATAGAAAAGACAGAGAATTGTCTGTGATTTCATCCAAGGGGCAGGGAAGAAGTAGCCCTACAGAAAAGTGTAACTATAGTTCAGAATGAGGGGAAAGAGAGAACGGAGCGGAAGTGATATTTGAAGAACTTATAGTTGAGAATTTTCCAAAACCAACTGAAGATTCATGACCTGCAACCAAATCCAAAATACATCTTCAGAAAACTTCTGAGAACCAAAGACAAAAGGAAAATCCTCGTAAGAGAAGCCAGAGATATAAATTCAAAAAGAGACAAAACTAAATTGTTTAGGGATGCATATCTACAGAGAATAACTTTTTAAAAAGCAAGGGATTATTTTAAAAGGTAAATATCTGCTATTTCTAAAGAGGAATAAATAGATACAATGGGGATGCAATGGGAAAGGGAAACACTGGAACTTCTTTGTATCAGCAGTGTTCAATTTCTTCACCCGAATGGTGGTTACCTGAGTTGCCTTATAAATATTCATTAAGCTGTGTACACATGATGTGAACGTTTCTATATATATTTTATATTGCACAATAAAAGGATAAAAACTTAAGTAATGCCTTTGTAAATATGTTTAATAGGATACTGATGACAAAGAGTACCAACTGGGGAAATGTTTTTCATGTTGGTGGTTTCATTAGCATCATCACAGTGTTATTTTGACCTCTACAAGCTTTCTCTCAGAACTCAATTAAGAAATTTGACCGACAGTATGTTCAAAATTAAAAGAACAGTTGGTGAGAAAAAATCATTACCAAATATAATTGCAGAACCAATAGAAATGTACGCTATAGATAAAGGATAATATTTTGTGTGGAGTGGGTGGCTAATTTATCTTTTCTGGCACTGAAATCTGTTCATTTCAGTGTCTGCCTAAGAGCTATTTATTTTTTTAAATCAAAACAGATTTCAATGCATTATACATTTTTGTTGTTGTTATTTGAGCTTGCATAATTAGTGTCTATTTTTTCTTAAACCAGCAGAAAACTGCTTTGTATACTAAACCTCAGGTTCCACGTGTAAACACTCCATTTGAGCCTGTTGCTGCCGTGACTCACAGTACAGTTAGTGCCTTTTTCTTTTATTTCTCCAGGCCAGCCCCAGTCCTTGAGGTGTGCCCAGTTCTGAGTTTGTTCAGTTCCTATGACTCTGGTGATGAAGTCAAGCTTCCAATGCTCAAGTTTTGGTTGGGGCAGGCAGACAGAAAGTAGAAGATGATAATATTTCAGGAGCTATGTCACAGAATTATTAGGCTTGTCTTTACATTACAAAAAGGGTCATAGGACCTGCAGAATTATCAGAAGCCTTGATTTCCTTTGGAAACTGAATGTACCTTGAAAGTCAAGAAATAAGGAACCCATGGTTTTTCTCCTAGTCATGCGTGAACATTCAACTATAATTTAATGGAGCAAAGTATTATTACTTCTACAATCCCACTCACTCCTCAACAAGGAGAGTTGCTTTCATCAGGAAGAATATTCCTCCAGCATCCCCTGGTGGCTCAGATGGTAAAGAATCTGCCTGCAGTGTGCGGGACCTGGGTTTGATTCCTGGGTCAGAAAGATCCCTGGAAAAGAGAATAGCTACTCACTTCAGTATTCTTGCCTGGAGAATCCCATGGACAGAGGAGCCTGGTGTGCTACAGTCCATAGAATTGCGAAGAGTCAGATAATCTGAGTGACTAACACGTTCACTTTCAAGCAGCACCACTTCGTTAATTTTAATCTACCTTCATTAAGTGAATAAGGATCTACTAAACTTCCTGAAATGTCCTCTTTGGTGCTTTGAGGAAACAAAAGGTGGTTTTAAAAATAAGAATACACCAGACTTACAGGGAGTATAAGTTACAGGAGACACCGCAAATGTTGTTTCCACGGTTCCCAAATGAAAGTTCTCAGATCTGTCCCCTTTGGGGACTGACTTGGTGCCAGTTCACATCAAAACCACCCCTCACCCGACGATTATGACCATTTAAATTTACATTAAAAGGCTTTTTCCTTTTATGAAAGTGAGGTTGATAAGAGACTATGGTGTTTTTAATGATCCTGTTTAGTTCCCTTACTTACTGAAATATTATAGGTCTGTGAAATCTAACAGTCTGGAAACTGCACTTTTTAGAAGATCACTGTTTAATCCTCTGTTGTTGCTGTTGTTTTTTCCACCGAATCACAACATTACAACCATCCAGTACCAACTGTCATTCTCTTTAACCAACACTATTGTATCAGATGCATTCAACCACCCTTTTCTTCCTAAAATGAACAGGCTTCAATGGCCCAGACACCAACATTCCCCCTGACAAAAAAATCAATAAGCAGTTTTTCTCCTCTAATTGCTCCTCCATTGCTTTCCTTGTTGGTGATTCTATTTTACCAAACAAATAATTTTAAGTATGAGAATTCCTTAAGACATTTTCTCCCCCTCCCCCCTCATTTCTCCCATTCTCTCCCCCTTTCCTTCTTCCCTTCCCTCCCTCCTTGTCTTTCTCTCACTAAACTGTGGTAGGAATACTTACCCATGAAATCTGCCCTCTTAACACATTTAAAAGGCAGAAGGCCTACTTTTCTCTTTATTTCTACCCATTCCCTCTGGGAACTGCTGTCTTCAGAATTTCATCACCACCTCCATGCTGTGACTTTCAATAGTTTAGATCTGAGAGCTTAAACCACCAGAGTTCCAACAGTCTATAAGCCATGTGCACCAACTCCAACTTTCCATCTTCCACAATGA
The DNA here is from genome assembly GCF_032405125.1 of Capricornis sumatraensis. Lineage (NCBI taxonomy): Eukaryota > Metazoa > Chordata > Mammalia > Artiodactyla > Bovidae > Capricornis > Capricornis sumatraensis. The sequence goes on from NC_091087.1 coordinate 48,694,234, forward strand.
ACTCATTTTGCTCTCCGAGCTAGCCTAACCTCACAAATTTTCAGTTTTCATCAAGCACTTTATTGACAACACAAAACTCACTGTTCTTTTATCCCTCCTTCTCTTTCACCTTCTAAATCCGATCACTCCTCAAGTCCATTTTTCCAAAATTTCAACACAAACTTTGGAGTAAAAAACAACCTAGATTTTATTGCAGACTCTGCATTTACTAGCTATGAGAACTTTGGACAGATTACTTATTGTTTACAGACCGAATGTTTGTATCTCCTTCCACTCCCACAAATTCATATGTTGAAGCCCTAACTCCTAAAGTGATAGTATTTGGATATGGGGCCTCAGGGAGGTAATTAAGGCTAGCTAAGTTCATGAGTACAGGGTCCTCATGATAGGATTAGTGCCCTTATAAGAGGAAGAACACCACAGAGCTGGCTTGCTCTCTCTCCTCCTTGAGTAGACAGTGGCATGATGGCTGCCTATAGGCTGTGAGAAGAGGCCTGAGAATAAAACATACCTTGCCAGCACCTTGATCATGGATTTCCCAGCTTCCAGAACCATAAGAAGAAATTCTCTATTGCTTAGCCATCCAGTCTATAGTGTGCTGTTATGGTTGCCCAAGGCAACTAAAACACATGCCTTTGTAAACTGTGACCCGTAATGCCTAGCCTGCTGGAAAATATTAGTTTTCTTTTCCCCATCCCCATTACAACCAACTCAACTGAGGCCTCTATCTGCTCAAACTAGCCCCTAGTCTTTCCTTACTCTACTCTATCCTGCATACCACAACCAGATTAATAGTCAGAATCAAATCAACATGTCATTCCAGTTCCTCAGAGATGTGAATGGTTCTCCACTTAACTATTGGATAAACTTTCAACTCCTAGACCTGGCATTAAAGCATTTTGGACTACCTATAATACTATCTGTTCAATTTTCTCTCCAAAAAACACTTCGCTGCTACAGGATGGTTTTTACTCCTCCCTTTCAAACCCAGCTTTCTCGGACTGGAAGGTACTTAACCTCCATTCTGTCTACCCAGATTCACTCCAAGATACCCCTCCTCCAGTAAATCTTATCTACTAATAGCTGCTCCAGAGACTCTGACTTCCAGTCTTCCATTCCTCATTTTGATATCTTCTTTGGCTCAACTGCTTTATGTAAGGATGTTATCACATCACATAAGAAAACAGGCTTCTGGGGAGCAAGAAGCTTGTTTTGTTGCTTTACATAACTTACAGGTCATGTCATTTTTTCTTGTCTTACGTGACTTTTCTATATTCCTCAACACCCAGCACAATCACACACACACACACACAGAGTCAATTCTCAAGAAACACTACTGAATTAATGCAGTATGTCATCTCTTGATACAGAAACAGCTCACATTCTTTTTTAGTTTAAAAATGTTTCAAATATATAGCAAATTCTAGAGAATAAAAGTAAGCACCCTGAGTTTTAGACTGTCATGTTCACTTCTAAAATTTTAAGAAAATAATACTTCGCAGATGCTGCTGAAGTCTTTTGTACCTGCAACTGATGTCTTTCCAACCTCTTCCCCTACATGTATTTATTTAGATATGTGTCTTTGCCATTAATGCTTTAATACTTTGATTACTCCTATATATGGCCACAGATGCTACTTTTCGTGCTTTTTAATTTTCTATGAGTGTTATACCATGTTTGTCCAACTACCAACTGTTCTTTTCAGCTCATTATTAGATTTTGAGATTTACGCTGCTAAACTGAGATCCAGTTTAGTCATTTTTCCACTCGACAATACTCCATTGTATGACTGTACCATAGTGTGTTTATATATTCCCATATTGGAGAACATCTGAGTTGTTTCCAACTGTTTGCTGTCACAGACAACACTGCAGTGAACATTCCCAAGAATGTGAGGCGGCCTATTTTCAAAGCAACTAAACCCACACATAGAGTCTGCAACTCCTCAAAGATGGATCACATGTGTTCTCTAATTTTTAAACTTTCAAATAGTCTAATTAGACCCTTAGGCTGGTTCATAATATTCCACAGCTGACAGCACAAAAACCAGGATCCAGCCTCCCAGACTCAGTAGAGCTGCTTATTCCATTTTCTTGATGTTCACTCAACCTCTAAGTGTCAGCAATTACTACATCCCTCATTATTGATACATTACAGCTAATACCATGAATTAAGGCAAATTGGAAGTGGTTGAAAGGTTGTTGTTGAATCACGCAAAGACGCTGGGATTCTTGGCCCCCCGGAGGAGAATTCAATCCGGGGCCAGAAGTGAGGTTTGATCACTCAGAGCTTTTGTGTAATAAAGTTTTATTAAAGTATAAAGGAGATAGAGAAAGCTTCTGACATAGGCATCAGAAAGGGGCAGAAAGAGTACCCCCCTGCTAGTCTTCAGCTGGATGTTATATAGTCACTAGCAGTCTGTTAATAAAAGAAAGGAATGTCTTAAAACTCAGAATGGCACCAGGCCCCTCACCCATAAGATGCATTTTGGGATAATTTTGGCACCAAATAGTTCATCCTGGGCCATAAAATGATTAACTTGAATCTTGAAGAAGGGCAAATCACCATACAAATAGTTTCATTTACATAGATTAGGGGAATAATATCTGAATATAACATACTGGTTTGTCAAGTAGGTTCTAAGCCAAGAGGTGGAAAAAACTTGAACAGAGTTTGGGGTAAATGTACAGTACATTAGCATAGCTTAAGATAAATATTTCCATAAGAGAAATGCATTTGTTATCTCTAGGTTTGAGAATAGTTAACTTCAGGTGAAACCAGGTGTCATTATGGCAACACAGTATTTTAAAAGAAACCTCCTTTTAAATTTGTATAGAGAAGGAAAAAATATTGCTAGTTTGTTTCCTCCTGCCACTTAAGAGAGAGAGAAAAACGTCTGACACTTTCAGGCTACTTCCTCCTTTGGAGACCCCTGGCCTTCCTGCCTGTTACCCTCTCATGGTCAAACAACCATGACTGGTCAAAAAAAAATGCATGATTTAAGGCAAATTGGAAGTGGTCCAACAGCAGATGGCAAGAGTGAACGTCGACATTTTAAAAATCAGTGAACTAAAATGGACTGAAATGAGTGAATTTAACTCAGATGACCATTATATCCACTACTGTGAGCAAGAATCCCTAAGAAGAAACGAAGTAGCTCTTGTAGTCAACAAGAGTCCGAAATGCACTACTTGGATGCAATCTCAAAATGACAGAATGATCTCTGTTTGTTTCCAAGGCAAATCATTCAATATCAAAGTAATCCAAGTCTATGCCCCAACCAGTAATGCTGGAGAAGGTGAAGTTGAATGGTTCTAGCAAGACCTACAAGTCCTTCTAGAACTATCACCCAAAAGAGATATCCTTTTCATTATAGGGGACTGACATGCAAAAATAGGAAGTCAAGAAACACCTGGAGTAACAGGAAAATTTGGCCTTGGAGTACAGAATGAAGCAGGACAAAGCCTAACAGAGTTTTGCCAAGAGAACGCACTGTTCATAGCAAACACCCTCTTGCAACAACACAAGAGAAGACTCTACACGTGGACATCACCAGATGGTCAATATCGGAATCAGACTGACTACATTCTTTGCAGTCAAAGATGGAGAAGCTCTATACAGTCAGCAAAAACAAGACCAGGAGTTGACTGTGTCTCAGATCATGAACTCCTTCTTGCCAAATTCAGACTGAAATTGAAGTAGGGAAAAACCACTAAACAATTCACGTGTGACCTAAATCAAATCCCTTACACTTATACAGTGGAAGTGACAAATAGATTCAAGGGATTAGATCTGATAGACAGAGTGCCTGATGAACTATGGATGGAGGTTCATGACATTGTACAGGAGGCAGTGATCAAGGCCATCCCCAAGAAAAAGAAATGCAAAAAGGCAAAATGGTTGTCTGAAGAGGGCTTACAGATAGCTGAGCAAAGAAGAGAAGTGAAAGGCAAAGGAGAAAAGGAAAGATGTAGCCATTTGAATGAAGAGTTCCGAAGAATAGCAAGGAGAGATCAGAAAGCCTTCCTCGGTGATCAGTGCAAAGAAATAGAGGAAAACAATAGAATGGGAAAGAGTAGAGAGCTCTTCAAGAAAATTAGAGATACCAAGGGGAACATTTCATGCAAAGATGGGCACAGTAAAGGACAGAATAGTATGGACCTAACAGAGCAGAAGAGATTAAGAAGAGGTGGCAAGAGTACACAGAAGAACTATGCAAAAAAGATCTTTATGAGCAGATAACCATGATGGTGTGATCAATCACCTAGAGTCAGACATCCTGGAATCAAAGTCAAGTGGGCCTTAGGAAGCATCACAATGAACAAAGTTAGTGGAGGTAATGGAATTCCAGTTGAGCTCAGTTCAGTCGCTCAGTCGTGTCTGACTCTTTGCAACCCCATGAATCGCAGCACACCAGTCCTCCCTGTCCATCACCAACTCCTGGAGTTCATTCAAACTCACGTCCATCGAGTCAGTGATGCCATCCAGCCATCTCATCCTCGGTCGCCCCCTTCTCCTCCTGCCCCCAATCCCTCCCAACATCAGAGTCTTTGCCAATGAGTCAACTCTTCTCATGAGGTGGCCAAAGTACTGGAGTTTCAGCTTTAGCATCATTCCTTCCAAAGAAATCCCAGGGCTGATCTCCTTGCAGTCCAAGGGACTCTCAAGAGTCTTCTCTAACACCACAGTTCAAAAGCATCAATTCTTCAGCGCTCAGCTTTCCTTGTAGTCCAACTCTCACATCCATACATGACCACTGGAAAAACCAAAGCCTTGACTAGACAGACCTTAGTCAGCAAAGTAATGTCTCTGCTTTTGAATATGCTATCTAGGTTGGTTATAACTTTTCTTCCAAGGAGTAAACGTCTTTTAATTTCATGGCTGCAGTCACCATCTGCAGTGATTTTGGAGCCCCCCAAAATAAAGCCTGACACTGTTTCCACTGTTTCCCCATCTATCTCCCATGAAGTGATGGGACCAGATGCCATGATCTTCATTTTCTGAATGTTGAGCTTTAAGCCAACTTCTTCACTCTCCTCTTTCACTTTCATCAAGAGGCTTTTTAGTTCCTCTTCACTTTCTGCCATAAGGGTGGTGTCATCTGCATATTTGAGGTTATTGATATTTCTCCCGGCAATCTTGACTGCAGCTTGTGTTTCTTCCAGCCCAGCGTTTCTCATGATGTACTCGGCATAGAAGTTAAATAAGCAGGGTGACAATATACAGCCTTGACGTACTCCTTTTCCTATCTGGAACCAATCTGTTGTTCCATGTCCAGTTCTAACTGCTGTGTATAGGTTTCTCAAGAGGCAGGTCATGTATTTCAATCCTAAAAGATGATGCGGTAAAAGTGCTGCACTCAATATGCCAGCAAATTTGGAAAACTCAGCAGTGCCCACAGGACTGGAAAAGTTCAGTTTTCATTCCAATCGCAAAGAAAGGCAATGCCAAAGAATGCTCAAACTACGGCACGATTGCACTCATCTCACACACTAGCAAAGTAATGCTTAAAATTCTCCGATCCAGGCTTCAATAGTACGTGAACTATGAACTTCCAGATGTTCAACCTGGTTTTAAAAAAGGGAAAGGAACCAGAGATCAAATTGCTAACATCTGATCACAGAAGAAGTAAGAGAGTCCCAGAAAAACATCTACTTCTGCTTAATTGACTACACCAAAGCCTTTGACTCTGTGGATCACAACAAACTGTGGAAAATTCTTAAAGAGATGGGAATACCAGACAACCTGACCTCCTTCCTGAGAAATCTGTATGCAGGTCAAGAAGCAGCAGTTAGAACTAAACATGGAACAACAGATTGGTTCCAAATTGGGAAAGGAGAACATCAAGGCTGTATACTGTCACCCTGCTTATTTAACTTATATGCAGAGTACATCATGTGAAATGCCAGGCTGGATGAAGCACAAGCTGGAATCAAGATTGCCAGGAGAAATATCAATAACCTCAGATATGCAGATGACACTATCCTTAATATGACAGAAAGCAAAGAAGAAATTAAGAGCCTCTTGATGAAAGTGAAAGAGGAGAGTGAAAAAGTTGGCTTAAAGCTCAACATTCAGAAAACTGGTCCCATCACTTCATGGCAAATAGATGGAGAAACAATGGAAACAGTGAAATACTTTATTTTGGGGGCTCCAAAATCACTGCAGTTGGTGAGAGCAGTCATGAAATTAAAAGATGCTTCCTCCTTGGAAGAAAAGCTATGACCAACCTAGACAGCATATTAAAAAGCAGAGACATTATTTACCAACAAAGGTCCATCTAGTCAAAGCTATTAAATTTCCAGTAGTCATGTATGAATGTGAGAGTTGGACTACAAGGAAAGCTGAGCACTGAAGAATTGATGCTTTTGAACTGTGTTGTTGGAGAAGACTCTTGAGAGTCCCTTGGACTGCAAGGAGATCAAACCAGTCAATCAAGCCTAAAGGAAATAAGTACTGAATATCCATTGGAAGGACTGATGCTGAAGCTGAATCTCCAATACTTTGGCCACCTGATGCAAGGAAAACTGGCTCATTGGAAAAGACCCTGATGTTGGGAAAGATTGAAGGCGGGAGAAGGCAACAACAGAAGATGAGATGGTTGGATGATGGTATCACCAACCTGATACACATGAGTTTGAGTAAGCTCTGGGAGTTGGTGATGGACAGGAAAGCCTGGCATGCTGCAGTCCATGGGGTAGCAAAGAGTCAGACATGACTGAGCACCTGAAATGAACCGAACAGCTAATACCCACCAACAATGTAAAAATGAGCACACTATGCATCAGTTAACATTTTCCAGCCCAAACCTTTTTAGTTTCTGATTGGCCATCATTGAGTAAATATTTATTGAAGTCAGTAGTATCAAGCACTGTTTCAGGCACTGACAATCAAATGATGAGGCAGAACCTGTTCCCATGGAGCCTGAATTCTGATAGGAAAAGACAGGCAATAAATAAATAAGTGGACATAAACTATATCAGATAGTGACAAATGCTATGATAAAAATTTAAATTGTGATATCATAAAATATAATTAGAAGTGGAATCTCCATCTCATCACAGAAAACAAATGATAATTATGTGATGTGATCAAAGTGTTAGCTAATGTTAAAGGGGAATATCACATAAGTATATTGAATGAACACATTGAATACCTTAAGTTTATGTAACATTATATGCCAATTATATCTCATAAAGCTGGAAAAATAAAAAAATTTAATTTCCAAAAATAATTTTTAAAAAATTTGTAAACTAGCTCTTCTAGCATAGATGGCCAATAGGCATATGAAAAGATGTTCAACATCACTAATTATTAGAGAAATGCAAATCAAAACCACAGTGAGGTAATACCTCACACCAATCAGAACTGCTATGATCAAAATGTCTACAAACAATAAACGCTCAAGAGGGTGTGGGGAAAAGGGAACCCTCCTACATTGTTGGTGGGAATGTAAACCAGTACAACCACTATAGAGAAAAGTACGGAGGTTCCTTAAAAAACTAAAACTAGAGTTACCATATGATTCAGCAATATCACCACAGGTCTTATGTCCAGAAAAGATGAAAACTGGAAAAAAAAACATGCACCTCAGTGTTCACAGCAACACTATTTACAATTGTCAAAGCATGGAAGCTGAGTCGGACGCTACTGAGCGACTTCACTTTCACTTTTCACTTTCATGCATTGGAGAAGGAAATGGCAACCCACTCCAGTGTTCTTGCCTGGAGAATCCCAGGGACGGGGGAGCCTGATGGGCTGCCATCTGTGGGGTCGCACAGAGTTGGACACGACTGAAGCGACTTAGCAGCAGCAGCAGCAGGAAGCAACCTAAATGTCCATCAACAGATGAACAGATAAAGATGTGGTATATATATATATAATGGAATATTACTCAGCCATAAAGAAGAATGAAATAATGCCATCTGCAACAATATGGATGAACTTAGAGATTATCACACTAAATTAAGCCAGACAGAGAAAGAAAAATATCATATGATATCGTGTATATGTGGAATCTTAAAAATAATACAAATGAACTGCTTTACAAAACAGAAACAGACTCATAGAGAACAAATTTATGGTTACATGGGGAGGGTAAATTAAAGTATGGGATTGACAGATACATACGACTACATATAAAACAGATCACCAATAAGGATTTATTGTGTAGCACAGGGAACTATGCTATCATAGATTGGCATCACCAACTAAATGGACATGAGTTTGAGCAAACTCCAGAAGATAGTGAAGGGTAGGGAAGCCTGGCATGCTGCAGTCCTTGGTACTGCAAAGTGAGACATGACTTAGTGACTGAACAATAACAACAGGAAGCTATATATTAAAAATCTTATAATAGACTAAAATGGAAATTAATCTGAACAAGAATTAGATATATGTATGAATGCATACATATACATAGATACATATATATATATATCTGAATCACTTCATTATATACCTGAAACACTGTAAATCAACTATACTTCAATTTTTTTTAATGAAAAAAAAATACTGCTATTCTAGACCAGTGGTGTATAACAGAAATTTCTGCAATAATGGAACAGTTCTACAGCTACATTGTCCAATATGGTAGCTATCAGCCACACTTGAAATGTGGCTGGTCCCTCTGAAGAAGTAAATTTTATTTTAAATTATTTACTGAATTTTAATTATTCAATAATATAAATTTAAATGCAAATAGCTACATGTGGCTAGTGTCTACTGAAATAGACATGGCTGCTTGCCCAGGGTCATAATACTAGTAAGTGGCAGAGATGAAATCTGAACCCAAGGAATCTGGCATCGGAGTTTATATTTCTAATCCCCACATCATATTGCCCCTATCAGGACATTAGCTGAAAGCAGTGATCCCAAGAGGTTTTGCTTTTTTGTTAGTTTGACAGCCTGGCCTGTTTTTATGCTGATGAATGTTAGTTAGTGGAAAGTGAAAGCCTGATGATGCAGACGAGAGAGAACGTGTAAGGAGACATCTTGAAAAGACTAGAGGGATGAGATCCAGGACACAAGGAAGTAGTTGGCCTTTGATACAAACAGTGGGTTTCATGCTTAGTATTAATAACAACCAGATGGGGAGTGGGGAGGAGCAGAAAATGGGACTTATGTGGTAGGTAGATTTGGAAATTTGCTTGTTGCTCTGACTTTCTCAATGAAGTGAGGCACATTATCTCCTGAGAAAAAAAGAAAAAGGAACCAGAAGACATAGGTTTGACAAGAGAGGGAGAGGTATGATAGAGGTAATTTTGGAGAATGGTTAAGTGTAGCGGGATGTTAGATATTATTGAGGGCTTATTGGAAATTTGTGGTCATGAATTTTAAATGAAACCGCTCATCATAGTTATTTGTTTTTCTCCAGCAATTATAGCTGATTGGGTACAGGCACAGAGAAAGCAATTATGTGGCATAAGTATAAAGAAGGGAGAGTGGAACGAGGGAATTAAGGGTGTTTGCAAGGGAGTGATTAAACATGAACTCCAAGTTGGGTGAGGAAGGAAATGAAGGCATGAGAGTGAGTGACAGTGAAAACAGTGAAGTCCGTAATTGCAATCAAAACATGAATGAGGAGCTGCTTGCTTTTTTTTATTTTTATGGGACCTGACAGGCTGCTTCTAAAATCTGTATGAAAGTACAAAGGGTCAAGAAGACCTAGGATGGTCCTGAAAACCATGCTGGGGGACTTTCCGTATCAGATATTAGGATTTACTTTAAAGATATATAACTGAAGCAGTGGTATTGACCACAGAGGTCAGTGAGGTATTGGTCGCAACTAACAGGACAGAGAGCTCATGAATATATAGAAACCTGATTTAAGGCAGACCGGACATTGTACGTAGTGTTGACTGATAAAGTAGGTTATCCATATTAAAAATAATGATCCTTAACTCATATCATACTTATGGATTAATGACTTTAATATGAAAATCAAAACTATAAAACTTTTCCAAGAAAATAAAAAATATATTTATAATCCTGGAGTAAAGAAGAATTTATTTTAAAAAACAAAAAACACAACCACAAAAGAAGTAACTGACAAATTTGAATCTATTAAAATTAATAACTTCTGTTCAAACAACATAATAGAGTAAAAAGAAAAGCCACAAACTAGGAAAAGGTATTTTCAACACATATCACCTCAAATAGATTCTAATCTAGAATATATAAAGAATTTCTACAAATCCATTGGAATCAATCCAATTTAGGAAAATAAGCAAAAGACACAAATAGGCATTTCACAGAATAGGAAATTATCTAGAAACATAAAAATGATGCTCAAATTCATTAATCTTTATGGTAATCAGAGAAATGAAAATTAAAAACACAATGAAATATCACTTTATACCTTTAGACTGTCTTTGGGCTCCCCAAACTTCTATGAGGCTGCAGGCTGAGAAAACTACTTCACTGCAAACATGAACAGTGCTTATAGAAAAGTAAGGATGACTCAGAGTTCAGAGACAAGAACCATGGAGAATCATTCCCAAGGGAGCAGGATGGGCCCATTTAAAGGAGCAGGTGGGGACTTCCCTGGTGGACCAGTGGCTAAGACTCCAGGCTCCTAATGCGGGGGACTGGGCTTTGATCCTGGTGTGGGAATTAGATTCCACATGCATCAACTGAAAGATATCCTGTGCTGCAATGATGATGGAAGAACCCATGTGCCATAACTAAGACCCAGGACAGGCCAAATAAATAAATTTTTAAAAAGATTAAAAAATAAAAGAAGAGATGACATATGCTTTAGCTAGATTTCAGAATTAGGCCAGTGCCAACTATGTCCTTTTGCCAGGACTGTTAATTTATGGTAGAGTTATCCTACCCTGTATCACCATAGTATCTTGGGAGGGCAGAGGGAAGATACAACTTGTCTCTTTAGCTCAAAGCCTTTGCATTAACAGAAACCGTGCTCAAGGTGTGACATCCAAAGAATTGTACCTGTACTTGATTAGATGAGCAGCTTCTGCCTTAGAACATGCACTCTCAGTCCCTAGAGCCCTGAGCCACCATGTAGAAAGTCCAGGCTACTCTTCTGAAAGAGAGGTGTGGAGGAGCACTGAGGTTACCAGACATGTGACTACATAGCCCAGCTAGGCCTGCTGGAGACCTCAGTGCCACCACTATCTGACTACAACTACATGTGAGATTCCCCAAGAGAAAGCCACCCAGCTGAGCACAGTCAGCTCTCAGAACCATGGAGAAAATAACAAATAACAATAAACCCTAACACTTTAGGATATTTGTTACACAGCGATAAACCAGACAACGGGGTTTTGAGCCCCCTTACCGTCTTAAGTCTCATCTGTGCCTACAATGTGGAAGACCAGGGTTCGATCCCTGGGTTGGGAAGATCCCCTGGAAAAGGAAATGGCAACCCACTCCAGTATTCTTGCCTGGAAAATTCCATGGACTGAGGAGCCTTGTAGGCTACAGTTCATGGGGTTGCAAAGAGTCGGACACGACTGAGCAACTTCACTTCATACATGTCCTAAATTTTTTTCATCTAAGTCAGTACTGTTATGGAAGTGTTTTTCTCTTTCTTAATAATCTTGCCTGCTTTCCAATAGGGTGTGTCCTACTACTCTAGAGGGTTCCTAGTTTTGACAAATGCCATGGTGGATTTGGGTGTAAAAACATGGAGGTAAGAGATAGAAGTAGAAAAGAGGTTCAAGTTGAGTGGCTCTGATTTATAACGGAATTCAAAATGCCTAGGGAAAATTGAGGAAGAGGGGGAAAACAAGAGACAGGAAAGATGGCAAAGTATCAGAAAAAATACAGAGAAAGAACTCTCAGTGGTGACACAATAGTAAAGAGAGAATAAAGCTCAGAAAAGTCTGATGGAAGGAATAAGTTGTTAACTTTGGAGTATACTGTGTAAAACCTCTCCCCTGACTCCTGAATCTTCAGTGAAAACCACACTGCTCACTTTCTGACATGAGCAGATTCCTTATCAGCATGCAAGCATGATGGAACAGAAGAATGATGGAGCAGTCGATACCCGGGTTACATTTTAGAAAAATGTTGACTACCGCAAGTATTTAATCCTGTAACCTGGCATTAAAGGAGTCCCCTAAATGGAAATTAATCCATTAATAAGCATTTTGGGATACAGTTGTTCAGTAATTTTGAGCCATTAAACTTACTCTTATATAGTCTATTTCTCTCCATTTTATTTGAAAGAGTATCACAGGATCCAGTTAAACATCTTGATGAAACCCACATGCTATCCATATAAAGGCCACTCCTCTTAACTGTCAGTTTATCAACCATGTCAAAAAAGTAATTAGATCCATTTGACATCATGTGTTCTTAGAATCATGCATCTTCCCTCTGTGTTCAAAAAAATCCATCCTCTTAATTCATCATTCTATCATCTTGATTGGAACTGACATTAAGCTCACCAGTAACTGCCTCTTAGATGGTGTTCACTGCTGCCTGAAACCTAGTGTACTGATTAATCCAGCCACATTTGGAAGAAATTTTCCCTGAATCAGGATACTATTGGACTTTGATGACGCTGGGATAGCCCTGTGTATTTGTCCAATGGAAACATGTACAGACATGTGGCATGAGCCTGAAACTTAGACATGTTGCCCTCCCCCAACATATTGGCTACCTCTAAGGATCCCACATCTTGGTTCTATATGCATAAAGCAGTATCCTAAAAATAATGCCCCTGGGAAACATCTAACCCTGAAGTCTCTAATTGGAGGGTTTGATAACTCCAGTGTCAAAGGCTAGCTACCTGCTAGTAGCTTAGCCTTGAAAAGTTTTAAGAAAATCACAGTGACCTACCAGCAATATTTGTTGGAGAACCAAGAAGTGAAAAGCTAAAACGACAAGGACCAAGAATTTGTTAGTAGGGTAGCAGGGTATAAACTCAAATGTGCATCTGAGAAAGAAGGGTTGCTGACTGAAGTTGCTGACCTAAGGAAAAGGAATTCGACTCTGAAATAAAGCTGGAAAGACAGAATGGGGGCAAGTAAGTGTCTGGACCTGCTGTCTGGACATGATGACAGATTTAGAAATTCAAATGAAAAGTGAATAAAGGAGCAAAAGAAAAGCTGGTATTAAGCCTAGGAATGTCGCTGCATGTCTGGAACTTCCTTCCCGTCAATACACAGACCCTGGTGATCCCTTCCCTTACATCTCTTATTACTTTCTAAAGATAAACTATTTCAAACAGTGTGGCTCTGTGAGTGGTAAGACGAATAAACAAGCTTCCCTGCTTTAAAAGAGGTATGGATACAGGCTGTGGGAAATAAATCACCAGTTTAATAAATGAACATATTACAATATGTATAAAAAGACATCATGCTCTAAAAGGGGTGCTCGGTAACCCTAGATGATGAAATATGTTTTAGGTGCTGATCAGCTACCAGAGGATGGCTCATTTATGCCTATCCCCAGCTGCCCCCACTTCCCACCTAACATCTTCTATAGAGGAGGATGCATAAGTCAGAGAATTTCCAACTCTCCCTTGCAGCGAGAGAGAGAGAGAGAGAGAGAGAGTGTGTGTGTGTGTGTGAATGGGCACGAGCACGCACACCCACTATACAGTAAAACCCGGAACATTCCTTGGTATTTAAGTTGTTGGACAAAGTACAATAGGTGAAATAGATTCTTATTGTTCACTCTAGCGCACTCAACAAACACTCATTAAATTCTTTTTAAAACATTAGTACAATCCACATACTATGATAGATAGCCAAGCTAGAATGATGAGCAAGACAAAGTCCCAGGCCCAAGGAACTCAGTTTATTCTGAAAAACTGAGTTGTGAATGTGAAAATAAAGGCAGTAAGAGGGGTGAATTGCAGAGTTCTGTGCTGGAAAGAAGAAAAGTTTCACAAAAACGGAGTCAGGTAAGCTGTCTCTTAAGAAAGGAATTAAAGTTTACCAGATGGACACGAGAGGGTATGGCTTTGGGAAACACCACAGTCAAGCTCAAATTTGCTCAAGAAGCAAAATAATTTTCAGTTTTTCCTATTTACTGATTCTTACAGACCAGACCAATATATCCCAGCAACTGATCACTCATTTCCCACATTACTGCTGCAGTTGTTCTTGCTGTTCAGTTGCCAAGTTACATCTGACTCTTTGTGACCCCCTGGACTGAAGCATGCCAGGCTTCCCTGTCCTCACCTTCTCCCAGAGTCTGTGCAAACTCATGTCTATTGAGTCTGTGATTACATCTAACCATCTCATCCTCTGTCACCCCCTTCACCTCTTGCCCTCAATCTTTCCCAGCATCAGTGTCCTCTTTGTTACAGTTACTCTGATCTAAAGAAACATGTATTCATCTCTTTTCCCCAGAGATATTGCTGTGGTTTGATCTTCACGTATTAAGACAACCCTTGGGATCATTGTCACTCCCTCCTTTACTCAGGATAGTACAAATTACTGACAAAAAAATCATTGGCTAATGAAGAATAAATGTAGAAATATTCTATCATTCCTTTTCTCTTCCACTGGCTCTGAAAAATTCTATATCTAGCCTGGAGCTATGTTTAGACAACCATAATACAACCCACACAGAAAAGTTAAAATTCCGATTGATCAAAAGGACATTTCCCTATAATGGAAAGAAAATGCAAACAGGCTAAGTACTCAACAATTTGGTTTAGTAAATTATGGTGCATCAACATGACAGAAAATTATTCAATTTCCAAAAATGATAATTAAAATGATTATACATGGTATGTGGGAAAAGAAAATGCAAAACAGTTTACACACACAATTGCATTAAAATGCATCTGCTTGTGGAATGTTACTTGGGAGTAACATGAAAAAATTTTAGTCAGTAATTGCAGTGGGGACTGCAATTCTGGCGTATTTTTGTTTTCAAATTTTTCTCTAATGATATCAATGGGTCATCTTCTAATTGTTTCAAGTTTGGTGTTTCACAGTGCCTGGGTGTGGTTGCTGAATTAAGTCTACCACCTTCTTTGTTCTTCATACTTTGTTACAATTAACACAACCCAAGACCACAAGAGCTGTTTGATGCTACTCTCCTTGAATGTGCGCCTGCTGTCGCTTTAGTCACGCTCTGCTCTTTGTGACCCCACGGACCCCATGGACTCCCATTGACTACCATGGATGGATTCTCCAGAATACTGCAGCGGGTTGCCATGCCCTCCTCCAGGGGGTCTTCTGCAGGTGGGTTCTTTACCACTAGCAGCACCTGGGAAGCCCCAGTGAACTTGGTGACGGCAACAAAATATCTCATCTTACACTCTGTGATCAAAAAAATTTTACAGAACATTTCCTTTAACTTCACTAAATTTTTCTTCACTAGCATAGCGCCATCTCTACTACTTCTTTTAGTTAATAAAGTTTCATTTTTCAAAAGGTACAGCTGGAGGGACCTGTTCATGCATCTTTGCCAGTGGCTGGGGCATCTCCACCCTTGGTGTTGTAAGATACTTGATCTCTGTGCTTTGAAGCCAGCTTACTAAGTCCTTTACTAAGGAGCTCCTGAAAGGCTGCCCTGGCCAAAGAACTGTGAATCCTTAGTCTCTCAGAGATGACAGTGAGGCTATGAGCTTCTAGTTGGAAACTTCCTTACAGAGTTTGTCAAACAAGTCTAGGTTATTGAGCTGGTCTCGAATTCTGTCTTTGGATCACTGCTTTTTGGCCTTGCCCCCAGATTTGTTCACTGGATCTTTGTTTTTCTTGGCCGACTTTCTGGCATCTTTCTTTTTTTTCTTCTTCTTCTTTCTTCTTATTGTCCTTGGGCAGCATCAGTGAAGTTCGGAGAGCAACTGCTACCACTTAGTCTCACTAAGCTGTTGGACAAAAAGCCTATCACTTCTGTTGGCATATTTTTGGCTACTGGAAAAATCATAATGTAATCATTAAGAATTATTACATTATTAGTAATAACTTAGTCTAGTGGTTCAGACTCCATACTCCCAATCCAGGGGGCCAGGGTTCAATTCCTAGTCAGGGAACCAGATCCCGCAAGCAACAACTAAAGATCCCACATGCCACAAGGAAGATCAAAGATCCTGGGTGCCACATGTAAGACCCAGCACAACCAAATAAATTTAAAAAAAAAAAAAGGTAGGGCCTGTCTTCTTCCTTCTGGTTATATTATCTTGGATGAGTTCCTTATCCTCTCTGTACTTCACTTGCTTGTCATTACAGTAAGGTGACAATAATTGTAGTAATATTTCTAACTGAATATTGAATTCCAATTGTGATGAAAATTCATGGGGTTGTCATAAAGATGCAATGTGATGATCCATGCCAAGTCTGGCCTATGCATTCAATCACCAGTAACTATTTATTGTTCTTACACTTGACTCATGGTGGGGTACAACTATTCCTGACACCATTTATGCAGTTCTGGGCCACTCTCTAAACTTCTCCTGGTATAGGTCCTTCTTTTCATCTTTTATTCATATCTTTTTAAAATCTGAGTTTACTAGAGAGCTCTCTGGAAATGATACCGTCTTCTTTTCCTTGTTTTTTCCACTGGATCATTTGTGATGACAACGTAAGAATTATATTATGTAAAGAATCCTGTCCTACTTGAACCATATTTTCCTCAAAGAGTTTCATGTCGCAGAATCATGCCCATCTTTTTAATGAACTTTTCCAAACGTGTATTCCTACAGGTTGAGGTTCATATGGAATGATTCTGGCCTTCATCCTCTCTGGCTATACTTAATTGAGGTGAGGATATCCTTAACATATATAAGGATATCCTACATATCCTTAACATGTAGCTTTTTATTTTTCTAAACTAAAAAAAAAAGAAGACACAAATGGTATACAAATGAATAAAAAAATAGAAAGCAAGTCACTCCCTCTTCTCCCAGAGGCAAACATTGTTATGTATTTTGTATATTCTCTGGAAATACTCTATGCATTTTGATGCACATTATATTTGCATATATATACATGTGTATATAACCCCAACTGGATCAGACCATACACCTTGCCCTATAAGTCGCTTTTTACTCAGAAGTATACCTTGGAGGTTGTTTCTTATTAGTACAAATAACATTTCATTTTTTCTACAGCTGTGTAATTTCCAATATATGGATAGATCCTAATTTTTCCACCAGTCCCGTATCAATGTTCATTTGGGATCTCTATTCTTATGTTATTACAAACATTCTGGAATAAATGTCTTTAATGTATTATATATATATACAGTTTGAAAGTGAAAGTGGCTCAGTCGTGTCCAACTCTTTGCGACCCCATGGACTGTAGTCCACGGAATTCTCAAGGCTAGAATACTGATGTGGGTAGCCTTTCCCTTCTCCAGGGTATCTTCCCAAACCAGTGATCAAGCCCAGGCCTCCTGAATTGCAGGTGGATTCTTTACCACTGAACCACAAGGGAAGCCCAAGAATACTAGAGTGGGTAGCCTATCCCTTCTCCTACAGATTTCCCAGGAATAGAACTGGGTTTCCCGCACTGCAGGCAGGGAGACTGTGTTCAATCCCTGGGTTGGGAAGATCCCCTGGAGAAGGGAAAGGCTACCCACTCCAGTATATTCTGGCCTGGAGAATTGCATGGACGGTATAGTCCATGGGGTTGCAAAGAGTCGGATATGACTGAGTGACTTTCACATTCACAAGTTGAACACATATATACAGTTTATATAGTATATAAATAACCATACTGCATAAATAATTTTGTATTCTTCCTTTTCCATCTATCTTATATTTGGAAGTTTTGTAAACTTACTTTCAGTTCTCCTGTTATATATTAAAAAAATGAATATCATCCTTCATAATTCAGATGTCATAAGAAATGTCATTCTGATTCATTGTAATTCTAACCTTTGAGGATATAGGATATATTAGAGTTGTCTAAACAAAGCTTCCAGCAGATTATAGAATTCTGCAGAGCCAATGAGATGAGAAAAAAAAATGATATAAATATTTCTTCTCCTTAGCAAACTATTTCTGTCAGTGACAAGTAAGTTCCATATTTAGAGTTGTCAAACAAAGAAACTTAAGGTCACTATCTCCATTATAGCAAATCTGTGAATAATATTTGTTAAAGTTCTGGAAATATAAAAGCTGATTCAAAGAATACACACATAAATTGAAAAGTACAGTCAAACTGTGCCCCAAACAGGTTTTACAAAGTACTTGACTTCCTCAAGTTTCTCATTACCCTGTTCATTACCAGCAAATTTTATCTTATGGTCAAAATTTGACCATCCATACAGTTTTCTTTTTGTATCCTTAACACTCTGAGAGCTAAATCAAGAATTGTTCTCTGTACTGTTTTTAGCCAAAAAAGTCTTTGAGAAAAATGCAGTTCCATCAGAATCCTTTTTTACTGACATTCTGAATTGACTGTCAGATCCTGGATGGCCACCAGTAAACAACAGGAAGACCTGGGAATCTAAAGGTGGCCCTGCTATGCAGTATCGTCAGTTCATTCTTCTCATGATGAACCAGCTTTATTTAACCATTCAGATCTGATTTGTTTACTGTCTCTAGGTTGGAATGTAGTTAATAAAAATGAAGAGTGAATTTTCAGATTTGTTACTAGCTTTAGCTACTCTTTAATGCCTTAAGACGATAAAGGTTCTAGGGCAGAAAACCAAAGGCTTTTGGCTCTTTCCAGACTATAGATCTTAAGTTCTGTAGCACTTCAGAGACAATGGCTGCTGCCCACAGAACTTACCACAAATCAGAGAGGCGTTTCTCAGTGTGAAGAGTCTCGCTTCTTCTTAAGCTCATCCCACACACAGAATCCAGTGTGAGACACTATACAGTTCATTCATTAACTCAGCAAAAAGTAAGTATCCACTCCGCCAGACTCTGTTCCAGGTCCTGAGATAAGGATATGAAGAAAACAAAAATTACTACTTTCCTGGAGCTCACATTCTAGTGAGGCAGAGTAAGTCAATAAACAGAATATGTAAAATATAAAATATATTGGACAGTAAGAAGTGCTGCAAAGAAATAAATTATACTTTAAAATTAATATAGGAAATCCAAACAAGGTTGGTAGATGGTTTCAATGTCAGTATCTTGGTTATGATGTTGTATAGTTATCTTTGGGGGAAATGAGGCAAAATGTACATGGGATCTCTGTTTTATTTCGTACCATTGTGTGTGAGTCTACAATTATCTCAGTAAAAATTTCCATTAAAATTTTTAACTGGAAGGTCCACTATTGACGAGTGATCAGACTGGGGTTTACTGAACAGATAACAGAGAGCTAAGACCTGAAACTGGTGAAAGAGCAAGACATGGAGTAAGATTGCTCCAGTCAGAGGGACCACAGGAACCAGACAAAGCTGGCCCGTAGGGTTCCAGAAGTTGCTGTCAACAAAGAGTGGCTAGAAACAATGAACGGAAAGAGTAAACTAAGGGGAGAGGCCACCTTATAGAATCTGGCTTTTACTCTAAATGAGGGGGAAAGCAACCAGATGGCTCTGGGCAGAGGAGCAGCATATCTGGTTTTACTAATGTTATTCTGGTCTCTGTGTTAGTATTAGACAGTAGAAACCAAAGAATGAAATACAGAATCAAAACATGCATAGCATTCTTTCAAATCACTCAGATGCCAAGGTAAAACACCTCTGCCTATGCATTCCGAATTCACTGACTCAGGGAGTTTTCTCAGATTCACAAGAAATAGTTTCACAGAAGTTTTCCCAACCCATCAGGCGACAAAATAATTCAATCTGACTTCTGGGCATGAACTCCTCCCATGAAGCTTTGCTTAAATTTTTTTTATTCCATCAGTATTTAGATTCTATAAAAGGAGAGCAGCTCCAAGAAGTTACCATGGGAAAATGTTCCTCTGAAAAACCAGTATGTTTCTTCTATTTCCCAAATCCCACTTTTATTAAATTTTTTTTTGCTTTTCATGTTTTAGTAATATCTCCTGAATTTGACAACTGGAGAATCAGTAAGCATCTGATGGTATAGTTAAAAATAAAGTAATAAAGAGAAAACAGGGGCTTCCCTGGTGTCAGTGGTAAAGAATCCGCCTGCCAAGGCAGGAGATAGGGGTTCAGTCCTTGGTCTAGGAAGATTCCACATGCTGCAGAGCAGCTGAGCCCATGCACCCCAACTACTGAGCCTGTGCTCTAGAGCACACGCACCACAGCTACTGGGCCCATGTGCCCTAGAGTCCATGCTCCGAAACAAAACGAGCCACTGCAATGAGAAGCCTGTGCATCGCAACTGGAGTAGCGCCCCCTCACCACAACTGGGGAAAAGCGCGTGCAGCAGTGAAGACCCAGCATGGCCAAAGATAAATAGATAAATACATAAATAAAATTATCTTTAAAAAATAAAGAGAAAAAAAGCCTTTTCCTTTGAGAATGATAACTTAAACGTTAAAAAGGAAGTGGTAATGGATAATTTAGATAAAGATTCTGCAAGAGGTTGGTTTTTTACAATAGTTGTTCTTCGAGACTGGTAGCATTTTGAAATTATTGAAAACAAGGAATGTAAAGGGTGGTTTATACAAGATTGTAGCAACTAGAAGTTTCTCCCATTCGTACGCCTATAAACCCAAGATACAATGATGATTCATGTCCATGATGGTTGCTACGAGGAGCTGTAATCCTGAAACATCTTCTGAGTCACCTAACAAAAACTGTTCAATATGATATTTTGAATATGTTATTAACTTTGAAGACTTTTGGTTTTCAAATTGTGTCTGGCATGCTTGATGATAAGCTATTAACCAGAATATTTTATTACTCAGAACTAACCATTATTTCCCATCTGTGTGGGTTTACAGCATAAAATATCAAAAGTAGAATGTCTAGACTCAAAATGTAAAACCTAGTCATTAACTATTTGTAATAAAAACTCCTTAAGACTGATCATTCTAGAGGCAAATCACTGAATTTCTGAACTGTGTTTAGTCACCAAGTCATGTCTGACTTTTGTGATCCCCGTGGACTGTAGCCCACCAGGTTCCTCTGTCCATGGGATTTTCCAAGCAAGAATACTGGAGTGGGTTGCCATTTTCTTTTCCAGCTTTAGAGATTATCTAATCTAATTCAACAATACACATATTACACATGAGAAAATCAATATCAAACAAGGTTAATATATGTATAATAATTAGTGGTACCTGCCCAAATAGAGCCATTTTGTCAAGCTGAGGAAAAAGATGGTAGAATTCAAAGCAACTAAATCTAAAATCTTCAGGGTAGGATCTCAGAGAAAAGGGGCTTGAATAGAGAAGGAGCTCAGAAACTTAAACAGGATCCCTTAAGTTGGGGCCAAATAATGAGCTCTTGTACAGGGTGAAACCTGACAAGGCTGGGCTGAGAGGAAAAACCAACAAGAGAATAGCTTCTGGGAAAAGAACAATCACAAAGAGCTGAACAAATGCGGGAGCTGAGGAAGTCTCTCCATACAATCAGCCAAAGAGCTATGCTCCGAAGAAGGAATTAGTGCCTTGTAAGAAGAGGAAGAGACAGCCTCGTGTCTTCTCTCTGCTGTGGGAGGGTACAGCGAGAAGGTGGCCATCTGCAAACCAGAGAGTCCTCAGCAACAACCAGATTTGCTGGCATCTCGCTACTGGACTCCCCTGTCTCTAGAACCGAAAATAAATGCCTGTTGTTTAAGTCACCCAGTCCACAGCATTTTGTTACAGCAGCCCAAGCTGACTAAGACACCTCTCTGCCCACTTTCCCACCTTCTCTACAGCTTTATCCTCCTTGACTTCATCTTTAAATGCAGAACTCCCAGAGGGAGGCTCACGAGGAAGGGGATATATGTGTATTTTATAAAAATATGTAAATAAAAAGAAAAATAGAAGAAAAATGTAGATGGCCTCTCTCCTACCCCCATACTCACCAGCCCTTTCCATCCAACTCAGGGCTTTTATACACATTGTTCTCTTCTAAGAAAGTTCCCTCCTCTTTCTCACCAGCCTAAATATATATATTTTCTCTCATATCTTAGTTTAATTATCACTTCTTTAGGGATTCCCTTTGCCTACTTATCTGACTAGGTCAAATCCCCTATTATATGCTTTCCTGATACACATTATTCTCATGAGTACTAAACACTGTAGCAATTTATGTCCTTAATTTTTAAATTTAGTATTTGTCTTTTATACTAGACTGTGAGCTCCTGAAGGACACATTGAAAGCCCTGAGTAAATATTTATAAAATGAATGAAAAGAATGAATGCTTTCACAAAATAATGATTTAATAAATTGTTTGCAACGAATTTCCCTAATGGTCAATAAGTATTTGTTGAAAGAATTTATGAATCTCCATATTCCTCACTGTTTTGCCTATAAAATAGGTGCCTGCCCTGCTTACCACATAAGGGTTGTAAACATATAATAAATAATTTAAGTATTTGAGATTAAAATTCTAATGGCATCTGTATTACTTTGGGTAGGCTAAATAAACTGCTGAATCAAACAGATGCAAATATGTAGTGGCTTAAATACAACAGAAGTTTATTTCTTGTTTATATAACAGTTCAGAACAGGTGTTCAGGTCAGCAGGCAGCTTTTCTACATGCACTGATTCAGGAACCAAAGTTCCTTCCATCCTGTGGCTTCTCTGTGGCCTTGTTATATCTGCATCCAGCCAGTCGAACAGAGAATGGAGGAAGAATTCTTATTCTTCAAAAGGCTTCATCCAGAAGTGGCAAACATCACGTCTATTCATCAGATAACTGACTATAACGCCGTTACTATGGAGGAAGGAAAGAACTGACTCTGCAGGCAGGCGGTAGTGGTCTCTGCCACCACCACCTCAATTCAAGATCTCTTATTGTTTTAGCTTTGCTGTGCTTTTTGAACAGGTGGCAAATACAAGTATTAACAACATTCTGGGTTAAAATCAGACCAAATGGCAATGAAAACTTTCTCTTATTTCCTATCGGCAATAGCACCCCAAGCTTGTTCCATGATAATTTTGTTGTGGAAAGTCTTTTCTCACTCTGTGCTCTTCAAAGTAAGAAAAGAAAAAGGAAACATTGAGAGAAACATACCTAAAACACTACTTATTCACAGATAATTCACATGATCTCTTCCAGTGACTGTTTAAGTGTTATTAGGACTAAAAGCTGATTGACTCTTTCAATCTAATCAGTTCTTCATTATTTCTAGGCTTGATTATCACCCGTTTGCCCCTCCAGATTTATCCTCCACCCTTTTCTGTGCCTCAGAAGGCTGACTGTATGGACTAAATCAAATGCCTCCCTTACCTTCTGGCATCCCTTGGGGTTTAGCCAAAGAAAATCACCAACAGGGGATCAGAGAAAGAAGCGTCACCACAGACTGGCCACAGCTCCTATTAGGAGGTCCTCCCCAAGAATTCTCCCTCTGCAAGGACTAATAAGGGCTTCCTGTCCTGCCCATTTAGAACCAGAGGAAGTGTCTCCTTGTTGGCCAGCCCCAGTGTATTCCAATATCTCTCCTGATTTCTCCAGATCCTACTCATGCTTGGTAAATCATTTCTTCATTAAAATCTCCTCCAATCACTCATCTGTTTTCTGCTCAGACCATGATTTCTCAAAGTGGTCCCACAGAATCCTAACTCTGAGGTTAAAATATACATTAGGAGTGCTCTGTGACAACCCAGAGGGGTGGGATGGGGTGGGTGGGAGGTTTAAGAGGGAGGGGATATGTGTACACCTATGGCTGATTCATGCTGATGTATGGCAGAAACCAACATTGTAAAGCAATTATCCTCTAATTAAAATATTTTTTATTTATTTATTTTTTAATTGAAGGATAATTGCTTTACAGAATTTTGTTGTTTTCTGTCAAACCTCAAAATGAATCAGCCATAGGTATACATATACCCCCTCCCTTTTGAACCTCTCTCTTATCTCCCTCCCCATCTCATCCTCTAGATTGATACAGAGACACTGTTTGAGTTTCCTGAGCCACACAGCAAATTCCCATTGGCTATTTTACACATGGTAATGTAAGTTTCCATATCCTCCATATGTTTTAAAAATATACACTTAAGATAAAATAAATTTTTAATGCACCTAGCACAAAGCTTCGTAAACAGTAGATGAAACAAAAAAATAGGCTATTTACATATTAAGTGCTGCATTTCTTAGAACTTTTTCATCATGGGATTTCTCCATGATCCTTTTTGATCATGGAACTTATTTTGAGAGCATCTGAGGAAATCAGTATTCTAAAGAATGCATCTAGGAAATTCTGATTTATGCCAATAGAAATGAGAGAAGAAAGACACGTATACAATTACTATACAATGACTAAGAATGCTCAAGTTGTCCACATTCTGGCTTTAACATATAGACACTCACTCACTTGATGGCATGCTGTGTCTGTGCATGTGTACACACACAGAGACACACCTACACCCTCTGCACCTGGGCTGAGTCCACTGCTAAGAGGCCAGGACTCACCTCTCAGACTTCCGAGTCAGGTGTAGGTCCTTGGAAAGAACCTACCAAGGAAGTCTGTCCTCAGAGATACACGTTCTTGAGCCACTATGGCCTATAAGAGACCCAATGGATTAGGGAACAACAGACTGGAGAGAAATTTTATCACAGAGAAAGGGCATGGAATTTACAGAATTGATGGAATCATTTCATTTAATGAACTGTACCTGTGACACTTTTATACAGAAATTACTAATTTGCCAATTGAGGATTTCAGAAACACTCACCTTGGAAAAACCCTGAAAGACGAGCTTTCTCAACTTCAAGACTATACTTGAGTCATCCCAGATCGTCAGTAATTTTTAAAGAATTTAACCTCCAAGAAGATAGTGTTGCCCTTTCCCTTCTTTGTTCTCTCTGATTCCATCCTGATAGTGCCTACCACCCTGCATCATAATTGTTAGCTTAACGCTGTCTCAGAAAGCGGTGTGGGCTCTCAGAGGAAAGAAAATGAACCCTGCAGTTTTTAATGCCTTCACATTTGACACAGTTTGTGCTTAATAAACATTTTCGAGCAAGTGGAAAAATATTGGCTGAATGAATGTTTCCTTGGTAACCTATTTCACCACCAACCCTGTCATAAACTTTCCCTTTTTAAGATTTTTTTTTAATGTGGACCATTTTAAAAGCCTTTATTAAAGTTGTTTCAATATTGTTTCAGCTTTATGTTTTGGTTTTTTGGGCTGAAAGGCATGTGGGATCTTAGCTCCCCAACCAGGGATCAAACTCTCACCCCGTGCATTGGAAGGTCAAGTCTTAATCACTGGACCACCAGGGAGATCCCTAAAGTTTTTCTTAATACCAACCAAATGCCATCTTGTGATTAGAAGAATTACTAAAAGATACAAAAAGCTAAACACTCTGGACACAAGTACAATAAAAAAAATAACAATAAGATTTTTTTTTTGCTTTTGTTCATCGTATTTCTTTTTAATTTTCACAGAAGAAAACTATACAACTATTCTTGCCAATGTATTTCAATCCCACAAACTGTAGAGTTTTAAAAAATTCTTCCTCCTAGATACAGGGCTAAGCAAGCCAAGTAAATGAGTGAAGCAAGGTATTTTGGTGTGAGACCTAAAATGAAGGCCCAGCAGTATGTGCTGCCTAGATATCTGGAGAAATCAAGAGGGCCTCAAACAGCCTAACTGAAAGTTCTCTTTCCCACTCTGCCCCATGGATAAGGTCTCCTACACAAGCAACCGTTCTTATGAAGGCCACCTGGTCCAGGTCCTTCTCATCCCTAAGCAGCAAGTTTCAGTTTCCCATCTGCCTACAGAGTTATTCAAACTAGCCAATCACACCTTCCTATAGGAACCAGAAGTTGCCTCACCCTTTAGATATTTAAATGTCTGCTTGTTCACTCTCTTCCTGAATGTATCCCTATGTTGCCTTCCATGGCAGGAGGGCTGATGTGATTCATAAATTGTTGTCATCTCAAGTATCCAGACAGAAATGGTATGGATCTAACAGAAGCAGAAGAGATTAAGAAGTGTCAAGAATACACAGAAGAACTATACAAAAAAAAAAAACATAATGGCCTGGATAACCACAATGGTGTGGTCACACACCTGGAGCATGACACACCTAGACTTCACACATACACCTTGGAGTGTGAAGTCAAGTGGGTCTTAGGAAGCATTACTATGAACAAAGCTAGTGGAGGTGATGGAATTGCAGCTGAGCTATTTTAAATCCTAAAAGATGATGCTATGAAAGTGCTTCACTCAATACGCCAGAAATTTGGAAAACTCAGCAGTGGCCACAGGACCAGAAAAGATCTGTTTTCATTACAATTCCAAAGAAGGACAATGCCAAAGAATGTTCAAACTACCATACAACTGAGCTCATTTCACATGCCAGCAAGATAATGCTCAAAATCCTTCAAGCTAGGTTTCAGCAGTACATGAACTGAGAACTTCCAGAAGTATAAGTTGCACTTAGAAAAGGCAACTGCCAACATTCACTGGATCACAGAGAAAGCAAGGGATTTACAGAAAAACATCTACTTCTACTTCATTGACTATGCTAAAGCCTTAGGCTGTGTGGATCACAACAAACTGGAAAATTCTTCAAGAAATGGGAATACCAGACTACCTTATCTGCCTCCTGAGAAACCTGTATGCAGGTCAAGAAGCAACAGTTAGAACCAGACATGGAACAACAGACTGGTTCAAAATTGGGAAAGGAGTACAACAAGGCTGTGTGTTGTCACCCTGCTTATTTAGCTTATTTGCAGAGTACATCATGCAAAATGCCGGAGTGGATGAATCACAAGGTAGAATTAAATTGCCAGGAGAGATATCAACAACCTCAGATAAGCAGATGATATCATGATATCACTCTAAAGGCAGAAAATGAAGCGGAACTAAAGAACCTCTTGATGAGCATGAAAGATGAGAGTAAAAAAGTTGGCTTAAAACTCAGCATTCAAAAACTAAGGTCATAGCATCCAGTCCCGATGGAGAAAGAGTGGAAATAGTGACAGATTTTATTTTGTTGGGGTCCAAAATTACTGTGGACAGTGACTGCAGCTATGCAGTTAAAGACACTTGCTCCTTGGAAGAAATGCTATGACAAACTTAGACAGCATATTAAAAAGCAGAGACATCAGTTTGCCGACAAAGCTCCACATAGTTAAAGCTATGGTTTTTCCAGTAGTCAAGTACAGATGTGAAAGTTGCACCATAAAGTAGCCTAAGCATTGAAGAATTGATGCTTTTGAATTGTGATGCTGGAGAAGACCCTTGAGAGTTTCCTGGACTGCAAGAAGATCAAACCAGTCAATCCTAAAGGAAATCAGTCCTGAATATTCACTGGAAGGATTGATGCTAAAAAGTGAAAGTGAAGTCACTCAGTTGTGTCCAACTCTTTGCGACCTCATGGACTGTATGTAGCTTAAGCTCCTCTGTCCATGGGATTTTCCAGGCAAGAGTACTGGAGTGGGTTGCCATTCCCTTCTCCAGGGGATCTTCCCAACCCAGGGACTGAATCCAGGTCTCCCGCATTATAAGCAGATGCTTTACCATCTGAGCCACCAGGGAAATCAATATTTCTGCTGAAGATCCAATATTTTGGCCACCTGATATGAAGAGCCAACTCATCTTGATGCTGGGAAAGATTGAAGGCAAAAGGAGAAGGGGGCAGCAGAGGATGAGATGGTTAGATAGCATCATAGACTCAATGGACATGAGTTTGAGCAAACTCTGGGAGATAGTGAAGGACAGGGAAGCTTGGCATGCTACAATCTGTGAGGCTGCAAAGAGTCAGACGTGACTTAGCAATTGAACAACAACAGCTGCCCACTGTCGAGTGTCATGTGTTCATCCACCATCACGACCCTAGGAGTGGGAGTCCTTTCCTCACCAGTGTGGTGAAATTTGCTGTTGTTTAGTCATTTAGTCTTGTCTGACTCTTGTGACCCCATGGACTGTAGTCTGCCTGGCTCCTCTCTCCACAGGATTTTCCAGGCAAGAATACTCGAGTGGGTCACCATTTCCTTCTCCGGAGGATCTTCCTGACCCAGGGATCGAACCCTGCATCTCCTCAGATCTTCTGCATTGCAAGTGGATTCTTTACCACGGAGCCACCAAGGCCCTTGGAGGCCATTAAAACAGGCCATGGACCTGGTATAGGAAAAACAGCTGCCAGAGGAAGGCATGTAACAATCCCCCTACTGCCTTAGAGCTCGGGAGTGCAGTGTGTGGAGGAAAGGATG
This sequence comes from Capricornis sumatraensis, assembly GCF_032405125.1. Lineage (NCBI taxonomy): Eukaryota > Metazoa > Chordata > Mammalia > Artiodactyla > Bovidae > Capricornis > Capricornis sumatraensis. The sequence goes on from NC_091087.1 coordinate 48,722,362, forward strand.
GGACAAGTCCCAATTTAAACAGGCAGCTGCTAGTCAGGAAACTCTGGGAGACAGTGATGCATGGAGAAGCCTGGCGTGCTATAGCCCATGGGGCCGCAGAGAGTCAGACACAACTTAGCGATTGAACAACAACAGCAACAATAAGTCAGCACTAGTCCACTGCTTATAGGCAGGAATGAAGACCCAAAACTGCCAAATTTGCAAGTTTTCAAGAGACACAGGGAATACAGATTTGTATGTCCACATCTCTCACTTTTTAAAGGTCTTTCTTTCACTCAAAGAAAACCTACATGAAGGGGTTTTGTGGTTTTGTGGAGTCCCAGCTTGCTGACTTTATTTTTGGGGGGCTCCAAATCACTGCAGATGGTGACTGCAGCCATGAAATTAAAAGATGCTTACTCCTTGGAAGGAAAGTTATGACCAACCTAGACAGCATATTAAAAAGCAAAGACATTACTTTGTCAACAAAGGTCTGTCTAGTCAAGGCTATGGTTTTTCCAGTGGTCATGTACTGATGTGAGAGTTGGACTGTGAAGAAAGCTGAGCACCGAAGAATTGATGCTTTTGAACTGTGGTGTAGGAGAAGACTCTTGAGAGTCCCTTGGACTGCAAGGAGACCCAACCAGTCCATCCTAAAGTAGATCAGTCCTGAATGTTCATTGGAAAGACTGATGTTGAAGCTGAAACTCCAATACTTTGGCCACCTGATGTGAAGAGCTGACTCATTGGAAAAGACCCTGATGCTGAGAAAGATTGAGGGCAGGAGGGGAAGGGGATGACAGAGAATGAGATGGTTGGATGGCATTACCGACTCAATGGACATGAGTTTGGGTAAATTCTGGGAGGTGGTGATGGACAGGGAGGCCTGGCATGCTTCAGTTCATGGGGTCGCAAAGAGTCGGACATGACTGAGCGACTGAACTTGTAACTGCTGTCCTAGAATTTAACTCCAGTCCCTAGTACACCACTCTGATCCCAACACTTACATAACATTCTGCCATTGTGCCCTTTAATACCATGTACTTATCCTTCTAACACATCCCACTAACATTACTGATTCAAGATAGGTTTACCCTACCTTAAAATTCAAAATTTCAGCCATATTTGTCTGTTTAAGTCCCCATTACATATTAGAGCATTTTGTCTTTCCTCCAAGTAGCAATTAACTGCACTGAATTTTATCTGGCCATATGCCTTATTTCAAACTCTTTCAATTGCTAGATCCATGTTAGAGTCTAATAATATCTTCCAGGTACTTTCCAACTGACTCAGCTTATGTTGTTCTCTCCATTATACCATTCCAAACATTAAGAAAAAGATTAAGGACCATAACTTCAAAATAAGACCTCTAAAACACTTGTTATGTTCCTCCCAGACTGACATAACACAAATAATAACTTTCTTAATTATTTCCAGGAAATGTAATAGAGCATTCCCCCGCCCCCAGGATGTCACTTTTCAAAGACTAGTAAATAGTAGTTTCAGAAGAATAAATAGAGTTTTACTGTGAGGAAAACAAACAGTACTCTTTAACCATGCTACAACATTTTAATGTGCTTGATGAATTTAAACACATTTAGAAGAAACAGTTTTGAAGCACAGTAATTCATTTATTCACTCAACAAAATTTTTTTGAGCATCTACTATGTTCCAGTCACTATTTGAGACACTAGGGACATATCAGTGAACAAAATGGAATAAAATTTCTATTTCCAGTGAGTTCACACTTCATAATATTAGGTAGAATATAAATAGTTAATTATAGCTAGGTAAAAATATGTAAGCCAATGGACAGAATCAGAAGAGAATGTGCAAGAATAAAGTAGTAAGTAGATATGTCAGAGAAAGTACAGATTATTTTTTTCTCTATTTAAAATAAAACCCATGAATCCATAATAAAACAAAACAGTGATAAAAATAAGCAACTCACTGGTCATTTATGAAGGCTGCTAGTGTGCCAACTCATTCTGTAAATTGATAAATAAATAGACTGATCATTGTGTTAGTCTGTTACGGCTGCTTTCTAACAAAATATTTTGTTAGAAACGCTGCTTTTATTTCTAACAAAATACCACAGACTGGGTAGCTTATAAACCATAGACATTTTTTTTTTTATAATTTTGGAGGCTGCTATACCAACAAGGAGTATAAATAAAACCAAATGTGATACATGTCTTCAACATCACAGTGAAATAGAGAATGTCATAAATTTCAAATCGCCTAAAAGTAGCGAGATAAACTTAAATTCCACCATAGCTCCCACCAACAATGCAAGTCTATGAATGTAGAGAGCAGAGACACAGGAGCCTTAAGACAATCTGTAAAAGAGAGGAGAAGACAGCAGAGGATTCAAACAAAACACAAACAGCATTACCCCCAGGAAGAAAAAGTCCGGGGTGAGCACCAAAACACTGAACACAAGTCCAAGAATTTAGTTGTACCTGGCACCTGATAGAAGAAAGGGCCTTAAAAGTAAAAAGAACCAGAAGTGAGAGAAGAGGAAATGTTAATTTTGGAAGAGAAAGAGATAAATAAAGAAGAGGTGGGGACACTTGGAAGGCGATAGCAAAGGGGAATAGGAAATAAAAAGTGAAAATAAATAAGCATTCTTCAGAAATAAAACATGCCAACCTGTCTTCCACCCAGTACCAAGAAAAAAAAAAAGTGAGCATAACTAATATTTAATACTGTAATTCAGTAAAACTTCCTGGAAATAGAAAACTTAAACCTACTGAAAGAGCCCTTCATTTGCCTGAGACTATTGACCTATAACATCAAAATTTAAAGGCTAAAAATATTCCTCAAAGTTTCAAGGCCAAAAGAACATCAAATTACTTACAGGAGTAAGAAACTTTAGATTGGGATAAAGTTTCATAAGGGCAACATATAAAGCAAAGAGCCAGCATTTTCAAGAAACTCAAGGAAAGAAATCATAAACCAATAATTGTATAGCATAATGTCTTTCAAGCATCAAATATATTTTTTAAAATGGTTATGAATGTATAGGAACTCAAGAAATAGAATACTCAAAAGACCTCTTGAAAGAGTCTATTAAAGCAGGAGCTGGGAGACTACAGTCCATGGGTCTCCTCTGGCCTGTGACCTATTTTTGTACGGCCTGTGAATGAAGAATGCTTTATATTTTAAAGGACTGTAGAAGATGGAGGAGGAGAAGAAGGGGGATAAGAAAGAGGAGAAAGAAGGGGAAGGAGGAAGAATAGGAAGAGGAGAAGAGGGAGGGAGAGAAGGCAGGGAAATTGCAGCAGTAAAGAGTGCCTGTGATAGAAAAATATTGAATCACTGTGCCACATACCTCAAACTAATATAATAAACCAACTATACTGCAGTTTTTTAAAAGAATGTAAAGCCTAAAATATACATTCTCTGGTCCTTTTACAGAAAAAAAGACTCTTGACCCCTTTCCCAGAGGATAACTTTATCACAGCAAGAAAGGAATGGCTAAACAGCAGTAAACAGACATGGTGAGCAGTTCTTGTATCTAATGGTAGAACTAAAGAATAAAACAAAGGTAGGGACAGGGTTGTGAGAATAGTATATGAACGTTATACATTCTGACAAAGCAGAAAGAGTGCAACTTCCAAAAAAGGGAAGTAGAAGAGAAAGAGGTGGAAACAGTAGAAAAACATCAATGAGTATTAAAATGGTAATAGGCAGGAGTCAGGGGCATCATTTAAAACTGACAGACCAGCTAGTAGAAAGTAAGAAAAGGGGGATTAAGGGCACTCTTCCAGGGATAAATACAAAGATAACCACAAGGATAACAATACAAATCTTGCTAAATATCAAATGTAAAAATTTTAAAGCAAAGAAGACACATTACGTAGACTGACATGATGAATATAACTGCATCCGGTAATTGTAACACTGGGCTTCCCAGGTGGCTCAGTGGTAAAGAATCTATCTGCCTGCCAAAGAGGAGACGCTGGTTTGATCCCTGGGTCGGGAAGACCCAGCAGAGAAGGAAATGGCAACCCACTACATTATTCTTGCCTGGGAAATCCCATGGACAGAGGTACCTGGGGGGCTACCGTTCATAGGGTTGAAGAGAATCAAACATTACTTAGCAGCAAAGAGCAGTTGTAACATTAAATAATATAACAAAGTTGAGATAAAACATATATATCATAAGATATAGATATAAATTATAATATATCAGATGTACATTACAATATTAATAAAACATATCAATAAGCTTTAATGGGCTTAGCTTGTCCATTAAAAGAAAAAGAATTTTAACTTGGCTCATAAATTGAAACGCAACTCTATGCCGTATAAATTGTTGTCTTCAGCTGCTAAATTGTTGTCCGACTCTTTGTTGGCTATATAAAAGAGACACTCCTAAAACACCATTCAAAGAATCTTTGAACATTCTTTGGCATTGCCCTTTATGAGTCCATATTAATAATAAATAAATACACACCTACGTAGGTAAACAAAGAAGGCGGTGGGTCTTTCCTGGAAAAGAGGGATGACTGATAAATGAGGGGCAGGGCCAGCTCCACAGGGCCCCATGCTTAGAAAGGCTCCAAGCTTGGTTTCATGCTCTGCTACTGCCACCTTGAATTTCTTAATACTTCTGTCTTTGAACTTGTATTTTTTAAGTGAAGTCCTATGGGATAGAGGATCATGTGAGCAAGCGGAGGAGATGTACTCAATATGTGTGTCTGGCCCTCCTTGCCAGCCCACTGGCTTCTAACGCCCCTCGTGTCCCATGAGCACAGAATTCCAGAGGACGCCACCTGTGGGAGGTCGGCGAGCCTCAGACCGAGGACGGGGTAAGCGTGGTTGGCCCACGACTCAGTGGGGGCACTGACCGTCCTAAAAGGCCGTGCTTTCTGTTTGAACTGGAACTTACTTCAAGCACAGAAAGAAGGAAATGGCATTGAAAGAAACAAGGACCTAGGAAATCTATCATATCCTTTTTTATTTGTGTTACTTCCTTGTGTTTGCCAACCACTCAAACTGAAAGTGGTGACAGAGAAGGAAGGAAAAATAGGGCAACCCATGCTGCTTTTGCTTTCAGTCCCACTCATCAGTAAGCCGAAAGTCGTGTTGGTAAAATGCAAGCATACTGAGAAGCAAAATAAAAATAGCTGCATTCATTGTGTGCAGTGTTTCCAATATTCCGTGAGAATGAAACAAATATGCATAGAAAAGCCATAAATACAGATTGTGTAATATCATATGATTCCACATGTGTTCTTATATTTGTATTTTTAAACTGGCATTGCATATTGTATACAGGAAATTTTATTTTTAAAATTTAATAAAATTAAATTTTTCTTTAGAATGATATTATATAATACTTAAAAAATACCAAGAGAGGAAAAGTTTTAGTAACTATATAGTGGAGAAGCCACAGAATCCCCTAACCAGGTGATCAAAATTAACATCACCGATTATAAGCAGGCAGATATGATACCAAGAGGAAGACGCAGCATTTTTATGTGGAATTCCAACTGGAAATAAATGCCCTGAATCTAATCAGGAGAAAAACAAACCTAAGTGAAGAACATTTGTTAAGATAAGTTGCCTGCTTTCTTCAAAACCGTCAATGTCATGAAAGACAAAGAAAGGTTAAGGAACTGTACCCTAAAGGAGATTAAGAAGTCATGACCGGATGTCCCTGGCATCCAGCAGTTGAGACGCCGTGCTTCGAGTGTAGGGGGAGGGGGGAATGGGTTTGGGACCTGGTCAGGAAATGAAGATGTCACACACCACATGGACAAAGCAAAGAAAACAAAAAGACATGACAACTAAATGCATGATGTCATCCTAGATTGGATCCTATACTAAAGAAAGGTGCAGGAAATTTGCTATACAAAGGACATTATGGAACAACGGATAAGACTGGAACACAGACTGATAAAAAATGTGATATCAATGCTAAACTTCCTGAATTTGATAACTGCACTGTAGCTATGCAGTAATTACACATGAGCATGTTAAGACTGAAATACATATTTATATCTTATATCTATATAAAGAGAGAGAGAATGAGACTGCAAATGTAGCAAAAGGTATAAAAAATGATAAATCTGAATAGAGGGCTAGGGTATTTCTTATTCTTGAAACTTTGAAATATTTGAAAATAAAAGCCTGAAAGGGTACATCAAATCATATTCCTTCCCCTCTCAAATTCTTCCAATGACTTTCTGTCATTACCCAGATCCTTGTGATCTAATTGCTCTGCCTCTGTTTTCCACCACTGCCCTCAGGTCACTAGGACTCAGTTCCACTAGCCTGCCTGCTTTTCTTCACATACACAAGTCCCACCCTAGAGTCTTCATAACAGCTGCTCCCCTACTATAACACTGTGCCCTGATCGCCACAAGGCTGACTCCTTTATCTTATTCAAATATCAATTCACACATGTTCTTTCCCAAACAAATCTAAAGCGCCTGATCCCCAACCCAGCCGTTTTCCATCTCTTACCTCTATTTTATTTTTATTATGACAATTATTACTACCCCATGTCTCATGTTTTCATTTGATTATTGCCTATTCTGCTAAAATGGAAACTCTATGAGACCTTATTTGTCTATTCGTTACTATATTTTCAGTGCCTGAAACAGTGGATCACAGTGGACAGGTTATAAGATGTTCGCTGAATGAACAGATGTTGCAAAAAAAATCCTTGTATACATACTCATGTATATTTTAGTGTAAAGTTCTAGAAGTGAAAACTTCGACAAAAGCATGCATCTGAATTTTAACTTGCCAATATCTCTCCAAAATCACTGTACCAATTTACCTTCTCAACAACCCATGAGACTCTAATGTATTCACTTTTTAAATTTTTTAGTATGGTTACAAGCATATTCAACTAATAATAATTCACTATGTTTTATATTTGTTTCATGCAAATTTCTGTATCTGTTTTATTACAATAAAAAGTTTTAAAACATTTCAATATCATAGTAATAGAGAACGTGCTTGGAAAAATTCAGCAAGTAAAAGCCAAGAGTGATTACTGGATACAAAAGATATCCAATGTTATTCATGCATAGGTGAATATATTTCTGCAATTTTTTGACCATGCCAAGGAAAGAGTTGGATGGCAGAGGCCCAAAAATATGTGCAATATTTGAAATTGCTTACTTTTAATCATAAACTAGCAAAATCTTAATGCAAACTTTCTAACAAAAGTTTTAAAGGAAATGTCTTCAAAAATGTTTAATTGTTTTAATGTATTTCTCTTATGAGTTTTATGACTTTGCGATAACTTTTCCTGAAATAAAGAAATGTAAGAGTATATTAATTACCAAATTAAAAGTATTTAATTTCTAAGGACTAAAGCATTATAATTTTGTTCCAATGACTTCAACAATATTAACAGTTCAACAATATTACAACATAATTTTAAGAACCATAAATATCAGTGAGGCTAAAACTCAGAAGCTACATTAACTTCAAGTGAAGATCAAAACGAGAATCTCAATACTTTGGGGTCTAATTATTCTTCAACTAGATGAAGGGCAACTGTCTTCTTCCACAAGGGTGGAAGGGTGAAGCTTGCCTTTGTTTTTCTGTGTGTGTTCTAGGTTCTGTACTTGATTAATTCCATGGCCACAAATGATATATTTGTATTAAAAAAAAAAAGTACAGTGGATATTTGAACTCAACAAGCTCTCTTTAATTTTCTGCAGTTCTTATAAAATCTTCAAGAAGAAAGCAATAATTAGACTGGCACCTCTGTGACTACTCAGTGAAAAGAAAAATAAAAGTTTTGCTAGAAGGAAACCCATGAGGGAAGAAAATTCAATCATTTGGTACCAACATTTAGGCTGCAGGATTTTGTCTTTAAAGTCAGTCAGATCTGAGCCACAGAACCCATTCATTGGTTCCACTCCAGAAATACAAAAAAGGAATTCAAGGATCAGTTATCAGCATCATTTCTCAGTTTGCTGGCAGTACCAGAATTCTAATAAAGTGGTTCGAAAGTTCCTTTAACAAGTTCCTCAGCTAATATATCTGAATGGCTCCCTACTACAGTTGCTAATAATTGCTGAACATATAAAACAACCCAAATCCATTGACAAATATTTTTCCTTTAAATATTTATACATACACAAACATGTCATGTATAATGATTTAGGAAAGTCATGCTTTTGTTGTTACAAACTGTAAACTCAATTTATTGAGGGTGTACTATGTACCATGTTCTATTGATACATTGAGGACTTTACATACTTCCTACTTCATCCACAGAAACTCTGCTAAGTAAGCATTATTTTCTCCCATTTTACAGTCAAGAAATTAATGCTAAGAGACAAATATGATTTGCTCAAGGTCACATGGATAATATGTAGTTGATCTAGACTCCTGACCCACTACTACAGGTTAGCTGTTCTCCCCTCATGGACACAAACCTGAACAGAGAGAAGCTGGGAAGTCAGCAGAAAATGGAAGGGAAATTAGCCATACTCCCATGACTTCCACATAGAGAGGTACTTCCACCATGATACTCTCTGCCATAAACCACCCATGCTCAGCCTTGATCAGTGTGAATAGAGGTGTGAGTCTCATAGAAAAGAGCAGATAGCAAAAATCAATGAAGATACGTGTATATTTTGGAAAAGTCATCAAGAGATTCTGATACCCTGGGGTCCTGACCCAAAGCTGAGAATCGTTGAAGAAATGTTAGAAGACTAGAGAATTTTCTTCCACCTATTTTCTGCATCTGTCTCCTCAATAGACAGTTGGGTATTGGCTCATTTGCTGCAACTTTTCATCATTTGGGGCTTCCCTCATAGCTCAGTTGGTAAAGAATCTGCCTGCAGTGCAGGAGACCCCAGTTCAACTCCTGGGTCAGAAAGATCCACTGGAGAAGGGACAGGCTACCCGCTCCAGTATTCTCGGGCTTCCCTTGTGGCTCAGCTGGTAAAGAATCCGCTACAATGTGGGAGACCTGGGTTTGATCCCTGGGTTGGGAAGATCCCCTGGTGAAGGGAAAGGCTACCAGTATTCTGGCCTGGAGAACTCCATGCATACAGCCCATGGGGTCGCAAAGAGTTGGACACCACTGAGCAACTTTCACTTTCACTTCATCATCTGAGTCCAAACTCTATTCTAACTGGCCGAAATTTCCCAAACTGCATGGCTCATGCTTAGCATTAGTTTCAGACCCAATTCTGCTTTGTTCTTTTTACTCCTTTTTGGCCATTTCACTCCATTATGAGCTTATTTTTAATGCCATCACCTTTTCATTGAAATTCATATATAGGCACATATACATACACACAAAGATATACATAATTCTACATATATTCAAAAGGATATACGTAAGTTTTAAGCAAAGTAAGATAAAGATCTCCCTGTATGACTGACAATCTAAAAAACAGAACATGGCTACAAACATGCCGGAGAAGGCAATGGCACCCCAGTCCAGTACTCTTGCCTGGAAAATCCCATGGACGGAGGAGCCTGGAGGGCTGCAGTCCATGGGGTCACTAAGAGTCGGATACGACTAAGCGACTTCACTTTCACTTTTCACTTCCATTCATTGGAGAAGGAAATGGCAACCCACTCTGGTGTTCTTGCCTGGAGAATCCCAGGGACGGGGGAGCCTGGTGGGCTGCCGTCTATGGGGTTGCACAGAGTCAGACATGACTGAAGCAACTTAGCGGCAGCAAAAACATGTACCTACTTATGTGTGCTCTCTCGCTATGGCGGAGTGTGCAGAAGTGCACAGAATATACCTGGCAGTATCTTCTGAGTTCTATGCTAGTGAGCTCCCTTCCTTGTTTTCACTTCCTTTAACCATTTCCTTCGGGCTTGGGTATTCATTATCTTTTAATATTTGTTTATTTATTTGGCTGCACTGGGTCTTAGTTGCAGCAGCCAGACACTTTAGTTGCAGCACATGGTTTCTAGTTCCCCAACCTGGGACTGAACTTGGCCCCCTGCATTAGGAGTGTGGAGTCTTAGCCACTGGACCACCAAGGAAGTGCCTGGGTATTCATTACTGACTGATGAATTCTATCAGTAGATATTTTAATGAGGAAGACTGACCGGTAATTTTCTTTTCCATATTGAAATTTGGCTGGATTTGGTACCAAGGCCAAAGTGGCCTCACAGAAAAAGTTTTCCATTCTCTGAAATAATTCGTGCAAGTTTACTTCTTGAAAATTTGGTAGGACTCACCTGTAAAACAATCTGGGTCTGGAGTTTTCTTCATGTGAAAATACTAACTGCTGGTTGAATTTTTTAATAGTTTTAGAACTACTGGGGCTTACCGTTCTTTTTGAAACAATTTGTTTCCAGGGTCTATGGAAGGAGTTAATTCGGAAAAACTTAAAGCCTATATTTCTTTTACTATTACCTAACCACTCTCACTCTAATTGGGACTCGCAATTAGATATATATTAGATTTCCTCATACATCTATTTCTTTTTCATATTTTCCAATTCCTTTTCTCCCTCTGTTGGGGTGATAATGGCTGTACCATATCTAGTGCTAAACACATTTACTGAGGTTTAAAATTTTAAGCAATTATATTTTCCATTTCCAGAAATGCCTTTATTTTCAAGTCTACCTGTTCATTTCTGATAGTCTTTTGTTGCTTACTCATCTTTGCAACTGCTTACATTATTTCTTTAAACATTTGTAAATGGCTGTCCTATATTCTATAAGTGACAATTCTGACAGCCTTAAGACTCTCTCTCTCTTCAGTTCCTAAGACGTATCTGACTCTTCTGTGACCCCATAGACTATACCCTGGCAGGCTCCTCTGTCCATGGGATTCTCCAGGCAATTATACTGGAGTGGGTTGCCATTTCCTTCTCCAGGGGATCCTCCCGACCCAGGAATTGAACCGAGGTCTCCTGCACTGCAGGCAGATTCTTTACTGACTGAGCTATGACTACGGAGATCTAAATCTGTTCATGTTTCTGCTGCCTCTCATTCATAATGGCTTACCTTCCAATGTGCAAAATGATCTTTAATTGTGAAATGATTGCTTTACCTTCAATCTGAATCACTAAAGATTTCCTCCAGAGACAGTTGCTTCTTCTGCTCATGATATATGTCCCAGGCTCAGATTCCTCACCTGGCCACTAGGCCAAGGCCCAATATCTTGGTAGCACTGTGATTTATACTTTTATCTGCCTTGTCTTTCACTGCCCCTGATCTATTGCTTGCTGTATTTGTGGAGAGAGGATCCTTTGAAACTTCTACTACCTCTTATGAGACCAGACGTGCCTCCAAGAGTGTATCCCAGAGAGTCAAACTACCAGAAGCAGAAATCTGACTGTGATGGTTTGCATGGTGTTGACTCAGTTAAGCTGGAACTGTTACCCCCAAATCCTCTCCTTCTGTGGCTGTGGGTTGAAAAAAAACTTGTGTAAGGTTTACGAGGCAGAGTGAAGCAATGGCCATTACTCTCTGAAAGGTGTTGCAGTCAGACATGGTGACAGAAGTACGCAAAGGTGCCCTGCAGGATGGAGCATTGTCCTTGCTCCCCACTGTTCCATTTCCAGTCCTTCTCACTGCTCACACTGTTGGCCTACAGCAGTCTCACACCTATGACCAGACACATAAATAATATCAAACAGCTTCCCATAGACATGCCCATGAGGGACACCATCACTGGATGTGCTTGGCTCCTTTGGTGCCTGATTAGGTAAACCTTTCTCCAACCATGATTCCCCTCCCAGACCATCACCTTCCGAGCACCTTCTCAACTGCAAAAGATCTAATTCTGATAAAAATCATTTATCCCATAGTATTCATAATGTACCTTCTCTCAAGACTGCATGCTGCCTAATATCCCCTCAAGGCTTTTAATTTAGCTTTAATCACTCTGTATAGTCAAAGCTGTGGTTTTTCAGTAGTCATGTATGGATATGAAAGTTGAATCACAAAGAAGGCTGAGTGCCAAAGAACTGAAGTCTTTGAATTGTGGTGCTGGAGAAGGCTCTTGAGAGTCCCTTGGACAGCAAGGAGATCAAACCAGTCAATCCTAAGAGAAATAAACCCTGAATATTCATTGGAAGGAGTAATACTGAAGCCAAAGCTTCAATAATTTGGCCACCTAATGTGAAGAGCCGACTCATTGGAAAAGACTCTGATGCTGGGAAAGACTGAGGGCAGGGGGAGAAAGGGGCCTCAGAGGATGACATGGTTGGATGGCATCACCAATTCAATGGACATGAACTTGGGCGGACTCTGGGAGATAGTGAGGGACAGGGAGGTCTGGAGAGCTGCAGTTCATGGGGTTGCAAAGAGTCAGACACAACTTAGCGACTGAACAACAACAAATCAATTATTTGACCAGGGGAAAAAAGTCCAGAATATCTACTTGAAGCTTTTGTTAAACCCACAAATCGTTACCGTGCCTCTACTACATGCCAGGCACTGTTTCAGTCTCTGAGGACATTAGAAAAAACTGCTTTCAGGGAAAGACAAATACATAAGAATCACTATGCTCTGAAATAAATTACAGAACTCAACCCACTCAGATGAGCGGCAGCCAGTTCAGCTGGTTTTGTCAGAGAAGACTTTCAAATGAAGTAACCCTTGAATAGAGTCTTCAAACAAGTTTCTCAAGCTTGCGAAAAATAAGGCCTCTTCTTTAAGAGAGTTTGATCTGTTTGTGAGCTGTGTATTGACAAATCTTCACCACTTTTCCCTATCCTAACTCAAAATATCTGTGCAGTAGCAGTCTGCACAATATTTAGTTTGTGAGTAGTGATTAAGTTTTTTTCAAAGCAATATCATTTGTCATATAAAATTCAAATTGTTAATTTAAAATTAACTGGTTTTATAGATCTTTATATGAAATTTATAAATATGTTTTGGTTTTATAAGACTAATAAGCTTATACCTAATTTATGCATATACATATTTAAGTAACATCATTTAATTAATTCAAGTTGACACTAGATGCTATAAGAGTTGTTTTCTTTAGGAGAAACCGCTCCTTTGCTCAGGCTTAAGAACCATGAGGAATCGTCTTTAAGTACTCCCTCCCTTTTACCATCCTAACCCTCCTCCCCCAAGAGACAAATAATGACGGAGTCACAGTGATTTAATCATGAACCTTTCTTCTTCCCCACTCCATCTTCATTACGTCTACCTTTTCTGAGTCCCTGCAAAGGTTTATTATCACAGGGTCTATAGCATCAGATGCATGCTCCTTCACATGGGGTCTCTGCACTGTGTTCTGATTTTCACTTGGTACAAGTGTGTCATTATATATCAACCTGCCACTGTTTTTTTTCATATATATATATGTATGCATACATACATATATATATGACAGCTTATCATAAATGCATGATCCCAACACAACCATCATGAACACATATGCCTTTGTGGGCAATGAAATATAATGGCAAGTTATAAAATGATCAACCTGATGACCTAGACTATGTTTACATTACATTTAAAAAAAATTATCAACAACAACAAAAAACAAAGTTTAAATTGTTCTCATGAACAATCCACTCCACCCTGTTGAGCAAGGCCCACACAATGCATGGCACAGTAGCTCTCAACCTAGGCTATATCCTTGAATAAGGGATCTTCAGTTAAAAGTTTAAAAGTGTTAGTAGCCAATAATATTGCCTACTAAGGTAATTATTAGATGTGACTTAACCCCAAAGTAAGAGAATTAACTCAAGAAATTATATAGGGCAAAAAAGAGTGAGACGTTGTTTTAATTATACTAAGTTTTGACAGTAATTATAAGGAGTTCCAATAACTCAGACAAAGCTTTCCAAAGGTCTGCTTTTCCCCGTTCTCCTCCAGAGCTCAAATGGCCAGAGTACAGGAGCTCATGCCTATCCACCTCTCCCAGCTTATCCCCCTCCCTCCTTGCTCACATACTCCAGCTTCAGTTACCCTATATAGCAGCACAAGTTCTTTCGTTCATCATCACAACTAATCTGCCTTTCTTTTGCTTAGAAAATTCTTATTCCCACTCTTCCTTGTTGGTTCTTTCTCATCATACAATAACCTATCATTTAAAGAGAAGGAAACTCAAGGACTCTTTTGTTTTATTCATTACTAAAAAACCATCCCATAACAACAGGGCTATTATGCTGAGCAAATAAAATATGGTCTCAAATATTTCAAGCCATAAAACTTGAAATCTTGCCATTTGCAACAACATGGATGGACCTTAAGGACACTATGCTAGGTGAAAAAAAGGCACAGACAAATACTGTTTGACCTCACTTATATGTGGAATCTAAAAAATAAGCAATAAAAAAACAAATTCATAAATACAGAGGTGGAGGATCAGGCAAGGGGTGAAGGGGGTCAAAATGTACAAACTTACAAGAATAAGTTTATTTATTTTATAAACTTATTTATTTATTATAAATAATTTATAAATTATTTAAATTTATAAAATTATAAATAATTTTATAAATTTATTTATTTTATAAATTCTGGGGATGTAATGTGACTACAGCCTGGTGACTATAGTTGATAACACTGTATTATATAATTGAAAGTCAGTAAGGGAGCAGATCTTAAAAATTCTCAACACAGGAAAGAAAATGCAGCTATGTGTGGTGATTTTAACTAGACTTATTACAGTGAGCATTTTGTAATATATACATATATTAAATTATAATGCTGTACATCTGAAATTAATGTGTCAGTTATATTTCAATAAAAAATAAATAAAATAAGGTCCTAAGTACAGGCATACTTTGTTTTATTATGCATTGCTTTGTGCACTTTGTAGAGTGTTTTTTTACAAGTTGAAGGTTTATGGCAACTCTTGAGTTGTCAGATGATGACTAGCATCTTTTAGCAATAAAGCATTTTTTAATTAAGGTATATATTGTCAATGAAAAGACAACCTACAGACTGGGAGAAAATATTTGCAAATGATGTGACTGACAAGGGCTTAATTTCCAAATAAACAGATAATACAACTCAATAATAAAAAAAACAAATAAATCAAAAAATGGGCAGAAGATCTACATAGGTATTTCTCCAAAGAAGACATACAGATTGCCAATAGGCACATGAAAAGATTCTCAGCATCTTTAGAAAAATGCAAATCAAACTATCATGAGGTACCACCTCACACCAGTCAGAATCATCATCGTCGTCATACTCAGTTGTGTTCGACTCTTTGCAACCCCATGGACTGTAGCCCGCCAGTCAGAATGGCCATCATCAAAAAGTCTACAAATAGTGAACATTGAAGAGTTTGTGGAGAAAAGGGAACCCTCCTCTACTATTGGTGGGAATGTAACAGTAGGGAGGGTCCTTAAAAAGCTAAACACAATTGCTGTATGATCCTAAAATCCCACTCCTAGGCATATACCCAGACAAAACTATAATTTGAAAAGACACATGCACCCCTAAGTTCACAGTAGCACTATTTACAATAGCCAGGACATGGAAACAATCTAAATATCCATCAACAGATGAATGGATAAAGAAAGAAAGATGGCGCTAAGTAGTGTTCAACTCTTGCAATCCCGTGGACTAACTGTAGCCTGCCAGGCTCCTCTGTCCTGGGACTCTCCAGGCAAGAATACTGGAGTGGGTTGCCATTTCCTTTTCCAATGGATAAAGAAGGTGTGGTAAATACACACACAAGAATATTACTCAGCCATAAAAATGAATGGAACCATGCCATTTGCAACATGGATGGACCTAGAGATTATCACACTAAACGAAGTATGTCAGAACAGAAGGACAAATACATATGATACCACTTTTATGTAGAATCTAAAATATGACACAAACTTATCTATGAAACAGAAACAAACCCACAAATATAGAGAATAGACCTGTGGTTGCCAAGGAGGAGGGGGTCGGGGAGGGATGGATTGGGATTTGGGGATCAGCACACGAAGCTATCATATACAAAATAAACAACAGGGTCCTATTGTATAACACAGGGAATTATACTCAATATCCTGTGATAAGCCATAATGGAAAAGAAAGTGAAAAGAAATTAACATAACATTGTAAAACAACTACATTTCAATAAAATAAAAAAAATTTAAAGGTGTATACTGTCTTTTTAGACATAATTCTATTGCACACTTAATGGACTACAGATAAACATAACTTTTATACACACTGGGAAGCCAAAAAATTAGTGTGACTTTCTTTATTGCAATATTGACTTTACTTGAGTGGCATGGAACTGAATCAGCTATGTCTCTGGCTATGCCATGAGGTCTCATCTCACCAGATTCAACAGTGGTTGAGATCTGGGGATCCAGTCTGTAGGACTAGTCAAAAGAGTGTGTTAAGATATTCAAGTCTAACATTTCTGACCCTGGCACCTCCAGGTCCTGCCAGGACACTAACTCCAAAAGATACTGACAAATTCCAACAGGTAGTAGATGTCACATGGTCAACATAGGCTCCTGAAAGTCTTCCCCTGGAATGTTCATAGGTTCAGGCAGTTTATGAACTGGTAAGAGTTCCTCTAACTTACTGTACTGTACTTTCTGGAAACCCTTATTAGGACTAGTGGCTAACTGCAGGGGTCAATTAAATCCAATTAGAAGACTGGGACTAATATCTAATCAACATATCTAAAGCAATGTTTCACAAAATGTGATCCCCAACGGCATCAGCATCATCTGAGAACTTGTTAGAAAAGCAAATTATGGGGTCCTACCCTCCACACAATGAATCAGAAATTATGGGGATGAGGCTCAACAATCTGTATTTAACAAGACTTTCAGGTAATTCTGATGTACAATTAGGTTTAAGAACCACTGATCAAAGGCAGGACTTTCCCACTAGCTCAGCTGGTAAAGAATCCACCTGCAATGCAGAAGACCCCAGTTTGATTCCTGGGTTGGGAATATCCTCTGGAGAAGGGAGAGGCTCCTCACGCCAGTATTCTTGGGCTTCCCTGGTGGTTCAGACAGTAAAGAAGCTGCCCGCAATGCAGGAGACCTGGGTTCGATCCCTAGGTGGGGAAGATCCCCTGGAGGAGGGCATGGCAACCCACTCCAGTATTCTTGCCTGAAAAATCCCCATGGAGAGGGGAGCCTGGCGGGCCCCACTCCATGGGGTCACAAAGAATCAGACACAGCTGAGCGACTAAGCACAGCACAGATCAAAGGCATCCTGAAAAGACTTTGTCAGCATTACCAAGAAGCAGCATAGTAGTAAACAATCTGGTAGACCACACATCAAAAAATTCCAAGAATATGGCACACTGATGGAAAAAGTAATCAATAGACACTTCTATGTTTGTTTTCTAAGAACTGGGTGCCAGAAACACATGGAACCACTTAGTTCTCTGGTCTAAGTAGTTGGCCACAATTTGGGTCCAGATCTGGACAGAAAGCAGGGGTATTAAAAAGGTCTAGGAAGCAACCACCCAAAAAAGTTCCAGAACACATCAGATTTTAATATTTTATGGTAGAACTGGTCATTCTCATGCTCCACTGCATATCATGGTACATTGAAAACATATCCATCTGCTCTAAATACATTCCTACCCTGTCCGTAAAAAAAAATGTTATCCCCTAAATAAGGTACACATTTAAAAAGACGTCACTGAGGTTTATGAATCTGTGCTTTTTGTAAATGCAAGGGCCATTAACTGCATTCACAGCTGTGGCCTTCCCTCTGCTAGAGTATATTAAGCTGCCAGTAATTCATTCTCTGTGAGAGCCAAGGGGAACAGCCTCCTTTCATCCCTCTTTATGTAGTGGCTCCCATACGTTCTCATACTCCAGCAGCACAGGAAATCTGTTCCCTTGCAATTTTGTCAATAAATAACAAACAAAAAGCGAGAAATCACACTCTCCAAGATAACCAACAATATTAATCAAAAAAGAATGGGTCATGTACATAGCAGAGAAATACAGAACTAACAATCAAATACACCTAGGGCCCCAGTTTTAGAACTCTAGACTTAGCTACAGGAAGAATTCCTTTCTAGGCTAATTCCCAAAATTACGAAGCATTGGATTCTACAGCTTCAGGCAGCTGTGTACTTAACTGACGGGGAAAATGGCAAAGGCAGTGAGATTCACCTTTGGTGTCCCATTACCCTCCCCACTTCTTTCTGTAACCCTCTTCCACCCCCAGGTAAACCTTCTTTGCCACCCACATTCAATCAGTCAAATAACTCCACTTTTGCAATGTTTCACCCATCACCTTGACCCAAATGTCTAAAGCTGTATAAAAACAGCATTGTCAGACTTCATAAATGTGCAGTGATGACTCAAACTGAAAAGAGACAGTCTGTCACAAGGGAAACAGAGCCTGTCAAAGAAACTCATATTAAAATCGGGTAGGTCTCAAATGATAGGTTAGAGTGTTTTATTTTTAGAGCCAAGTTTTATATTTTGTACTGTTTCTCAAAAACTAAATTTTAATAAAAAGGACTTCATTATAAAAACCAGAACTAGTATTTTACTATTACGAATCATTTAGATTTTATATTTGTCACTAATTAAGACAGCTTCTATTTTTAAAGAATTTTAGTTTCTATTCTGCTTACTCTTAAAATTACATAGCAAATAACTTTTTGCCCCATTAAGCACTCCATCCTTTTGTCATATCTGATATACACTAATTTATATGGTTTTTATGTTCAAATACCAGTCACTTAACAGTTAGTAAAACCAGGTACACTGCCTTCATGCTCCCTTCAGCAAAATCATTCTCAACAGTTTAAACATATATCTTTGAATCATCTAGGAGACAAGTTTCCAAGTTTTCTTTGAATGTTCCTTTTCCTTCATCTCTTCTCTTTTTTCTCTTTCTGTTTCTCCATTACAACAAAAGGTCTAAGGATGAATAATCTAAGGATGAAGGGTGTGATTCAGAGAATCTCTATCGGGATGTGGACTTGAAGAAAAGTGTGAGACTTGAGATTCTCATTCGTCTTGCCAGGTGTGGACGTCCCCTTGGTGCTCTCTTCATCATCTTGCTGGTGGGGTCACAGTGCTGTGTGGAAACCTCCGGGCTGCCCCAGGAGGAGAATGATCAGCTTCTGAGAACAGGCAGGAAGAGCATGCCCCCACAGTCCTGCCAGGAAAAGCAGATGGCAACCCAGGCTGCCTGAGCTCTCTCCTACCCCTCTAAACTGTATCCTCAGACAACGTTAAGAGGGAAGCAGTAAAGCCCCTTGGGTAGAACTCAGTTGATATGCCCTGGCCTTTTTCCACTAAGACCTAATAAAAGGAAGGCCTCCCACAGTAAGGTGTTCCAGCCGAGAGAAGGGGTACGCTGGTGAGGCAGGAGGGTTGCCAGCCTCCAGCTCCAGCTTCCAGCCTCCAGCTCCAGCTCCAGCTTCCAGCCTCCCTAAGTAACTGGTAGTTTTCCATCAGGCAACATGAGGCCCTCCCCAAAGCGACCCAGTGGTGTTCAGCTAATTATGCTGGAAAAGTTAACAGATTACAACTCATCAATGTGAAAGGAGATCAGCATAGCTTTCTGGGAAGCAAAGACTCCTTCACGGAGAAAAGAGAGAAAGCTATGAAGATAATAAGAAAGAAAAGAGACCTAGGAAGAAAAGTTCAGGACATTTGGGAGGAAACTATAAAACTTAGAACTTCAAATGAATAGAGACCAACCTGTACACAAGATATAATTATGACTAAAAAGAGAAGGCTACAAATATGAATAACTGTGTTTAAGTCTTTGAAAACTATTTTACAATTTGCTAAAAATGGAAGAAGGCATAGGGTAAAGAATGAAAGGCTTAGAGACTTATACAAGGAAAAGAAGCTTATGACAGTACAGACTGATAGAAATCAAAATGAGTTATTGAGTAGCTGTAGATTTTATTTAGAGAAGTATAAAAAGTGAATTCAAATAATCTTCATCATATATTACCTACTATTTGTCTAGTATTTTATGGTTATACATAAAATGTCCTGACTACTTTGTAGGGTTGTTACAAGTATCAAATAAGATAATACACCTGGACCAGACTGGGAAAGAACTCTGATTCTTTCCATTCAGTCAGATTTGTTGAATGACTATTACCCACTCTCAAGTATGTTACAAATGGCATCTAGTTTAACCCCTACAATATTCCTGTGAGATTAGTGGAAACATAATGTTGTTTATTTTACCCAAAGGCCCATAAAAGCCAACGGTGTAGTTCTAGGTCACAGAGGTAGGCACTAAGACGGTGTGAAGCATAGGCTGCCTGTAAAAGCATTTTCAAAAGCTATTAGTGCTGGTTCCCACCTCAGAAAATTCATTCACAATATTCTTTACTACAATAAGGGTGGGGAAGAAAAGAAACAGAAGGACTTTTTAATCCAGTTCATTTACTCGGAAGAACAAGTATATCTTGTGACATCTTCCCAATGTTTGAGAATCTGAGACATTTGTTATGTTTGAGAACAGCTGCCCAAATGTTTTCATATAACCACTCTCAACCCACAGTGCTGATAAACTAAGGCAGACTGTGTTGCATTGATTACACTGAAACAAAAAGCTGCCTCTTCACCATGACAGATAACCGAAATGTTTTTTGAATAAATATCTTTGATTTGTTAAGTCACACAGTCAGCTGTCATTTTTATGCATCAAAACAGAGTCTTTCTTGAGTGTAAAAAAAAAATCACAGATATTTTGTAATAAAATGTTAAGCAAACCTGTATCTCTGAAAGGTCAAGCTTTAACTACTGACTCTAAATATCTGTTATCATCAATAAAGGTAACGTCAATGATGTAACTGAAATTTTTTTTTTTTTGACTTGCAGATACTCTTTAATTGAATTGCTGTTTTGGAAGAGCACCAGCAAAATTAAGTTCTAAATTTGATTTTTTTTTGCCCTGGCTTGCATTTGAACTCTTGCTCTTTATTTTTTTATTACTTTACAATATTGTATTGGTTTTGCCATGAAATTTCTTAATAAGAGTCAACTCTACATTATTCAGCTTTTGATTATTCAGGTTGTAAGAAACTTCTACCAAAGATAATGGGAGAGGGCAAAGAAAACCAGTGTTAAATACCCATTTAGGCAGACAGTCACAACAGTTCTGAACAAAAAGACATGGAGAGAATAGAAAGCAGTAGTGAAGAAAAAGGAACAGGGTTGGTGTGGGCCAGACAGATTTGCTCTGTCTGCTTTAGTTTGCATGGTAGATCATTTTACATGTAATTTAGTACAATGGAAATGGATTCACAATGAAATGAAGTGACGTGTCCAAAATCGCAAATACGAGTAGAAACCAAGGCTTGAATCCAGCTATCTCAAGATTCCAGAGCTCAAATGACCAGAGCACAGGAGCTTGTGCCTACCCACCTCTCCCCACTGATTCCCCTCCCTCCCAGCTCATAGACTCCAGCTGCAGTTACCCCAGAGGACAAGTTCGTCCCTTCATCATGACAACTAATTTACATTTTATTTTGCTTAGAAAATTCTTGCTCCCATTCTACCTCGCTGGCTCTACCTCATTTTTCAATTTTCAACCTAAGTATCACTTCCTCAGAGAGTGGTACCCAAACCCAAAATATGATCCCCTGATACATGACTCCAAGGCACCCAAGTCTTTTCCACTTCACCCATCATGTTCTGTGATTACACATTGAACTGTGTTTCCTCCTCTGATACCTCCTTCCCCATTAAACTACAAGCAGTACAGAGATCACATTTGTTTGCTCTTTACTTTCTATCTAGTGCCCAACACACAGCAATATACCACAAATGTTTTTAAACAAATGAGAAAGTGAGATATAGGAACTGTGTAAAATTAGCCATTATCTAAAATGAAAGTGAAAGTCACTCAGTGATGTCCTACTCTTTGTGACCCCATGGACTATACAGTCCATGGAATTCTCCAGGCCAGAATACTAGAGTGGGTAGCCTTTCCCTTCTCCAGGAGATATTCCCAACCCAGGGATCCAATCCAGGTCTCCCGCACTGCAGGCAGATTCTTTACCAGCTGAGCCACAAGGGAAGCCTGTATCTAAGATGTCCCTAATTCTCGTCTATCTAATAAGGTAAAGTTGTTGTTGTTCAGTCACTAAGTCATGTCTGACTCTTTGTGACCCTATAAATGACAGCTTGCCAGGCTTCCCTGTCCATCACTATCTCCCAGCAATTGCTCAGACTCATGCCCACTGAAGTAGATGATGACATCCAACCATCTCATCCTCTATCTCACCCTTCTCCTCTTGCCCTCAGTCTTTCCCAGCATCAGGGTCTTTTCCAGTGAGTCAGTTCTTTGTGTCAGGTGGCCAAAATATTAGAGCTTCAGCATCAGTTCTTCCAATAAATATTCATGGTTGATTTCCTTTAGAATTGACTGGTTTGATTCCCTTGCTATCCAAGGAACTGTCAAGGTTAAGTTAGCCAAGAGCATTTAGAACTTATGGTGGTAGAGGATTTCTTAGGCTATTACTCGGGTCCCAAAATGGGAATATTAACCATGAGAAGAGACTACTACCTGCTTTATCAAAAACTCATACATGAGAAAGCCATGAAAACCCCCCTGACCCTGCAGCCCCTCACCACACTGGGAAATCATCATTGTCTTAAGGACTGACTGTCACTCCCTTGATCAAGAAGCCACGTTTTTTCTTATTAGCATCACAGTCATCATAGCACAGCTGATCTGGGTTCCCAAAAGACAGTCTGATTAAACCACGTGCACAGTCTCATTACCAACTCTTCAACATTAATTACTGAAAACTAATCCAGGCTTAATCCTTTAAGGCTTTATACTTAAAGACACAAGCCTGGCCTTCCAATGATGTTCCTGGTTTTTATTCTAGGCTTCACTTAAAATAAAATTTGCTTAGGTAACTTCCTATGATTAAAAAGCTAACGCATTCTAGTTAAGCAAAGATGAAACACAAAAGCAAATTACTTCAGTTTTCTATTCAGTTCTGTTACTATCCAGCTACCTGTACTTGGGAGGCCAAATGGTTTTAAGCCCTGTCATTTAACTACTTTAATTCTCCTATCTGTAAAATTTCAATCATCATTCTGACAGATGCATAGCTGGTCTGAGTGCTTTTGAGATTCTCATAGATATCTGAGTGATTGACCTTTGCTGTCACTCTGCAGCTCTAAGATCAGAAAAGATCCTAGACTAGACTGTGCTAACCTGGGGAAAGTGAATGCGTTGAAAGAGAGTGTGGTGCTCACTCCTGCAGCCCATAGACTAAAACTGGGACTATACAGAGAAGAAGATTCTTATCAAAGAAATGAACATATGAAGTCTTAACCTGATGGTTACCTGGACCATAATTATTTGGACTTTGGGGGAATAATCAATTTTTAAGTTTTAAATTTCTTAAGCAAACTTCTTTTCACCTTTCTTATAACATCCATCCCTGGACATTTCGTATTCCAAATGCTTGTGATGCTAAAATGGGAAGTTCATTTTATGGGATGTTGCCTCACCCCACTCCAGTACTCTTGCCTGGAAAATCCCATGGAAGGAGGAGCCTAACGGGCTGAAGTCCATGGGGTCGCTAAGAGTCGGACATGACTGAGTGACTTCACTTTCACTTTTCACTTTCATGCATTGGAGAAGGACACGGCAACCCACTCTAGTGTTCTTGCCTGGAGAATCCCAGGGATAGGGGAACCTGGTGGGCTGCTGTCTATGGGGTCGCACAGAGTCGGACACGACTGAAGCGACTTAGCAGCAGCAGCATGAGCTGTAATCCACCTTTGGTAGTTATTTAAGAATATTAAACCCTCATTTAAATATCTCTCTCACACACACATATATATCCTTGTGTGTCATTCTTGGCCCCTGGGCAAGGATGACACACGAAATTGTGAAGTATTCCATATTTTGAAAACTAGAAAAATAAGATGTTCGTGTACACTATATTATGCCAGTCTCTATGGCCATATAATACCAGGATGGATGAACTGATCATAAAGATGCAGCTGGGCTTGCTGGTGGGGTAGATGTCACTTGCCATTGCTAAGTGACACTTCCCACAAGTCCCAGGGTAACCCTCATTCAGACTCAATCATATACAATGATGCTCCAGCCCTCTTTGGAAGGTCCAGAGGCTTATACATTGTGTCTGTCACTGAAGAATATTGTTGACATCTCTACTGTGTATCCTGAGAGCACTTCGTTTCATCTGAATCCTTTAGATAAAAATACCTTGACTCATCTCCTAGAGAGTATCTGCGTCTGGACTCTTCATTAGTCAGAACCTGTTGATACTTGTTGACTGTTGATACCTGTTGACTGTTGATATTTGTCAACATAGTAGTAACATAGGTTCCAATGGGCTTTGGGAAAATGAAAAAGTATTTCATAAACATGGGTGATTATGACCAGCTGCCTACAAAGCTGAATGTTTTGAGCTCCAATATCTTTTCTATAAAAAATAGATATGATATGGTATTTGCAAGAGGCTCCAATTCAGACTCTACTACCACTTACAGATTTTGTGTCTTAGAAAAGTCACAGGACTGGAATGCAAAGTAGGAAGTCAAGAGATATTTGCAGTAATAGGCAAGTGTGGTCTTAGAGTATGAAATGAGCAGGGCAAAGGCTAACAGAGTTTTGCCAAAAGGACACACTGGTCAAAGCAAACACCCTCTTCCAACAACACAAGAGAAGACTCTACACATGGACATCACTAGCTGGTCAATACTGAAATCAGACTGATTATATTCTTTGCAGCTAAAGATGGAGAAGCTCTATACAGTCAGCAAAAACAAGAATGGGAGCTGACTATGGCTCAGATCATGATCTCCTTATTGCAAAATTCAGACTTAAATTCAAGAAAGTAGAGAAAACCACTAGACCATTCAGGTATGACCTAAATCAAATCCCTTACGATTATACAGTGGAAGTGAGAAATAGATTCAAGGGATTAGATGTGATAGATAAGAGTGCCTGAAGAACTATGGATGGAGGTTCATAACATTGTATAGGAGACAGTGACCAAAACCATCCCCAAGAAAAAGAAATCCAATGAGGCAAAATGCAAGGGGGCTTTACAAAAAACTGAGAAAATAAGTGAAAGGCAAAGGAGAAAAGGAAAGATATACCCAAATGAATGCTGAATTCCAAAAAATAGCAAGGAGAGATAAGAAAGCTTTCCTAAGTGAACAATGCCAATAAACAGAGGAAAACAATAGAATGGAAAAGACTAGATATCTCTTCAAGAAAATTAGAGATACCAAGGGAACATTTCATGAAAAGATGAGCACAATAAAGGACCGAAATAATATGGACCTAACAGAAACATAAGATATTAAGAACTGGTGGCAAGAATACACAGAAGAACTGTACAAAAAAGGTCTTAATGACCCAGATAACCACGATGGTGTGATCATTCACCTAGAGCCAGCCATCCTGGAGCATGAAGTCAACTGGGCCTTAGGAAGCAATACTATGAACAAAGCTAGTGGGGCTGATGGAATCCCAGTTGAGTTATTTCAAATCCTAAAAGATGATGCTGTGAAAGTGCTGCATTCAATATGCCAGCAAATTTGGAAAACTCAGCAGTGGCCACAGGCCTGGAAAAGGTCAGTTTTCATTCAATTCCAAAGAAGGGCAATAGCAAAGAATGTTCAGACTACCATACAACTGTGCTCTTTTCACATGCTACCAAGGTAATGCTCAAAATACTTCAAACTAGGCTTCAACAGTATGTGAACCAATAACTTCCAGATACATGCTGGGTTTAGAAAGGCAGAAGAACCAGAGATCAAATTGCCAACATCTCTCGGATCATAGAAAAAGCCAGGAAACTTCAGACAAATGTCTACTTCTGCTTCATTGACTACACTAAAGCCTTTGACTGTGTGAAAGTGAAGTGAAAGTGTAAGTCATTCAGTTGTATCCAACTCTTTGTGACCCCATGGACTATATCATCCATGGAATTCTCCAGGCCAGAATACTGGAGTGGGTAGCCTTTCCCTTCTCCAAAGGATTTTCCCAACCCAGGGATTGAACCCAGGTCTTCCACATTGCAGGCGGATTCTTTACCAGCTGAGCTACAAGGGAAGCCCAAGAATACTGGAATGTGTAGTCTATCCCTTCTCCAGGGGATCTTCCTGACCCACGAATCGAACCGGGGTCTCATTCATTGCAGTTGGATTCTTTACCAACTGAGCTATGAGGGAAGCTGTGTGGATCACAGCAAATTGTGGAAAATTCTTAGATAGATGGGAATACCAGATCACCTTACCTACCTTCTGAGAAACCTGTATGTAGGTCAAGAAGCAAGAGTTAGAACCAGACATGGAAAAATGGACTGGTTCTAAATTGGGAAAGGAGTACGTCAAGGCTGTATATTGTCACCCTGCTTATTTAACTTATACGCAGAGTACATCATGCAAAATGCCAGGCTGGGTGACTCACAAGCTGGAATCAAGATAGCTGGGAGAAATATCAATAACTTCACATATGCAGATGACACCACTCTAAAGGCAGAAAGCAAAGAGGAACTAAAGAGTTTCCTGATGAAGGTGAAAGAGGAGAGTGGAAAAGCTGGCTAAAACTCAACATTCAAAAAACTAAGTTATGGCATCTGATCCCATCACTTCAGGGCAAATAGATGGGGAAAAAATGGAAACAGTGACAGACTTTCTTTTCTTGGGCTCCAAAATCGCTGTGGACGACAACTACAGTCATGAAATTAAAAGACACTTGTTCCTTGGAAGAAAAGCTATGACAAACCTAGACAGTGTATTAAAAAGCAGAGATATCATTTTGCCGACAAAGGTCCATATAGTCAAAGCTATGATTTTTCCAGTAGTCCTGTACAGATGTGACAGTTGGACCAAAAGAAGGCTGATCACTGAAGAATTGATGTTTTCAAACTGTGGTGCTAGACAAGACTCTTGAGAGTCCCTTGGAGAGCAATGAGATCAAACCAGTCAATTCTAAAGGAAACCAACTCTGAAGCTGAAGCTCCAATATTTTGGCCACCTGATATGAAGAGCTGAACCACTGGAAAAGACCCTGATGCTGGGAAAGATTGAGGGCAGGATGAGAAGTGGGCAGCAGAGGATGAGATGTTTGGATGGCTCACCATCTTGAAGGACATGAATTTGAGCAAACTTCAGGAGATGTGACTGACAGGGAAGCCTGGTACGCTGCAGTTCATGGGGTCACAAAAAGTCAGACACGACTGAGCAACTGAACAACAATAACACATTCTCCCAGAACCCATCTTCACCTGAAAAGTGGAAATTCAATAACAGCAGTACCTATTTCAAAAGACTGCTGT
Organism: Capricornis sumatraensis; assembly: GCF_032405125.1. NCBI lineage: Eukaryota > Metazoa > Chordata > Mammalia > Artiodactyla > Bovidae > Capricornis > Capricornis sumatraensis. Next base: position 48,749,519 of record NC_091087.1, read on the forward strand.
GAGGGCAGATGTTAATATGGGGAGTATTCCTACTGCTGTTGTCAGCACAGTGAAGGTACTAATATTTGAATCTGAAATCAGAAATCCAAAAGTTTGAAAGAAATAATTGAATTTAACAGCTCTGTACCTAACAGAATGTTTTTTTGATGAAAATAACAGAAAACTAAACTCAAACTGGTTAAATGCTCATGGGGATTCACTGGTACATGTAACTGAAAGGTCCATAGAAAACGCCAGCATCAGGCATTGTTTACGTAAGGTCCAGCTCGACTTCTCTGCAGTTCTCCTGGTTCTGCTCACCTCCAAGGGAGGCCTCTCCCGCAGGCTGGCTCCCCCTACTGCTGTATTAAGCCTACTAGCAGCTACCAAGGCAACATACTTTTTCTTTCACATCCAGGGAAGAGAGAAAGTGACTTCTCACAATGAAGGAGAGTCCTCAGCTTTGGAGGCCCTTGAACTAGCCGTTGTGACCAGGTCAATGCCATGTCCTGTTGTGCAGGAGCGGGCAGGCTGAGTGGAGAGGTGTCACATAGTGGGGAAAGACGTCATGAATGTCACAAAGACAACCAGGATGTCCACTACATTAACACAATACATGCTTAGTGGATGACAATGCATTCCAAGGAGTTTTGTTTTTAAGGAAAATAAAAAGTACCTATGAAGAAATATTGGATTCTGAGGTTTCTAGGATCCTCATACAGAGAAGGCAATGGCACCCCACTCCAGTACTCTTGCCTGGAAAATCCCATGGACGGAGGAGCCTGGTAGGCTGCAGTCCATGGGGTCGCACAGAGTCAGACACGGCTGAAGCGACTTAACAGCAGGATCCTAATAAGCCCAGGGCTTCCCTTGTGGCTCAGATGGTAAAGAATCTGCCCACAGTGTGGGAGACCCAGGTTCGATTCCTGAGTCGGGAAGATCCCCTGGAGAAGGGAATGGGTACCTATTCCAGTATTCTTGCCTGGAGAATTCCATACACAGAGGAGCCTGGCAGGCTACACAGTTCATGGGGTCACAAACGGCAGGGAGTACCAATAGATAAGGACTTCCCTGGGGGTCTAATGGTTAAGACTTGGCCTTCCAATGCAGGGGGTATAGGTTCCACCCCTGGTCAGGGAGCTAAGACCTCACATGTCTCATGGCCAAAACACCGAAACATAAAACAGAAGCAATACTGTAACAAATTCAATAAAGACTTTTGGGGCTTCCATGGTGGGTGAGACAGCAAAGAATCCTCCTGTCAGTGCAGATGATATGGATTCAATCCCTGACTCAGGAATCTCCCCGGAGATCCCTAGGTCTCCCCTGGTGGGCTACAGTCCCTACAGTCACAAAGGGTAGGACATGACTGAGTGACTAACACTTTCACTTTCAGGAGCAGGCAAGGAGCTGGCAGGGACTCTGATCTGCCCAACAGAAATCCCAGACTGTAACCCTCCAATTCCTACAAATCTGAAATCAAATGGAGAAACTGAAGGATAAAACTTTCCCAGAACTGGGAAGTGGTTTTTAACAATGAAAGCTCCTTCTCCTTGCTTTTCCACAGGAAATCCATGAACACTCAAGTCAATACCACTGGAAAGGCAGAAGCACTGACAAAAACATGGTCTCTACTTAGAAAGAAAGTAAAAGTCCCAGAACCAACCTCTTAAGGTGATATCCTTTTGCCTAAATAATGCATTTGCCTGGGCCTGAAGGGCTCATTTGATTGTAAGATATTGAGATCCACTCAAGATATGTAAGTCAAAAAAAGGAATTTATTGGATGAAAACCAAGTATTTCCCAGCCAGCAATTAGATCGGGCCTCAAAAGGGACTGGATTCACTTGACCAGGAAGTGAACATTGACTTGCTTTAGTCTCCTCTCTGTCACAATCAGCTTTCCTGGGTCAGCTTGTTCATGGGTCAGCCTTGGTTTTATGTAGTCCTTTTTCAAGAGCCGCTTCTACATCTAGGGTCAGGTATCTGATGCTGGGAGGGATTGGGGGCAGGAGGAAAAGGGGATGACAGAGGATGAGATGGCTGGATGGCATCACCGACTCGACGGACGTGAGTCTGAGTGAACTCCGGGAGATGGTGATGGACAGGGAGGCCTGGTGTGCTGCGATTCATGGGGCCGCAAAGAGTCGGACACGACTGAGCGACTAAACTGAACTGATCTGTCTTTGGCGTAAGAGTGATGGTTGGGGAGGGCATGATCACCAGGTTAGTTCTGCTACACAGTTGGGAGGAGCTATGTCAGCAGACTCTGAGAAGGGGATGAGCAGAAGAGTTAAAGTAACCAACACATGTTAGAAGTGTCAGTCCTTTCCTTTCTATTACAGTACAGTCAGCATCACTTGATTTCATAAAACCATCAGAGAAATCAAAACCAGTAAAGGAATATGGACTAAGTCTAGATAACTAACCTCTCAGCAGAGATTTCTGATGGGCAGATCAGTCTCTGCCATTCTATATTCTTATGCATCCTGTATACAGCACAATTTCTTAGTTCTGCATTTTTCTTACCTGCCACGTACAGACACTCATGCTTGTCCGTGTATTTCATAGGACTGGAGAAAGGATAAAGAAATAATTGATGTGAAATTACTTTAAATCATTAAAATGATGTTATTTACACTCTGCACACTATCATGCATCTCTTCTGAATTCTAACTGAAACCCCACTGTTTCCATGAGTTCAAGGATTATTCATCAAAATAACCATTTGGGGTTAGTTCTCCTGGGTGGACACAGATCTTATATCTACCACATAGCTGTGCAGAAGAGCGTTCTACAAGTTACATAGCACATATATAGCTATGTGCACAGCAGACGTGAAACAGAAGCACTACAAAGGTTATGAGAGTTGGACCACAGAGAAGGCTGAGCTCTGAAGAACTGATGCTCTTGAACCCTGATGCTGGGAAAGATTGAAGGCAGGAGGAGAAGCGGATGAAAGAGGACAAGATGACTGGACGGCATCACTGACTCAATGGAAGTGAATTTGAGCAAACTTTGGGAGATGGTGAAGGACAGGGAGCTGACAGAAGCTCAGACGGTAAAGAATCTGCCTGAAATGCAAGAGATCCAGGTTCGATCCCTGGGTTGAGAGAAGGAGATGGCAATCTCCTTCAGTATTCTTGCCTGGAGAATTCCACAGACAGAGGAGCCTGGCGGGTCCATAGGGCTGCAGAGTCGGACACAGCTGAGTGACTAACACACTGATCAGTAACTGGTTATCCGGTCTCAGGTATCTCAGTCGGCTTCTCCTGGTCTGCTTCCTAATTTGTAAAATGAGGAAATTTTTAGGTACTAAAATGTAGGTAGTAGGTATTCTCTAATGCATCAGTTCCATCACTCTGTGTTCCAGACAGGGCTCCAGAGTCTTAAAGAGCTACTGTACCTAGAAAAAGTTACTTCTCAAAGGGGAGGTGAAAGAAAGCACAGTATTTCTCACATGTTTATTTTCTGAGTACATTTAAAGTCTAAATCTTATTTAATGTCTGAGGCAACATGTTTTCATGTCTGAGGAGATCGTGTCCATCTTCTTCATCCCCATCACGAGGGAAGCAAAAGTGGAAACACCAAAACAAATTTTTAAAATTTTAAATTAAAAAAGAAAAACAGCTCTACTACCAAAACGACTGAAAAAACGAAGTCCATGAAAAAAACACAAGCAAACGCCAAACAGCAAAATTCCAGTCTGTCAAATACAGTTATGTGTGATTAACACTTCACAGTTGAATTATTTAAACTCAGCAACTAGCAGGCCCAAGCAAACAAACATCATCCAGTACAGAAATCATCATCCCAATTAAGCCACAATCCAAAACAAATCTCTGAACAAAGGGAAAAACTTGTTGCTTCAAAAGAACAAACAGGAACAGATCAGAAATTTCTTCAGCCTTTGTAGGAATAAGTTGGGCTAACAAATATGTCCCTTTCATCTTAAACAGGGCTTCACTGGTGGTTCAGCAGTAACGAATCTGCCTGCAATGCAGGAGCTACAGGAGATATAGGTTCAATCCCTGGGTCAGGAAGATCCCCTGGAAGAGGGCATGGCAACCCACTCCAGTATTTTTGCCTAGAGAATCCCATGGAGAGGAGCCTGGTGGGCTACAGTCCATGGGGTCACAAAGAGTTAGACACGACTGAAGCGACTTAGCACGCATGAAATTTTAAGCAACTTCTGCCAAGGGATTCGAATTTCCTAGAATGATCTAAAGTAGCCCTTCCCAATCCATTCCCAAGCCCTAATAACCTAAGGCATCCATTGTATTCAAAGAACTGACTTCTCTCCTTTGCATCTAGACAGGAACTTCCTATGTACCATCCATGACAGAACTGAGAAAATAGTCAAATCATATCTTAAAACTCCAATTCAGAAAGGCTGACTTAACAAACTTAATACTCAGCACTCTCTGCACTTCATCTCTTTACAGTCATTTGCGGTTCTTACAAGCCACAGAAATATGCAATGCTAACATAAATTGAGTAGACATCCGCTTCTATCAATTTATTAAAGACTTACTGATCTCCTTTAAACTAAATATTACATATAGCTTTATTTGCCATGTAGTTTTTGCTGGGTTTTTGTTTGTTCACAACGTATTCAAAACTTCCATAGTGGCTGAGATAATGACAGCACCAGTCAAAAAAAAAAATAATAAGTTGTATAGTTTAAGTATTTAGAAACTGCTCTCAGGTACTGTGAGATATACCAAATTAGTAATTCAAATAGTATCACTGAGAATTGAGTTTTTAAATTGAAATATAGTTGATTTACAGTATTATATTAGTTTCAGGTGTTCAGCATAGTGATTCGGTACGGTTACAGATAACACTCCATTAAAAGTTATTACAAGATAATGGCTATAATTCCCTGTGCTACACCATATATCCTTGTTGTTTATCTATTGATACGTAGTAGTTTTGATAGCTAAAATAAAAAACACAATAGAAAGAATGGAGAGCAGACTGATACAGAAGAACACTTAAGTGATCTAGAAGACAGAATAATGAAAACCACTCAATCACAACAGCAGATCTTTTTTAAATGAGCAATCTAAGAGGTCTCTGGAATAACACTAGGCATTTCAAAATTCACATTATAGAGGTTCCAGAAGGAGGAGGAGGAAAGGGATTGAAATTATATTTTAAAAAATTATGACTGAAAATCCCCTTCATGGATTACACCTTGTTGTGGTGAAGGGGCTTGCTAACTCAATGAAGCCCAAACAGACCCACACCCAGACATATCATAATTAAAATGGCATAAGTTGATAAAGAGAGATTTCTAAAGGCAGCAAAAGTGAAACAAAGAGTCTTATATAAGGGAATCCCCATAAGGCTATCAAATGATTTCTTGGGAGAACTGAGATTTTTAAGTATATTTGAAAAAAGGAGGTAAAAATTAACAAGTTTAAGTAAACACTCTATAGTTCTGAGTTGGAATTGGAAGTACCTACATAAACCCATGATGTAGTTAAGAGAAAAAAAAAAATTATCTCTATCTTTGTCCACTAAAAAAGGCCTGGAAACAAAGACCAACTCAGTATCAATGGGCATGTTTAGCACCTACGTTACAATCTCTAAATACCATTTCCCATTAAAATGAATCAGAGTTCCTTGGTGAACTAGCTAATTCTATAAGTTGGGCAGGAAATTTTCATGATGAACCAGAAACATCTTGTTATACAAAAGAGGAGGAAGCTGTTATCAAAGACTACTAGAATCAATGTCAAAAGGACTCAGGAGTAAACCAGAAAAGGTATCACAGATCACAAATGGGCCAGTTTGAAGATGAACTAGGACAACTACACAAAGACTGAAACACATCAAATATGCGAACATTCCTGAGTTCTTAACAACACTTTAAAAAGGCAAGAATAAACAAACGGTCACTTTTGGAAAGTGAATGAAAACCAACTTTTGTTGCTGTTGTTCTTTTTAATTCATTACGGTGAAATACACATAACATGAAATGTACCACTTAAACATTTTAAAATGTACAGCTCAGTGGCATTAAGTACATCACACTGTTGAACAACCATCAGCACCATCCATCTCCAGAACTTCCTCACCTTCCCAAATTGAAACTCTGTGCCCATTAAACACTAACTCCCCATTCCTTCTTCCCCTCAGTCTCTCTCAATCCCATTATTTTGAACTGGAAAATAAAGGTTAAAAATGAAGCATTTAGCCTGCTTTTCCCATAAGATCTGCATCTCAGGGTTAAAAAGAGAGAGAGAGGTTACTTTTTTTTTAGAAGTACTCCAGATAATAAATCAAGAAGAAATGTTAAAATTAAGTGTCACCAGGACTCCCCTGGTGATCCAATATTTGGGAGTTCACTTGCCAGTGCAGGGGATACAGGTCTAATTCCTGGTCAGGGAAGACCTTACATGCTGCAGAGCAACGAAAGCCACGCATTGCAGCTACTGAGCCTATGCTCTGCAACGAGAGCAGCCTCCGCAACAAGAAGCCCACACACCGCAGCAGAGAATGACCCTGCTCGCTGCAAGCAGAGGAAGCCCAGTGCAGCAATGAAGATGCAGCGCGGCCGAAAATAATAAAACATTGATTCAAAAACAAAGTTCTTAAAAAAAGTATCATTTTGTAAGCTCCAATCAATTAATAAATTAAGACAATGGCTACCTAATGGCTGATGACATCACAAAAGAAAACATTTTACTTCTGACACTTGGGGCTTTCCTCATGGTCCTGTGGCTAAGACTCCATGCTCCCAATGCAGGAGGCCTGAGTTCGATCCCTGGTCAAAGAACTAGATCCCACATGCTGTAACTAAGCGTTCACACGCCATTGCCACAACTAAAAGATTCCCCATGCAGCAACCAAGACCCACTGTAGGCAAATAAACAAATGAAAACAAATAAATATATTTTAAAAATAAAGTACAAAGTGCCTGTCCTAGAGAATCTAAATGATACTCTTGCCCACATGTGCCCACTGTTTATTAAATATAATCATTGAAGTCCTAAGAGATTTTATTTTTTAAAGAGTTCTATGGGTAGATAAGTTTGGCAATCATTGATTTATATAAATTTAATCTGATTCTCTTGGTGTAAAGTACAAACTGAAACTGCCAAGGATAAGTATCACACAAACATGTACCACAAGAACAGCAAAATGACCTGACTGGATCAAGACTAGAGCTAATTCCTAAATGTATAAGAAATGAAGGAGCACCAGAACATGTTTAATGACACCATGGAGATATAATCAGCAAAATACAAACAATGAGGAAAGCTAGGGAAAATGATCTGATTTTTCAATAAAAAGCAAACAGATAACGAAAGAAAATTTTAAAAGAAAGATAGAAAACCTAAGTATCAGAAGAGACTCAATATCAAACAATTATAACATATAAATCTTATTTTGACCTTCATTCAGCAAATGATCCACATAAATATAAAACTTGTAAGAAAACTGAAGTAATATAACCCTAAGTGGTTATGATGTTAAAGAATTAATTATTTTTAGGTAATGATTAAATACTAATATTATATTTTAAAAGTCCTTAGAGAAGTATCTTTAGAGATTCAAGATTCAGATGTCTTAGATTTTTTTCAAAATAATCAGGGGTAAGGACATAAAAGAAACAAAAAAGGGTCATAAATTGATCATTGTTAAAACTGGGCAATAGAAAAAAGAATTTACTGTAATGTTTTATCCACTTTTTGCATATGTTTGGAAGTTTTTGTAACAATTTTTTTTTTTTTAAGGAAGAAAACTAAAACCCCAAATACAATTCTTGGGTCTGGTGCATAATTCAGATTAGCGTTAGTCAAGTAACAGCTTTTATTACAATTAAGAAACTAATGATCTTCAATAATTCAACTAAAAACAATTGAAATTCATGCTTTTCTTCTGCTATCCATGAAAATGATTTTCAGGACCAATTAAATTTCAAATGACTGTGACTTTTCAGGGTGATATAAAGCTTGGTAAATCTTACTGCCATATTTGTCACGCTTGGCATAGTACTCCTATTAAAGATGTTCTTATAGGGCAATGTTGGTTAAACAATTTAAATAATTTCAATTTTAAAATTTCTAAAGATATTGGACAAATCTTCACTCAAGCTTTCTTCTTTCAAAGGTTGAAAGTGAAAAAAGTGTTAGTTGCTCAGTTGTGTCCAACTCTTTGTGACCCCATGGACTGTAGCCCACCAGGCTTCTCTGTCTATGGGATTCTCTAGGCAAGAATACTGGAGTGGTTTGCCATGCCCTCCTCCAGGGGATTTTCGAGACTCAGATATCCATCCTGTATCTCTATGTCTCCTACATTGGCAGGCAAGTTCTTTACCAATAACACCACTTGGTAAGCCCTTGATAAGATGTAACATGAATGTGTTAGTTGCTCAGTTATGTCCAACTCTGTGATGCCATGTAGTGTAGCCTGCCAGGCTCCTCTTTCCATGGAATTCTCTAGGCAAGAATACTGGATCGGGTTGCCATTTCCTTCTCCATGGGATCTCAACCTGGGAATCAAGCCCCAGTCTCCTGCATTGCAGGGGGATGCTTTAACGACCAAATGAAAATGTTTCTGCCTTCTTTAAAATTGTTGTTGAAGATAACACCCTTTACATTTCCTGGAGCTCTTTATGCTGCTGCTGCTAAGTCGCTTTAGTTGTGTCTGACTCTCTGCGACCCCATAGATGGCAGCCCACCAGGCTCCTCTGTCCCTGGGATTCTCCAGGCAAGAATACTGGAGTAGGTTGCCATTTCCTTCTCCAAGGGAGCTCTTCACACATGTTACAAATCAAAAGTTTTTTTATAACTCATTTTCAGAAAAAGTTTTTCTTTTAAGGTGGTATAAATCTTTTTAGTCATTCAATAAATAGTATAATGAATTTCCTGCCTTTTTTTTGTTGTTGTTGTTCTAGCCTTCCAGGAAACTCAAAGATAAATTTAGTTACTACTCTGTTTTTTAAGTGTCCCCTGCTTCCATTTTACATGATTTATAAATGTTTATATGAGCCACTATAAAAATGTACCCCTCAGAATGAGTAAAAACATGTCATTGATGCACACATCTCCAAAACAGGCCTGCAGCTTCTAGTTTTCCCAGAAGCATGTTCTTTTTATTCAAAATTACACCAATAATGATATCTTATGTGAAATGTGAAAATGTCTTCAACAACTATAAATGTAATAGGAAAATACTACTGTAGAAGAACATTAAAACTGGAAAAACTAGGGATGGAGTTAAGCCTTATTAAATACTTCAACTTTTCTATCATATTTCAAAGAGCTATTTCTCACCTCTTACCTTTAAAAAATTAATATGTGTTGAAGGAATTGGCCTTTGCTATACATAATTATTTGAAAACATTTTATATCCAGCTTATACTCTTTGTTTCAACAGAAAATGTTATGCAAGCTTCACATTTCAGCATTAATATAAGATTTCCCAGAATCATGAGTATAAACATTTTCTTTCAGATCCTAATTATTCAACAAAGTGTAACTGGATCAATGACTTCAAATAACCACTACTGTCACTGTCATTTGACTACCAACCACATCTCCTGGGGAGGAGGAGAATAAACAGTCCCACAATATGTATATTATAAAGATCATTTCTAGAGCGGACCTCTGGAGCAAAGTTTGGGATCAGCACTAATGCCCATCTACCTTACAAGCTAACTGAATCTCATCAGGATTTTTCTTCATAAAAATGTATTTTAGAAATTATTATTTGAGCTGAATGTTAATAATATGAGCAGAATCTTTTGTGTTGTATTTGAAATGAATAATAATATTTTCAAATTATCCTGTTATGCTAACCTATGAATATTGTGTTTCTCTTGAGAATGTACTAATTTTATAGCAGATTTCAAGGGCCATACGTTCCTGGAAGATATGACCAGGCACTTCTCCCTGATGGATTTATTTCTTCTTTTTCCATATTCTTAGAGCCCTTGTCATTTCCCTCATTTTCTAGCATTTATTCAAACCTTTCCACGTGGCTTTACTTGGCTATTGTGAGGGAAAAGACAATATAATCTGGTGGTTAAGGACAAGGGCTTTAGAAACCCAGATGGGTTCTGCTTTCTACCTGTGTCACTTGGTACATGGCTTCTAATAAACCTGGGCATTAGTATCTTCATTTATGAAATTAGGATGATACCCACCTTGCAGGCATGTTACAAAGATTCTACGGTAATATGTATGAAGAGCTTGATATAGTGTCAGGATGACAATTATTTCAGCATTTTGGTTACATTTTTGCTGAGAACCAAATATGCAACTTTCTGGCCCAAACTGTGCTGTAAAAGAGAAGGATAAGGCATCAGCAGAAAATTCCCAGGACTGGAAGTTATGGACCGTCTTCTACCCTGGTGACTGAGCATCTAGTCAGGGCTACAAAGCACCATGCAAGTAGTTGGGGACATAGAGGAGCATAAGGAATGGTCACTGCCTTTAAGGAGCTTACAGCCTTTTAGACACAAAATGCCACAAATTAAAAAGAAAGCAGGATAGAAACAAAACGGGGAGAAGAGACAAATCTCCCTTGCAGGAAAATTCCCAGTAATTGATGTAGCTACTCAGCCCTCAAGGAGGCTGATAACTCCTTACTACTTAAGGATACACATCCTCCCAAAAAGGACAATATGGAAAGGGGGAACAAAAGAGTAGCTTTACCATAGAGAAACCTGACAAACACTGCCTCAGCCAGATGACCAAGGTCAACATCAACAGTGATAAGTCACGCTGATACTATGTAACCTTGATATGATGTGATGTATTATGTTACCCCTGTGGTCCTCCTTTCTGAAACACATAACCCCAGTCTAATGGTGAGAAACACATCAGACAAATCCCAACTGAGGAACACTGTACAAAATACCTGACCAGTACTTTTCAAAGATGTTGAGGTCATCGAGGTCATCAAAATAAAGAACACTGAGAAAGTGTCACAGCGCAGAGCAGTCTAAGAAGACAAGCTGACTAAATGCAAGGTGGTGTCCTGGATAGGATCCTGGAAGAGAAAAAGGACATTAGATAAAAACTAAGGAAATCTGTGTAAAATAGCGATTTCAATTAATGTTAATGCATTAGCATTGGTTCAGGAATTGTGACAGCTGTACCATACTGATGTTAGATGTTAATAACAGGAGAAACTGAGGGTGTGGCATATAGGAACTCTACTATCTTATCAATTTTTCTATAAACCTAAAGCTGTTCAAAAGCCTAAATGTGTAGGGTGTTGGTCAGGACTGACTGATATCCCTTTTAAAAATGAAAACAAAATACCAACAAGAAGAACATAAAAACTTCAGGGTAAGAGCAGATTCATACTTAGGTAAAAACAAAACAGAGCAGACCTATAACCTAGAGGTTATCTATGTAGACGATGAGCCAAATCCACTCAGAGATCCATCTGATGCTCATCTTCAGCAGCATCCTAAAGCCTGAAGATGCCATCTAGGATATCAGTTTCTGAGGCAGCCCACTCCCTTCTCAATGCCAACCCATTCTGTGATCAGAGAGCATATGCAGGAAAAACTGCTTTTGAAAATGAGTTTTCAACCTTTCTGTTAAGGGTTGTTTTCAAACAACCATCAGGCCAGAAGATGCTTTCATGTTTTATTAGGGAAACACAGCAGGCACATTTAAGGTGGAATTGCAATGAGATCCAACCAGTCTATCCTAAAGGAAATCAGTCCTGAATATTCATTGGAAGGACTGATGCTGAAGCTAAAACTCCAATACTTTGGCCACCTGATGCAAAGAGCTGACTCATTGGAAAAGACCCTGATACTGGGAAGGACTGAAGGGAGGAGGAGAAGGGGATGACAGAGGATGAGATGGTTGGATGGCATCACTGACTCAATTAACATGAGTTTGAATAAACTGCGGGAGTTGGTGATGGACAGGGAGGCCTGGCGTGCTGAGGTCGCAAAGAGTCAAACATGACTGAGCAACTGAACTCAACTGTAATGAAAAGATAATGAAAGAAGAATGAAAAATTAGAACTAGTAACTTAACCTCTAACATGGACCTAAGTATTATTCGCTCTGAGCAGTACATTAGAATCACCTGGAGAACTTTAAAAACTCCTCAGGCCCTGGCCCTGGCTCAAATCAATTAGACTCTCTGGGGTGGGGCCCAGGCTTTAGTACTTTTTAAAGCTCCCCAGGTGATTGCATTGTGCAGCCCAGTTAGGAATCCTCTGCTCTACAGGGAGTTAGTCTAAACTTTGAAAATCAAATACTCTTAAAAAGCTGGATTAAACCAGCCATCCTAGGAGTACAAAACCCTGAGATATTACTCAGTTGAATATAAAACTATAATTTTAACAATTTGTCTTTTTAAGTCAAAAGTGCACAGATTTGACTTTCCCTCTTCAGATATTTCCACAGCAGAAACAATTACCTCTTAAGTTCAGATCTTTTTCTTCCCCCTCAGTATACTTAAGGTAAGCATGAGGTACAAACTAACTGAGAATAAGAAATCTCATCTCCATTCCCCCACCCTCTGTGGTTGGCCTTTCAAAATAGAAAAATAAAGACTTCTCTTAAATGTTTCAAAACAAAATAATTAAGATGTATCTCTGGGTAAATAACCCATGAAACCCAATGAGGTATTTCCTCTATTTTTTAGTAGTCACAGACTCAGGATCTGTCATGAAAATAGTTGCATAGTTCTGACTCTGCCAAATGGCTCAGTGACATTACATCAGAGGAGGGCCGCGCCCTGTAGGAGTTCTGAATAGCATGCATCTTTCAGCCACGTGCGTACTGCCTGCTGAGCTGTGGAGTGGTAGCCTTTTTCCAAGATGTGAACTCTTCCTAAATAGATAAAACAGCATTATGACAATTTGCCCAGCCTAATTGGAGGAGGTTATCCAAACCTGACTGAGGATGCTCAACAAACAAGATAAAGACAGCTTTAACTGTCCTGAAGGTTTAAAATTCCTCCCAAAGTATCAGTGGCAGTGGCTAGAAGCTGGGTTTCTAAGAAAAGGGTAGCTCTTTCTACCATGAGAGGGATTAAATCTTTAAGGCAGCCTCTTTTTCTCCAAAAGGCATTTCGATAGTAAAGGGGAATGAAATTAACCCTCCCTCATCCCTCACCTGGTTCAATACTGGCTCATTTCAGATGGAAAGGACCACTGTAAAACCACTACAGCACTTGGCTTCCAGGTGGTGGTGGTATGTTTGTTTCCGAGGAATAGGAATACTATTCAGCAATAAAAAGGAAGGAAATAGGCATACCTGCTATACATGAAGGAAACTCAAAAACATTCTGCTTAGTAAAAGCAGCCACATATTGTATCATCCATTTATATGAAACACCAATAAAAGGCAGATCTTTAGAGACAGGAAGTAGGTTGGTGTTGCCTAGGGCTGAGGGTGGGAGAGAGGATTGGTGGCCAACAGTCTGAAGGGGCCCTTTTGGGGGTGCTGGGAGTGGTCGAAAACAGGATTGCGGTGATGGTCGTGTAACTCTGTATGTAAACTTTTTAAAAATGGTGGGAATTACTGGAAAGGGATGGATTTTATGATACAAAAATTACTGATTGTTCTTTAAACCTAAAGAAAGTCCTATTCTTTGGGTTAAAAAAAAAAAAAACAACGAAACCGTGCCACCTCTCCTGGATGTGGGAGTGGGTTCCCCAGGGGTCATGCAAGTCATTTGTCTGTCACTTATGCTCCCCGTGAATTCTACTTTCTCCCGTTTCTTCACGTAAAAAGTCATCACGGTGAGAGAAATACAGGGTGTTAAGCACGTTCACAAATCTTAAATTTATGCAACCACAGCAGAGACCAGGTCCGCGAATTTGAAAGGCAGTCAAACACAAACGCTTCCTATTCTGGAAAAGAAGAAAAAGCTAATGTGATGCAGAGTCCGGACTCCACGGGACAGTAGTAGATGGAGCCGCCGAAGAAAAACCGACTCCGGCAGAAGCCACGTCGGGAAACCAACTCGGGAGGCTGGATCCCTAAACCCGAAAGATAACCAGTCCGTGGACGGGGTTTCTCACGAATACGGGGCACGCGTGATCACACCCAGGTTGGCCTGACTTTTAGAAGTACAAAGTAGCAACTTTGCTGCCACCGGGAGCACGAAGTTGGGAAGTTTGTTTCCGAGGCCGCGCGTGTACCTGGCTTTCCTGGGGCCCAAGGCCTCCGCGTTCGCGGCGCCGCCGCTCCCGCCGCGGGGACGGTGCGTGGGGACCACTCCTCCCCAGGCCCGAGAGAGACGCCGGCTCCCTCGAGCCCTGGTGGGGTCGCCACACGTCGCGCAACCTCCCTGCCGGAGCGCGGTGCCGCCGCCGTCCCACACGCGTTCCGAAGGGCCTGAGGTCCCTGGGCCTCCCCGCTGCTCCCACGAGGTCCCCGGGCCTCCCAGCCCACCCCCCGGGATGGACGCGGCGTCCAGGTGGCCGAGCCCCGCGCCGCGGGGGTGGCGCCTTGGTGCTGCTTCACCCCGGGGCGGGGCAGGGAAGAGGCGGGGGTGCGGGCGGAGCTGGATGGCCGCCACCCGGCCCCCGGGGACCCGCTCGCACCCGCTCCCCGCGCGCCCCCCGCACAGTGCTCATGCGCGCCGCGCAGCCTTTATAGCCGCGCGGGAGCCGCGCTTTCCGCACTCGGGCGCAGCCGGGCGGATCCGACTCAGGTGCAGAGCCTTCGGCGTCCGGCGTGGGCTTGAGGGTCCCTGCCGCCAGCCAGTTCTCTCTCCCCTCTGTCGCTCGCAGCCTGTCTGTCTTCATAGCGCACACTCCTCCTGGTCCGGGGTTGCACTTCGATTCTGGGTTTGGCTCGGTTTGCAGCCCGAGCGTCGCCTCCAGCTAGAGAAGGGGGCACGAGCTCCCGGGCAGCGGGCCTCTCCCTTTCCTTGGTCGCCCCTGGGTTTCCGACGAGTGCGGTGAGAGGTTGGGGTGGGGGGCGGATCCCGCAGACGCGGGCGGGCTCGGCGGGGGTGGGGACGCAGGGGTCTCGGTTGCATTCTCCGTCTCTCCCAGGTCCGAGTAGCCCCTCTTCCACCAACCATGTGGGCATCCTGGATCCCGGTTCTCTGCCTCGGTGGGTACGCGCCCCTCCCCGCCCCCTTCCCCTCGCACCGAGCGAGGTGGAAGCTGGAGTCAGCCCTCGCGCTGTCCTCTCTCCGCAGGTGTCTGTCTGCTGCTGCCGCCGGAGCCTGTAGGCAGCGAGGGAGCCGGTGAGTTGCGGGTCCCGGCTCGCGGAGCAAGGCTTCGTCCGGGTGGTGGGATGGCCTGCGGGCGGGCTCGTGGAATCGCGCTCAGATGGAGCCGCTGGGCCAAGGCCAGGTACCGGAGCGTCAGGGCGCGAGGGCTGGCACTGCTGCCTGGCTCACCCCATTCATACCCACAGCCTGTCTACTCCAGCTTCCCCGTTTGTCGCTTGCGAAGGAGCTCCTGGGGTCCGATGGGGACAGTCTTCGCAAGGTGCAGAGAAGGAAGCCTCCCACATTCCCCTCCCCCAGCAAGCCGAGCCGACTGTCAAGGCTAGCGGTATTCGTTGAGCCCCACCGAGGGAAACACTAGTCCCGGGTGTTTCGCAGCGTTTGGAATCAGGGAGAAGCCTTCAGACTGTCAGAGGGGACAGAGAGAGAGAGACAGAGAGGTTTTGGGCTTAAGAGACACTTACGTCGTTGTCCCATCTCGTTTGACCCTCTTCCTGTGTTTCCAGGAATGACTCCCTATAAAAGCATCTATGGGCTCATTTCACGTTCGAGAGAATCTGAAAAGTTTGTTTCCCATCTAGAAGTCCGAGTAAGGGTGTGTGGTTCAGTGTATTTTATAAAATGTAAAAAGCAGACTCTCTTTTCAAAATCTATCCTTTATTTCCCTTGAAAGGAGAAATGAAGGTAAGTATTGCAGAGGACTGTATTCAGCGCCCCCTGACACACACACACACTAAAATCAGAGCTGGCAGCTGAAGGCTGAGCCTCTCTGGTGCGTCCGAAACTGGGAGGTAGGATTGAGGCTGTTTGGTAACAGGCATGAAGCACACAGTATGAGGCTGCTGGTTTGGGTAAGGATTTTAACTGGCCCAGCAATCTAGAGTATTTCAGAGCATTCATAGTCAGCATTGTACTTTTCATGGAGTCCTGCCTTCCCTTCCATGGACGTATACAGTCCAGGGTACAGCTAGGCACACAGAGCTCTTAGAAGAGGCTCCTTGTTAGAGGTGGGATACTCAGTTGGGCAGTATGACCAGATAGCATTACTATCTCGGGGGGAAAAAAAAATAAGCATTTTTTCTGAAATTATTAACATCTGTTTCAAAAAGATTTGGATAGCCACAATTTCCAGTGTTTAGAAAATAGTATTTAATAACAATATTTAATAATTCATCAGCAAACTGATGAATTAATATGTTTATTAAGGTATCTTGTTACATGTTGCCAAGGGCTTGTCTCTAACATCTTTTGTAGTAGTAACTGCAATTATTCATCAAGTTGATCATGTAAAACCTCAGTATTAGCGCAGGCAGATTCTGTACTGTCTGAGCTGCTGGGGAAGCCCTCAGTATTAACAGTATCTTCTAAAACTGCATTCACTGCATGATATCTCTCCCTGCACAGATTTGGGGCAGAAATAAGCTGGTTCAATTCAGATAAAAATGCTCTGTTCTGAAGGGGTCTAACTTCTCTGTTTACTGCCCTGCAGGAGAGGTAGAATTTTCCTTGAGCTGTGTGACCTTGGGCAAGTTAACCTCATGGCTTTATTTATTTCAGCAAAAATGAATGGTTGAGCTAAATGGTATTCTTTAAAGTGAAGCATCTTTTGACTGATTTGCTTAAATTAAAATATAATTTTAATGCACGGCACTTGACAAAAACTGATATAAATGGCACTCCGAAGGAAAGGATGACTTCAATTTGTGTGTGTCATGAAAATGTTCCTCAGAGGTTCAACCCAGATTTAATATCTTCACCTCAGGCAATTATGTACACAATTATAATCAGAGTTGAGATTCTTGTATTTCTAGAATGAATTAATAAATGGCCAATGACTAACATTATTTTCTAGTTCTCATATATTTCCAAACTAATAAGAACTGAGAAAATTCTCCCATTAGACTTTATAGTGACTGAGGACTAGATTAACTGGAAAACTTATTTTTGGCTTGCTAAAATCTGGAATGGAGGAAACCATACCTAAGTCAATATTCTTAACAAAAAGTGTAGAAATTAGGAAAGTAAAATTTTAATCTCACATCCTAGTTCCCCCACCACTACTCAAAAAGTCCTCAGAATGGTTATTACATTCTTTCCTTTCTCTTCAGTTCCCATCGCTATCACATGCTTTACCAGAGGCCTGGACATCAGGAAAGAAAAAGCAGATGTCCTCTGCCCAGGCGGCTGCCCTCTGGAAGAGTTCTCCGTGTTTGGGCACATAGTGTACGCGTCTGTATCAAGCATATGTGGCGCCGCTGTCCACAGGTAAGCCCGGATACACCAAGGGGAGAGGAAAACAAGTGTAATTATTTCCTTTCCCTCATTAGCCATCTGGACACCCCCTCTCACCTATTCTTTATTTTGGTGCCAATCTTGGCCATAGAAGATGGGTACACTTTTAAGATTTTCCTGGATCTCCTTGAATCACCAACTACATAAGGGAAGCTTTCTGAATAAAGGCAAATTGCATTATTTTTTGATAGCTTGCTTCCTGTGATTCTAAAACACTCCTAGGGCTTCCCTGGTGGCTCAGATGGTAAAGAATCTGCCTCCAATGCAGGAAATCTGGGTTCAGTCCTTGGGTTGGGAAGATCCCCATGGAGGAGGAAATGGCAACCTACTCCAGTATTCTTGCCTGGAGAATCCCATTGACAGAGGAGCCTGGTGGCTACAGTTCATGGGGTCGCAGTGTCGGACACGACTGAGCGGCTAAGCACAGGAAAGATTCCTAACCATGTACTCTATTACTGAGTTTTTACCATACAGCAGTCATTATTTTAACTTCCAAGACAATGGTACAGCTATACAAGGTAGGTTCACTTTTACCCCATTTTACAGACGAGGAAATTGGATTCAGAGAGTTGTCAAGTATCTAGCCCAAGGTTACTATTGTTAGCAAGTGCCAGAGCTGGGACTGAAAGCCCAGGTCTGCCTCCAGAGCCCATATTCATCACCACTCTGCTATCCTGCAAGAGAATGGCCAGGATGACACTTCTTTTCAATGAAGTCCAAGGACAGGTAGTTAAGTATTTTGGAAAACTAAGAAAATCATTCTACCCTCTTAACTCTGATCCTCTGAGCTATATATAGGGAAGAGGATACTGCAAGTGTGTATTTACTAACACTAAAGAAGTTTAACGGCACCAAACTATTTCCCTGGGCAGATTTTGTACCTCTGGACTTTTTCAAAAAGGTTGACAGTTTTTGAAAAGGTTGATGGCTTCCCTGCTGCACTGTTTTCTTGACTAGTCAGAGCAATAGATGCAACATAGCAGTATAAAGTCAGTCCAATGCCCCTGCAAAAGTGTGGATAGAATCTCAGCTGCTATTCTTGTGTTGCAGGGGGGTAATTGGCAACTCAGGGGGACCTGTGAGAATCTATAGCCTGCCAGGTCGAGAAAACTATTCCTCAGTAGTTGCCAATGGCATCCAGTCTCAGACGCTTTCCAGATGGTCCACTTCTTTCACAGTGACAAGTAGGTACAATTAAATTGTTCTTACTTTTGCATGAATATTTTCTCCCTAAACCCCAAGAATGTTTTCTGCTTTTCTCAGCTCAAACTCTTTGACTCTGATGGAAAAACTTGTGATCAAGCATGGAGAGGTCAACTATGAGTTAAGGTCAGGGGATATGAAGGGTCAGGGACACACTCAAACCAAACTTGGGCTAATGGAGGGAAAAATCATCTCACTGCCAGAAGATGGCAATAGAAACTTGAATCGCCTGCAGTCAGGATGCCCTGACATTTAACAAATAACCCTAAAAAAAGAATGAGCGTGAATTCATTTTATGAATACCTCTTAAAAATATGATACAGTAGATTCATTTTGGTTCTTTGAAACTAGATGCAGCAACTACTCCTGCAATTGCACCACTCTATTACATTTATCATCCTATAGAACTCTACATTATTCATTATTCTTTGATGGTAAAGAAGGAAGAAGGAAAACATAGTCTTCTTTTTATTTTAACAGAAGGCAAAAGTGGTACCCAGGAAGCCACAGGGCAAGCAGTGTCCACAGCACATCCAGCAACAGGTATGAAATACAGAACCTGTCTCCTAGTTGCCTGGCACAGCATTGGGAAGTTATAAATAAGTGTTATTGATAGAAGCTCTCCTTCTTTTTAAAATACTGATATATTAAATAAACACAAAGCAAGTGTCTTTACTGGTATATTGAGTAGCGAAACTTTCAGTATTATATTTCAAATTCCTTATCCTTTATTTTCATTGGTAAACTCTGGTACCAAATGTTCTCTTGAAGTCCTACTGTTTCTCCCTGATTTGATAAACTATACCTGGAAACTGGCCTAAGTATCTTGAACTTCTCATTCCATTTGTCATATAAAAAATAAATGAGTGCATGTCTATCTTAAAAATAGCCAAGGATCGTCCTTTCAAAGACTGTGGCAATTTAAAGTCAAAGAAACTAAGAACATTAGAATCTAACTCTGAGTTTCCAATCCTGCCTCAATTGTGGGTTTGGGATATCAAAGTCATGGATTGGGGGCACATTAAATATGGTAGGTCTGTAGGTCTACTACAGTCCTAACTTCTTTTTGGAGGCATTACTTCCCTATTCCAGAAAATCAGGAAATTGAGTTTTTTTTAAAAAGTTTTTTCAAGAATGCCACTCCTTATCATGAGCTTTTTCCATGTGGGTTTCCTTCTGTGGAACTGTCTTCCTGTTGATAATGCCAAATGCTTCTTTTGTTTTAGGTAAACGACTAAAGAAAACACCGGAGAAGAAAACTGGCAATAAGGGTAAGAGTCTGGATATCCATTTGGGAATATAACATTTTTTCTCTCTCCTTTCTTCTTCTTGAAACTGCTAATGGAAAGATTTGTTTGGGTGTTCACAGACTGTAAAGCAGACATTGCATTTCTGATCGATGGGAGTTTTAATATTGGGCAACGCCGATTTAATCTACAGAAGAATTTTGTGGGGAAAGTGGCTCTAATGTTGGGAATTGGAACCGAAGGACCACACGTGGGCCTTGTTCAAGCCAGGTACCACCCTTGAGAAAATGGAAGGAGACTTCAATGATGTCTTGAATGACAACAAATGATCCCTTTAGCGGGTACATTCATTTCAGTTTGGTATAAACATACCGAGTTGCAGACAGTCTGGATTCTCAAACTGTAAAGTCAGAATCTAAGACTGCCTGAGCAGACTGGTAAGTGCTTCCTATTTTGGAATAAAAGGATTTAGAGAATTACGTGCTACCATTTGGGACCAGAAGGCAGGCTAAAGTCTTACTGCTTATACAGATTACCTCTGCACATCTACTTTGCTCAATTCCTAGTTTCTCTTCACTGAAGGAGGAAGTTGTGATTATTTCTCTTCCCTATCCTGTTGCTACTCTTTTTTAGCTCTTTCCATATTCCCTTGATTGGCAATCCGAAGCTTAATCTTTTATTTTTTAATAATATATACTGATGTCTTTTAGGATTATAATATGCTTATTAGAGAAAGCTTGAACAACATATAAAACACACAAAAAACAAATTTCCTAAATATACCCCTCAGAGATAATCAATATAAAATGTTGTATTTCCTTTCAGTATTTTAAGAAAATATTTGATTATACTTACGTGCATTTCTTTTTCAAAAGCTGATTATAAACCTGCTTTTTTATCCTTCAGTATTTTGAACATTTCATATCACAAATACTCTTCGAAAAACGAGTATGTTCCTTAGCATGATTTATTTAACCATTCTGTTGTTTTTTCACACTTGTCCTGTGCTGACATCCTGTGTCATCTTTGTGGCATCTCTGAGGAGTTCATTAGGCTACATTCCCAGAAGTGAGATTGGGTCGAAGGGTTGTGACATTTTTAAGGCTTCTGATAGAAACAGTTAAATTGTTTTCTAAAAAATTGATTCAGTTTAAACTACTCTCAGCAGTGTGTAAGGGTGTCATTAGTATTACAAATATTTATATTTCATTTGTTCTTATTTTTTACAATTGGTTCTTAGATAGAATTTTTTTAACTTGTGGTGTTTTTCTGGCCATACTATGCGGCATGTGGGATCTTAGGTCCTCAACCAGTGACTGAACCTACAGCCCTTGAAGTGGAAGCTGAGAGTCTTAATTGCTGGATCGCCAGGGGAGTCCCCTAGATAGAATTCTTTCAGTGTGAGAATCTTTGCTTTTGTTGTTTTTTATACATAATTTAACCACTGTCCCCCCCAGCCCCCCCAAAATTGAGCTTATTCCATTCATGATATCAATTTATAACTTTAGACAAATGTTTCTTTGATATGTATGCTAATTCTACCATCTTTTCTACAATGCTTGGATTATAGTAGCTTTAGTGTACATTTTAACATCTCATAGGGCAAATTCCCCTCAATGTTTTTCTCCTAATATTTTTTCTTTGCTGTTTTTACCCAATTGGTTTTTCAAGATAAAAGTCTACACTACTTTGTAGACTCATACAAAGACTAGCTTCTCTAAACTTTCTGCTTTATAATTTTTCTATTTTACGAAGAACATGAAATAGATAAACCATGTCAAGTTTATGTTTAAGTAGAATGAAAGAATGTCTCATTAAGGATGCACAAATAAGACTAAACCACATAAATAATTTGTATAGTTGCAAAGTGACCATAAAAATGAAAAAGTTATTGATTCATGACATCTGATTTTGTGACCTAACATTATACACCAGGTATGCAGAAATCATGCCACCAGAAATGCAGGAATACAATGAGTGCAATACTTGTCCTTCAAAAATCTTGATTTAATGGCAATTGATAATGCTAAGATCTTAAAATATTGCACTGATGAAATTTTGACTTCTTTAAAAACTAAACACAATAAATTATGCTGATTTTACTCAACATGGGTTCTAATAAAGTGTTTATAAAAGCTGAAATTTATACTATGTAAACAGTAAAATTTACTATTAAATCTACTAAAAATATCAAATCTATAAAAATATATGTAATTCTAAGACTGGCAAATGTCAATATCATCTAAGAAAAATTCAGTATTATAATACTTTGTAATTTGTTTGCTTGTAAGTTCCCTCATTTTAAAAATGTTGGCCTTAAGTGTCACTGAAATTGCCTTGTCTGATCTGAAAACTGGGTTAATAGACCCAGATTGTTCAGAGCTTCCAAGGTCCCTCCCTGAAGCAGCCTTAGCCTCACACCCACCTGTGATTCAATTATCTGGTGCCCAACTCTGCAGATTTTCCTTGAGCTCAGAGCCCTGAGCCACTTGGTCCAGGTGCTTCATATAGTTGAGGAGTCAGGCAAACCTGAATTTTAAATGTGGTGGTTTTTTTAGGAGGGGGGGTAAGTTACCTAAATGTTTTGGGCCTCCATTTTTTCATTTATTAATTGGGACAACAATTCCTACCTTGTAGAGTTATGAAGTGAGATTAGACTTGTAGCAGGTATTTAGCATATTACTCAGAATACAATAAACCCTCAAGGTGGCAATTGTTTTTGTTACATTTCTGAAAGAACCCTAAAACTTCAAGTAAAGATGCCATGCCTTAGTTGCCTGTATGCTGTGAACTTAAGAAACTTAGGCATTGTCCAATGTAAGGACTTTAAGAAAGGTACATAATGTTCCTTATCTTTCCAATTCTCTCTGGATAACTTTTTTTTTCTTTTTTTTAACCTAGTGAACATCCTAAAATAGAATTTTACTTGAACAACTTTACATCAGCCAAAGATGTTTTGTTTGCTATAAAGGAAGTAGGTTTCAGAGGGGGTAATTCCAATACAGGTAAGTAGACTTTGGTATCTGGGGAGTGACACAGAGAAGGTTATGAATGATCAGACACATAAGACAGTGTTATGCTATTTTATATAAGCAGATGTGAACCTCTTCCCCCTGGAACTGATCTTGGTTAGGTCTGCACTTGATCATCTATTTAATTTTTAATGGAAAAGGTACCAAAGGGTTTACTGATATTGCTCATTAGAAAAACAAAAACATGACATTGTGACTTCTAATCCTCATATTATAAGCAGATGTCACATTAGAGAAGTACCTGTTTAGAATGTTTTAAAGAAATGAAGATCAACAGACTCATCTAATGAATGCAGATGTGACAGGAAGAATGAGAAAAGAACTCTGGACCTTCTGAGGGGAGACTTCCTGTTCTGAGTCTGTAGTGGTACTAATCAGTCACTAAGGGGCTAGACGGAGAGAACAAGTACAGAAGTGGGAGTCAGTTCTGTTTCTGACTGGTGATCGATGTAAAGAAAGGAAATGTGAGGCTTCTGGGAGGTGATGAGGGATGTAGTGTGGGTTGTGAAGACAAAAAAATAGGGCTGACGGATAATTGAACTTTCCCATCCGATGCATCTGTTACAGAAGTGAACTCCATGTAAGTTAAATTCTTAAACTTCAAAGTATGAAGTTGGTACAGGGACACAGAAATGTCATTTGAGCAGTGGTGCTGTTCCAGTTTGCTTCTTTTTCAAACCTAGGAAAAGCCTTGAAGCATACCGCCCAGAAATTCTTCACTGCGGACACTGGAGTGAGAAAAGGGATTCCCAAAGTGGTGGTGGTATTTATTGATGGCTGGCCTTCTGATGACATCGAGGAAGCAGGCATTGTGGCCAGGGAGTTTGGCGTCAATGTATTTATAGTTTCTGTGGCTAAGCCTATCCCTGAGGAACTGGGAATGGTTCAGGATGTTGCATTTGTTGACAAGGTAAAGAGTTGAGATGTCTTTTACTATAGTAGTGAGTCAGTTTTGGACCTCAAGGGGTAGTGCTGACTGGCCCATTATCTGTATTAACTTTGAACATTCAAGATTTAACATTTTCATAATTTTAAAGAAACAACTTCTAATTCCTTTGGATATCTTTTATGTGTCTCTCCCATTAGGCTGTCTGTCGGAATAACGGCTTCTTCTCTTACCACATGCCCAATTGGTTCGGCACCACAAAATACGTAAAGCCTCTGGTACAGAAGCTCTGCACTCACGAGCAAATGATGTGCAGCAAGACCTGTTATAACTCAGTGAACATTGCCTTTCTGATTGATGGCTCCAGTAGTGTTGGAGAAAGTAATTTCCGCCTCATGCTTGAATTTGTTTCCAACATAGCTAAGACTTTTGAAATCTCAGACATTGGTGCCAAGATAGCTGCAGTACAGTTCACCTATGATCAGCGCAGAGAGTTCAGTTTCACTGACTATAGCACCAAAGAGAATGTCCTAGCTGTTATCAGGAACATCCGCTACATGAGTGGTGGGACAGCTACTGGGGATGCCATTTCCTTTACTGTTAGAAATGTGTTTGGGCCCATGAGAGACAGCCCCAACAAGAACTTCCTGGTAATAGTCACAGATGGGCAGTCCTATGACGACGTTCGAGGGCCTGCTGCTGCTGCACATGATGCAGGTAAGGTCCATGTCCTTTGTATGGAAAGGAAACTGGGAGGGCTTCAGTCCAATTTAGGGGTAAATATAAGCTTCAGTATTTGTTGTATTGAACATCTACAGGATGGCAGTCACTGGTCTACGAGTTTTACCCACTATTAACTGATTTGTCAGAGCAGCCCTACTAAATCTCACTCTATAGATAAGGAAACATATGCAAATCTCACCTAGTTAGTGGTGAGGCCAGTCTTAAAACCCAGGCAGAGTATTAAAACCCCAAGAGATTGGGTGGTTAAGGCTCTGTGCTTCCACAAGGAGCACAGTTCTGATCCCTGCTTGGGGAATTAAGATCCCACATGTTGTGAGATGTGACCCCAAAAAATTAAAGAAAAGAAATAAGATTTTGTAATCCTCTAAAAAAACCAAACCAAAACAAAAAACCCAGGCAATTACAGTTTATCATAGCTTACTATGAATCTATTTGATCATTTATCCTAACTTTTAGTTTTCAATCTGGCATGGATTTTCTAAGATAAACAATAAAGACTAATCCTATTTAATTTCTTTTTTAGAGTCTTCCCTCCCACCCCTGACTTTGAGATAATGAAGTTCTATTATAAAAGGATATAAAAAGTTTTTCTTAACCTAACCTTAACATTACTGTTGGCAAAGACCACTAGTTCATGAAACTAGTGTTTCTGAGATCAAACAGGCCAAGAAAAAGCTGAGATTCCCTTTCCTGGGATAAAAACTGAGTGATTGGGAGTCCAAAAATATTTAAAATACAAAAACACTAACTTTGGAGGAAGGAATGAAGAGTTTTACTCTTTTCTATACTTCTCTTTTTCTCTACTTTATTCCTAATGACATTTCCTACTTCCCTGTGGCTCAACTGGTAAAGAATCCACCTGCAATGCCAGAGACCTGGTTTTGATCTGTGGGTTGGGAAGATCCCCTGGAGAAGGGAGACTACCCACGCCAGTATTCTGCCCCAGAGAATTCCATGGACTGTGTAGTCCATGGGGCCACAGAGTCGGACACAACTGACCAACTTCCACTTCACTTTATACATTTATTAGCACCTCTGCTAATGTACTTGTGTTCTTATATAGGTATTGATAGAAGCTTATTAAGTAGGATGTGAGAATGGATACATGAAATTTTTTATATACATTGGCTTATTTCTATACATCTGGCTTAATGTATTCCTTTGTTGAAGATCTGTTTGCTATCATATTCCTTAAAAGTATAGCTTACTCAATTTATGCTAACAGGATTGGATTTAGGCTAAATAAAGTGAACTAAATAAATTCAAATTTATCCTCCCTATATGATTAACTGAACTTAAGGAAGTTGGGCCACACTATTTTCATGAAACTATTGTTTAGTGATAGTGACGTGAGAGTTAACAAAAGTCAGAAAAATAAGATGGGCCTTCAGGGCTAGGTCACAGTTGTTTTGGTTTAACTGCAATTATGTTCTGGGCCTGACCTAAACAACCTGAACTTGAATATAGAATGAAGAGTGAAGAAAATGGAAGGGGAAAAAATGACTTTTTTGCCAGGGAGAGGGGAAGGATTAGCTGCTGATGATAAATCAGAATTATCTCAAGTAGCTTTTACATCATCTAAACCTGCTTTATTTATATCCTAAGTATTCACAACTTTATATAACGAGGAGGAGGCTGAAGCTTTGGATAGGAGGGGAGTAGCTATTTTAGAAACTGAAAAAAAGTTTATGGGAATTTCACTCAGTAGATATAGATGGTAGTCTCCATTCCATAGGTATTTATTTCTGGATGTTTTCATGTTAATACTTTGGCCATATTACATGGCATGCAGTTTCCCAAACCAGGAACTGAACCTTCACCTCTTGTAGTGGAAGCGTGGTCTTTAACCACTGGATTGCCTGGGGAGTCCCTGGCTGTTTTTATTAGATAACTTTTGCTTTGAGATTAAAGACTTTTTTTTTTTTTTAAACTACTGGCTAGTTTGCTAATGTAACACATACAGAATGAAATGGGAGAAAGTTATCATTCAACAGAGAACTAGTCATCATTCCCCAGATTAGAGCTTTAAAAGACTTACCTCATTTGTATGCCGCATGTTCTGTGTCATTCTTTCTTGCTGTATTATACTGGCCATGACTCCAGTATGACTAACTGAAGTGAGGACACTAGGTAGTCCTTTCTCATGCCAAACTCAAGAGGGGAAGTTTTCACCATTTCACTAAATGTTTGTTCTCATTTTTAGATTATCAGGTAAAGAAAGCTTCCTTCTCTTTCTTACCGAATAATTTGGTACAGGGGATTTACTTTAGGCATTTTAAGGCAGTTTCATGTGCAACTGTGTACTTATGTGTGAAAAATATATACATGTAATTTTATGCTTCCCTTGGTTAGGAAGATCCCCTGGAGAAGGGAATGGCAACCCACTCCAGGATTCTTGCTTGGAGAATCCCCATGGACAGAGGAGCCTGGTGGCCTAGTCCATGGGGTTGCAAAGAGTTGGACATGACTGAGCAACTCATGTTGTAATTTTATGCAACTGTAACTTGGTTTTAATTCACTTAAAAATACTTCCATTGTAGGTATCACCATCTTCTCTGTTGGTGTGGCTTGGGCACCTCTGGATGACCTGAAAGATATGGCCTCTAAACCAAAGGAGTCGCATGCCTTCTTCACAAGAGAATTCACAGGATTAGAACCAATTGTTTCTGATGTGATCAGAGGCATCTGTAGAGATTTCTTAGAATCCCAGCAATAATCGTGACATTTTGACAACTGAAAGAAAAAGTGCAAGGGGATATAATGTATAAGTTGTATTCTAATAATACTGAAATACTACACAGCATACTAAAATCAGAGAAAATATTAAAGATGGCAAAAATGTAAGCAAATAAGCATTCATTTAAAGATACCTTCTAATTACAATTTAAGCTTGATTGTTCAGAACTCTTCATAATCACAATCCTTAGAATCTCAGGAAAGAGGAGACAGTATAGATTATTGAGTTCTATTTTAACATGCATATTAAATGTATAGATATGCAAATTCTATACAGCTCAATAAAAGAACTTGATATTTAGACCCAAAGCAACATTCCTTCTCTAATTATTACATATATAAAGAAAATGAAAGACAAATAGAAAAAAGCTCCTTAACTTAGATATTAAAATATATTTTGACCCAAGTAGATGTCTTAAAGTCAATCAATATAGATTTTACTTAATACCCTAAAGTTACAGATGAAATGGAAGCGATTTAGGTTATCAAGCCTCTTTTGCAGTGTATTTTCATAACTTATAGCAAATATCACACTGAACAAGACAGCAGCATTTGCCTGGTATTTTTCTATTTATATCCTTAATTTTATTGTGTATTGATGTATTTGGCTTGTACTCTAAGTCACCAATGTATTGAAAAAAAATTAAGTTGGTAAAATTTTACTTACCACTTAGAAGCATTTAGCTTTAAAGAAAAGCACATCTTCCAAACAGCTGAACTGCAGGAAAGACTATTTAAGCAATAAAACTGCTAGTGACTTAACGTGCCTGACTTACTATTCTATGTGTCTCTCCCTAGGGCATGGTAAAATTTAACTACTCCATGCGGAAAGACCAACTGAGTTTTTTCTTAAAATCACGTAATAAGACTATTTTTTTTCAATTACTTATTGAATAAACCTTCTGTTCTAGGCATTATTCATAGCCAGTACCAGGTTAAACAGTAGGAAATACTTTTGAGTACTTGGTTCAACAAAGTTCTTTTGTAATGAAAAGTATTTTTACTGTTGTGAAGTTGGTTCCTAAGAACAGCGATCCAAACTCCCTTAATGTAACTCTCATTACCCCACCAAGAACTCTCCCCAGATAGACGTGCTGTCGTATCCTATCCCATCTTCTCTAAGACCGTGTTTTCTATTTCCTCTAACACATACACTGATCTGAAATGGTTTACAACCACCCAAACCAGTTAACCTGGAAAAGATGTTAACTGGTTGGAATATTACTCCAATAAATCTTTCGAATTTAACAATTTTATAGTTTGTGTAAAAGAAATGAAAGGGCTATGTATCAAAGGCAGAAGTGAAATTCTTTGATACTACATAAAAATTTGACAAAAGGGAAAATGCGAAGTCAATGACTCCCCTGACCACCACCGCCTGCCCCTTATAAAGCCACAAATATGACCAATTCATGTAAGAACTTTCATTTAGCAACGGAAAAACAGGTTTAACATTTTTTTCCACAATAGACAACTTTAGGCTGAGAAGACCACTCCTTAAAAAATTTAAACAAATGCCCAGCCTCTAGTCATTAGCTCTTTAAAAAATTTTACGAGGAACAAAAGTTTTGAGGTAACCAGGGGAGCTTATATTTTGACTTGAAGAGCAAGAAGAGAGCATAAATGAACACTTTAAATTACTATCAACTTTTCAGAAGTAAACACAGTCAAGATAAAGCATTAACAACTAAAAAGAGGATTTTTAAAACAATATAATTAAACTTTGCAGGTATGCCTAATATCAATTATGCTAGCCCATTTATAACCTTTAATGTATTAAATGAGACTTTGGTATTCAGTGGATAACTTGGAGAATAAGAAAAAAGTACATAATATGAAGACTATTAAATACTGAAAAAGTTAACATGTGAAAGTCTGTATATAAAAATATTCTTAAACTTTACATATAAATCACCATTTAATAGTCAAATGAATCTACATAATTTCCCATAAATCACAAATGAAAGCACACAAAATGAAAATGATATTCTTTTTGCATCCTTTTAGTCTCTTCGAAATGTTTAATATTGTAGAGAAAATACAACCAAAGTAGAATAAGAAAAACATATACTGATACTGTTTTTATGCATTTCAGTTTTAACACATTCCAAAAATGGTGTTTATGCATTGCCATAATGATAATCATATTTCAGTTAAAACAGTAATCATTGCCTTGGAACAGCTGCCAGAAAACAATACTAAGCTTTGGAAAGCTCGCTCTTAAATTATTTTAAAAACAAAGGAGTGGGGGCGAGAGGAAGACAAAATGCATCTCTAAGTTGAATCTTCAACTGAGAAAACCAAAACCCCAGTATTTTAAGGAAAACTTCTGAAGTTTTAGTGTTTCACCAGCCATGACTAAAATTGCCACTTGAATTTTTATGGTAGGTGGCAAAATATCTCAAAGTATGTATAATGTATTTATTTTTTTGCAGTAGGCATTAAAATAGAATGCCTACCATTAGGCATATTAGAATGGAATTTGCCAAATCTCTCTAATGTTTTCAAAGTTTTCTCATGTTACCTTCTAAGTCCATTTGAAATTCCCTTCAAAGAAAAAGGATATTACTTGTTGAAGGAAAAGTCTGAAGATACTAATACTTAACATCACTTATGAAGATAAATTTTAATTAATGAGTAATACAGTTTATTCTCTGCTAAACTCTTCTGTGGGAAATAGGTTTGGCTAGATAGGAAAAATAACAATATTAACTGAAATTCAGACTTAATAAAGTAGTAGGATAGCTTAAGGATATGATATAAAACTGCATCTCTGCAACTTGTTTTTTTTTGGGGGGGGGTTTATTTTGAATTATCTGAACTTCAATAGAAGATTTTTTTTTTAATCCCCAAATGGGGTGAAATACTTTTAAAAAACATTCTTAGTAGTATTAACTGTTCTAATTTTGTTGAAGATTATCAGTAAACAGTATAAAATTTAAAAGAAGAGCATAAAAATGAAGGACTCACTGAGAAATCATCTCCATTACCTAGTTTAACAATGGAGAGTAAAGTATTGCACTTTATTATTCAACACAAAATAATGTAGCCAACAGTAACATACAGGTACACAATTTAATATTTATTATATGCATTTTATATACATTATTTTTCAACAGCGGTACGTTCGCTATGTGGTACAATCTTAAAAATTTGCTGATTCATAGTTTGTAAAACAAAAACCTTACAAAACTCATCAAAACTCGCAAACTGATCAGAAAAGTTTTTTGGAAGACTAGAAAAAATACTTTATTGTCTTAATCATGCATTACACAAACAAAATCTTTAGTTACACCATAAAATTAAGCACATCTGAAAAAATAAAACAGGGATAACTAGTCCAAACACAGCAGATTTCTGTATCCTGATTCAACTATTTTTGTATCTTATTTGTATTTCAAATTTTACTCCAAATATCTTAAAACAAGATAGTTTTGTCTGGAATCATGGTAAACCAAGATATGTATCTGGGGGAGTCACCTTGGTTTGTAACTTAAACTATAAAATATTCCATTTTTAGTCTATTTTAGACTATCAAAGAGTTCCAAAATAGATATACAGGTTCCTTTAGCACATTAATAAAAGGATATAAAGACCAACAAAAAGTGAAATAAATAATAGGCTATTAGCAAGATGGATAATCCTTGATAAATAAACTTGTAAATACAGTAAGATGTACAAAATATCACATAGTGATAGGATGCCAAGATTAGCTTTTTTTATTTTTTTATTTTTTAAGAGTTCATTTGGAGTACTAAACCCCACCGTTTCATTTTAATACACTTAATAGTCCTTGGTTTAAGAAGACAGTTACGTGATGATGATGGTGATTTAGCATCTTTATGGAAAGACTTAGCTGAGCTGTATTATGCAAAAGAAGGAAAGAGTGTGGTTACACGGCAGCGGGTCAGTGAGATCTCTGTGTTTCAGGGTTGTATAATGCAGAAAAACTTCAATACAATCTTGAGCACTGTTGTGACAGGCTAAATATATAAAAAGACTTATAAAAACTAGAATTTTATCCAAACATTTTGTGCAACTAATGCTAAAATATCTTAAGTTAAATTTTCTTTTTTTTTTTTTTAAAGCAAAATAAGTTTAAAAGGGAATCTGTGGCATTCAACCAATAAACAGAAGATCACTAAGAGATGAAAAAAGCTACTCTTGGAGCTCACTTCCCCCCAACAAGAGCACCACATTCCTAACCCTAAGGCAGCACACAGAGTCCAAAACAAAAGTCTTTTTGTCAGATCAGACTCCACATTGGCTTAAAGATACCTAAAAGACAGACATACGCTCAGTTCATATCCAGTACAGGCCACAAATAATGGAGTCCTTTTTTTGTCCCACGAAATACAGTAATTACAATTAAATTAATGAGCCTGACGTTAAGATGTGATTTCCACCAATTTATGCCTGCCCAAATAGCCTTCACCAGGCAGATCATATGTAGTGTCATATCATTAATTTTTTTGATGGCAGTGATGCAGACCCTTTGTGTCCAAGCAAATCTGCTGTTATGATGAGAGTTTTTGTTGATTCACACAAATACTTTGGCAAGGGCATCAGCCCCTGCACTAGCAATATATGCTTTTGATGGATGGAAAGCAACATCATAAATTGATTCATCTAGTTTCTTCCTATGTGCTGTTATTTCCTGCACACATGTCTTGCTGTCCAAATTCCACAATCTAATAGAACAGTCATGGCCTGTAAAAGAATAAATAAAAAATGTTACTGAGTAATAATTCTATTATAAAATTTGTGGGCAGGACAGAAGTTCAGACTTACTTCCAGACATCAAATAGATTCCATTAGGATCCACTGCTAGGCTTGTAACAGCATCCAAATGAGCTACCATAGAATGGATCATTTTACCTAAATAAAACATAACAGAGAAGATTAAGTTTTCAAATAGTTACTAACTTGGGCAATCAGAAACCATAATACAGTATCAACATAAAACAATCTCAGCAACAATAAACAACATATAATTTACCATTTTAAACATTTGAGAGGGTACAATTCAGTGGCTTTTAGAACTTTCATCATGATGTACAATCATCACTATTACCTAGTTCACAACATTTTCATCTCTGCAAAAGGAAACCCTGTACCCATGAAACAGTCACTCCCTATTCCTCCTTCCAATTCCCCGTAAACACTAATCTCTTTTCTCTATGGACTGGCCTATTCTGAATGCTTCATACAAATGAAATCCTACAATAATATGTGGCTTTTTGGGTCTGCCTTCTGTCATTTAGTTCCTCCACTACAATAATATTCTAAAGAGAATTTTAATTCTAATGCAGAACTTTTCCAATTACTTCAAAAGACATCTGTGTAACATGAAACTGATGGTATTTGATAGTGGAAAACAATGATTGTAGAGCTGCATTAAAAGCTTAAGGTCATATTAAAGGGGAATTAAGAGTGAAAACAGAATCTTTCTCATTAAGATGCTTTATTTAAGAGATTGTTTTATATACAGAGTTAATGTTAAATCAGAGAATACATTACTATCTAAAGATTCTGATAGCATCATTTATCTTTTGAAATGTCAATCATCTTATATATAAGAAGCAAGAAAGGGGAGAAGGGTGGAAGTACATCAGAGAAATTACTCTGGATTTCCCCAGATAGTAACAAAAGCACTATTCTATAAAATGTAATTTAACTTCACTGAATTCTTGGCAAGCAAACAGATTCAATACTGAGTTGAAATTTAAAAACAAGTTGTGAATATAAACTGTGTTGCATACTTTGGGGCAAGGGCATCAGCCTCTGCACTGGCAACATATACTTCTGATGGTTGAAAGGCGATTTAAGTCGATTCACTCAAAAAACAATAAAATGGCAAATATTGATATCTTAAAAAATTTCCTCCCTTTTGGAGAATGGATACATGTATACATATGACTGACTCCCTTTGCTGAAACTATCCCAACACTGTTAACTGGCTATTCTCCAACATAAAATAAAAAGTTACAAAAATTTCCTCTCCTTTCACTCAGCAATGAGTGAGTATTACTCAAATGCCTGGGCTTCTCCTAATGAGAGATGGAGGTCTTTCTCCAGAATTCTGTTTACAGTCGTTTGATATGCTGCTTGTCCCCTGAAACGTTCCACACTGAAACATGAAACAGACCTACTTTTGTTATCTGCCATGGGGCTTCGGTCACTGACCTGAACACAAACCCACAACATAATCAAATGTGCAAAAAGTTACTCTGAAGAACATAAAAAGTCTGCGACTTTCTGGCGATACTAAATGCTTATCAATTAAAGACAAAATTAGTCTCATCATTTAGGCCACATTTGTCTGTTTTTCATCAATATTAACAGAGTAACCATAACAATTTCTCTCTACTATCCTGAGAAACAGAAAAATCATTCAACATACTATTGTGCTAAGTTGCTTCGGCTGTGTCCAACTCTTTGCGACCCTATGGACAGCAGCCCACCAGGCTCCTCTGTCCATGGGATTCTCCAGGCAAGAATACTGGAGTGGGTTGCCATTTCCTACTCCAGGGGATCTTCCTGACCCAGGGAGCGAACCCGTGTCACTTTCATCTCCTGCATAGTCAGGTGGGTTCTTTACCCTTAGCGCCACCTGGGAAACATCACAACATACTATTAGTCCAACATAATTCATCTACTGGTTCTAGACTATTCTCAACATTAAAAAAAAAAAAATTCAGAGTATGAAGAGCTGGCCTCCAGCCCAATAATCTCAAAACATTAGGGGGATAACTAGGAAGTATCATTAGCTTCCCTTAAAACATTAATTCTGTGGTGGTGACTCTTAACTCACAGATCTAGTTCTGACTTCTCTTGTGAGAATGACTGTACATCTCCTATGTTTATCATGTCTTAAACCGAAGAATTCTTTCACCCCTAACTATGACATGTTAAGTCAATTTAGAGTTAACCCTCCTCTACATAGCCTGAAGTCACTTCAAAATGTGAGTGACCCTTTAGACTGGACCAATTATAAGGAGGTGCAATTCTGAATCAAGCTGGATGTTGGGTTTCCACTAGTGACCACAGAAGTCAGTTTCTGCCCCTTTCTTCACCAGCATATATACGCAGCTTCTCACATTTAACCGAATTCACCTTTGCTCCACGCCTCTGCTACCATCTCTCTTCCCCCACCAAGATTCTTTCTTCCTATAACTTAGGAAAAAAAGGACACATACAGGCACAGATTTTCTCTTCCCCAGCACCTTAAGCCCTTTGACTTGTACAATCTGTGAAATTAAAAAACAGACTAATACCAATATCTCAATTACAGAAAGCAATGTACCACTTGTCTGTAAGATTCAAGAGGACAGGACACTTTGTTTTATTCACCAAAGATCAAGAAATGTGCTGAGGATATGGCAGATACTCGTAAGTTTTGCTGATTGAATGAGGTCATAACCAATTCAGAACCCTCTTCCTCCAACTCCCCCGCATTCCTCGCAGGTTCACCCATTAGCTAAGTCTTGGTCACAGCATATGCAATTCAAATTTGTGTCTCTACCGAAATTTCAAAAATCACCAGCCCCGAAGATCTCTCTGAAACAAACAGTATAAATTGAAACTTCTAAATCCTCTATAGTCAAGGATCTACCATACAGTATGACTTGAGTATCTTTCTAAACCAATATTGCAAATCCCTGGTCAAATATTCAAGTGGTTTTCATAGTGCATAGTGTAAACAAAAATCCATTATACTTAGCTTGGCTCTGAAAAATCTGGCTCAGTAGTTTCTGCTTTCCTTCTCCAAACTTACTTACCTCTTTGGCTTTACCTCTAAGAAACTTCTGTTTCAGCCCAAATTCCCACTTCTGTGCTTCTACTCAAAATATACCCTAATCTGGTATTTCCTACTAGCTTCTTCACTTAAACAAAAACCTTATCATTCTTGCAAGGAAAAACTCAAACCTTAGCTCTACGAAGCCTCCTTTATCTTACTGCATTATGCATGAGCATGTGTATGTACGAGTGCGTATGCACTCACTCACACTGTTTTCCCCAGGTGACACTAAGACCTCAGAAAGCAGAAATAACTTATACATGATAGTAGCCAGTGCAGGGCAAAATACTAAATGTACTTTTATTGTTAAAATCTAAATACTCATGAGTCCATTCACACAACCAATTTCTATAATGTTTCAGATAAGAAATCCAATAAATTACTATTCATTTGATAGAACAGCATCCTATTAAAAATTTAGCTAACCATCAACACCAATTATAGGGATATTTGAGTGCATCATATTTAAATGAACTGCCAATTTTCAAGACGAATTTTGTTAAAAAGAATACATATGAACGCAATTTACAGTTACACTCAAGGGTTGTATATATGTGTATCTCTGTATATAACAGAGAGAAAATGAGAGTGAAAATATCCATTGTTTAGAGCCTAGTGCTTTAATTATCTTCGTATTACAGATAAGGCATTAGCTAGTTAACACAGAGAATTAATTGGTAGAATTTGTAAACAATCTAAAAGTCTACAGGCACCTTATTTCTGATTTCTGCCAGACAAAAAGCTCTAAAGAATCACTTTTTCCTTTTATTATAACTACTAAAATTCCTGAACCTTTCTTTACAAATGTAAACTTTCAATAATTAATACAAAGAATCTTTTTAGAAAGGTAGTAAAAGAAATTATCTCTCTGCTCTTGCAGCAAAGGAAGATCTTTAAGCTTCATAAAAATGTTTAAAGAATTGATTTGATATGGTGTTAAATTGATACATTCACATGAATATGAATCTTCTTTCCCACGCAACATATAGACCTATGAGTCTCCCTTCTCTTCTCAACTTGTTCTACTGTGTTCAGGAATCTGTCCAAGAAAAGTGTTATTTGAAGAAAGATATTTATCTAAAAGTCAGACTAAAAATTACAACCATGTCCTATGTAAGCTACAAAGAAAAATCTGTAGTTCTGATTTGTTGTCTTGCTTGATAATTTGTTGTCCTGCAATAATGTTTCAATTAACACTTTAGTTTCTTATTTGGAAGTCTTTCAATACTTCTCTAATTGTTTTAGCTTATCAAAGAAGCCTCTCTTTGCTATCAGACTTTTCCCGAAAGAGAGCAAACAATACAAAGTATTTTGGGTAACGACAAATGATACAGATATCCTTAAACAAACAATTCTATGGCCAAATTAAAATTTATGATTTCTATATAATTGGTATGTTTCCCTACAACCAAAAAGCACAGGAAAGATGACAATAAACAATTGCCACTATATCATTTCATCCACTGATAATTTTAAGAACATATTTAAAATGCCCAAACTAGAAAGTGATCTTCTATGCTATACTAATTCACAACAGAATATAAAGATAAAATTTTCAAACAGAAGGGTTTATAACTGTCATCACATGAAGAAATCATAATAGGTAAACAAGATATTTTGGGCTTCCTTGGTGGCCCAGATAGTAAAGAATCTGCCTGCAATGTAGGAGACCGGGGTTTGATCCCTGGGTCAGGAAGATCCTCTGGAGAAGGGAATGACAACCCACTCCAGTATTCTTGCCTAGAGAATTCCATGAACAGAGGAACCTGGCAGGTACAGTCCATGGGGTTGCAAAGAGTCAGACATGACTGAGCAACTAGCACTAACAAGGGTAAAAATTAACCAACATTATAAGTGTGCTACATTAACTAAAGCAAAAATCTGAGTTAAGACAGATTAACTTGGCAATTTTCAAGCTAGGAAGTCAATACAGAAAATAAGATAACCTACTTACCCGTTTTATTGTCAAAAAATTTGATGTGTCTATCTTCATGAGCAGTTATTGTAACAGGAAGTGTGGGATGACTTACTACTCTGTTAATGTGATTACTGGATTGTAAACCTAAAAAACAAAGGAGGAAAACACACCAAAATTCAAACCTTCAATGTAAAGTGGAATCTTAAGAAAGAAATACAAACAAAACAAAACAAAACCAGATTCACAGACACAGGAAACACACAGGTAGTTACAGGTAGTTGCCAGACAGGAGGGGAGCGAGCGGCAGGGCAAGAGGTGAAGAAGACTAAGAGGTACAAACCTCCAGTCACACAATAAATAAGCCAAGGAAATATACAGCATAAGGAATATGGTCAATAATATTTCAATGAGAAACATTACATAATATACCTAGTTTAATATTGTCCATTAACTATATTTCAAATAAAAAAGAAACAAAAACTTCAATTAAAAGTTAAATGATGGCCTTTGCAGTCTTACCAAAATGTAACAATCACTAAAAACTAAAGCTTTTATATATAAAACAAAAAATATGAGAAATAAAACTAAGATTCTAAAGACACAATTTCTCAAAAAATATATAAGCTAGTATGTCTTATAATGTGGATGGATAGCACTATGCTCAAGTTTAGAAAAAAAAACTGGAAGTATTTTAATGCAGACTGTCAATAGAGGGTGGTTTAGAATTTTTAAATTATCCCAAATCCACAAATCATTGCTTTTAATAAACAGTCCATTAAAGAATTAAGAGTCAAATAATGAAGGAAAAAAATTCATAAGTGATAATTAGGTGTTTACAAGAACAAACCCTATCCCTCCCACAATGACCAAAAATACCGAAGAACTGGAATTGATGTTCTTAGGAATGAGACCTTTTCTTTACTACCAAGTTCTTAATTTTTGTTCACATTAGTGATGAGGGAGAAAAGAGAGATCAAAACTAATGGGAAAATACTGTCAGCATTTATTAGACTAAGTAAATTGATCATTCTATACATATACAAGAACTCTTCACTGAACTTAAACACACTGAAAAAAATAATCTATGTAAGAGGAAGAAACTAGGGTTGAAAAAAGACACTGCATATCATTTGTTTTTAGATTTGATCACAGAACCATTTAGATATTTTTTATAATTATAAAGTGACTTTAAAAAGATCAATCATGAAAAATCAGAAGTAAAACTAAAAAAATGAACTTAACTGTATAGTGAATCGGTATTATAAGCACAAGTGACTTTTAAAAGCACAGTAACTAGATTGTCTGTATCTAGTAGAATATACACTCTATTAGTAACGAAATTCTTTTTGGTGGTACTGCAATTATTATTCTGAGATGACTTTATCTGTACTGTTAGATAAATGAGAAATCATGATCATTTTGCAGAGAATCAAGAGTTTTGATATTGTTAAAATAAGATAAAAATATAAAACCAATGAGATAAATCTGAATCATTATTGGAAGCATCTGAATAAAATTTATCAGTCTTTTCCTTTACTAAAAATGTACTCTTCATCTCTGTCTACTGAAAAAGTCTAAACCAATGGCCAACTCAAGAGCCATGAAAGCCAGGAGGACTGACTCCATCAATAGCAGAGCACCTATCTTGCAGTCTCTAAATGTCATTTTCCACTAAAAGAAACCATGGCTCCTTAGAGAAATCGCCCATTTCAGATCTGGGGTGCAAAATGAACAAGATGAACCTAAAACATCTTGTCATACCAGAAAGAAAAGCATCAACAACTAATAGGGTTATGTCAAAACGGGAGACTTAGGAGCCAACCTGAATAAGCTCCCACGGGCCAAAGATGAAATAATCTGAGTAGCAATAAAGATAATATGTAACAGACTGAAATACATAAAATGCATTTATTCCAAGAAAGATTATAATGATACAAAAAACAACACCCCAAAAACTCACTTCACTGGTCACCTTTGGAGGATACTAGGGAATCACTTAATCATTTTAAAAACTAGTAAATAAAGGGGAGGAGTGGGAAGTAATTATTTATCTTGCCATTCCTTTATAATTGCTAACTCCAGGTAACCCAATTACTGATGAGGGTTGTTCCTTCTTATAGAAGCAATCTAGCTAACATGTGTAAAAGAAACGATAAAATTAGATGGATGAAACTGGAGCCAATTATACAGAGTGAAGTAAGCCAGAAAGAAAAACAACAATACAGTATACTAACACATATATATGGAATTTAGAAAGATGGTAATGATAACCCTGTATGCGAGACAGCAAAAGAGACACAGATGTATAGAACAGACTTTTGGATTCTGTGGGAGAGGGAGAGGGTGGGATGATTTGGGAGAATGGCATTGAAACATGTATACTATCATGTAAGAAATGAATTGCCAGTCTAGGTTCGATACAGGATACAGGATGCTTGGGGCTGGTGCACTGGGATGACCCAGAGAGATGGTATGGGGAGGGTGGTGGGAGGGGGGTTCAGGATTGGGAACTCATGTACACCTGTGGCGGATTCATGTGAATGTATGGCAAAACCAATACAGTATTGTAAAGTAAAAATAAAATAAAGAGCAAAAAAGAAAATTATTTTTGAACAGTTAATAAATTAATGGATCCATGCAATGATTAGAAACTAAGAGAAAGACCAAAGAATATTTACTTCTGATAAAAATTCACAAATTATTATGAAATAGTCTTGCCAAAAACATTAAAAAACTTTAAAAAGACAACAAATAGAATTTTGACCCTGAATCTGAATAAGCCTCTAGATCTACAAACAGTTTACAGGAAATGAACAGGAGGAGCACATTAAATGATACCACAAGGATGCAACTGGTAAGATTCAAACTATGGGAAACTCAAACCAATTTCTTCAGTTAAAAAAATGCAAGGGAAATATAAGAGATAGAGGGGGAATCTACATGAAAACAGACGTGAGAGACCTACCAACCAATCACAATGCCTTATTTGGATCCCTCTTTGAATAAACTGTAAAATACATATATCACATTCTATACTTACAACCTTGGCCATTTACACACAACTACTGGAGCTGGAAGACAGGTTCATAATATATTTCTAGACTTCCACACGTGTTTTCATTAAAAACCTAAAATTATTTCACTTGTTTTCTTTTACTTTTACATTTGCTCTACTCACTTACCTGTCCCCACATACTTATCCAAGTTTTTAAACATAATTTGAGGAAATAGCAGAAATAAAGTAAGTAAGTATACATTGAAAGTTATTCTTTTTTTCATTCTAAATTAAAATAGTCAAAATATAAAAAGTAAAAGGTTATCCTCTATTGTAAAACAATCCTTTTTAAGGTTTCAACCTTACCAGAAAACTTACCAGAATCCATCTGTGATGAAAGCATCACCAATGACTGTGATGTTTCTAAATCATAAATTACTGTACTACCAGTGTTGAAAGAGGTCACCATATGAGCTGGATCACAGCCTATAAAGTCAACTGATGTAGGTATTCCATGCTCTGAAAGGAGCCCGAAGAGATAAAGGGTAAACATAATAATTTAGAAATCTCTGCTTTTCTAATAAGAAAAAGGAATTTGAGTATTCTTGAAATAATGTTAACAATGAAAAAGCAACTGTGTTAGGATGGTGAGATATAATAGGTAACTTATTCTCATTTATTAGAAGTTTTTGTAACACTGTAAGAAAAACACATCTAGGGAACACGTAAGGAAAGACAGACAGACAAAAGCTATTGCTCTATGCATTTTCTTCTAAGAGACAAAAATCCTAGGTGAGTTTACTGGCCCACCTGCAAATTTTTTTTAATTTTTCTTATGTGGATCATTTAATAACTCTTTTATTGAATTTGTTACAATATTGCTTCTGTTGTTTTTTATGTTTGTTTTTTTTTTTTTGCCACAAGCCATGTGGGATCTTAGGTCCCTGACTAGGGATCAAACCTGCACCCCTGACATTGGAAGGCTAAGATTTAACCACCGGACTGGCAGGGAAGTCCTGCCATTATATTTCTGACTGTAAAATGATAAAATAGCATTCGTACACCACTACCTTGGGAGACTGTTCACCTGTCTGACACTGGTTAGCTTCAAGTAGCAAATGCAAATAATATTTTTGGATATGTGAAAATGAAGCTTTGGACTCTGGAATTCACTGATGCAGTAATACTCTTAAGTAGATCAAGCATCAATTTCTCTTTAACATGTTAATAAATTCAACTGTCCAGATCAATGCACAATTATGTGAATTCTGGAGTAAGCAAGAAACGAATTACCTAAATGAATTTTCATCTCAAAAGTTTAGGTAAATTAAAAAATTAGTAGAATCACTGAAGTATCCTAGAGATTCAACAAAATTAAGCATAAATGTTCAAATGTTCATCTAAAATGTTTTAAAACAAAAAGTTATTTATAGTAAACGGTATGATTTTTTAAAATAACTTGGGAAATGATGCCAATATACAAATAATATAAACAGATGCACATAAATATTGTCACGAGGTTTATTAAATCCTTTGACAGGAAAAGATTTGAAATCAAGCCTATAACTCAGTTTGCACCTCCCATTTAATGGTGCTATTTCAATGATTATAGCTAGACTTCTCAACCAGTGTGCTCATATGTAGTTTACAGGTTTACCTGAGACCATGAGCCTTTCTGTCTTTGTGAGTATCTACCTGGAGTTGCTGGAGGGCCTTCTGCTGTTCCTATGAGTAGCCTCATTTGCCTACTTTATTATTAGATACAAATAGTTCTATTTTTTAAATAGGACATGTCCTGAAAAAGGTCAAAAAACTACTGAGCTACAGGATATACTTGCAAAGCATCCCTGGTGGTCCAGTGTTAAGAATCCACCTGCTAATACAGGGGACATGGGTTCAATCCCTATCTGGGAAAATCCCACAGTTCTTCGGGTTAAACCCAAGCACAACTGTTGAAGCCTATGTGCCCTAGAGCCTGTGCTCTGAAACAAGAGAAGCCACTACAATGAGAAGCCCTAGCATCGCAACTACAGTAGCCCCTGCTTGCTGCAACTTAAGAGAAAGCCCACACGCAGCAATGAAGACTCAGTGCATCCAAAAATAAATTTATTTTTTTTTAAAAAGGCATTGAGCTATAGGATATCCCTGCAAAGCATCTTTCTTATTTATAAAAATATGACTAGGAATAAAAAGATTATCACAGATTTGTAAAATTCTTTCAGTATCTCTTTTGAGCAGTCAGGAAGTAGTGAAACTACTTTGTTCTTTTTATCTTCTAAATTAAAAAAAGAAAGAAAAAGATACTTTTCAAAGAGGCAAAATTTACTTACCTTTGTCTCCATTGTAAGTGCAAATACATGGCAATTTTTCTTGTGGACTCCATAATCTAACAGTGCCATCTGCTGAACAAGACAGTAATTGATTTTTTATGCCACTATAAGCAAGACCCCAGACAGCATCTGTATGAGCAATTAAAGTGCCAGCTAGAACATTTGGCTCTGCAACGAAAGAAACAAAACAAAAATTAGCTAAAAGAAGTTTAAAAGAAATGCTTTTGTATATAAAGATAACTACATAATTAAGTAAAAAGGCTACACATAAAGGTAATCAGATAAACCAATGTGTACACAGTGGCCGTCTCTAAGTTGTGGAGTTTTGGGATATTTATATGCTACCTTCTAATACTTTCCTGTATTTCTGCAATTTTCTAAAAAAGGAACATCCACTTTTAAATAAACAGCTTTATTGAGTGAGATATAACTCCCAACACCATAAAACTCCCCAGTTTAAAGTGTCAATCCAATGATTTTTAATATATTCACCAAGTTGCACAGTCATCACCATATCAATTTTAGGGCATCTTCATCACCTGTTAGCTATTTCCCCTCAATTTTCCTTTCTGCCTCTCTGCAGCCCTAGGCAACCACTACATATTTTGTTTCTGTAAATTTGCCTATTCCAGACATTTTATACAAACGGCCCTTTCTGACTGCCTTCTTTCACTTGGCATGTTTTCACGGTTTACCTGTGCTGCAGCATGTATCAGTGCTCCATTTCCTTTTACTACCAAACAATATTCCAGTGTGTGGATATACTACATTTTATTTATCCAGTCATCATTTGAAGGACAATGGGGGCTAATAACATTAAACATCATCTGTCCTACAATTCTGTTTCTCTACTGAATTCCCATTTTCCACAGATATTTCTCACAGTTCATAACCTCCCTTTCACATGAATAATTACCTCTCATAATAAATTCACTGTGGAAATACAGCATTGAAAGAGGGACTGTTCCTCTACTTTTCTGTCACCCAACCTATAAATCGACTAGTGTCTAAATCCATATTCTCCATGTTTCCAGATACAAGTAAGGAATTGCCCTCCATTCCTGAAATGGAGAATTCCACCAGGTATTCTGGATTCCATTTCCCACACTAACTTGCTTTCATGTTTAGTTTTTCTACTATACAGATTATCCTCCTCCTTGGGATCATTACCACAGCAAACAAACATGCTTCAAAATCTCTAAATCTAACAAACAAAACTTACATCAACTTCCAACCAAACAGAAGAAAAGCAGATTCAGTAAATATGCTTTCTTACCTTCCATTTACTTTCTAAATCATTCTGATACTATCACCACAACAAAACAACCCTTGCTAAAATCATCAATGATGGGTTCTATCAAATCTAATGGTTTCCCTTCCTTCTTCCTTTCATCACTTTGCTTTTCATCCATAGAGTATACCTTGGAAGGTCATCCACAAGTCCCTTTACCTTGTGGTCTCAGACCCAACATCCAACCTCTGTCCGGTCAAAACCTGGGTGATCAATTACCTTTCTATACTTAATATTATTAGACCTCTCAGCAACATTTCAAAGTGCAGACAGCTTCTTTCTTCTCAAAATGGCTTCTTCTTTTGGTATGCGTCATGATTTCACTTTCCTGAATGTCCTCCTACCCCACAAGGCACGCCTTCTTACCTTTTTTTTTGGTTAAATCTCTTGCTTTAGTTACCCCACCCCTACATGTCAGAGTCCCTCAGGAGTCTGCCTTCTCACAACTGATGGTATCTACTTGATACTGCCTTCCTCTTAACATGCTTAAAGACCAAACTCAACATCCTTTATCTTCTCACATTCCCATTTCAATAAGCTACCATCATATATTTAGTTTTTTATGTCAAAAATGCACAAGTGGTGATGGAAAAAAGTTCTGAGTTAGTGGTAATGGCCGCATAACCCTGTGAATATGGTAAAAACTACTGAACAGTACACTTCAAAAGGGTGAATCTTATCATACAGGAATTATACCTCAATAAAGCTGTTAAAAAAGATGACTAATCCATCACTTTATCCACTCAATCCAATTTATCCAGAGATTCTGTTTATTCTACTCTGTCTCCCGAGTATGTCTTAAACCCACTTCTCTCTAACTGCTCTATTTCCACTCTACTCTTGGCAACATCATCTTCTCACCTATCTACCAGATCACCATGTTATAACTTTACAACATTACCTTGGTATTGCTTTCTCTACTCTTTTCTCATTTCCAATCTATTCTCCTTGCAAAAGCCAGAGTCATCTTTTAAATCTTACTCTCCAGGTCACTTACTGGCTTAGAATTGTTCACTGACAGTTAACTTTTATATAGATTTTGGCTTGAATGTGATTATTTTAGACTATTATCTAAAGACGACTTTGGCTGTTACTCTCTTACATTACTGTATCTTCATATCATTTATCACAATTTGTACCTATCCATTCTCTTGCTTATGTGTTTAAAATTTGTTTTTTTTTTCTTTTGTATTAGACTAATTCTCATTTCTTGATGTATGCTTTAATATCTGGCAAATTTAGGTGCTCAGTGTGTTAAATAAAAGACCAAAGAGTTCTTAAATTCTTTTAAAATG
This sequence comes from Capricornis sumatraensis, assembly GCF_032405125.1. Classification (NCBI taxonomy): domain Eukaryota; kingdom Metazoa; phylum Chordata; class Mammalia; order Artiodactyla; family Bovidae; genus Capricornis; species Capricornis sumatraensis. Next base: position 48,794,449 of record NC_091087.1, read on the forward strand.
AACCATTAAGTAGACCATTTTTTATTTAACCATTCTCATACTAATAAAACATTCATTTTAATTTTTTTATCGTTACAAACAATGTCCTTATAATTATATTTAAATATATGCACAGGTATTTCTGTTGGCCAGATTCTAAAAATGGCATTCATGAATGAAAGTTTCAGTTTTTTTACATTAAGAAATTTTTTGTCCCTCAAGTTCACTGATTTATACCCTCATGTCCTTGTTTGTTTCTACATGCATGCTCAGTCACAAAGTCATGTCTAACTCTTTGCGACCCCATGGACTATAGCATGCCAGGCTCCTCTGTCCGTGGAATTTCCCAGGCAAGAATACTGGAGTGGGTTGCCATTTCCTCTTCCAAGGGATCTTCCTGACCCAAGGATTGAACCTGAGTCTCCTGCAATGGCAGGTGGATGCCTTACCACTGCATCATCTGAGAATTCCCATTTGTTTCTGTAGTCTTGCACTAATTATTTTTGAACTACGTAAAGTAGCTAAGTTGAAAAAAATTATTCCTCATATTAAATTTTTCTTTTCTAGTATAGAAATTAATGCTTTAATTAATATAGTTTTAAAAAACTTTTTGAACACAATATAGGAAATACCAACTTGCAGGCTAAAATATTTATGGCATGATTATTTCTTAATTTTTCTCTTTAATAGGGCAAATTACTAGTAAATGGAAAGACTAAATGACAAGTTTAATACATATTTAAATAATATTTGAGGTGATTATTTCTGTCAGCGCCATTCACTTTAAAAGACACATCTTGAGCCTTTTACTCACCATACGTATCATATGGATCCACATTAGGACTAGGCATGTTCCACCACTGGATAGTTGCGTCAGTACCACCACTAAAACACTGCTCTCCATTGGAACTAATAGCTAGTGACAGAACAGGACCACTATCACAGGAAAAGAGGGAAAAATTACTGAGAAAGCCTACAAAGAAACTTACATTTGTACCCCTCCCACCTCTCTCTAAATTTATGTGGTATCTAAAACTGTTTAAGTTAACATGTACATTTGAACAGTACTAATTATATTCTCATTAGTATCATTATTAATCAAATGTAGTATTATTCAGCTAATGTCTTTCTTAATGTAAAACAAACATTATGAAAAAATTACAAGGCTTCAGGAGTGATAAATAATAGTTAACAATAATTACGGCTGTTAATTAAGTACTAATTCAATAAAACTTACATGTGGGCCCGAAATGTGTAGATAGGCTCTACATCTAAAGAGGCACTCCTAAAAGGGGAGAAAAAAGGGGAGGGGAGAAGATAAATAATGGTAAAACACTGGTTGATATACAAGAGTCATTAGGAAAGATCAAATAAGTGCATAAAAGATACAGACCATAAAGAAGAATAATTACTTATAATTAGCAAATTTGGAAGAAAAAAACAGGCTAACATTAAAATACTTGCTTTTTGGCAGGAACTGTTTTTTGCAAGTTCCAAAGTTTCAGAGTATGGTCCTCAGAGGCAGTAACCAGCACAGGTTCTACAGGATGAAAAGCTAATGCCCGAACTCCATCAAAATGGCTACGTAGTGTATACTTGGGATTCCATGTCTTTCGAAAGGCATCTTTATTGGCAGGCAACTAGAAAGAAAGAGCACTATATTTAGTGGTAAAAGTAATGAACTGATAGGCATATGGAGTTTTTGTTTTGCTGTGTTTAAAAGGTACATTCAAAAGTGCTTTGCTAAAATGTCCAGTGGAAATTTAGCACACCTTAAAAACTTTATATCTTTATCATTTAATAAGAACTAAGAAGAATCATTTCATTAGCTTTCAAATACTTAGATCGAATGAGTCCTTTAATCTGTTTTACCTAATGATCAAGGTAAACCCAAAGTCCTACTAAACATTAAAATGAGGGAAAAAAACAAAACACACAAAGAAACTACCATGTTGCAACATTTTACATGAAAACAAAAATTAAATAAATTACTACCAAAAATCCAAGGGTACAATATTAACAATACAGTTGTCATTTAGAAAATCAGCATGTGACATTTTTCAAGGCAGCAAGTTAAAGTACTTTTCAAAAGTCTGAACTAAAGACACTTTTTGTTGATATTGGTAAGTTAATCTTTTTACCTTCATTTCTCCATCTGTAAACATAGGCTGTGAAACCACTTCTAAAGCAGTCAAAAGGTTATTATAGAATTTATTTGCTTACATACTTTAAAAGTATTAATGAGAATAATCCAGCCCACCAAGGCCGATGTCTCTAAAAAGCATTCTAATATAAGTATAAAATGTAGAAAAAAATGTTTATAAAAGGAAAAATTAATTTGCTGAAAATCTGCAAATTCACTAATACAAAATCTAAGTAAGTATAGTTAACTCTCAATTGAGTGCTTATTGTCTATAAAAAATTTAATCCAAGACTAGTTTCACCTCTAACACTGTCTTTTCCATTCCCTCTTCATCCTCTCCCCATCCCTCAAATGAAAGACTAAGTATTTAGGAAATGACAAACTAACTTTAACATTATCCTTTAAAAAAAAGTTCAAAACTAAAACGTGTTTAAAGAATTACCCTGAAAGCAGATAAGTGATTCAGGTTACCTATTTTTCTCTTGTTAACAGCAAAGTATGGCTTAATTTGAGTAGGTAATTGAGAGTTGACTACTAAGGGTAGGTATTTATCAATCAGTATTTTTAGGTAATCAATCACCCCAAACTCCTAATACACCACAATACCCAAGAAAAATTTAAATACCACAAAGAAAGTAGTTGTAAGAAAAAAACTATATATCACTTCAAATAAACACAATGTCACACTTTATCTTTTCCATGCACCTTGACATTAATTCTGTTTTATAAGTGTTTCCAAAAAATAAGGAGCCTTCTATTAAATCATTAAAAAATTAAAAATAAAACTGCACTTACATCATAACTATAGTCTGCATCATTTGTTACCGTCAAGTCTGCAAGGTCTCCAAGGCCCAGTACACTTAACAAAACATCATCAGAACCCATAATAAATGACTTGCCTCCTCCAGATGGAAACGTTATTGGTTCAGCTATAAAGAACAAAACCGCTTCTTAAATGCTGAAAAATCATACAGTACAAGACAATATTGTGGGGAAATGTAAGCACTTAACAGTTATAATATTCAGTAATATAATTAATTTTTTATTTTCCCACTTCCCTCCTTATTTCTTCTACTCAAAAAATCCTATTACTGTGCAGTAATAAACAAGTGTTTTATTTATTTCAGAACTGAGCATAATTTCCCACAAATAAAATATGCACTTGATGTATTATTTCAAGGTGGGAGCTTTATCTGTTTATATCCCTTTGGTACAACTATAATTATAGTATTTTTTAAACATAATAGGTTATTGCTAAGTCCTTTCGCTTTCCATCATATTTGTTTGAAAATGCTAGATATTCTCATCCCTGATAGAAAGTTAATACAAGTATTCACATGTTATGAGCTTCCAGTCTCTTACACAGTGTATTAGCTTATTGAAGTAAAGCCTTAAATTGCTCAGATTTCTCAATGGTCTAGGAAAAGGGCAGTTCTACCTTTAGCGTCAGTTTCTTTTCCCTAAATGGTTAATCCATGTGATCTTCAGTTTTCAAACTCTGTCTATGCTTTTTTTATTTTGACTTTTTTTACTGAATATACTCCTAAAATAAATAATCTATACTGACTATAGCACTTTAAACTTCTGATACTTTGACCCATTAAAATCAAATACTACTATGTATTGTTATTATAATTATAAGCAACAATTCTCCATATCATTTCAAACATGCTTTGAAAGCAAAATTTTTAATCCTAAAATACAAGGGGGAAAGTACATCAATCACTGTTAATACAAAACAACATACCGAAACACATTTAAAATCCATGAGCAATTTTAAAAGGGAAACATAAAAATTCAAGCTAATTGTCAATTCTGAAAAATTTTCATGAAAAATGATGTAAATTTACAACACTATAGGAAACAGATGCAATGAAATATCAGTCATCACTAACACTACTGAAAACATTCTGAGAAGATACAAGTCTGCTTCTTTTAGATATATACCATATAAAAGTAAAATTCATCCTTATTTACATTATCTTATTTTTATTATTAAAGTAATCTGTAATATCAAAGTAAACTACATAATTTGATTCAAACAGGGTCCTGAATGACATTCATAAAGTGAAGCTGTGTGTCAGCAACTGACACAGAGTAAATCTGATAGAAAATATATGTAGGGCTAGTAGTATTTAATTTTATAAGTTAAACCTACTGAATCTAAATAATCTGTAGCATGGATCCTTCCTACTAGTATCTAGTATGCAGTTATTGGTAATATGAGAAGATGCTGAGAATTATAAAACCAATAGTTTAAAATTATGTTTAAGAACAGCTATATAAAATTCATTAAGGTAATACTTTCTCAAAGCAATTTTAGCCAGTACATGTTTTTCTTTTATGCACATAATTTGTTTGCAAAACAAGTTAGAATAAAATGCCAAAATTCCTCCCACTCACACTCAATAAAAGAACTTTTGATAAAAGCCCAATAAAATAGCTTTAACAAAATAATGCATTATACATTCTTTATGCAGAGAGATTTCTGATCAGTTATTGACCAATTTAAGAGCATGTGAAGGGAAATGCCTAACCAATGTTAGCTAGTTTTACTAGAGTTTTATATAAATTATATTAAGCAAAAGTATTATGCCAATTTCTAGTGAATCACACAACTACATTTCTCTATCTATATATACACATATATATTCATTTATATATAGCAAACTATCCTGCTCACTCGGCAGACTGCATATACATCTCAGTGAATAAAATCTTTTAAGCTATATTTCTACTTTCCACAATCACCCATTACTGTGGCATACAGTAAGCACAGTAAATACTCTGCCCTTGTTTATTTGCAGAAGTAATTTTTATTCTATAAATTCATGTTATTAATGTTAACATAATTATCTTCAGCACATGATTACATAGCACTGAAATATTAGCAATTCAAAGAGAAATAAAATTACTAAAATAAGTAATTTTTAATGATGGAAACAATGATATCTTTTATTAGAAAGCCTAAAAGATTTCATCAAGCAATTTAAGTCTATTATATTAGCATTTCCCTTTATGGAAATCTTAGGGTCTACATAATGAGGTCTTATAAGCAAGGTCCTTTTTGGACTTAATAATTCTTTTCATGGACAATAATGACAAAGGAAACCTGTAGCTAACATATCAAGCTCTTCCTATCTCCTTCAATTTTTATAAAATCTAAAGAACACAGCTCAGTAACTGATTCCATTCATGCCAGTGGCAACGTGGTATACATACACCTAAGTCTTTACCAAAAATAGTCTTGAAAGTTTCTAATGTGTAAGTTTCTCTCCCTGAAAACAAGCTTTCTTCCTTTACAAAATGAAGTATGACACTGTCTTTAATAAGAACGCGTAATTGGAGATGGCCTCTGAAAATAAGAGATTATGAATGCTAATATTCCCCTCTTAGTTCTAAGTCAAAACTGAACTTAATTTTTTGTAGTAACAAATTCTAATAGCATCTACCCTTTAAATAGTGTAATAAGGCTCATGCTTATCTTTCCACCTCTTTATCCTTCCACTATTAACAGAGTCAGATCACTTATATTTTTTCTTTAAAAAGCACAACTAGACATATACATACAAGTTCTACATTGGTTTTTGAGTAGTACAGGTCTTAACTGTTTTTTTCCCCCTATAGGTCATTGGTTTGAAACATTTAAAAGGGTCCCTAATTTCCGCTAATGTGGTATTGCCTTAAGGTGTAAAATCTACGGTTTAAATGTACAGTGTTACTACAAAAATTTTAGCAAAATATCCTATGCGGTATTTGGTAAAATACATCAAAAGCTAAAGAAGCTGAACCACTACTAAATGCATGAGATGAAGAATAACGGAGTTGGTATGTGTATTTTAGAAAATACTCTCTAAGGTAAAACAGGAAAATAGTGTAACAGTGGTAAAGAGATCTAGGGAAAATCAACAAACTATTTTACTTGTCCTAGTATTTTTCATGTTTTAATATGTTTTGTTTTGGTTTTATTATTTTATCGATTTTTCTTCACCCTTCCTCAAATATTCTTAGATTAGGATGAGTGGTAAATACATGCAGAGACAACTTTAAAGGAAAATGCAGTATTATTTAGCTTTAAGCCATATGTGCTAGTAGAGAACTCAGAAGAGAATAAGATATATTCAAAATTTTTTGACTGGGGCATGAAATTACCTTACAAACCAAAGTAGAAATATCAATAAAATTCAATATATATGTCAAATTATTAGATAATGGATTATCCTTTATGTATGTATTATATGTCACAATAAACCTTAAAATTCAGTCTCATAACTTAGAATTATAACTTTCTCAACCTAGATTTATAAAGTACTCAAGTTATCTATGTTATCTTTACCTAAAATCAGTTATGGGAAAAAAAGCCTAAACAGCAGTTTCAATTCCTGCCCATTTCTAATTTAGGCAAATTTTAAAAAATTCATTACTAAGTTGTACATGCTTGGTACCAGGTTAAAGAATAATGATGTTGCCTTATTCTATAAAATGATTAAATTAGGCAATCATTTTATACATTTTTAGAAATAATATATACATAAAGTTTCAAGCACAATGTTTGGCACTTAGCTGTCTCCTAACAAGTGACAGTTACTACGAGCTGCTAAATTTAACCAATATGACAAATAACTAAATAATTCTTTCCCATATGTACTATTTTAAGTCTTTTTAAAAATACTAATTTCCTAATACTAGATCTGTAAACTAAAGTCACAGTTCAGAAAGGTACTTTGAAATCATACATAATAGAAACAATTCCACCTAACATCAAAAGCAAAAAAATCATAAGGAAGCAAAAGTCAAAAATTTCAAAATTTCTAAGACAATTACACCAAGAACTTGCCCAAAACCTTCTCTGAAGATCATATAAGCGGATCTTCAGCATTTTAAAACAGCAGCAAATTTGTATATTAAGGAAATGTGATTTGGAATTAATGTCATCTGCAAAGTAAATAAACATGGTAGCTAAATTTTGTACCTTCCTCTGCTCTTGCACCTTCATGATCAGTCATTCTAGTAGAGGCTGACCTAGACTGATTTATGATTCCTGAAGGGATGAGGGGCAGCTCATCATCTCCCAGATCAGCTATCGTGTCGCAGAGTTTTGTCCTGTTGACCCCTGTAAATTAATGTCAGCAGTAGAGGTTCATTTAACAGCTACTGCTTGACTTGCTAGAACCCTTAAAAACCAACTTATTACCAAAACAGGCTATTTTTAAGAAGCTGCAGTTATTAAAGACCTCATATAATCAAAGATATCTTCAATTTTCCATATCAACCTCCCCACCAAAATATGGAAATAATTTTAACACAAGATATTTCCTATTTCTGAGGAGATACATATATATAAATAGGAGATACACACACAAAATTGAGCTGTTTATTACTCAAAGTTCTGTAAGCTCAGACACAGAAGATATCATTAAAACAAAAAATTGTGGTATTTAAGTTAACATTTAACAATGTAAAGAATAAAACAGGTTTTCCAACTTAATCCACTATTTAAAAATGTTAACAAAGAAATAAGTAAAAGTGATTTTTACGAGGGTGCAACAAACATTTAACTTTCCCTGTGTTTATGTGGATATTTTCCTGCTATAGTCACACAAATCTGTCACTAAGAAATCAACTCCAATTTTCCTCAAATGTTTTTTCTTTTCCCAAATTTGAAAAACCTGATTCACCCATGAGTTCTCAGTTTCTCATCATAGTATGAAAAGTCAATCACAGCATAAGCTTTAAGGAGAGAATTTCAACTGGTACATGGATAATTCAGGCCAAAATATGCAAAGCTCAGGACCATCTAATATCATGGGATCTCTTTAACTATGAACGTCAGAAATGACAAGAGAATCATTTCTCTTATGTATTTTGAAAGAAAATAGTTTTAAAAGAAAATGCTTTATAGTCAACATATAAGTGAAACAATTAAAATAGGCAAATCCAAGGCCACACAGTAAGACTATATTTACTAACATTAATACTGATGGACTAATTAAGACTATATAATCACTCAATTTTACTACAGCTATTAGAATATTAGCAATTCCAAAGGAACTGTCATTCATCTATGTATCCCTAACAGAATGCCAGGTAGTACAATGGTAAGGCTTAATGGAAACAGGTGGAATCTTACACATTTATTACCTTTATTTTTTCTTTTCATTTATTAACTATTTCACAGCAATCCCTAACTTTTTAAAAAATGCTTAAGTAACTTTCTGGATACAATGTGTCAAGTAGTCTGAATTTTTTTTCTAAAGTATACAATGGAGAAACTCAGTTATTATCTGAGGATTTTCTCCCTGACGAAGTGACTAAATAAACTCTCTAATAAATGAAAAACTGCCAAATGGATGTCTAACCATCAGTGAAAGTCAACATGAAAGAAGATCAATGTTACCTCTTCTCACAAAATAGCTCTCCTTTATAACTTTCCCACTTATGAGTACCAACACCACTGATTAGATTTCTGTTCTTAAAATTCTGTAACTACATCCTAAGAATTCCTTTTCAGCTTATAAGCGGAGATGAAGGAGAATCTGTTTCGAAAAAAAAACAAACCCTCCTTTTATGTGCTCTTCAGATCAATCTCTTTCTTGCTGTTGACTTTATTCTACTCAATGCTTTCATTCTTACAAATTACTGCAGAGGGTTCCTAACTGGTGTTCCTATCTCCCAACTCCATTTGCCTTCTACCACATTTGAATACTTTGGCTAGATTAGTTCTCCAAAATCATCACATTTGATCTTACCACTCCTTCCTCTGAAATCACAAGCAGCACTTCAATACTCTTTGAATCAAAGCTAACTAAAATCCTGTACTTAACCCTGCATGTGCTTCCTGATGACCCTATCCAATCTCATCTTTCAGCGCTCCATAATACAGGAGGTCTCCCTAGTTTTCAAGTCAGAGCAGTTTCCCTATAATATACTCACCAGGGTTTCTTCTTCCGTATTTTTATCACATCTGTCTTTACCTATTCCCCAGAAAGGTGAGAATACTTCCTGCACCCACTTCCATCTCCTCCGTGAGGCTTTTGTTGATCTTCCTCTGCTGACTCTAATTATACTTATGTAAACCATAAACTTTTACTTCATTAGGTACTACTTATAAACAATTTCATCCTATGATAAATATAATAAAGACAAGAAAAGTTTTATCATTACAGATCCTATCAAGTAACATCTTCCTGAATACACGGACTAGGAAATATGGAAGAAAAGGAAAATAGGGACAACATGAAATTTAATGTTCATGTTACAGGAAACATTGACCGAAACAGCCCACCCTGGCCAGGCACCACAGTAACCACTTGTATGAGTTATTTTACAACAGGAGGCCCTGTAAGGAACATGCAACTAAAAAGCCACCACCAACTGGAAGAACCTGGAAAAGGTCAAAAGGAGACGCCAGTCCTTATGTCTTACCAACCTTCCAGAATCTTCCTTGCTGAAATCCATTTTGGCTGAGGGATGCTCAGGTCATCAGGAATGACCTTGTGTCAGAATGACTGGCCAGAGACAACCCAGAAACTAATTCTACCACTAAAAAACCTGAGACTATCAGCCACGTGGCAGAGCAGTCCTCCTGGGTTCCCATTCGTTCCTGTGCTCCAGCCAGAGGCCCCTTCCAATAGAGTCTCATGCTCTGGGAGCATGTGTGTCTCCTCTGACAATTCATTCCTAAGTATTAGACAAGAGTCCACTCTTGGGCCTGGGAAAGGGATCCCCCTTCCTGCAACATTCCAACAAAGGCTCCCAAATCATATAATTATTATTACTTTTTTTGTTTTGTATACTATAACAAAACATTAGTTTCTGTGTGGCACAGTGGCAAGTTTAGGGAAAAGGTGGAATTGTCCCTGCTTTAATTCTAGTTTCTCAAAAACTGCTAAAAGATGAAAGCAGATTTCTTAACCAGAAGTTAACAGTCTTATCTAGCACCTGTCATGTAGAACATCTTTCAACTAACAACACATTTAATGCTCTTTTTTCTCTTTCTAAATCTAATATTCTAAATACAATTCTAACGAATGCAATTTCAAATAAAAGTTTTGAAGTTTGATTCGCAACGAGAAAACTGTAATGGTATTAGTGTAATAGATCATACATAATGTTATTAAAATGTTCAACGGCATAACTGAAGATGATTCACTAAGGATTAAACAAGAATTGATTCTCAATTACTACTCTATAGAGGAAATACTCTTCCTAATTTTAACAGCAAGAAAAGATGTTCTTCTACCACTATGAATTATATAATAACCCATCTACCTCGTAACCACAGCCATCAAGTCTATACCAATGCACAATCCTCTGAATAGATTCTAGGAAAATGAAAAACAGTATGTTGTGTAAAAGCCAAACTATGGATGGACTGACAACTGCTGTTGTTAGCGTTTTAAAATTCACACTCACAAATATATACACTCAGGACATGAAATTTATCTTTCCATTACTCTATTATTATTAAAAAAACAGTATTTTTTTTAAACTGAATATAACATTTTCCCTTCTCAAATATGCCTCCCTTCGTTAATCAGCCTTATATTCTGAAGTGAAGCAGGCAATCTGGCAAAGGTTTAAGTTTATTTTAGAATAAAAGGGTTTAGTTATATCATGTTTGCTAGATTTGTTATATGTTCTATCACCCTAATTGAAAGAAAGTTTTTATAGGACAACTGGCATCTTCAAAAAAATGACATCACAGTATTAAGGAAAAACTAGGTAGCTGCAAAGTGTTTCTGCAGCTTAAAAATGTGTACTGACTGAAAACAGCGTCAAACTGATACTTTCTGCCCCTTGTCAAAATGCTTCAATTATTTTCTCAGGGGAGGAAAAAAAAAAAGAGAAACCGAGTTGAAGAATTGAATGGTCTGTTTTAGCAGTGTGAAACTGAAGACAGAAACAGAAAACAACCGCATCTCTTAGTTGAAAATAATACTCGTTTACTATGAAACAACTGTTTGTCTTTGATTTGACGCAGGATACTGAATGGTTTTATGGACTCCTTATACTCCCTCCAAAATAGAGGCAGCATAATCATCATAGTCACTTTATAGTATGTGTCAAGGTGTTTTTATAGGCCTATTAAAAGTTACTGATACAAAATAATTTCTCTTTAAATGTTCTAAAATGCCTAATATAAAGATATTTGTACTTAAGTCATACTATACAAAAATTTCATTCCCTCTTGAAAGTTTGTTATCCTGAATCTGGAATAGCAAATGACAAATACTACTATGAAACTAAAAAAAAGAAGTAAAAAAAGAAAAAGGAAAACTAGAAAATTATCCAGGGATACTTATAATTTGCATTAAAAGAAATAATGAAAAAGTTTTCCAATGTATGATAACCAAGTCAGGAGATGAATAGCTATTCAGTAACAAGAGTAAAGTAAAGAAGGGGAATGACAAATCTTATTCTACACATGGAAGACAGGAAACGTAAGATAAATAAGAACAATTAAGACAAATTCATTGACCAGGACTCAGATCTGTAAACATAAATGTTTCAGAATGTGAACCTTTGAAATGGAGATCTTTCCCTATCTTTGAAATGGGAAAAGCATATAAATCTTTCGAAGAAGGGATATGAAATAATCTAATCTTTCTTTATAAGCTACAATTTTATAAGTACAAAATAGTATAGGAGTAACAAAAGCAAGAATAAGAGCACTTATCAAAGGAAAACATATTATAATCCATAATTTAAACCTTCCACATTGAAAAAACTGAAACAAATATCGAAGTCTTAAAAAGATTATTACCTCCTCCTTCATATTCTAAATAAAGGTTCCAAGCTTCAGATGTTTTACCCTTATTTCAGCTGCTACACACAGTGTGATTTGTTATTGATCTACATGTTTTTACTTATATGTGAAATACAGCAAAAAGAGAGACCACAGAAAGCTGGAGAAGTCCTATCAAAGATTTTAACAAAAGACTAACTCAGAACTCCCCCCCACCCACTTTCTTCCCCAATTACAGAAAGCTTAGAACATATTTAAAGATGACAGAAAACAAAGTTTTAGATTTGATAATAGTATTGTATCAGTTAATTCCCTGATTTCCACCATTGTACTGTGATCACATAAGAGAATGCATTTGTGGTAAAGTAACTGATGCTTTTGAACTGGTGTTGGAGAAGACTCTTGAGAGTCCCTTGGACTGCAAGGAGATCCAACCAGTCCATTCCAAAGGAGATCAGTCTTGGGTGTTCATTGGAAGGACTGATGCTAAAGCTGAAACTCCAATACTTTGGCCACCTCCTGCAAAAGTTGACTCATTGGAAGAGACTGATGCTGGGAGGGATTAGAGGAAGAAGGAGAAGGGGACGCCAGAGGATGAGATGGCTGGATGGCATCACCGACGCGATGGACATGGGTTTGGGTGAACTCTGGGAGTTGGTGATGGACAGGGAGGCCTGGCGTGCTGCAGTTCATGGGGTCACAAAGAGTCCGACACGACTGAGCAACTGAACTGAACTGACCACACACTAAAGTATCTAAGGAACAACATGTCTACTACTTACTCAGTTTTCTTAAGTGTTCAAAATAATAAAAGTACATATTTAAAGAGACAAGAGGATGAAGCAAATGTAGTAAAATTTTAACATTTAAAGAAACTGTGTGAAAGTGCATGAAATTCTTATAACTTTTCCTTAAGTTTGAAGTTATGTCAAAAGAAAATGTTACAAGGAAAAGGAAGCTTAACTCTTCTGAAGCTTGAGACCAAAATAACTGTAACAAATCTCTTTAGTTTCATGGTCTTCATTTTTAGAAATACTAATTGAAAAAGCATATGTCACTCAGAAAGAAATTAATACTGAATTGTGTTTATAGTCCAAGGCAAGGTTGTTCACTGTTAAGTCATTCCTTTTGCCTAAGGTAGGAAAAAAGAAGGGTGAAATGGAGTGGACAAGCTGGAAGACAGATAAACACTACCTTCCTGGATTCTGATTTCAGAACCCTTTCCATTTAAGAGTCAAATCACGGTTGAGACTTTACAAAGTTAAAAAGTTGGCATTCTTGCCACTTTTCCCCATTAAAAAAAAAAAAAGGCATTTAGATTGGATTACATCTGCTGAATTCACGTGCTAAAGTTAAGCAAATAATTTTCTTCTAAGAAGCTGGAAAAATCTGTAGAAACTGAGTGCTACGATCCAAAAGGTATGACTAATTCACACTTTGGAATAAAGGAAAAAAAGAAAAGGCTTCAGTTTATAAATTAGTTTAACTTATTATACAAAGCTACATCTGGGAAAACATCAGAAAACCCAATGAAAACAGATAATAAAAATGCTAAGTAAATTCCATGAATTCAATCTTTTCATGAAAAACTGTATCTTAGCACTAATATGGTATTCTACCTAGATTAAGACCTAAATTTACTACCCACCAATTTAAAGAAAAATTTATTTCCACGGCAGGGATTCAAAGCCAACATTTTTACAGTGAACTCTATGTTTAAGAGTAAAAAGTTTTTAACTAATTCACAAAGGAAGTGTAAAAAGGAACAATTATTTCTTAATTATTCATTCCTGAGACACTGTTGGAAACCTCAGCTTTTTATCTATATACATGGGTAACCTTAAAAGCACTGGTGTTCATAAAAACACTGAAAATGAGAAACAATCTAATGGATAAACTAACGGAGGCTAGAATAAATCCACAAAATGCAATACTATCTAACCAGTCAAACTGTATTTAGTCATCTCATCTAATGAAAATTAAGAGAAAATGAGTTAAGAACAATGATATTCTTGTTGCAAATTGTTAAAGGAGGTTTATGTATAAAAACATTTAGAAACAGCTGGAAGAATATATGCCAAATATAATTTCTGAGTTATCAAACTGCAAGTGAATTTTACTTTTTTCTTTGTGTCGCTATATAATACTTACGTTAAGCATATATTACTTTTATGGCTATTTAAACAAAGTTAGCTCATTTAAAAAGACAGACACAAAATAAAAATTAAATAACACGGTACACATTTTGCATTCTGGTAAGAAAACAGTACTGAGACATGAAAACCTCAGGGCATGAATCCAAAGTCGCCAGCTCCTGATTTAATCACAGTAGTTTCCTTTTACCCATTTCTCATATCAGGTTCTGAAATATTCTGTTTGACAATAGGGTAGCTTTGTTTAAAGAAAGTTAAACAAATGAAAATGTTAAACAAGTGATTGTTTAACAATGTTAATGTTAAAGTTAATGTTTAAAGTGTTAAACAAGTGAAAATGTTGTATGGCAGAATATTTATTGACATGAAAGGATATTTTCTGTGAATTGTTAGCTGAGTAGGCAAATAACAAAACTGTATACTATGATCCTACTAAATAAAATTAATTAAAATTGTATGGGAATTTTAGACTTTAGTTTCAGTTCATCAGTTTCTAACAGTTCTTAAACAGATATTTTTTTCAATAAAAAACAATTTCAGAAAAATGTAAAACCTAAAACAAAAAAAACCTTAAGTTGACTTGTATCTTCTTTCTAAACCTCAAAAAGGCATGGGCATACCTTGGAGATGTTGAGGGTTCAGTCACAATAAAACAAGCCACACAAATTTTTTTGGTTTCCTAGTGCATATAAAAGTTATGTGTTGGGACTTCCCTGGTGGTCTAGGGGCTGAAACTCTTCGCTCCCAAGGCAGAGGGCCTGGGTTTGATCCCTGATCAGGGAACTAGATCCCGCATGCTGGAACTAAAAATCCCAAAAATCCCACATGGCTGCAAGGAAGAATGAAGATAGCACGTGTAAATACTGGTGCAGCCAAAAATAAATAAATACTTTAAAATAAAAAAAATGTTATGTGTACACTATAAGGTACTAAGTATGCAACAGCATTACGCCTTTAAAAAAAAGTACGTCTTAATTAAAAATACTCTTCTCATTTAAAAAAAAGCAAAGTTGCCAGAAACCTTCAATTTGTGTAAAAAATAAAACAAAACCAAAAACCCCAGTGGTTAGGTAGTAAAGAATCCTCCTGCCAATGCAGGAGACACAGATTTGATCCCTAAGTCAGGAAGATCCCCTGGAAAAGGAAATGGCAACCCATTCCAGCATTCTTGCCTAGGAAATCCTGTGGACAGAGGAGCCTGGCGGGCTACAGTCCATGGGGTCACAAAAGAGTTGGACACGACTTAGCAACTAAACAACCGCAACAGATAGAGATCTAAACATTCTATCAGGAAAAAAATGGCGTGTCTATATTTGGAATTAAAAGCAACACTACCTAACATTTTCTAAAGAAATCTTCAGCATGTAAGTCAGTTTATGAATAACACATACAAAATAAGTAACCTAATATTTAAGTAAACTACTTCATTTCTAAAAAAAAAAATAAAAAATCTAAACCCTAAAATTCTAATATCACCACATCTATATTACAATGCTCAATCATGCAAAAGTACTTTTATACTCAACATGCATTAATTATATAGGGAAGAGATGTTAAAGCTGAAACACAGTCCCTGCCCAGCATTAAACATCTTTAAATACACTAAGCAATTCAATGTACAGTAAGAAATTTCTTAGAGAACAGTTTGAATTCACATGCAACAACATAAATTAGCAAAAGGTTATAAAAGAGAAGTGCGTAACAGGTAAAATTTCCAAAACTCCTTATTTTCCTCTACAAGACATTAAACCACTCAAAAGCTGCTTTACTGGAGGAAACTTACACCCTTTTCCACTGCAACTGCCATTTCATACACTAGTATCTCTGTTACCAGAGAAGGAACGCAAAAGAACGTCTATACGGTTTTTGCCGTTGTCACCTACTGTTTTCTCCTAGACAGTCAAAAAAGTTGGACTAGAGGAATCAATGGCCAGCCAGTTCAAAATAAAGTAATTTCAGTTCCTTCATTCAATACTTTTAGGTCTGAAGATGATTTTCATGTGGCTGTTCTTAAGCCTGATTCACAAAATGGAAATGAATTACTTCATTGAGAGGTGCTGTAGCTAAACATATACTTTCAAAATACATTGGTCAAGATATTAATTGTGAAAAATACAACAAGGCATCCAAAGCTACTTAGCTATTAACCAAACAAACCCTACTGCCACCACCACTACCTTACTCCCCTGACCTTACTCTACCAGAGTAGCCAAGAAAATACTACCTAGGAGAGCTTTTTTTCTTTTGCTACTATTATTGTTTGAGGTTGGCTTAAGAGCAGACAGTACAAACTATAGAAAGGGCTTTCCCATTCACTGTATTTCAGAATTCTAAGAAACTAAGAAATGTAACCTGGATAAGACCTAGTTACAGCAGTAATACTCTATCAAAAATAGAGAAATTTATACTTTCTTCCTTTTAAACAAATTTCTATTATTTTTCATCTGAAGGCCAATATTCCTTAAGAGTTCTGCAAACTTTTCAAAGTTTATAGACAAAAACCTTAAAATCTTTCCTTCATCCTTATCCACATATTTAAAATAATATCCCACTTGATTTTCCCATAATACCTCCTAAATTATATCCAAATAAATTTCAAATATACAACAGACAAAGTTTAAAGTTAGTTGCCCCTTGTATGAAACATAAAGAAGTTAAAGACAAAAAATCAGAATTGAAGATTTTTTTTTTCTCAAAGATTGGAACATAAAAATTATAATAGAATCTGCACTTACTCTTCACCCCTTTCTTCCCCTTTCGTTCCTTCTTGTACTGTTCCTTCAGTTTACTTATTAGTCCCTGGTCTACATCCCAAACCTCAGTAGTTGGGGAGAGGTCATCTTTATCTACATGCAGCATATTATTAAAAGAAAAAAAATCAGCAGTTGGCAATGCAAGCTGTTCGCAATAAACTGTTATAGCTTTATATAATCATAATAAAAATGTACTGACAGTATATACTCAAAGTACTTTAAAGGTGCAGTCTCAGTTTTGGTATTCACAAGTCAAACTCTGAAAGCCCATCTCACAAGTTTCTAAACGTTAGTACTACAAACAACAGTTAAATGGTGCTTCATTTCTATGAATTACAAATTTGAAGGTTATTATTCTTGTGGTAACTGATATTTTTACAATGGATTGACATTAGAAATCTAATGTTACAAAAATTAGATCACTGCATCTTTATAAAAATGTTAATAAAAAATTATTCAGCCAGCATCATAAAAGCAAATAAATGAATTGCATGCGAACTACTCAAAAAAGTGCAAGCTGGAAAGGTCAGTGCTGTTTTATTGATGAAAATATCCATGCACCTTCTGTCACATTGATTCTGCATGCACAAGATAACTGTACTAATGGAGAGGCATTCTAGTCCAATATAATACATACATGTAATTCCAAAATACGTCTCAAATAATCCATACAAAGCATTCAGAGAATCCCACCTCTGCCCCCATCCCATCCAAATAGTTCAACATCTCATTACCTTCTTCCATTGGTCTACAACTAAGATTAGCAAAAAAAAACAAACAAACAAAAAAAAAAACAAAAAAAAACCTCAAATTCCACTGAAGAACTTTTTAAGAGTTGATATTTTTAGGGTAAGATAAAAGCAGTGACAAGCATGGAGAAGTGAAAACATACATTGCTGTACATCTGTTACAGATGGTACTTCAGCTATTTTAGCTGAATAAACAAATCCATATTTGTTTTAAGTAAATACTTGTGCCTATAAAAAATTAACCCTATAGAATACTAGAGGAAAACAGCATTAAAAAAAGGCAAAACAAAAATATGTCTATTTGAATTATTTTACGTATTAAAGGCTTTTCTGTCTTTTAAGTTTTAAACTGTTACTTTTTAAGTTTAAAGCTGTTATTTGGAAGTTTAACATTCTGTTGAAGATCGATGAAGAGTTAGTTTACATAACCCTGTTACTAAATAAAAATTATACCAAAACACGTAAGTTAAGTCAATCAAGAAGACTGATATAAAAGGGAGATTTTAGAGAAAATATACTTTCACAATTTTTGATAACTTATTATATTTCTGACTTATAAGGCTTATAAACTCCATAGGCCTCAATATATGGTGGACATAAAAAACATCCTTTTTCCTTATAGACAGTTATTTGTAGCAAACATAAAAGATCCTCATATTTAAATGTTTCACCAGGGAATTCCTTGGTCGTTCAGTGGTTAGGACTTGGTGCTTTCACTGCCTGTAAAGTTTGATTCCTGGTCAGAATTAAGATTCTGCAAGCCTCTTAAGGGAGAAAAAATAGGGTACACAGAAATTCAATTTTCTGTACCTTGAGGCTTTCCTACTAAAACAGCCATCATTTTCTACCTTAGGTAGTCAGTGTGTAAAAAGCTAAACTTAAAACTTTAATATGCTAACTTGAATTAGCTGAAACTAGGTTATCAAAGCCTGAAATTTACACATGTGATTATCAAATCTGCAAACTGTAATACTGTCGTAATACTGACTTAAAGAGAAAATTCACTTTTCCTGTACTCTACTCATGAATTTCCTGAAAACAATGTTATATCAAGAATCATTCTGTCAATTAATCTAATATGCTAAGAAAAAAGCGATCTAAAGAATTAATTGCTTTGTGGTCATTTTAATAAAGCTAGTAATTCTTATATTTAAAAGGGACAAACGGACACATTTGGAGCAAATTTTGTCAACCTCATAGAAACAGCAACAAAAACCTTCAGTGGTATAAACTTTACACATGAAATTAAACAGGAGTTTTTAAAAAGACCTCTGTATAAAAAGTAAAGCTGTGAATGCTGTAACTGGAGTAGCAAAAGGTAGCAAAGTGAGAAAGCAAAGGGAGTAAAAAGGATAAGCTTAAGAAAAAAAGAAATATTACTTGCAAGATAAACTTGAATCTAGAAAACAAAGGTAAACTTAAGGCAGTGCAGAGAACAGGTTGGTGAATGCATATGTGCACAAACATCCTGAAACTTGCCTGGTAAGTAACAGCTGATTTGATATTGCTTATAAGAAATAGTTAAGAGCAAAAAGGAAGAGGCAGCATAATCTTCTACATATTAATGCTGTTTTAAAAAAATCTAGGGGGAAAAAATACCAAGAAATGAGGTTGAATAAGTTAGGGGTACTTGTTTTTTTTAAATAAGAAAACACAAATATACACACGAAAAATTGATCCTTGACAACTCAAAACCACAAAAGCCTAAAATTCTATTGTGATTCTAACTACCAAAGCAAAGAAATTAAATCTACTCAGTGTACCATAAACTTGAAACTAATTTTATTCAAATATTTAGTACTCTATCCATTTAAACAGTCAGTATTTTATAGTTCTATAAATTCTACAGACCACAGTTTGAAAGTGTAGCAGACAATAACTAAACATCTTTAAAATGTTTAGCAAAATCAGAAATGCTCACCAATATTTCTGACTATGCCAAGAATTAAGAACTATTAAAACTAAACCCAGACTACCCTGACAGACGAAAAAGTTTTAAAAGCTTTCTAAAAAGGAGTGGTTTCACAGAACAAAATAATTCAAAATCAGAGATATTTGAGTACTATGCTAGTATACAAAATAAAAATAACACAGATTATCCCATGTGGGTGAATACAGGGATGTTTTATTATTACACACTAGTTAGAAAGAAGAAAAAAAAAAATCTGTCCTTTACCCAGTAACTTAAATCTGAAAATCACTTTCCCATTTGAAAGTAAACTCAAATTGTAACTAAATAAATATAAAGGGATATTTGTATATTCAGCCTCTTTGCTTTGGGAAAAAAACCTGAGTATGATACCTATTGAGTAAAAATGAAAAATTCAAAATTGCTGCATAGATCCTTTATAAAAAACACTGCATAGATTCTGTGATAGTTTTCAGTTCTTAGGGAAAGAAATTACTTGAATCATTTTGTTCTTAACAGAGTCCTTTCCATCTTAAGAACTTAAAATGCTTTAGAGATACTTTAGACTTGTCTGGAAGGAAGAGACTTTGTTGGTTATTTCCATTACACAAAAAGATTCAGGTCATTCTCAAATATTAATAAGCAGAAGTAAATAAAAGTATCGACAGTCATCATTCACTAATTAGGTCCTCTCTTGAAACTGTTCTACAGTCAAAAGTTTTGGGACAGGAGGACTAATCAACTGCACACTTTTTATGACAGAAGTAATGCCATTTTATACAAATTAAATTCCTAAAATTTTTATATTCTTCCGATGGACAGTTAAACTTTCAGCAATTTTAGGTGAAGGGAATAGGAATGGAAATGTGCCAATATTTAGCTACACAAATGTTTGAAAACTGCTTTCCATCTTTTTTTCTCCCTTTAATAATCTGGGCATCAGTAGTGCCCAGATAAATAAATAAGCAAACATAATGACAAAATATTATGCACTTATTAAAAATGTCACAGAAGAATAATAAGTGGGAGTGTGGGTTATAAACCAGCACACAGCAAAATCCTGTTAAACAGAGAGATATAAATGTTAATCATGGTTCTCTCTACATAACATTGTTATTGATGATTTTTAATTTTCTTCCATACATGTATCTGTGGGTTTTAAACCTTCAAAAAAACCAAATGAATTATAAGATAAATATTTATATAATTTAAATATATTTCCATAATTATTTTAAAATTTAGAAAAAATAAATAGTACTTTAGAAACTATTGGAAAAAATAAGGTATCTCCAACATTGATAGGTTGCACAGTAAAGAAAAAAGAAAATTAGATATTTTTACTGTCCTCTTGAGCAAGACTAATTCTTAAGAAGGGTAAACTTCTATAACTTAGCAATTTTCAAAGAGTAAGTACAAAAATGTATATTCGAAGTCTAGAAGACAATTGTGGAAATTGTTTTTTTTTAATTTTCAATTAATAGGCCTCCTCTCCCTCCACTTAGGAGATCTGAAAAATCATGCTTGACAATCATCAACAATGAGAATGCTGATAACAAAATCCAGACCTTTCAAGTACTCAATTTGTATCAGGACAGTCAATAAACGTTATCTCTCAGGTTCTGTCTCTCCTGCTATTAGCAATACTCAGCTTAAATATATACATGAGGCATTTTTATAAACTGAAGTGTGTCTCCTTATCACCAAAGTAGTTTTTAAAAATCAAGTGATAATTTCTCTTGCTAGTAATTAAGCAATTTTGGTATACATGTGAAATATGCATTAAAATACTTAGTACTCTTCTCCAATAAAGCTGAGTTCTCCCTACCAGGAACATGTTGGTATTAAATGTTGACTGAATGAACTTTTTTTTGGTGTGTCTATTATTAACATGTTTTTTAAAGTTATTTTTAATTGAGGATAATCGTTGAACCATGTTGTGATTTCTGCCATACAATGTGAAATCAGCTGTTTAAGTACAGAATAAACATTTTTAATTGAAAGATCGATCACACTGGACCTAAGCTATTATCTTAAAATTCTTTGTACACTTTATATTTTACTTTCTAATGGGCTTTTTAAACCCTGTATAAATAGAATTGTTTTAACCCTTTTAGTTATAGCTGGATTATTATTAGCAGCAGATCACTTCCAAAGGCTAGGCTCTTAACATGTTTGTACAGTGAATGTTATATGTAATAAAGTTCAATAGTTTCAATAAATCTTGTTCATTATAGAGCTATTATTCAGAATTAATAGCTTTACTGTGTGTATGCGAGCTCAGTCGTGTCTATTTGCAACCCAATGGATGTGGGTTTCAAGATGACTCTTTTCGGTATGCCTGTATGGTATTATCTGATCAGGTATACCATACAGGCATATTGAAGAGTCACCTTCTTGAAACCCAAATCTATTACCAAATTAAATCATGGGAATGTTTAAAACTGTGTACATGCTTAAAAAAAATCTGCTAAGAAGAAAGGAACTGGACTTCTAAATTAACTGAATGCTTCAATTTTAAATCAAGACAAATTTCAAAAATAAAAATTCAACAAAAGCCATATATTAAACAGTTTAGCCACCAAATCTAAATAAACTGATGCAAAATACTCTGAAATTATTGAATACCACTCTTCTCCTTGCTCTCAGTTTAACTGCCAGCATACATTCAGATACACACATTCCACATACAATATTTAATAAAATACATATTTAAGGCCTAGATGTTTTCCCACCCCTGTATTTCTTTATCACCTTACCCCATTCTGTGCCATCCCCTGAACTTCGTGCTTCTCCAGCTCCTTCACCATCTTCAGCAGTTACTAAAAAATCAAATTCTTTCAGTGCTTCCTCAGTATCTGGATCATCAGTTAGGTCAGCAGCTAAGCCTTCATTACCTATCTGTAAAGAGAACACAAGCCAAGAATTACCTTTATGATAAATTGTAAAGGTATCCTTTATGTTTTCACACAATTATCTTTACTTTTGCACTCCCATTTTTAGGTTATTTAGAAACAAAAATCTTAAGATTTTCCAGAGAGTTCAACAATCTCAAATTATATCCTAGAGAAATGGTTGTCAATAGTGCTCTGAAGTGTGATGCAAGTAGTGTGGCGGCTAAGAATGATTAAAATCTTGATCTTCAAATATGATGATCCTCACAAAGAATGTCTCTAGCTACAAGAGATTTACAGGTAACTCCATTAAAGACCTGTGCAGTCACTTACATTCCAGTATGTTGTGTTGAATTGACCTCATTCACTGAAAACTGCACCTATAGTCCATAACTCATAAGGATATGGCATAGTTAATAAGGACAATAATGCAAGTCAATAGCTGCGGAATTAATAGTAATGCTTCTCAGAACAACAACCACCAAAAAAAAAAATCAAAACGTCTGTTCACCCATGTTTCACATGAGTATGTGGCAGAAAGGCTGAAAACTGCTTTTACAGACTGGAGGCATTTGAGGAAAACTGGAATTTTCCCCACATTACTGTAAAATCCCAAAGAACTACAATGGAATTCAAAACCACAGTTGAAATACCATACACTACTATGATAATTCACACATCAATCATCTAATCTATTTTTGCTCCTATAAATAATCTGTATCAACACTAAAATACATCACTGTGTTTCCCACGTTATAAGCAAAAGAAAACTCATTAATCCTTAACAAAGAGTGAAGAGTGTTGACACAAACATTTACATTTCTTAGTTTATTCCCTCAGCCAGGGTGGGAATATCAACCCACATCAGTTACAACTTATCACTTGTTTACTGTACCTCAAGAGATACTCTACAGCAGTGATTCTTAATTGTGATAGGATAGTTTTGTTTTTTTGTTTTCAAAAAGGTTCCGAAACACTGGACTAGTCCCATAAAAACAGACCCTTTTTTGCCAATTAGTTAATAATACAGTAGATAGTAATTTCTACTGTATGTAGGGTAATTCAATAAGAACTATATAAAAAACTTTCAAATGACGTAATAAAAAATCATCAATAACTTCCAATGTAACTTAAGACATCTTGAAATTTTCTATTCCATGTACATGACTAAATACATTGTAGTTATTAAATACATTGTATTTAGTTATTAACACAACATATTCAGTATTTAGTAAAGAGAATTCTTACTTTGTGTTTATTTATCCGATGTTTGTCTTTTCCTTCTGGGATGCCTTCAATCATGTCATTTTCCTCTTCTTCGTCGCTGTCATCAGCATTTTCTAAGAAATTGAATGTCTCAAGAACATCACCAGAAGTCCTGTAAGAGAGGAAAAAGATGAATCAAAATATCCCAGTGGTAAGTATTTCTTTCCGTCTCCTATTTTTAAACAGTATTTGAAGGTAGTAGACAGATTCAAATTAAAACTTACTTATAATGTATTATCTAAATATTGTACCCAAAAATGAAAGATCATTTATGTTCTACAATTAAAGATGTTAAGTTTCTATAACAATAATACTTTACGTAATTACAGCATCAAAGTAAAAACCCTATAGTTACTAGGCACTCAAATGTAGTATTATTTCTCAAAATAAGTTATTGTAATTAAGCAACTTGAACTCAGCATTTATTTTAGCTCTACAACCTTTTACAATGTGGTCCAAATGTTTAAGGACTAAAACTGAAGTTTAATTTATGAGGCTACTAAGATTTAAAGTAATGGTAAATCAGATATAGAACATTCCAATCCTTTTCACAGGTTTTTCTTACCTACAAAACAGGATTATTAATATACTAAAGAAATACTTTCAAGTGTTTCAGAACCACTCTTACAACTGATTAACAGTCATAATCTATTTTAATCTATTAAGTCATTTTAAAACTATAATCTGAATTCCTCATTCATGTACAAAAAACAGTTTTCAAATAGTTATTTAAATTTCTAAAAACAGAGGCTGCAACAGGACAGTGAAAGCTTCAGCTGAACATAGTCTCTCACAATGAAAGTCTCAATTCTTCCACTGACTAGCTGCCTGAATTTGGCCATGTCATTTAGACACTGTGGCTCTTATTTCTTTACTTGTGGGAATTAAACTCAGTTCAGTTCAGTCACTCAATCGTGTCTGACTCTTTGCGACCCCATGAACTGCAGCACTCCAGGACTCCCTGTCCATCACCAACTCCCGGAGTTTACTCAAACTCATGTCCATCGAGTCAGTGATGCCATCCAGCCATCTCATCCTCTGTGGTCCCCTTCTCCTCCTGCCCCTAATCCCTCCCAGCATCAGAGTCTTTGCCAATGAGTCAACTCTTCTCATGAGGTGGCCAAAGTATTGGAGCTTCAGAATCAGTCCCTCCAACGAACACCCAGGACTGATCTCCTTTAGAATGGACTGGCTGGATCTCCTTGCAATTCATGGGACTCTCAAGAGTCTTCTCCAACACTATAGTTCGAAACATCAGTTCTTCGGCGCTCAGCTTTCTTCACAGTCCAACTTTAACATCAATACATGACCACTGCCTTGACTAGTTAGACCTTTGTTGGCAAAGTAATGTCTCTGCTTTCGAATATACTATCTAGATTGGTCATAACTTTCCTTCCAAAGAGAAAGTGTTTTTTAATTTCATGGCTGCAGGTACCATCTGCAGTGATTTGGGAGACCCAAAAAATTAAGTCTGACACTGTATCCACTGTTTCCCCATCTATTTCCCATGAAGTGATGGGACCAGATGCCATGATCTTCGTTTTCTGAATGTTGAGCTTTAAGCCAACTTTTTCACTCTCCTCTTTCACTTTCATCAAGAGGCTTTTGAGTTCCTCTTCACTTTCTGCCATAAGGGTGGTGTCATCTGCATATCCCAGGTTATTGATATTTCTCCTGGCAATCTTGATTCCAGCTTGTGCTTCTTCCAGCCCAGTGTTTCTCATGATGTATTCTGCACAGAAGTTAAATAAACAGGGTGACAATAAACAGTCTTGACGTACTTCTTTTCCTATTTGGAACCAGTCTGTTGTTCCATGTCCAGTTCTAACTGTTGCTTCCTGACCTGCATGTAGGTTTCTAAGAGGCAGGTCAGGTGGTCCGGTATTCCCATCTCTCTCAGAATTTCCCACAGTTTATTGTGATCCACACAGTTAAAGGCTTTGGCATAATCAATAAAGCAGAAACAGATGTTTTTCTGGAACTCTCTTGCTTTTGCCATGATCCAGCAGATGTTGGCAACTTGATCTCTGGTTCCTCTGCCTTTCTGAAAACCAGCTTGAACATCTGGAAGTTCACGGTTCACGTATTGCTGAAGCCTGGCTTGGAGAATTTTGAGCATTACTTTCTAACATGTGAGATGAGTGCAGTTGTGTGGTAGTTTGAGCATTCTTTGGCATTGCCTTTCTCTGAGATTGGAAGGAAAACTGCCAAAATGCCAGCTAATTTGGAAAACTCAGCAGTGGCCACAGGACTGACCAGTTTTCATTCCAATCTCAAAGAAAGGGAATTAAACTAGATGATTTCAAATATCCTGACCAATACGATGAGTACATGGTAACAAAAAGAATAATAGTCTAAAAGTTAGGTTTTTCCCCTATCCCTGACTGGTTCTATTAGTCTAAATTAAGGGTATCATACAATTCAGACTGGCTTTTAATAGTACTTTGATACAGGGTCTTAATAGGTCTACTATACTGTGCCTAATTCAGTACATGGTTCAAGGACCTGTATAAAAACTGAATGTAGAAAGATACTTTTTTTTCCAAGTGCAAATCAGTAAGAACAAACAAAAAACTACCATAATAACAAAACATAATTTTCAGCTCAACATCAATAATATGTCTCAATATTGGGGGATTAAATGAAAGGCAAAGAAAATATTTGACAAAATCAGCACATCAATGACAGAAAAATTTAAGAATCATAAATTTAAGACATGACAGTGTTGTTCTGAACTTTGAAAAATTAAGTACTGTCATTTCTTGGATATGAATTCCTGTCTCTAAAATGAGAATGCATGTTTTAGGTTTTAAAATTGTGTTTGATTACAGCAATACATGCACAAGACTTTAAAAAGTCAAAGAGAGCACAATCAATAAAAGAAATAACTGATGAATCGTTCCAAAATTAAAAACCCTTGCTCTTTGAAAGACACTGCTAAGGCAATCTAAAGAAAAGTCTACAGATTGGGAAAATGTATTTGCAAATCACATATTTAATGAAGGACTATATACAGAACACTTGAATCTTGGTATCAAAAAAACAATGAGCATGGGGAGATTATTCAAAAAATTCATTAAAAAAATGAAGACATGTATGGTATACAAAGATGTTCAACGTCAGTAGTCTTTAGGAAAATGGAAATTAAAGCAACCAGGGACTGTGAAGGGTCTGAACTTTGCCCCACTTGCAAGCTAATATGCTGTTACTCTTGAGATGTTTCTTTTTAGCAATCATGATGATGACCCTGAATGGATTTTTTAAAATTAATTTTATAGTGTAACCAGGGAAAAACCCTTTCAATGTGGAAACAAAAATGCTTGGAAATACATTCTGTAAATATATTACACAAATTTTTAAAAATTACTACTTTAATAATGCTTTCAACACCATTTTACCTGTTCTCTCTTTCTGACACTCCTATTCAGATGTTAGCCCTCTGGGACCCATCTTTATATTTTCCTATTTTTTCACTCCTACTTTCTTTTTTACCCCCTTTGCTCTTTTCTGGGAGAGTCTTTTAACCTTATCATCCAAGTTCTACATAAAAATTATTTAAACCACACTTTAAAATTTCTATTAGCTCTTTTTTGACTTCTCATCAAACCTTACAAAACAGCATCTTATTGTCTTATGGATGTATTATTTTTCTCAGTGCTTACAGAAGAGTAAACTTTTCAAAGTCTTCTCCGAGCTCCTTTTTTTGATTTGGTTCCTTCGGTCTCCAATTTTCACATCAAAGTCTTTCCTTAATCGTTAGCATTAAACAGTGAAGCATAGAAAAGCTAACTGGATATATTGTGTACATGGGTGAGGCTTGTCAAGAAGTTAGCTTCCCGTCTGTGTAAAAGGGCAGAAACCCAAACATTTCATTGGTAGTTCCCAACTGTCAGTATCAGAAAGTCTTCTCTACCATTAATAGATCATACTTCTGCCTGGAAAGGATTTAAGATCAGCTGCTAACATACCAGAAGCCAAGCAGAAGAAAACAAGAGATGTCACTGCTCAGCTAGATATTTTCAGATCCTCCTCCTGTCTTCAACATAGTAGCTCACCCTACAGGTGCCTGACTTTTTAAGAAATCGGAAATCACTGCAATTTGTCAGAAATCAGAATTCACCAGAAAACGTACCACCATTCTTTGGGATAGGGGAGGGGTTTTCAAATGGCTACACAGGACAAAAGAGGGAGTTTGATGGGAATGTGCTGTATGTCTCAGGAAACAAACTCTGTATCAACCTAGAGGGGTGGGATGGAATGGGAGATGGGAGGGAGGTTCAGGAGGGAGGGAGTATATGTATACCTATGGCTGATTCATGTTGAAATTTGACAGAAAACAACAAAATTCTGGAAAGCAATTATCCTTCAATTAAAATACAAATTAATTTAAAAAATATATATATAAATCTAAAAAAGGAGTTTGAAATTCTTCCATAAATTTGAAACTTGCCTCTTACCTAAACTTGAAACTAATTCTCTATTAATAACTCCCTCTAAATCTGACTGCAGATGTACCTGATACTGCTAATTCCTTACCTTTTGTAACTTTACTGGCATTCTGGGATGTGAATTGGCTTCTTTTCTTTCCAGATTCCAAAATTATTAAGTTCTCCCTATCTGATGGATAGTATATCCTTCTCATTCTTCCTATGTACTCAATTTATTGCTCTTATATGTTAATGTATTTTTAAAAAGTCTTTAATGAACATCTTAGAGGATTGATAAGGAACGAAAGTAAAATGTCTCTTTAATCCACCATGCTTAAGTGGACATCTACATCTGGAATTTTATATTTTTTTTCTTTGCCAACTATCTGTTTACTGTCTTTTTTCATTCTAAAAAGATCATCAATAGAATTTTTAACATTATATATCCAGATGAAGGGAAAACAGAGTGAAGTCAAGAGTAAGGCTGGTAATTTAAAGGGTAAAAGGTTCCAGTTTCATCCACCTCATTAGAACTGATTCAAATGTTTTCTTTTTAGTGGCTGAGTAATACTCCATTGTGTATATGTACCACAGCTTTATCCATTCATCTGGCGGATACATGTTGATGTATGGCAAAACCAATACAATATTGTAAAGTAAAAAAATTTAAAAAAAATGATAAACTTAACAAACTCAAAAAATAAAAAAATAAAAGGGTAAAAAGGAGTCAGTGCATTTTCTAGAAATGAAGGAACCCTACAAGTATGGCAAGATTCATTCAGAATAAAAAGAAAGAGGGCAATTACTAGAGGTTGAAAGGTAAATCAGAGCATCCTATTTCTAACAATATGGCCTATAATTTATCATTTTTCTACTGTTGAACATGAAGACTGGTTCAAATTTTTACTGTTATAAGTAAGAATATGATAGCTATGTATTTGTTGGTATCTCTATCAATATATTAGATATTAGAATTTTCAAAGGCCCTAATTCTAGCTGAACCATACACACCTACATTAATACAGATGTGCAATCTATTAGGCTGGTACAAACATAACTGCAGTTTTTGCACTATTGAAACTTGCCATCTGATACTGGAATACATCCTTAAATGAATACAGTTACGTTTTACATCATTTTAATGTGCATTTTTGCTAATGATTTATAAAATGCTGTTTTTTATTTTTGACTATGGGAATAATGCTAAGACAAAAAAGCAAATTTGAGCAATTTTCTTATTCAAATAGGCCATAAAACAGCAGAGACAACTCACAGCAACAATGCATTTGGCCCAGGAGCTGATAACAAATGTACAGTACAGCAGTGGTTCAAGAGGTTTTGCAGGGAGACAACAGCCTTGAAGATGAGAGTAGTGGCCAGCCATCAGAAGTTGACAATGACCAACTGAGAGCATCAAAGCTGATCCTCTTAAACTACACAAGAACCTGCTAAAGAAATCAACATCAACTATTCTATGGTCGTTCGGCACTTGAAGCAAACTGGAAAGGTAAAAAAAACTCAATTAAATGGGTGCCTCATGAGCTGACTAGAAATTTTGAAAAATCGTCCTTTTGAAGTGTTGTCTTTTCTTATTCTACTCAACAACGAACCATTCCTGATTGGATTGTGACGTGACAAAAGCAGATTGTACACGACAACAGGCAACAAGCAGCTCAAGTGGGTGAACTGAGAAGCAGCTCTTAGCCGCTTACCAAAGCCAAACTTGTACCAAAAAAGGGTCATGGTCATTCTCTGGTGGTCTGCTACAGGTCTGATCCGCTACGGCTTTCTGAATCCTGGCAAAATCATTACTTCTGAGAAGTCTGCTCAGCAAACTGATGCAATACACAGCAAACTTCAATGTCTGCAGCTGACACTGGTCAACAGAAAGGGCCCAATTCCTCTCCACGACACCTTACTGCACACTGCACAACCAACGTTTCAAAAGTTGAACAAATTGGGCTACGAAGTTTTGCCTCATTTGCCACATTCACTTGACTTCTTGACTACCACTACCGACTACCACGTCTTCAAGCATCTTGACAACTTTTTGCGGGAAAACACTTCCACAACCAGCAGGATGTAGAAAACTGCTTTCCAATAGTTTGCTGAATCCCCAAACACAGATTTTTAAGCTATAGGAGTAAACAACCTTATTTCTCATTGACAAAAGTGTGTTGAGTGTAATGGTTCCTATTTTGATTAATAAAGATGTGTTTGAGCCTAGTTATACTAATTTAAAATTCATGGTCCAAAATTACAATTACTTTTGCACCAAAAAGACTCTTGAGTTCCTTGGACTGCAAGGAGATTCAACCAGTCCATCCTGAAGGAGATCAGTCTTGGCTGTTCACTGGAAAGGACTGATGTTGAAGCTGAAACTCCAGTACTTTGGCCACCTCATGCGAACAGTTGACTCATTGGAAAAGACTCTGATGCTGGGAGGGATTGGGGGCAGGAGGAGAAGGGGACCACAGAGGATGAGATGGCTGGATGGCATCACCGACTCGATGGACATGAGTCTGGGTGGACTCCAGTAGTTGGTGATGGACAGGGAGGCCTGGCGTGCTGCGGTTCATGGGGTCGCAAAGAGTCGGACACAACTGAGCAACTGAACTGAACTGAATACAAGTATATTCATTAAGAAGGAAATTGGCCTTGATTAAAAACAATTATCATCTAAAAGTCTGTGGACAGATAAAAGGACAAGAAAAATGTGGTACATACAGTCAACAAATTATTATTTAGACATAAAGAAGAAAATCCTTGGCAGAAATGAAACCAACATTGTAAAACAGTTATCCATCAATTAAAGAAACTTTTGCAAATAAATAAATGATTTTTTAAAATAAAATCAAAGAAAATTTTGCAAATAAATAAATGATTTTTTAAAATAAATAAACAAAATCCTTACTGACAGCAGAACAATTTAAAAAAGGAAGAAGAAAAATCTTGTCATATGCTACATGAGTGAAACCTTTAGGACATCATGCTAAATGAAATAAGCCAGGCACAAAAAGATAAATACTGTGCGTTTCCACTTACATACTTAAAGTAGTCACTCACAGAAAAAGTCTAATGGTGGTTCCCAGGTACTAGGGGGAGGAGGAAATAGGGAGTCGCTATTCAATGAGTTTCTCATGATGTACTCAAGGTAGAATAAACAGGGTGACAATATACAGCCTTGACATACTCCTTTTCCTATTTGGAACCAGTCTGTTGTTCCATGTCCAGTTCTAACTGTTGCTTCCTGACCTGCATACAGATTTCTCAAGAGGCAGGTCAGGTGGTCTGGTATTCCCATCTCTCTCAGAATTTCCCACAGTTTATTGTGATCCACACAAAGGCTTTGGCATAGTCAATAAAGCAGAAACAGATGTTTTTCTGGAACTCTCTTGCTTTTGCCATGATCCAGCAGATGTTGGCAACTTGATCTCTGGTTCCTCTGCCTTTTCGAAAACCAGCTTGAACGTCTGGAAGTTCACAGCTCACGTATTGCTGAAGCCTGGCTTGGAGAATTTTGAGCATTACTTTCTAGCATGTGAGATGAGTGCAACTGTGTGGTAGTTTGAGCATTCTTTGGTATTGCCTTTCTTTGAGATTGGAATGAAAACTGACTTTTTCCAGTCCTGTGGCCACTGCTGAGTTTTCCAAATTTCCTGGCATATTGAGTGTAGCACTTTCACAGCATCATCTTTCAGGATTTGAAATAGCTCAACTGGAATGCCATCACCTCCACTAGCTTTGTTCGTAGTGATGCGTTCTAAGGCCCACTTGACTTCACATTCCAGGATGTCTGGCTCTAGGTGAGTGATCACACCACTGAACTGAAATGAACTGACTGATTCAATGAGTATGGAGTTTTAGTCACGCAAGATGAAAAGCTTCTAGAGAAGTGCTCTACAATACTGTGCTTACATAGTTAACAACACTGCACTGTGCACTTAAAAACTTTTAAGGTAGATCTCATGTTATGTGCTTTTTACCAAAACAGAAAACAAAAAACTACTAATCTTGTAAGGGTGAGAAACTTTACAAGGAGAAGATGTAGTCTGCTGTGGATCTTTAACTCAGATTCAAGTGTGATACACTAAACTACATTCCCAAGTATTTATAAATCCTATTAACTACTTAACCTGGTTAACTCACAAATTTAGTTTTTAAAACACATAGTAATATCCTTGCTTTTTCTCATATGCTAAGAAAACTCTTGATTCCTGAAATCCAGAGTAAAGAAAATAAGGACTCTATTAGATGTCAAATTGTTTTTATTAGAGATCTTACTTCTCAGAAATAAAATCCCAAAACTAAAGGCTTATGCTAACCTGAAAGTTATCAACATAATATCCCAATATATATCTAAGGTATGAAGTAATGCTAGTTTATAAACTGTATATACTATTTTAAGCTCTACATGAACTAGTTTTATTTTTTCCATTCTCCTTTTCTTTGTCCTTCCGACCTATGAAATTCAAGGTAATATCTAATGGTAGAAAATGAAAAAAGTTCCACTTGCTTGACTACTTGCATTTATTGTATCTGTACTATAATCAAAAGTATATCTGGTAGACGTGTTGATGAGAATGTAGAGAAACCGGAATTCTTATACATTTCTGGTGGTAATGTACAATAGCCCAGCCACTTTGGAAAAGAATTTGGAAATTCACCAAAAAGGTAAACACAGAGTTATTGTAAGACTTAGCAATTCAACTCCTAGGTATAAACCCAAGAGACCTGAAAACACATGTCCACATTTTCAGACTGATGTTCAAAGCAGCATTATTCATTACTCCAAAATGTGGAATCAACGGACAAGGCCATCAGTTGGACAAAGAATAGATAAACAAAATGTAATATATCCACAGAAAAGAGTATTACTTGGCAATGAAAGAAATGAGTTACTGACACATGCTGTAACATGGATTTTAAAACACTATTCTAACGGGAAGTAGCTACTCACAAAATAACCATTTACATAAAATATCTAGAATAGGCAAATCTACAGAGACAAAGTAGATTAATGGTTGCCTAGGACTGGTGAGTGAGAGGTATATAGGAAAGATGGGGAGTGACAGCTAATGAGTACAAGGTTTCTTTACAGAGCAATGAAAATTTTCAAAACTTAGATTATGGTGATGGCTGAATAACTTTGTGAATACTCTAAAAACTGTTAAACTTCTATCCTTTAATGGGTGAAATTTATGGCAGGTGAATTGTATCTTAATAAAGACATTAAAAGTTTAAATTAGATCTGGTAGCTTTCTGAGCCCAAACACAATGCAAAGCCTTGTTTCTTTCACAACAGTGACTGAACAATCATTACTATTCTAATCACAGAGTAGTATTAAAATTTATTCAAAACACTCTAACAAAAATCAAGGTGTTCAAAACAACTCTAAACTACAGGAAATCAGTCTCAAGTTTTAATTTTGCACTTATTTCAGAGATAATTCAGTCATTCTCTTGGCTTCAAAACTTCAAGATACATAAATTTAAAAAGTGCCTAAATAAAAAGTTTATTTGTCCATGATGCCATTTAGGAAAAAACTTTAAATCTGAACTTTACATGCTTCTTTTTTACAGAACTTTTTAAAAATTTTTACACATTTCTTTTAAAAACTTCTATTTATTTATTTGGCTGTGCCAGGGCTTAGTTGCAGCATGCAAACTCTTTGTTGTGGCATGTGGGATCTAGTTCCCTGACTAGGGATCAATCCCAAGGTCCCCTGCATTGGGATAGTGGAGATTTAGCTACTGGACCACCAAGGATGAGCCTCTGCATGCTTTAAAATTTGTTAACAGTAGTAACAAAAAGCTAAAGAGATTCATAATACCTGTTATACAAATAATGTTGACCTATGCACTGAAGAATTGATGCTTTCGAATTGTGGTGCTGGAGAAGACTCTTGAGAGTCCCTTAGATAGCAAGGAGATTAAAACAGTCTTTCCTAAAGGAAACCAACCCTGAATATTCAATGGAAGAACTGATGCTGAAGCTCCAATACTTTGGCCACCTGCTGCCAAGAGTTGACTCAGTGGAAAACATTCTGATGCTGGGAAAGATTGAGGGCAGGAGGAGAAGGGGGCAACAGAGGATGAGAATGCGGATGGCATCAATGACACAAAGAACATGAGTTTGAGCAAGCTCCAGGAAACAGTGAGGACAGGGAAGCCTGGCGTAGTGCAATCCATGGAGTTGCAAAAAGTTGGACACAACTTAGCGATTGAGCAACAAGTAAGTATAGTTCATACCTTTTGATATCTTGTCCTTTTTGCTTAGGAGATTCACCGCCATTCAGGATCTGTTCTAAATTCTTTGTCTCTACTGATCCATTTGGTTCTGAATTGGACAGTCCAAGTAATGATCTTACCCGCTGAGACCGTACATCTAATATTGTATCTGTATAACCTACTTCCTGAAGATATCTATAAGAGAAAATTAAAAATATTAAATCCCATAATTTGCTAATACCTGCAAACTTGTTAAATAAAAATTACATCAAAGGATTTTAGAAAAATCTGTAATACTCTAAAATATACTCTTCCTTTCCCTAATATCTTTCTTCTCTATAGACTAGTTCCAGTTTTTTTTTTTAAAGGGCTGATTACAAACCAAAATTTAATTGAGAAAGCATATAGATGGCTAATACTAATTAAGAGCCAATCATCCTGACGCCTAAAAAGCTCTAAACCTTTTAGGAGCCGACATATGTATTACTCAAAAAAAAAAAAAAAAAATCCAGAAAGTTGTAAAAGATGAATAGAATTAAACCTCTGAACAATGATAGGCCACCTTGAAAGCTTGGCTTTTAGTGAGAGGTTAATGGATAGTTCAGTTCTCCTTCTAAGATCTAAGATCTCATTACAGTCCTATGGACCTGTGGTTTTCAAACTTTCCTTCTTAGCTAAACCAGGTTACCTACGAGGACCTACTATGAGACCTAAAATACAGATAATGGGTAATGAATGAGCTTGTGTGACAAATTTTAAAATTTCTTACCAAAGTACTGATAATTTGACAGGCTAAGGGAAGATGTTAAAAAGAAGCCTTATATAGTACTGACAAAATAACAAAAGATTTTAAAGTGAAAGCTAAAGACAGGGAGCCTGGTTAGGACACTAACACAGCAAGAACTAAAACTGGAGAAGAGAAAAACATGTGAGAAAAATAAGATAAAATCCAAGTAACTTGCCACTAAAGTAGATATAGTAGTAAATTAAGGTGAGAATTCTGGAAATTTTTCAGGTTTCTAGCTGAGATGACTGAATGGTGATTCTACTCAGTAAAATTAATAATAAAGGGCCAGAATCTGGTTTTACAGGGTACTCATCAAATAATCATGTAGTATCTATCAAAGTGATAACATTTATTAGGTACAGTGATAAGAAAGGTCAAAAGCTCAGAAAAGAATGGACTAGGTTTACAGATTTGGGAGTCATTAATGTTTGGTGATATTTGAAGCTATGAATTTAAATGAAGTTACCCAAAGAAAAAGCATAAATAAAAACAGAAAGCTTGGGGACAAAAACAGCTAAAGTACTGGAAAAGTAAGAAAACCACAAAGAAAAATTACAGCAAAGAATACAAGAAGTTAGGGTAAAAATAAACAGCAAAGAGTAATTTCATGAAAGTAAGAAAAACCAAGTTTCAAAAAGAAACGAGGAGTTTATGTCAAGTATTTCCAAAGGGTCAAATGAACAAAAGGGTCTCATAAATATGTTTGTGATAGAAGCTTCAGAGAAATACGAAAATGGAAAACTAGCTGAGAAACGAACAAGGAAGACTATTCACATAAACTGTTTTTAGAGAAAGGTAAGAAGAGAGAGACTATAAAGCCAGACAATGGGATTAGACATTTATGAGAGAAATTCTGTGTACCTGTTTTCCCTAGAACCGTCAAACTCTTCTAAAAAATGTGATCTTCTTTTGGAGGAAAGAAAAAAACCTCCACGTTCTAACCATGTGGTCTTAACAGGCCATCAAAATCCTAAACAAAATCTAAACAAGCCAGGTAAAAACAACTGACTTGGTAGTTATTCAATCAAGTGAAGACAAATTTAATCCTCAGAAAGTATTCTGAATAAAACAAGGGATCCTCTGTCATCTGGAGAGAAGTGGTTTTCAGGAGAAAAGAATAAAGCTGACACACAGAGGAGCAGAAAACCAAAGAGTTTAAAATCACATCCCGGATGCCCCACTCCCTGAGAAGTCCTCCAGTGATGCTCCAGCTCCTGTGTTCCCAACTCTTAGGCAACCAGCACTTCCCTTAACTCAGCTGGCTACCCTGGCATCCTTCCAAGCAATAACCTGTTTTTATTAAAACCTGAATTTTAGTCACCAAGAGTTCAGATTGATAAAAATTTCTTTGAATAGAACATTAGAAACTGAGATTATAAATATGAGGTTTAAATACATTTACAGAAAAAAAAGCAAGAAGTGAAGAGTTCTCACCTGATAGCCTTTGTATTTTCAGTGAAGTAGAACCTAAGGTGCTCTAATGAGAGTAAGGAAGAATGGGCTGAGGTGCAGTGCAAGTTTAGGAGGGCAAACTGAGGGCAACAGGAGCAAGAGATGACAAGGGATGTGGAAAAAGGCTCCATGAAATGTTTGGACAGAAAACCATGCAAGTGTAATGGCATTCACACAATTCTATGACTTTTCTCCAAAAATTAATTAGAAACAGAAGCAACAGATAGTATGACAGAACTAGGGCTGAAATCCTGCAGGTAGGTATACTAAAATGACTGGTGGGATGAGGAGGGGTGACAGGTGGGTAGCAAGAAAGCTAAGGGTACTGGCAAAAGGGTAAAGGATCATGGGGTCAAAGTAGGAGCTAACGAAGTAACAGAAAGAAACAAAAAACCCTACCACAAGAAAAAAACAAATTCAAACCGACCACTGGTAGAGGAGATATGGAAAATGAAGCAGTCAAGATCAGATCAGAGAGCAAATAACAGGGGAACCAGATTAAGAGAAGTGGAATACGAACTGTCAGATCATTCCAGAGGTAGAACAGTTATAGGTTATAATAAGACCAAGGGTCTGACCACACTTTACTGGGTTACTGAAGCAAAGATAAAGATATCTAGGGTTGAGAAGGGTGAACAATTACAAATTACCTAAGATTTCAGTTGCATTCAAGTACCAAAGTTTTCAAAACACAAGGGAAAAGAACAAATAAATCTTTGTTTTATTTATTCTAATTGATAAATAGTAAAAAGATTTGCCACAGAAGTACTTCTACCACACCAAAGAATTAAAACATCAATAATGTTCCTCAAAAATTCAAGTAAATTTAGTAAGCAAGCCAGTGCTGAAAAGTTTCTGACAACCAGATAAATTCCTTCTCTAAACCAGTCACAATCTCACTTAAAACCAAATATGTGAATTTTGCAGTGAGAGTAATGAGTGTATCTGTAAGTATGAATCCTCAATTGTTTCTGACATTCTATTCCACAAGTAAGAAAATAAGATCATTCTGAGAAATGTTTAAAGAAACATTCAGAGGATGCAAACTTTAAAAAGATTCAAAATCTAACGAAACAAAAAAGAAACAACATGAGAGCTATATACATTGTCCCACTATCATTAAATAATTTTCACTTGCCAACTGACTTAAGTAAACACTTTCATACCTAAATCCTTAAAGCTGAAAATGAAGCATTACTCACTGTCTTAACAGTTGTCTGCCTTGCTTCCACGTTAACTGGCTATTCTGAGGTGCTGTGGGAGCCTCTGTGTCTTTGGTTTCTTCTAAAAATTAATAACAACAACAAAACAAGACAAGTTTCATACATGTTACTTCAACTCCTGATAACGCTGCCAAAGTTATCATAAAGTCCCACAAAAATATAGCAAAATATTTTACAAAGGATATAAGAAAATTAACTTTTATTGAGTGTTCACTGTGGGTTATTCATTTTAAGTGTTTATCCTGACAGCCCAAACACTTAAGCACCATTCTCCTTGTTTTAAAATTGGGAAAAGCCAAGTGTACATTAACTATCAGAAATTAAAAAAACAAAAGCCCAGGATTTGAAATATTATTAAATTCAATTTTTTAACTACCAGAATTCTGCTAATTTGAATGCTTCTGAAATTAAAATATTTACTATTTACATAAATCAACACTGTTAAGAAATTAGGTGTGTGTGTATGATTATATATATAAATATAATGAGTAACATACAGTTTGTATTAGTAGATGCTAAGTCTACATACAAGACTCAATACAGTCAGTTTCACTTTTAGAACTAAAAGTTAAACCAGGAAACATTTTTACTGTATGTAAAAAGTCATATTTTATTCTCAGGTAACAAAGTGTATACATTAAAAATGAGTTTAATGAACAGCATAACTTCAGATGAGTTAACTTCTTAACAAGTATCTCCAGAGTGGTTCTTAAAACTTTACTGGCACTAATGATACAGAAATATTTTCCTGTAATTTCCCATTATAAAAATGAAGATAAAGCATGAATATAGGGCCATACATGACAAGCACTCACAGTGAATGAACTCCTACCATGGCTTACTGTCATTAGTCTCCTAGACTCCTCAGAGTCATGTGAACTCTATTGGCAGGAATTCAAATATTCTTTGAAGGCATAACTTCTCTAGCCCTAACAACCCATTATTAGTACCCTCTCATTCTTCCCCTATATGTAGAAATATTTATAATTTCTAGAATTATCTCCTTCTTATAGTGCCCATTTTTTATGACTTTTTCCTACTTACACCATTTTATTTTTAAATCACATATAACATAAAATCATTGGCCAAAAGAACACATTTTAAAAAAGAATGTAATTGACTCAAATCCCATCACTGAGAGTGTTAATATTTGAGATTCTCTTATTCCATATTTTCCATCTGAAGATAACACAGGCGAGCTTCTCCTCTCATTAAAAAAAAAGGCGTGATCTGAACTGCACTACAAGCTGCTTTTAACACTCAATAGACCTTAAACACTTTATCGCAATAAATATAGATTAACATCACATAATTATATAATATTCTATAGAAAGTATACACCTACTTAACCAGTCCCTTAATGTTGAAATTTGGCTCCAGTTTTCACTGTTGCTAAAGGATATTCTTGAAGTACACCCAAGCATATATATTTCAATGAATTTTTGAACATACCCATGTAACCAGTACCAAGATTAAGAAACAAAACACCATCAGTTCAGTTCAGTTTAGTCGCTCAGTCGTGTCCGACTCTTTGCAAC
The DNA here is from genome assembly GCF_032405125.1 of Capricornis sumatraensis. NCBI lineage: Eukaryota > Metazoa > Chordata > Mammalia > Artiodactyla > Bovidae > Capricornis > Capricornis sumatraensis. Next base: position 48,833,698 of record NC_091087.1, read on the forward strand.
CCCCTGAATGGCAGCACACCAGGCCTCCATGCCCATCACCAACTCCCGGAGTTCACTCAAACTAACGTCCATCGAGTCAGTGATGCCATCCAGCCATCTCATCCTCTGTCGTCCCCTTCTCCTCCTGCCCCCAATCCCTCCCAGCATCAGAGTCTTTTCCAATGAGTCAACTCTTTGCATGAGGTGGCCAAAGTACTGGAGTTTCAGCTTTAGCATCATTCCTTCCAAAGAACACCCGGGACTGATCTTTAGAAGGGACTGGTTGGATCTCCTTGCAGTCCAAGGGACTCTCAAGAGTCTTCTCCAACACCACAGTTCAAAAGCATCAATTCTTTGGCACTCAGCCCTCTTCACAGTCCAACTCTCACATCCATACATGACCACAGGAAAAACCATAGCCTTGACTAGATGGACCTTTGTTGGCAAATGTCTCTGCTTTTTAATATACTATCTAGGTTGGTCATAACTTTCCTTCCAAGGAGTAAGTGTCTTTTAATTTCATGGCTGATAAAGTCTGACACTGTTTCCACTGTTTCCCCATCTATTTCCCATGAAGTGATGGGACCAGATGCCATGATCTTCGTTTTCTGAATGTTGAGCTTTAAGCCAACTTTTTCACTCTCCTCTTTCACTTTCATCAAGAGGCTTTCTAGTTCTTCTTCACTTTCTGCCATAAGGGTGGTATCATCTACATATCTGAGGTTATTGATATTTCTCCTGGCAATCCTGATTCCAGCTTGTGCTTCTTCCAGCCTAGCATTTCTCATGATGTACTCTGCATATAAGTTAAATAAGCAGGGTGACAATATACAGCCTCAGCACCCCAGAAAACTTTCACCATGCCCTTTTCCAACTCACTATATACTCCTTAGAAAGTATCAACACTACCCTGGTTTCTCAGCACAAGTTAACTTTTGAATTTGATATATATGAAACCATTTATATCAATTTCAAAATTTTATGTGACCCACTCATGTTGTCAAGTTTTCTGTTCATCTGCTAAGTTCTGTCCAACTCTTTGCAACTCCATCAACTGCAGCATGCCAGGCTCCTCCATCCTCCACTATCTCCCAGAATTTGCTCAAATTCATGTCCACTAGTCAGTGACGCTATCTAACCATCTTCTTCTCCCCTTTCTCCTTTTGCCTTCAATCTTTCCCAGCATCAGGGTCTTTTACAATGAGCTGGATCTTTTACAATGAGTCAGCTCTTCACATCAGGTGGCCAAAGTATTATAGCTTTAGCATCAGTTCTTCCAGTGAATATTTAGGGTTGATTTCCTTCAGGACTGACTGGTTTGATCTCCTTGCAACCCAAGGGTGGCTCAAGAGTCTTCTCCAGCACAAAAGCATCAATTCTTTAGTACTCAGCCTTCTTTATGGTCCAACTCTCACATCTGTACGTGACTACTGGAAAAACCACAGCCTTGACTACATGGTCTAAAGAGTCAAAGGAGAGAGTGAAAAAACTGGCTTGAAACTCAACATTAAAAAACTAAGATCACAGCATCTGGTCCCTTCACTTCATGGCAAACAGAAGGGGAAAAAGTGGAAGCTGTCAGGTTTGTTGTTGTTGTTCAGTTGCTAAGTTGTGGCCGACTCTGCAACTGCAAGGACTGCAGCATGGCAGGCTTCCCTGTCCTATATTATCTCCTGGCGTTTGCTTAAATTCATGTCCACTGAGTCACTGATACTATTAACCATCCGTTTGATTATAATTTATTTACTTTTCTTGCTAAATAACATTTTCTTACACTAAAATACCACAATTTACTTATCTATCCTATCAATACAGAACATGAGTTGTTTCCAGTCTTTTACTATTAAAAGTAATAATACTATGAACATTCTTACACAAGCCTTGTGATGAACATTTCAAGGAGTAGAATTACTGTACCACAGGACATGCTTGTGTTCCCTTTAGCAACACAGTTATCTTCCACTTTTTAAAGCTTTATGTGACTTCACTTTTTTTCTTGTTTAAAGATTTACTTCTGGTTGGTCTGGGTCTTGATCACTGTACACGGACAGGCTTTCTCTAGTTGCAGCGAGTAGGGGCTACTCTTCACTGTGGTGCTCAGGCTTCTCTTGTTGCAGAACACAGGCCATAGCATGGGTTTCAGTAGCTGCAGTCTGGGGGCTCAGTAATTGTGGCTCACGGGCTCAGCAGCTGTGTTGGTGCTGCTGCTAAGTCGCTTCAGTTGTGTCCGACTCTGTGCGACCCCACAGTGCAGCCCATCAGGCTCCCCCGTCCCTGGGATTCTCCAGGCAAGAGCACTGGAGTGGGTTGCCACTGCCCTCTCCAGTGCATGAAAATGAAAAGTGAAAGTGAAGTCACTCAGTCGTGTCCAACTCTTAGCGACCCCATGGACTGCAGCCTACCAGGCTCCTCCGTCCATGGGATCTTCCAGGCAAGAGTACTAGAGTGGGGTGCCATTGCCTTCTCCACAGCTGTGCAGCATGTGGTAATTTGCCAGACCAGGGATGGGACCCAAGACCCCTGCACATTGGCAGGCAGATTCTCAACCAACTAGACCACCAGCAAAGCTCTCACATCACTTTTTTGAAGGACCTGCATGTAATACCTGTTTTCACTAGCCTAACTGAAAAAAAAAAAAATTCAGAGACCTTTTTCACTTTTTATGAAAAAAGGTTAGGGAAAAAAACAGCCTCTTCAGCATTTGTTTTGCAGTAAGCTGTTGAAAAATGGCAGCACGCACCCACAAGCATCAAGAGGCACCACCAAGCTCCATATTAAGCCCCACATCTGTGCTTTATCTTCATTTATTTTGTGCACCATTAACAAGATGTGTCCAAAGGTAAATTACACCTTTGCCTTGTGTCACCTTGGCTTATGAATGGGAATGTTTTACTTTTGGACAGTGGGGGTTATTTGTATTGACATCACTTTCAGAGCAGTTTTATCAATTTAGAATTCCAATACCAGTAGGTGCAAAATTCCCGGCTGATCCACACCCTCAGCAACACTGAAAAAAAGACATTTTTTCTCTTTTCACCGTTTTGATAAATAATGTATTGTGGTTTTAAGTTGCCCTTCCTCAATAACTAATACATTTGAGCATCATTTCATATACTTACTGGCCATTTCTTTTATTAGTGACTTTTCAAGTCTTTTTGTCCCTATTTCTACTGTTGTAGATTTTTCCCCAAAATGGAGGGAAATAGGAGTTCTTTACAGAACTGGATACACATTCTTTTATAGGGTTAAGTTTAGGATATATGTATTGGTATTACTTGGACAAGTGTATAGAAACACACACATCTCGTACTTCTTTCAAAACAATATTTTGTACATTTTCCTTTAACATTTTAAGTATAAAAAAGGCAATACTGATTGAATGTTTATCTCTATCTATACTTTGACATAAAGAATTTTGTCCTGTTGTTGGCATGGTGTATTTTTGCCCATTCCTTTGTCTTCCACTAAACATCCTGAGTAGCTTTTCTACATCAGTAAAAATAATTTATCATTGTGGCTCCTATAAATAAAATACTTGGATGCTATTTTATTCTTCAATTTAAGGAAGTTTTAATAGTTAAGTTTACATTGGGAAGGTCCCCTTCAGAAGCGAAAAGATACTCACTCTAGTATTCTGGCCTGGAGAATTCTATGGACTGTATAGTCCATGGGGTTGCAAAGAGTCAGATACGACTGAGCCACTTTCACGTTATACAGATAAAAACAGATGTGTCTTTATCCTATAGCTGCTGTGGGCAGGAGAGATTATCTGCTAATGACTTGACTTTATACAAACTCGCACCAAAACCAGTTAGCCAACTGTGATTTTAGCTCTAGGAACAGTGGGGCTGCAACTAGCCTCTTCACATTTACACAGACCAAGTGAGGAGAACAGTCCTCAAGTTATAGAAAGCAGGGGATTTCCTGGCAGTCCAAGGAATTGGCTAGGACTCAGCGCTTCCACTGCCAGGGCCCAGGATCAAGACCTGGTTGGGGAACTAATCCTGTAAGCCACACAACACAGCACAGGCAAAACAAAAAAGAAAGTGACTGCTTATTTTCTGACTACTCTAGCCATATTAGAAAAAAAATGAGTTACAGGAAAGCTGTGAAGGCATCAGGTTTCCTCTGTGGTGAACCACTGTACTCCCTCAAACTATGGAGGACTGCTATAGCAAAGAAAGTAATCCTGAAAATATACAGGCTTCACATCTTATATCACTTACTGTTGCTTTTCCAAGGGAGACGGCATCTTGTCCCTGACTCATCAGTGAGTCTTCATAACCCCTTAAAAGCCAGATCAAAGGAAATTCATGCCACTACTATCTTGCTCTCTTAATTTTATATATGACAACAACTAGGAAAATAAGTGTGTGTCTCTGATAGTCACTCAGTTGTGTCTGACTCTGTGACCCCATGAACTATATACGGCCTGCTAGGCTCCTCTGTCCATGGATTTCTCCAACAATACTAGACTAGGTTGCCATTCCCTTCTCCAGGGGATCTTCCCAACTCAGGGATTGAACATGGGTTGACTGCACTGCAGGCAGGTTCTTTAGTATCTGAGCCATCAAGGAAAACAGGAAGATACAGTGTGGTACTAAAACTGGTAAGCGGAGAAGACCTAAAAATAAATCAACTGCAGACTGTACATATAGGGTGTGTCTGCCAAGTTTTTTTAAGTACTTAATATTAAAGTTAAAGCCAATTAGCTAAATTTTTACAAATCTATTATAACATTTAACTGTAAAAATAAAAACTCACACTTTTCTTATTTTCCCTATTAAATATGCTTTAACTTTACTAGCTATGAAAGCAACTATAACTTTCCTGGTGGCTCAGTGATAAAGAATCCACCTATAATGGAGGAGACTTACAGAATATGCAGGAGACTTACAGAATATGCAGGTCTGACCTCTGGGTCAGGAAGATCCTCTGGAGTAGGAAATGGCAACCCACTCCAATATTCTTGCCTGGGAAATCCCATGGGCAGAGGAGCCTGGTGGGCTCAATCCACAGTGTCACAAAAGACTTGGATATGACTGAGTGACTAAACAACAACAAGGCAACTATACCAGAAGAAAATCTGTATATTCAAATGAAGACATATTTTTTCTTTATCTTAGTAACCAGCAGTCAAGAACAGTATAAAATTCAGTTTGCTTGCACTAGCAAAATGCATATATAAATGGGCTCTCTATATATATCAGAAAATTATAGTAATATTTCCCAATATTATATAAATCAAAAGATTCGTTCCTTATTAAACTTTTAGTCTACTCAAATTGTAATCATATGGAGCCCTAAAATTAACACTGAACTGTTAGCCTTTTCTTATATCCAGCTTTTCTCTTCCCTGCATAATTGTTCATCACATTCTACTCTTACACTCACTATTTTAGTAAAGAGCAAGGTCAACTGGAGAAAACGTTTTCCTTCTCGTTATCTTTATCTGGCTGCCTCCATAGTTCCCAAATTCAAATTTCCAATTTCTTTAGGACTAAACTGAGTTAATCACAGCATCTCTAGGAAAAGTTAACTTTTAAATAGCATAAAATTAAGTATGTAGGGGTTTCCTGGTGGCTCAGACAGTAAAGAATCCGCCTGCAATGCAGGAGATGAGAGTTCAATTCCTGGGTTGGGATGATCCCCTGGAGAAGGGAATGGCAATCCACTCTGGTATTCTTGCCTGGAAAATTCTATGGACAGAGGAATGTGGTGGGCCACAGTCCATGGGGTCTCAAAGAGTCGGACACAACTGAGCAACTAACACACACAAGTTTAAGTAGAATCAAACAAAAATTGCCTGTAGGTGGTACAGAGAGTTACTCATTCCCTTTCACTTCTAATTGTGACCAAAAATACACCCAGTTTTATACAGGTTTCAAAACAAGAAAAATAAGACAAATAACCTCAGGACTGATGAGGAGGTAGATGAAACTTTTATTAACTTTTTATTTTCCCTCAAATTCTAGAAAGCATTATAATATAAGTAACCAATGCTATCAAAGCAAAATGGAGGAAAAGAGAACATGTCTGTTACCAAAAGTGAGCTTAAACCAGTTTTTCTAGAATGGAGGGGATGGAGGGCAGAGATTAACAGAAGAATCAAGTTTACCTGATTCAAAGGTTGGCATTTTCAAGTCACCTTGGTTCAGTTCTGTGCCATATTTTAATTTGTGATATTTTGCCCTGAAAATTTAATAATAAATTGTTGAAAGAAAAAAAAAGTTTTATTTTTCTTTCTACACAAGTTTAATAACTACTGGTACATACTTCTTCAGTGACAAACTAAAAAAGCATACGAATGTCAGTTTCTTTAAACTTCAGTGCAAAAGAAGTTAGAGGGAAAAAATATACTGCACATACAAGGGGAAAAAAAAAGATAAATTATCCAAATAAGATACACACCCAAGTAAAGATAAATTTTTCCTAATTTGTTTACAAAAAAGCAAAAAAAACCCCGAAACTTAGACTCTACAATAAAGAATATTACTTCAATTTAAAGATTTTAATCTTTTTTCTTTTGCCATATAAGGATCAAATCAAAGTATCATCCTTTATTTTGGGCAGATCTTTGTATCTTTCAGACAGTTTTCAAATACACTGTACAATAACATGTGAGAATAATATTGTTCTACTTTTATTTTATTCATACAAGAAAATAAGGGACACCTACCTTTCTTGTTTTAATGCATACTCTAACATCTTTATTCTTCTTACTAAATCCTTCTTCAAGTTTTCTTGACCTTTTCTTTCTCCTTGCAAAAATGCTATCCGAGCCTAAAAATATAAAAAGTTCATTTATTTTTACTTTTTAACTATACACAGGAAATTGAAAAAAGGAAAGCAATAAACATAAAATTCTGCACTTTTATTCATTTATAGCAAGATTTAAAATTCACAGAAGTAGTTGATCAAACTTTCTTTGTTAGAAAATAGTCACTTTAAAATAAAGATAACTATAAATTAGCTATTTACATATAATCCGTATGGTCTCTACTACTAACAAATTTCACATAATTTTAAAAGGAAATTTTACATGTAAAAATTATACCTAATTCCTAACAAACAAGTTACAAAGAACAGAAAGTTGTCATATTCACGTTTTTCCTCAAATTACATACTGGTTGTTTTTAAAAGTCATATTACCTCAAAAGCATTTCTTTCATGAAACATTTAAAAATTTACAATCTTCCCCTTTCTGACCACCACACTTCAAAATCTTTCAACTCTTGAAACAATTATCCAAAGTATCACAAGTATTAGGTTGGTGAAAAAGTAATTGCGGCTTTGGACCCAGAAATTAAAATCATTATAACCAGGCTAAAACAAATCTTCATTAACCAAAATAGGAACCATTACAATCAATACATTTTTGCAAATGACAGATATGTTTGTTTATTCCTGTACCATAAAAACCTGAGTTTCAAGATTCAACAAACTCTTGGAAAGCATTTTTTCTGCAAGACTGTCAAGATGCTTTAAGAAGTGGTAGTTGGTTGGCAAGAGATCAGGTGAGTGAGCCAAAACTTCACAGCCCAAGACACTGAACTTTTGATGCATGGGCTGTGTGACATGCGTTCAGGCATTGCTGTGGAGAAGAAATGGGCCCTTTCTCTTGACCACTGCTGGCTGCAGGTGATGCAGATTTCTGTGTATCTCATCAATCTGCTGAGCATATTTCTCAAATGTAATGGTTTCACTGGGATTCAGAAAGCTGTTGTGGACCAGTCAGCCAGCAGTCCACCAAACAGTGACATGATCTTTTTTTGGTGCAAGTTTGGCTTTGGGAAGTGCTTTGGAGCTTCTTCTTGATCCAGCCACTGAGCCGACTGTTGGCAACTGTCATACAAAATCACTTTTCATCACAGGTCATAATCTGATTAAGAAATAGTTTGTTGTTGTTGAGTAGAATAAGAGAAGACAACACTTCAAAAGGACAATTTTTAAAATTTCTGGTTAACTAGTGAGGCACCCATTATCAAGGTTTTTCACTTTTCCAATTTGCTTCAAATTTTGAATGACTGTAGAATGGTTGACACTGACTTCTTCAACAACATCTTGTGTAGCTTTAAGAGGATCAGCTTTGATGATCCTCTCAATTGGTCTTGTCAGCTTTCAATGGCCAGCCACTGCACTCCTTATTTTCAAGGCTCTAATTTCCATTGCAAAGCTTCTTGTGCCACCACTGCACTGTACTTTCATTAGCAGTTCCTGGGTCAAATGCACTGATGATGCTGTGAGCTGTCTCCACTGCTTTACAATCATTGTGAACTTGAATAAGAACATTATTCAAATTTGCTTTTTGTCTAACATCAATTCCCTAGTCTAAAGCACATATAAAATAAACAGCAAGTAATGAGTCATTAATAAGAAAAAAATGATGTATAATATAATCACATTTAAGAATGTATTCCAATATCAATGGTAAAGTTCAAGAATGCAAAACAGCAATTATTTTCTGCAATTACTTCTTGTACCAGTCTAACAACTGAAGTTATATGTTCAACATCGTTACTTTCTACCATCATTTTTCTACAGTGAATTTTTTTTCCCTTTTAATTGCCTTATTTCCCTAGAGAGACAAGTCTCCATCTTTTTCTGGCCCTTCCCAGACTGTCAGCCTCCTTTAATTACCCACATTAAAGAGTGATATGTTTAATAAGACTGGCATCTGAATGAGGTACTTCCTGTTATAAATATATGTGCAATAAAATTAACTTTCATAGTTTTGCTGAGATGAACCATAGATGTATTTCTTCATTAATGGAAAGTAAGCTACTCAATAACCTAAATTATGGTTAATTTAAGAAGTTTTTTTTTTTAAAGTTTCAGTGAACACAGAATCATAACAAATGAACTCATCAGGATGATTTAACACATTAAGTTTGGGAAAATTAAGTAAAATCGCCCACAATTCCAGAAGACCTGAAAATGATACGCAGCTATATAACATATAGTCTAAATGCAAGTTTCAAAACAAAAATAAAGATCTAGAAGAATGATAAAGATTCAAAACCTAATAATAGTCTAAGATCCATAAGAGAAAAGCAGCACTTCTGACTCTTTTAAGCTGTGAAGCAAAGGTAAAATATGTCAATTTCATTATACGGAATCAAGAATTTCTGATTGAAGGTTTTCTTCTGCACTGGCTTAGGACAAAAAAAAATGAATCACATACTATATGTGACTCCAAATTCCAGATCTCAGAAGTATTTTACAATTAGCACCAGATGATGAAAGTTCATTTGTTCTACTTCTTAATAAGGAGTAACTGGAGATTTTCAGGTTGAAAAAGGCACTGAAAACTTTAAAAAATCTTTTTTTGGAATTTTGGTATTAAAAAATCATCCATACCTAGAGAATCCAATAAATGAAACAAAGCAGCACCAATCATGTAAAATAACAGGCACACCGAAGCAATTTCTGAACAGGAGCCAAAAGGGGATAATTTAGAAAGACACAAGACAACAAAATGGTAAGAATTCATCAAAATTTAGAAATCTTAAAAGGACATAGTTTAACTCAAAAAACATGAAGAGGGGGGTAAAAAAACAGATTAACGATGGAAAAGACATAACTATTGGAATTGACCTTACAATTTGTACAGACTAAAAAGATAAAGGTTATGTCTTATGATAATAATGACCAATTAAATAACAGACTAGAGATCTCTTCAAGAGAATTAGAGATACCAAGGGAACATTTCATGCAAAGATGGGCTTGATAAAGGACAGAAATGGTATGGACCTAACAGAAGCAGAAGATATTAAGAAGAGGTGGCAAGAATACAGGGAAGAAATGTACAAAAAAGATCTTCACAACCAAGATAATCACGATGGTGTGATCACTCATCTAGAGCCAGACATCCTAGAATGTGAAGTCAAGTGGGCCTTAGAAAGCATCACTAAGAACAAAGCTTAGTAGGGGTGATAGAATTCCAGTTGAGCTCTTTCAAATCCTGAAAGATGATGCTGTGAAAGTGCTACACTCAATATGCCAGCAAATTTGGAAAACTCAGCAGTGCCCACAGGACTGGAAAAAGTCAGTTTTCATTCCAATCTCAAAGAAAGGCAATGCCAAAGAATGCTCAAACTACCACACAACTGCACTCATCTCACATGCTAGAAAGTAATGCTCAAAATTCTCCAAGCCAGGCTTCAGCAATACGTGAACCGTGAACTTCCAGATGTGCAAGCTGGTTTTAGAAAAGGCAGAGGAACCGGAGATCAAATTGTCAACATCTGCCGGATCATGGAAAAAGCAAGAGAGTTCCAGAAAAACATCTATTTCTGCTTTATTGACTATGCAAAAGCCTTTGACTGCGTGTATCACAATAAACTGCGGAAAATTCTGAAAGAGATGGGAATACCAGACCACCTGATCTGCCTCTTGAGAAACCTATATGCAGGTCAGGAAGCAACAGTTAGAACTGGACATGGAACAACAGACTGGTTCCAAATAGGAAAAGGAGTACATCAAGGCTGTATACTGTCACCCTGCTTATTTAACTTATATGCAGAGTACATCATGAGAAACGCTGGACTGGAAGAAACACAAACTGGAATCAAGATTGCTGGGAGAAATATCAATAACCTCAGATATGCAGATGACACCACCCTTATGGCAGAAAGTGAGAGGAGCTAAAAAGCCTCTTGATGAAAGTGAAAGAGGAGAGTGAAAAAGTTGGCTTAAAGCTCAACATTCAGAAAACAAAGACCATGGCATCTGGTACCATCACTTCTTGGGAAATAGATGGGGAAACAGTGTCAGACTATTTTTGGGGGCTCCAAAATCACTGTAGATGGTGACTGCAGCCATGAAATTAAAAGACGCTGACTCCTTGGAAGGAAAGTTATGACCAACCTAGACAGCATATTCAAAAGCAGAGACATTACTTTGCCAACAAAGGTCCGTCTAGTCAAGGCTATGGTTTTTCCAGTAGTCATATATGGATGTGAGTGTCATGTACGGATGTGAGAGCTGGACAATAAAGAAGGCAGAGTGCTAAAGAATTGATGCTTTTGAACTGTGGTGTTGGAGAAGACTCTTGAGATCCCTTGGACTGCAAGGAGATCCAACCAGTCCATTCTAAAGGAATTCAGTCCTGAATATTCATTGGAAGTACTGATGTTGAAGCTGAAGCTCCAATACTTTGGTCACCTGATACAAACAGCTAGCTGACTCACTGGAAAAATACCCTGATGCTGGTAAAGATTGAAGGCAGAAGGAGAAGAGGGCAACAGAGGATAAGATGGTTGGATTAGTATCACTGATTCAATGGACATGAACTCGGACAAACTCCGAGAGATTATGAGGGACAGGGAAGCCTGGTGTGCTGCAGTCCATGGGGTTGTGAAGAGTCGGACATGACTTGGCAACTGAATAACAACAGCAATAAAGGATCAAGGACAACAGATTTTTCAATTGTTTTTACATGTCATGATGCACCATTGATAGAATCATCTTTGCAAATAACCTTTTAAAAACTAACAGCAAAAACCATCTTTACAATAGCATCAAAAACCAAAAGTACCTAGTAATAAACCAAAGATATACAAATCTCTAAACAAAAAGTTTAAAACTTTAATGGAGATATAAAAGATAAATGGACTAGCAAACTCACTACTGGAAAATATAAATTTTCACACACACATTAACCAAAACAATTAACATAATTCAAAACAATTAATGTAATTCAAAACAATTAATGTAATTCCAATATACTCCCAAAGTGTGTGTACAGAATTAGAAAAGCTGATAATGAAGCCTTTGAAAGGTTGCAAGAATTACCAAAATGTGATATTCAGAAACATAAAAGGAGCGATGCATTGGGAAAACGGTGTCAACAGACTTGCTTGACGGAAGGGTAGTCATAAATCTCCAATATGTAAAAAATGCAATATCTGCAAAGTGCAATAAAATGAGGTGCCAGCAAATGTTTTTTTATGATGTATCTCTTCATAATCTCAGATTAAGGAAAGATTTCTTGAATAAGATAAAGACACCAAGGCCTTCTCAGGTGGTCCAGTGGCTAAGGCTCTGTGCTCCCAATGCAAACAGCCTGGGTTCAACCTCTGGTCAGAGAACTAGATCCCACATGTCACAACTAAAAAATCCCACATGCCTCAATGAAGACCCTGTCTGCCACAACAAAGATCCAACACAGACAATAAAGAAAAGGATAGATAAATCCACTACAATTAAAGACTTTCTGTTCAAGATAAAGCAACCTTTTGGACAATCCGAAGTGAAAAATGGTTTAAAAAAAACTAGAAGAGGCAACACAGACCCAATGTGACTTGCAAAGCCTAGTATATTTACTATTAAAGTTTGCAAACTTTCCGATATTAGATGAAACAGACTTAAATGATAAAAGGCTGCAAAAGACAGAGAACACTATGTACTAATAAGAGGTTCAATACAACAAGAAAACTAAGATCATGGCATCCGGTCCCATCACTTCATGGGAAATAGATGGGGAAACAATGGAAACAGTGACAGATTTTATTTTCTTGGGCTCCAAAATCACTGCAGATGGTGACTGCAGCCATGAAATTAAAAGATGCTTGCTCCTTGGAAGAAAAGCTATAACCAACCAGACAACATATTAAAAAGCAGAGACATTACTTTGCCAACAAAGGTCCGTCTAGGCAAAGCTATGTTTTTTCCAGTAGTCATGTATGGATGAGAGTTGGACTATAAGGAAAGCTGAGTGCTGAAGAATTAATGCTTTTTAACTGTGGTGTTGGAGAAGACTCTTGAGAGTCCCTTGGACTGCAAGGAGATCCAACCAGTCAATCCTAAAGGAAATCAGTCCTGAATATTCATTGGAAGGATTGATGCTGAAGCTGAAACTCCAATACTCTGGTCACCTGATGCAAAGAACTGACTCATTTGAAAAGACCCTGATGCTGGGAAAGATTGAAGGCGGGAGGAGAAGGGGATGAGAGAGGATGAAATGGTTGGATGGCATCACCGACATGGTGGATGTGAGCTTGAGGAAGCTCCAGGAGTTGGTGATGGACAGGGAAGCCTGGCGTGCTGCAGTCCATGGGATTGCAAGGAGTCAGACATGACTGGGCAACTAAACTGACAATAAGAAAATACAACAATTATATTTATGTACCCAATGATTTCATCAAAATATGTAATGCAAAAACTGACAGAATTACAGGGAGAAAAAGTTCGATAATAATAGCTGGAGTCTTCAATATTCCACTTCAGTAACATATAGAAGTACAAGACCGAAAATAAGGAAATAGAGGACCTGAACAACAATAAACCTGAGATCTAACAGATATATAAGAAACACTCTATCCAACAAGAGCAGAATACATTCTTTTCAAATATACACAGGATATTCTCAAAGACAGACCATACATCAGAATACCAAATCAAGCCTAATCAATTTAAAAACACAAATAGCATTAAAAATATTTCCTATGGGATTCTCTCAGTGGTCCAGTGGTTAGGAATCCACCTGCCACTGTAAGGGACACAGTTTCAATATCTGGTCCAGGATGATTCCACATGTCACAGGGCAATGAAAGCCCACGTGCCGCAACTCCTGAAGCTCACATGCCCTAGAGCTGGTGCTCGGCAGTGACAGAGGCCACTGCAATGAGGAGCCAGCATACCACAGCTAGAAGTAGCCCCCATTCGCCATAACTGAAGTTCATGCACCAGTGAAGACCCAGCAAAGCCAAATAAATAAGTATATATTTAAATTCTTACGATCACAGTAGATGAAGCTAGAAATCAATAACAGAAAAAAGAACTTGAAAAAGCCACAAACCCTTGGAAATTAAACAATACACTCTTAAATAACTAATAAAACAAAGAAATCATCAGGAAAATTAAAAAATACTTAGGAATGAAAATAAAACACAAGACTTACCAAAACTTATGAGACACTGCAAAAGCAGTGCTAAGTGAAAAACTTTCAGCTATAAAGGCTTACGTTAAGAAGCAAGAAAGAACTAAAATCAACAAGAAAACTTTAAAACTTTAAGAAATTCAAAAAATGAACTAAACCCAAAGGTAGCAGAAGGAAAGAAATAATAAACACTAAAGCACAGAAATAAAATGGAGAAGAGAAAAATAGAAAAAAATAAGTCAACAAAATCAAACTTAGTTCTTCAAAAAGATCAACAAAATCCACAAACCATTACCTGGGTTGACTAAGGAAAAACACACATACCCACACACAACTAAACTCAGAAATGAAAGGCGGGGGTACATTACGACCAATTCTACAGAAATGAAAAGGATTAGACAAGTACCACAAACAACTGTACACCAACCAAGTGGGTAACCTAGAAACACAAAATTCACCAAAAATGAATAATGAAAAAAAGAAAAAATCTGAAAAAGGTTTTATCAATTTTAAATTGATAATTTAAAATTTCCCTACAAAGAAAGTCTTTGGACTGATTGCATTACTAGTGAATTCTACCAAACATTTAAAAATTTAACACGAATCTTTAAAACATTTCCAAAAATTTTAAAGGGACATTCTTTAGTTCAATGAGGCCAATATTGCCTGAAAAGGCAAAGTTAAAAAACACTGCAAGAAAACCACAGACACTGATCAGTATAAATACCAATGCAAAAATTCTCAAAAAAATACCAGTATATCAAATTCAGCAGCATATTACAAAGATTACAAATCATGACCAAGAGAGATTTATCCCTGGAACGCAAGGATGGTTCCACACAAGAAAACCAACAAATATAAAATACTACATGAAAAGAATAAAGGAGGAAAAAAAAATGACCATTTCAACTGATACAGAAAAAAGAATTTGATGCAACTGAACATCCTTTTCTTGATTTAAAAGAAAACTGTAAATAAAACTAGGAACAAAAGGAAACTCTCACAACAGAAAAGCCATTTATGAAAAACTACAATGAACATCATACCAAGACTGAAAGCCTCTACTCAAAAATCAGAACAAGGATGTCTGCTTCTAACACTCTTGTTCAACTTAGTACTAGAAGTCACACACAGAACAACGAAGCAAGGAAAATAAAAGGGACCTAAGTTAAAAGTTAAAAAGGAAGAAGAAAATTATCTCTGTACAGAAGATGTTATATGTGAAACAAATCCAAAAGATTCCACAAGTCTGTTATGTCAATACTAGCCAACTGATCTACAGGTTCAGTGAAATCTCTATCAAAACCCCAAGGTACTCACTGGGTCTATGTGTTATCATCTGAGCCATCCAACAATCAGTATATAATTATCACATATCAATCTAAAAAAATTTTTGACACTGACAGCACAGCACTTTTTTAAATTGCGAGACCACTAGAGGTCACTAGTGCAAAACATCCAGCACTGACTCAGCTAAAATACTATCAACCTGAAGCATTTGTTACTGTAGTTTCCAACATTTCTAAAATAAGAGTATCTTACTTAAAAACTTAACAAAACATTTTATTGTAAGATTTTTCTTACTTTAAGCCATATTTAAACTGAATGCAAACACTGGATATAGGTGATTTTATCTAATGATTTTAAAACATTCTTTAGAATTCATTAAAAAACAGAAATATTTAGAAACTACAACATCATTAAGCTCAAATTAACAGATAAGGAACTGAAAAGTGTTAAATACTTTAGATATGGAAGAAAACTGAACACAGGTTACAGCAACTAATAAATTCATAATGTTAATATTTAAAATAGTATGGTCTCATGAGGTCGCTGAGTCGGACACAACTGAGCAACTTCACTTTCACTTTTCACTGTCATGCACTAGAGAAGGAAATGGCAACCCACTCTAGTGTTCTTGCCTGGAGAATCCCAGGGATGGCGGAGTCTGGTGGGCTGCCGTCTATGGGGTTGCAAGTCGGACACGACTGAAGTGACTCAGCAGCAGCAGCAACAAATGTTAGTACCTTCTTCCCTTTAAGGGGCAACTCAGATTATACAGGTGATTCTGTTCTAAGCACTTAAATATTTGCGGTCAATCCGTGTTCAGCTGTAAATAATTCAAACTACAAGTATAGTCAGGTGACTCACGGAATTTTATATGAATGCAGAATACAGAAAAGTTAGTAATTTATAGAAGTTTCAAAAACCAGCTAATTAGAAATATCAAGGAGGCTAGATTTTACACACACAAACACACTTAGATTCATGATTCAGTGTGTTGAGGAACTGGAACTACACAGAAATTTTTGTATAACCCCCTTGAAATTCAAGCGCTCAGTCCCCACTTAACAAAGTACAGTACACTCAAAAAGTATACTGTACAGGATACTAAAAAAGTATACTATCTTTTCAAGAAAAATGAACAAAAAAAGCGTGCCTGCAATAGCCTGTAAGATTTTTCATAAAAATAACCTTTTCCAATTTTATATATAGCTAACAATTACAAGGAAATGAGAAACACAAAATACTAAGATTTCCAGAGGCAAATAAAACTTGTAGTTTTTTAATCTCTGCTATTTATAAATGAGTCTAATACAAAATTTAACAGAAATACTACAATCATCCTCTAAAATTCCGAAGTAATTTTACATGGTAATAGTTGGTTTAAAGCATAAGAGACTTCCAATTTTAAACAATCAAATCTGTATTTCATTAAATTCTCATTTATCTGACATCTGAAAGCATAAAGCTCCAAGTATAAGCGGATTTTCTATATGCAGAAGAATATACCCCTTCAAACCATAAACCATTTTAATGGACTTTTTAAAAAAACGCGTGTTTAGGGAACTCCTTGGGCTTCCCTGGTGGCTCAGTCAGTCAGTAACGAATCTGCCAACAGCGCAGCAGAGCAGGGTTCGATTCCTGGGTCGGGAAGATCCTCTGGAGTAGGAAACAGCAACCCACTCCAGTATTCTTGCCTGGAAAATCCCGTGGACAGAGAAGCCTGGCAGGCTAGATACAGCCCATGGGGTCCCAAGAGTCGGATATGATTTAGCCACTAAACCACCACCACACTGGCAGTACAATAGTTAAGACTATGCATTTTCACTGTCACTGCCCAGGTTCAACACCTGGTCTGGGATCCTGCAAGCTGTGCAGCATGGACAAATAAATAAATTCATAAATAAGATAAAAAAATTTTTTTTCTTTACGTAGAAAAAATAAAAGCACATGTTTAGTGACATCTTGACCAATCTAAAAACTTTTTGCAAATGGGATCTACTTAAACTCAAAGCTTTTGCACAGCAAAGGAAATAAACCAAAAAACCACAGACTGGGAGAAAATATTTGCAAATGATGTGACCGACAAGGGATAAATCTCCCAAGTCTACAGATAGCTCATGAAGTTTAATATGATCAAAACTAACAATTCAATCAAAAAATGGATAGAAGAACTAAATAGACATTTCTCCAAGGATAGCCAAGATGCACATGAAAAGATATTCAACATTGCTATTAGAGAAATTCAAATCAAAACTACAATGAGATATTACCTCTCACACCAGTAGAAAAATCCACTAACAATAAATGCTACAGGGTGTGGAGAGAAGGGAACCTTCCTAAACTGTTAGTGGAAATATAAATTGGTACAACGATTATGGAGAACAGTATGGAGGTTCCTTAAAAAACTAGAAATAGAGCTGCTACCTTATGAGCCTGCAAGCCCACTCCTGGGCATACATTCAGGGAAAACATGATCTGAAAGGATACACTCGCTCCACTGTCTATTACAGCCCTGTTTGTAATAGCCAAGACATGGAAGCAACCTAAATGTCCACTGACAGAGGATAAAGATGTGGTACATATACACAATGAAGCATTTCTCAGACTTTAAAAAGAATGAAATAATGCCGTTTGCAGCAACAATGGATGGACCTAGAGACTGTCATACTGAGTGAAGTAACTCAGATAGAGAAGCAGAAACATCGTATGACATCCCTTAAATGCAGAATCTACAAAGACACTACACAAATGTACTTATTTACAAAACAGAAATAGAGCTGGGACTTCCCTGGTGGTCCAGACGTTAAGAATCTACCTGCCTGGGGAGGGAGGTGGGAGGGAGGTTCAGGATTGGGAACACGTGTACACCCGTGGCGGATTCATGTTGATGTATGGCAAAACCAATAGAGTACTGTAAAGTAAAATAAAGTAAAAGAAAAAAAGAAAAAGAATCTACCTGCCAACGCAGGGGACATGGGTTCAGCCTGTGGTCCAGGAAGATTCCACATGCCACAGGCAACTAAGCCCATGCATCACAACCACTGAACCCCATGTGCTCTAGAGCCCATGCTCCACAACAAGAGAGACAAGAGACCCAGCACAGACAAAAACAAACCAAATTTTAAAAAAATCTTCACAGCAACATCAAAAAAATATAAACAAAACCCAGAAACAGACTCACAGACTTTAGAGAATGAACTTAACGGCTGCTGGGGGTTGGAGGGGTGGGTTGAGGAATGGCAGGTGAAAGGAACAGTTAGGGAGTTTAGGATGGGCAGGTACACAATGCTATATTTAAAATGGATAACGATGTTGTGAGACAACAGTGAAGGCAAACACCTTTTCACACTGATGGTGGTGACATGATCAGTGAATGCCCTGTGCTTCAGTCCCAACTGCTACTGGCCCTAGCATCAAGAAGTGGGAGTTGGAGGGAAAAATCATTTTGGATGAACTGAAGCAAGAAGTTATCAACACCAGTAGCAAGGCAGAGCCTCCCCAGTGTGCCTCTGGCCTGGTACGCTAATAGCCAGATTCTCTTTGCTGCTGCTAAGTCACATCAGTCATGTCTGACTCTGTGTGACCCCATAGGCTGAATGTAAAACCTGTTGCGAGTTTAGCAGGTGACCATTGGCACCCACTAGAAACAAACACTGTAGAGCTTTAAAAATTTAAAAGAATGGATACATGTATGGCTGAGTTTCTTTGCTATCCACCTGAAACTGTCACAACATTGTTAACTGGCTATACTCCAATACAAAATAAAAAGTTTAACTGAAAAAAAAAGTAAAATTAGTATTACCTTTCCAAAAAAAGGTATGTTACAAATAATATCAATACAAATTCATAAAGAGACTAAAATATTGCAAAAGCCAGTAATGTTAACGGCAGTGATTTAGAATCTGCAGAATAGCAATACACTGACACATTCCCTTAGCTGCACAGAACCATTCCTTATTAGCTTATAACCTTATCAGCTTATCCTATTTTGTACCAGGCTAGGAAGCGATAAGAATAAATGTACACTACTTGTCTAACATACTTTATTGCTACTTATGTATCTTTGAAAAGAGAATGAAATTCTTTTAAGAATACGGCTCAGCATAAATTTTTTAAAAACTAAATGGGAAGAGCTTCTATGTAAGCCACTTCCAGATTTTATTATTTGCTTCATATCTGTGCTGACAAGACTGATTCTTTGGGGAAACCAGTAACAAAAGAATGCTGACTTAAAAGGAAGATTATTGTACTACTACAAAAGAGCAAAATGGCTTTTACATGACTACAACTGGGAAGGCAACATTTTTCTTGTTACTACCGGAGGGCAAACTTTTGTTCTCAAGACTGTTATGTTTCTTGAAATTATTTTTTTAACCCCCTAAGAGATATTTCTAACATTTTAATGAAAATAATTACAAATAATAATAAGTGAGTTTTCAAGAATAGCTTAATTTATTATCCTTCCTCTTAAACTACTTCTAATAATCAATTATGGTTATACTAATCAGGAATGCAAATCAATAACCAGTCAGAATGGCCATCAAAAAGTCTACAAATAATAAATGCTGGAGAGGGTGTGAAGGAAAGGGAACCCTCCTACACTGTTGGTGGGAATATAAACTGTACACAGCCACCATGGAGAACAGTATGGAGGTCCCTTAAAAAACTAAGAACAGAGGCTTCCCTGATGACTCAGTGGTAAAGAATCCACCAGCCAATGCAGGAGACACGAGTTTATCACTGAACTGGGAAGATCGCACGTGCCACAATTATTACAGCCTGCACTCTAGAGCCCTCGGATCTGCAACTACTGAGCCCATGTCCCTGGTTCGATTCCTGGGTCAGGAAGATCTGCTGGAGAAGGGATAGGTACCCACTCCAATATTCTCGGGCTTCCCTTGTGGCTCAGCCGGCAAAGAATCCACCTTCAATGTAGGAGACCTGGGTTCGATCCCTGGGTTGGGAAGATCCCCTGGAGAAGGGGAAGGCTACCCACTCCAGTATTCTGGTCTAGAGAATTTCATGGACTGTATAGTACATGGGGTCACAAAGAATCGGACACGATTGAGCGACTTTCACTTGCTTAAAAGGCACATCCTTGAGGATGGAAGGTAGACCCATATTGGTGTTTTTGTCACAGCTGATTATGACATGAACTGGACTGTTTACTGAGCAGTGGGTAACTTTAAAGAACAGAATTTCCAAAATAAAAACAAAAATTTTGTACATGTATTCTTTTAGGTAAGGAGTTTGTGTCAGGGGTAGTAACAAAGACTGAAGAACCTTGTAATGAACTGAGCATATTAAAAGACCTGCAACTGCTGAAGTCTGTGGATAGAGCCCATGCTCTGCAACAGAAGTAAAGGCAATGAGAAGCCCAACACAGTAACTAGAGATTAGCCCCTGCTCACTAGGACTAGAGAAAAGCCCATAAAGCAAAAAAGACCCAGCACCGCCCAAAATTAATTTATTTAAATTATATTTTAAAAAAGTCTAAAAACAGAGTTAACATATGATCCAGCAATCCCACTCCCAGTAATATATCTGGAAAAGATGAAAACTCTTAACTGGAAAACATACATGCACCCCAATGTTACAGCAACATTATTAAGAGTAATTACGTGCCCATCACCAGACAACTGATTTAAGATGTACTGTGTGTGTGTTTATATATACAGTGAATACACACTGAAATATTACATAAATATATACGCTATTTGCAACAACATGGATTGATCTAGAGAATATCATACTAAGTTCAGAGAAATATAAATATTAAATATCAACTTACATGCGGAATCTAAAAAATTATACAAATAAACTTATTTACAAAACAGAAACAGACTCAGAGACAAAACAAATTTAAGGTTACTAAGTGGGAAGTGCGGGGGATAAATTAGGAGTTTAGGATTAAGAGATACAAACTAAAATATATAAAATATATAAACAACAAGGACCTACTGTATAGCACAGGTAACTACATTCAATGTCTTGCAATAACCTATAACGGAAAAGACTCTGAAAAAGAATATACATATATGCATGCATGTATATGCATATATATATTTAAAAATGAATCTTTTTGTTGTACACTTGAAATTAACACACTGTAAATCAACTATGCTTTGGGGAAATAAAGAGACTAAACAAAAATACATATTTTTATAGGCTTTTTTGGTTAAATCATGTCCACATGTTGTAATCTGTTATGTCTCTTAAGGAGGGGGAATCTTAAATAACATGGAGAATTGTTTTCAAGTGAAAAAAGGAACATAGGATAAGAAAACACAATGCAGAGTGGAAAAAAATCTAGAAACTTACTATAAAATTGCAAAGTTAACATGTAAAAACACAAAATAATTTGGGATGATAGAAAGCAGAAGAGTAGTTACTTCTAGGGGCCAGTGTGGGTCAGGGGGATGCTGGTGCAGACTGACTAAGTGAAAACGAGATAGACACATCTAGGGCACTGGCAACATTATCTTGAGTGGTAGTTATACTGGTGCACAGTCTGTGAAATTTCATTAATTTGTATGTTTAAGACTGGAGTATTTTACTAAATGAATGTTATTTATACTTCAATTTACAGGTTCAGGCAGAAATACATTAAAAATATCACTCAACACATACCTCAATGCCAAAGTATTATCTCTGAGTGCCTGGATAAACAATTTTTGTTTTCTTTTCTAGACGTTTCTATAGTCAGTCCTCCACAATTAAAAGAAAAATATTTTAAAATCAAGAATGCCGATAGGACTTTCCTGCCTGCCTGTGCAGGGGACACAGGTTTGATCCCTGGTTCGGGGAAGATTCCATATGCCACAGAGCAACTAAGCATGTGCACTGCAACTACCCAGCCTGAGTGCTGCAACTAATGGAGCAGGCACGCTCTAAGGCTTGCAAGATAAATGAAAAAGTAATATTTTACACACGCACACACACACACACACACAGAATGTTGCTTTTGGGAACTTCCAACAGTGGTTAGGACTTGGGGCTTTCACTGAGGTGGCCCGGGGTTCAGTCCCTTTCCAGGAACTAAGATCATGTTAGTCTTGGCACAGCCAAGAAAAAAATTGCTATCAATTTTAACATTCTCTCTAAACATTCACTTATCTTTTCTCTGCTCACACTGATAAAAATATACATAATTTTTTTCTCCCACACAATTTGTCCTCCTGCTGAATTTCAGGTTTTGAATAGCTCTGTTACCAGTTAAAACAAATGAATATTAAAATCCAACTTTTGTTCTCTGGCTAAAGCGAAATATAGAGTTTATATGTGCATTTTGCATAATATGTAGTGGACTATATGCAATACACTGGTGTATGTGGAATGCACCTGTCTTAGCATGTGAGATACACTACACACACACACACACACACACACACACACTGTGAGCAGTCCTTCACATAAATAACTCCGTTACTAAAACTCTGCTCAAATATCACCTTCTCAGTGAGACCTAGCCTAACTAATCCTTTAAAAATTACACACTGTCCCACATTTCCATACATCCTCAATTGCTCTAACCCTCCTTTACTTTTTTCCTTACCACAACACTTATTCATTTTCTAACAAAAATTTCTTATTTATTCATAGTTTTTCAATTAATTTATTTACATATTATTGCTTGTCTCCTTCCTTCAGTTCCATGAGAGCAGGAATCTTTGATTGCTTGTTCATGGTTATATCCCAAGCATTTAGAAAAGTGTCGGGCAACTAGCAGGCCAGAAAGAAAGGGGATGGGACGGGTGGGAAAGAAGGAAAGAAAAAAAAAAAAGGCCTGTGCAAAGTTCAATGACAGAGAGATGGATGAGAATTAGAAGGAAAATTATGGTGACGAACAGCATCTTATTAAGATTACAAATTAAAATTAGTGAAATATCTTCTCAAAAGTAAGGATTCAAAACTTCTATACTCAGCTGCTTTCTTCACAGTTATCTTCATACACATTTGTATTTCTCTATTATTTAACTTATATGCAGAGTACATCATGAGAAACGCTGGGCTGGAAGAAACACAAGCTGGAATCAAGATTGCCAGGAGAAATAGCAATAATCTCAGATATGCAGATGACACCACCCTTAATGGCAGAAAGTGAAGAGGAACTAAAGAGCCTCTTGAGGAAAGTGAAAAACGAGAGTGAAAAAGTTGGCTTAAAGGTCAACATTCAGAAAACTAAGATCATGGCATCTGGCCCCATCACTTCATGGCAAATAGATGGGAAAACAGTGGAAGCAGTGTCAGACTATTTTTGTGGGCTCCAAAATCACTGCAGGTGATGACTGCAGCCATGAAATTAGAAGATGCTTACTCCTTGGAAGAAAAGTTATGACCAACCTAGATAGCATGTTGAAAAGCAGAGACATTACTTTGCCAACAAAGGTCTGACTAGTCAAGGCTATGGTTTTTCCAGTGGTCATGTATGGATGTGAGAGTTGGACTGTGAAGAAAGCTGAGCGCCGAAGAATTGATGCTTTTGAACTGTGGTGTTGGAGAAGACTCTTGAGAGTCCCTTGGACTGCAAGGAGATCCAACCAGTCCATTCTGAAGGAGATCAGTCCTGGGATTTCTTTGGAAGGAATGATGCTAAAGCTGAAACTCCAGTACTTTGGCCACCTCATGCAAAGAGCTGACTCATTGGAAAAGACTCTCATGCTGGGAGGGACTGGGGGCAGGAGGAGAAGGGGACCACAGAGGATGAGATGGCTGGATGGCATCACTGACTCGATGGACGTGAGTCTGAGTGAACTCCAGGAGACGGTGATGGACAGGGCGGCCTGGCATGCTGCGATTCATGGGGTCACAAAGAGTCGGACACGACTGAGCGACTGAACTGAACTGATTATAAAATAATGTGAGTGAACTACAAGTTGTGCCTGACCCCAAATCAAGTATTTATCTACTAACAGATTTATATTGACTAGATCTCACCAGGTAGATCATGACCAGTCCATCACAAATACTTATACTAAACAGCAATCTGTCAAAACTGCAACTTACAAAACAAATTAGGAGGTTTTTCATTACAAGACTCACTGTGGAACTTTTTTTTTTAAAGTTAATCAATGCATTCAAAGGAATTCAATATAACATGAAAAGCAAAGTGAATCTTTGAAGATTGAAGTGATCAAAATTTCCTCCCAAGAGTTGATGGTATCAAACACTTTATTCACAAGAAATCTAATTCCTACCATTATAACTGATAATATTTTTCTTCTACACAAAATCTCCCCTTTCTTCCTTGCTTGCCTGCGCGTGTGCACGTGCACACACATACTACGACTGCACCTTCATTAAAATGTTCATAAAGTTTAAGTAGGTACTTTTAAGTAATCTAACATCAACCTCTTTAACTTACAACTCTGAAGAGATTCTCAAACTACAGCAATATACAGACATCTTAAAAAAGGAAAAAAGTTTCTTCAGTTTGTAAAAATTATAATTCTACTGTTATTTAAACCTACACAAACATAAACCTTTTAAAATAAGTTTTATTGGAATCAAGTTTATAAACATAAATATTTAGGTAAACTCTTTACACTTACAAATCTTACATAAATATAAAGCCAAATAAATAAAAAGCATCTAACAAAATTCAACTGAACACAAACACTTAAAAATAAATGGCATGGTCTTGCTGAATAAATCTCTGCTCATAACACAAAAATGGCATGCATTACCATAAGCCTTTTAGATTGTAATGCTTGTACTAAATGTCTCATGATAATAAAGCATGTAAAATTTTCTCAATTTCACATTATAATAAAACATTAATTCAACATGCTAAAAAGCATTTGGTTTCCACTAAAAACTCAAAGGCATGTTACTCATTAAGACCGGTACTTCTATTCTTTTCCTTAATATTACCACCTAACAATCAAAACAGTAACACCTGGGACCACCAAAAACAAATAAAAATGCGCATTCTAACCACAGCATCAAATGAAAGCATTTAATTGTGAGTCAGATGATCCAGAACATGTTTAGGACAATCTACCACAGAAGATAAAACTGGTAAATTTTTACATTCTATAGAACTTTCAGAGCTCATTTGGTAATCATATGTCCACTGTATGATCCTAGCAGCAAATCAAGTGAAGAGTTTCCACTATCTGGTAACCCACAGCCATCATGAAGAAGTTTCCAAACCTAACTGTGGAATCATCTTCCAGAAACTTTAAAAATAAATCAGATTCATTTGTCCAAAGTGAATTCAGGACTGATGAAAACTATATACTCCAAAAGCTGACTTTATTATTAACGGTGTTGTCACTGAAGCATTTACATACTATTTACCATTATTCCCAGGAGCAACAAAATGACTTTTAAAGGCTATAAAAACCCCTTGCTCAGTTTCAGAATCCTGATAGTCTCTTCTTAGAAATTACTGTAAGAAACTAATTAAGGTAAGGAGTACTGAAAAAAGGATACTAGTCTAGGAGTTTGGAGACTTACGTTCTAATCCTTACTTGTCACTAACTAGCTTCAAAACGCCTTAGGCTCACTTATTCCCAGCTTCCTCATCTGTCAAATGAGAGGGAAAAATTAGATGTCTTCTTAAGACAGAAATGGTATGGACAAAAGCAGAAGATATTAAGAAGAGGTGGCAAGAATATAGAGAAGAACTATACAAAAAAGATCTTTACAACCTAGATAATCACAATGGTGTGATCATTCACCTAGAGCCAGACATCCTGGAAGGCCAAGTCAAGTGGGCCTTAGGAAGCATCATTACGAACAAAGCTAGTGGAGGGGATGGAATTCCAGTTGAGCTCTTTCAAATCCTGAAAGATGATGCTGTGAAAGTGCTGCACTCAATATGCCAGCAAATTTGGAAAACTCAGCAGTGGCCACAGGACTGGAAAAGGTCAGTTTTCATTCCAATCCCAAAGAAAGGCAATGCCAAAGAATGCTCAAACTACCACACAACTGCACTCATCTCACACACTAGTAAACTCATGCTCAAAGTTCTCAAGCCAGGCTTCAGCAATATGTGAACCGTGAAATTCCAGATGTTCAAGCTGGTTTTAGAAAAGGCAGAGGAATCAGAGATCAAGAGTTCCAGAAAAACATCAATTTCTGCTTTATTGACTATGCCACAGCCTTTGACTATGTGATCACAACAAACTGGAAAATTGTGAAAGAGATGGAATACCAGACCACGTGACCTGCCTCTTGAGAAAACTGTATGCAGGTCAAGAAGCAACAGTTAGAACTGAACATGGAACAACAGACTGGTTCCAAATAGGAAAAGGACTACACCAAGGCTGTATATTGTCACCTTGCTTATTTAACTCACATGCAGAATACATCATGAAAAATGCTGGAATGGAAGAAGTACAAGCTGGAATCAAGATTGCTGGGAGAAATATCAATAACCTCAGATATGCAGATGATACCACTCTTATGGCAGAAAGTGAAGAGCAACTAAAAAGCCCCTTGATGGAAGTGAAAGAGGAGAGTGAAAAAGTTGGCTTAAAAATCAACATTCAGAAAACGAAGAACATGGCATCTGGTCCCATCACTTCATGGCAAATAGATGGGGAAACAATGGAAACAGTGACACACTTTATTTTCTTGGGCTTCAAAATCACTGCAGATGGTGACTTGAAGATATGAAATTAAAAGACGCTTGCTCCTTGGAAAACTTATGACCAATCTAGACAGTGTATTAAAAAGCAGAGACATTACTTTGCCAACAAAGGTCCATTTAGTCAAAGCTATGGTTTTTCCAGTAGTCACGTATGGATGCCTGAGTTGGACTATAAAGAAAGCTGAGTGCTGAAGAATTGATGCTTTTGAACTGTGGTGTTGGAGAAGACTCTTGAGAGTCCCTCGGACTGCAAGGAAATCCAACCAGTCCATCCTAAAGGAAATCAGTCCTGAGTATTCATTGGAAGGACTGATGCTAAAGCTGAAACTTCAATACTCTGGTCACCTGATGCAAAGAGCTGACTCATCTGAAAAGACCCTGCTGCTGGGAAAGATTAAAGGCAGGAGGAGAAGGGGACAACAGAGGATGAGATGGTTCAATGGCATCACGACTCAATGGACATGAGTTTGAGTAAACTCTGGGAGTTGGTGATGGACACGGAGGCCTGGTGTGCTGCAGTCCATGGAGTTGCAGAGTCAGACACGACTGAGTGACTGAACTGGACTGAACTAAGACTCACTAGTTGTAAATTTCAATTTCCAATATTAGCATTTCAGAATTCTATAATGACATTCTAGTTAGTAAAATAGTAACTACACAAATCAAAAGTAAACTAGCTCAGTTTTTCATAACATGGAAAAATTATCCATATTATTAATTAAATGTATATAGTTCTTAAATTATATCTTACAGCTCTCTCATAAAAAAACTTATTAAAGAAAATAACGATTTTAAAACATTTTATAATAAAATTGTAATCAGAAGAACTCACATGAAGCTATATGTAACAGATACTGAAGTGCTATGCAGATCTCCTTTCAGAAGTGAAGGATTTCTTGTCCAGCTGCTGGAAAACAGCCTTCACCTGTCAGGTCTTTTCAGGAAGTGCCTCAGCTAAAGACAGCTGCATGCCTGAGCGGCCTTCATGGAGCAGCTGACCAAAACAGGGGTTTAAGGGCCCAGCACCTTGTCACAATTTTGGACAACTCAGCAGATTATCCCAGCTTCAGAGTTTCTCAAGGGGGTAACAGTGACTTTTGTTGATAATACAATTCAGCACAATTTATCCTTTCTGCTTCCTTTCCATTCCTTCTACAGATGTTGATCCTAAGAACATTCCCTAATAAACTTCTGTATGTTAATCATAGGTAACATAACCAGGAACCCAACTTGCAGCCACTGGTGAGGATAATGATAGAAGAAAATAGGCTAATAATAAAGCCTTGAGGTTGGGTCACAATACACATAGCCACCCAGCTGGCAAAGGACACTATCACTGGTGAGGAATATGCAGAACCCTAGCACAAGGTGGCAGTGCAAAGCTTCCTCCCAGGAAGCGTCAACTGTTGGTCAACTGGGTGGGTATTCTGTGGAGAGAATGCAGATGTTGGCAGATTTTTCCTTTTTTTTTTTTTTTTAAATAGGACCAGATAGTATTTCATATTCTTCTTTATTGTTCCTGTTTTACAACTCTTTAAAAATAGGGCATGACAAAAAAAGGCAGGCCCCAGAGTAGGTTTGGCCTGTAAGTCATAGTTTGCCAATCCCCGAACTTAGAAAGTGCAATGTATCAGATATTTGAGAAATAGAAAGAAAACAGTAATTATCAAGACCATGAAAATGAGTTGTTGTTGCTAAAGGCAACTGACTCTTCAGAAAAACATAGCAGGAGGTAAAAATGAGTAATAGGGAATTAAAAACTAAATGTCAAAAAGCCAGAAGGTTCTTTGGTAGCATAAAATCTCTACAAAAGGCTAAGAGCCAAGACTTACTGTAAAAGTAGCAGGGCTTCAAAGAAAGTTCAAGTCTATGTCTGCTATGCCAAGGTTAAGGCCTGCATACCAAACAAGAACAAGTTGGAACCCTGAAAAAATGATACAGAGACATGGACTGATTAACCTGAAAGTTCTCAATCCTCAGGTTCCTTGAGTCCTTTGAACTTGGAGACGGAACCCACACATTCTTAAATGCAGTTGATATTCCCATCAGCAAGAATTACCAAGTAAAGACATATAAAATTATCTTCTTCATAAAAGCAGTGAGAATAGTGGCAAAAGCTGGAAGAATGATCTTTTTCAAACTATGAAAATTACAAAAAATTGAAGCAATCTGGGGAGTGTTTATTCAGCAGTATGGCTGAATCCTGGTAAGAAGAGCAACCTTTGTGGCTGTTTTCATTCTAACCCCTTCACAGTTTCGTGAAAACCTGCAATCATAGTGAATATCAACAAACACTAGAAGCAGCACAACGGAACTGGAGCTTCTTCAAAGTCCTACTCTCAGAGAACTGTAATTATTTAACATGTCTGGTAGTTCCTAGAAGACTCTGCTATCAAAGCTGTCTTTATGTGACCTGACTCAGAGCTCATCCAGAGTAAATAGCCTTCTTTCTGGTCAAAAACAATCAATCAGAGGCAACAGTCAAACACTGCAGCTGAGATTATGGACAATTTTTGAGGCAAACAACAGCATGATCAAAAAGCTGGGGAATGAGATGTCCACGGGACATCTCCAGCATATTCTTGGGACTCTAGAAGGCCACACTCACACATAACCTGTGCACATTCTCAGGAAAGAGCTGTGAAAGCCCTAAATGCTCACCGCTGGTGAACACTTAGGCTCTGTACAAGCAAGAAAAAAGAAACCTATAAATTGCTTAGCTGAGTGTTGAAGGCATGTCTCAACATACACATTGAGGCCTTTAGCAAAGACTAGAAGATTTACATCATTCAGGCATCCAGGCATCCAAGGAAACCTACGCCTGTTCATTACTTTAACCGCTAAGCAAACTATACAGACACTTTAGTGACCACACAGAACAGACTTTATAGTATTAATACCAAAAAGTGAATGTTACTCACGTACATACATAATCAATCACGAGGAGAGAATATGATTTCTAGAGCTGCCACATTATTTAAAATGTCCAGTTTTGCCAAAAATTTTATTAAAAACATGCAAAGAAACAAGAAAGTACATTCTACACACACACACAATGGGGGGGGCACGTGGCAATATACACTATTCCTGAGGAAGCCCAGACATTGAACTTTTAGCTAGAGTAAAACTTTAAATCATTTATTTTAAATATGTTAAAACAACTAAAGGAGAGTATGAGAACAATGTCTCAACCAAACTGACAATCTTAATATAAAAAAAAATATTTTCTAAAAAAGATCAAATAGAAATTATAGGTTTGAGTAATATAAGATGAAATGAAAAAGTCGACACAGCAGCTCAGTAGTAGATAAGAAATCAGCGAACTTGAAAACAGGTCAACTGACATCAGTCAGTCTGAGAAACAGAATGGAAAAAAAAAAAAAAAAAACAGATCAGAGACTCAGAAACCTGAGACACCATTAAGAATAACGACCTACATATAATAGACAGGAGACAAACAAAAGGACAGAGTATTTGAAGAAATTAAGGCCAAAATTTCTCAAATTCAGAAAAAAAAAATACACATTCAAAAGGCTCAAAAAGTTTCAAACAGGATAAACTCAAAAGGGTTCCACACCAACACGTACAATCAAACTGTTGAAAGAGAAAAAAGCAATTTATCACAAATAAAGGCTCCTCCCAAGACTAACAGCTAATTTATCAGAAATCACGGAGACAGTGGCACAACATATTTAAAGTGGTGTGGAAAAATGTCAATCAATAATTTTATATCCAACAAGACTTCCCTTAGAATCGCAGAAGGCATTCCTAATCAATAAAAACTGAATAAGCTGTTACCGGTAGACTTGCCCTAAAAGAAATACTAAGCTAAATACTTTAGCTGAAATGAAATGACACTAAATAGTAATTCAAATCCATTATGAAAATACAAAGCACCAGTACAAGTAACTTCGTAAGTAACTCCTTTTTTCCTATTTAACTTACAAGACAAAAACCTCAAGTGATAATTAGAAGGATGGTTTGACTACACAATGGATAAAGATGCAACTTGTAGGGTAATGACAACACAATGGAGGGGAAAGGGAATGGAGCTCTACAAGAAGAAAGTCTTTAGATGCTCTTGCAACTGAACTAGCATTTCAACTAGGTAAAATGGTAATGGTAAGCCCCAGAACCACTAAAAAAGTAACAACAACAATACACTGAAAGAACAAGGAAGTTACAGTGGTACACTAAAGATACCTGTGGTTAGTCATTCAGTCACCTCCAACTCTTTACAACCCCATGGACTGCAGCCTGCCAGGCTCCCCAGTGCCTCACACACATCTACTGAGTAAGGTAAACACCCCCAAAATAAACAAATAAATGAACAGTCAGTACAGCTAAGCCTTATAAGAAATGTTTCCCATTAAGAGTAGCCTAAGAGAAAGGAAATATGTGCACATGTACAATTTGTAGATTGAGAAGGAGGAACTTTATAAGTTTTCTATGCTCTCTGTTAAGTAAGAGGTAAAAACAACTGGTTAGTCGTAGTAGGAGACAGTAGGGTTGAAGATTTATGGAGAGTAGCTAGGTGCCTAGCTCATTTCTATTGAAATTAAAATATAAGTCAGATTCATATTCTGAATTCTGAGCACTACTGCCTTAAAACAGAGTCATGTGATTTCACGTAAACTGTACACCAAAATTTCATGCATTCTTATAACTTAAAAAATGCTCAGTAAAAAGAATCAGAAGGATCAGTAAGAAGAAATGAATGCCTTGAACAGAGTTTGAAAAAAGCATCATAACAGTCTATAACCTTTAGGTACTGAATGCACCAGCTTTATTATTAAGTAAAAGTCAGTTATATCCATAGATGGGAAAGCAAAGTCTTGAAGAGATATCTGTACACCCATGTTTTAGCAGTGTTATCACAACAGCTAAAAAGTGGAAGCAACCCAAATTTCCACCAGCTGACAAACGGATAAGCAAATTGTGGTAATGTGGTAATGTATATAATAGAATATTATTCATCCTTAAAAATGGAGGAAATTTTGACACGTTACAACATGGATGAAGCTTGAGGACCTAACAGTGAGTGAAATAAACCAATTAGAAAAAAGACAAATACTGATGTATTCCACTTATATGATGTACCTAGAATAATTAAATTTATAGAGACAGAAAATAGAATGATGGCTGCCAGGAGTAGGGGGACAGAGGAATGAATAGTTTACCACTTAACAGTATAGGATTTCAGTTTTACAGGATGAAAAGGATTCTAGGGATGAACTATGGTGACGGTTGCACAATATGAATGTACTTAATACCACTGATGTACTTAAAAATGACTGAGACAGTAAACTGTTGTGTTTTTGTTGTGTTGTCCAGTCACTAAGCCATGTCCCACTCTTTGGAAACCCCATGAACTGCAGCACAAGCTTCCCTGTCTTTCACTATCTCCCTGAGTTTGCTCAAAATCATGTACATTGTGTCAGTAATGCCATCCAAACATCTTATCATCTGTCATCCCTTCTCCTCTTGCCGTCAGATCTTTCCCAGCATCAGGGTCTTTTCCAATGAGTTGGTTCTTCGCATCACGTGGCCAAAGTATCAGAGCTTCAGCTTCACCATCAGTCCTTCCAGCGAATATTCAGGGTTGATTTCCTTTAGGATGGGCTGGTTTGATCTCCTTGCTGTTCAAAGGACGCTCAAGAACCTTCTGTAACACCACAGTTTGAGAGCATCAGTTCTTTGGTGCTCAGCCTTCTTTATGGTCCAACTCCTGCTGCTGCTGCTGCTACATCCATACATGACTACTGGAAAAACCACAGCTTTAACTATATGGACCTTTGTCAGCCAAGTGACGTTGTGTATTTTATCACAATAAAAAACTGGGGGGGATGTCAGTTATTTGAATATGTATTAAAGTGAAAGTTGCTCAGTTGTGTCCAACTCTCCGTGTCGCCATGGACTATACAGCCCATGGAATTTTCCAGGCCAGAATATTGGAGGGGGTAGCCTTTCCCTTCCAGCAAAGGCGATGGCACCCCACTCTAGGGCTCTTGCCTGGAAGATCCCATGGACGGAGGAGCCTGGTGGGCTGCAGTCCACGGGGTCACTAAGAGTCGGGCACGACTGAGCGACTTCACTTTCACCTTTCACTTTCATGCATTGGAGAAGGAAATAGCAACCCACTCCAGTGTTCTTGCCTGGAGAATCCCAGGGATGGCGGAGCCAGGTGGGCTGCCGTCTACGGGGTCGCACAGAGTTAGACACGACTGAAGCGACTTAGCAGCAGCAGCAGCAGCAGCAGCCTTTCCCTTCTCCAGGGGATCTTCCCAACCCAGGGATCGAACCCAGGTCTCCTGCATCGCAGGTGGATTCTCTACCAGTTGAGCCATAAGGGAAGCCCATATATTAAAGGGCAGCATAAATAACATAGTTATTTTAAAAGAAAAAAAAATTTTCTTTAGAGACTGATGTAAATAAAACTAATTTATACCAGGTGTCATATATTTGTTTATATCAGATAACACAACAGACACTAAAGGTTTGAGATACCAACTTAGACAAGGGGACTTAAAAAAAAAACCACGTAGTTTAGAAAAACTAATATTTACAAACTCCAGAAACAATGAAAACAGCAGCAAAGAACACAAGAGCACTACAACCAGAAAGATACAGCATGGCTACAGGAATAACTAAAGAACAGCCAAGTACCCAAAGTTTATTTAAGGCTGGTAAACTGGAAAATGGTAAGAATCTAGGGAGAGAGACTTTTCTGGTGGTCCAGGCTTAAGAATCTGCCTTCTAATGCAGGGGATGTGGATTAAATCCCTTTTACGGGAAATAAGATCCCACATATCACGGAGCAACTAAGTCTGTGTGCAACGCAACTAAAGAGAAACTTGTGCACTGCAACTAAGATTCAGCACAGCGAAAAAAAAAGAATCTAGGGATGACTCCAACAGAAGACATAAGAAATAAGAAAGATTCTGGAAAGAACAAGAAGACTTGAAGAAAACTAGAGTCCAAAAAGTTCAGCAGAGATAGAATACTATCCTGCAGGTAGGCTTCAAACAAAATGCAACACAAAAACAGTAAATTATTGCCATATAGATGAAATTTGAAAAAATGACAATGATGGGACATTTGAGACTGACAGCAGTCTATATAGGAAGTTATCTGAATAACTCAGAGAATAACAACTGAGAGACCCATTATAAACAGTTAAAGATTTAAGAAAACAAATTTATGGAAAGGCCAAAGATTAAAATTACAATCAATGACTTTTAAAAACCAGTACTAGAAGGCCATTCTGGGAAAAAATGGAAATGAAAATGAATTTTAAGAAAAGGGCCAGGGCTTCCCTGGTGATCCGATGGATAAGAATCCTCCTGTCAATGTAGGGGACACATATCAATCCCTGGCTTGAGAAAATTCCACATGATGCCGCAGGGCAACGAGGCCCATGGGCCACAGCCATTGAGACTGCTCCCTAGAGCCCGTAAGCCACAACTACTGTGCCTGCACACTCTGGAGCTCGTACTTTGCAACAAGAAGTCATCGTTATGAAAAGTTCTCACACCACAACTAGAGAAAGTCTGTGCAACAATGAAGACCCAGCACAGCCACAAGTAAGAAAATGCCTTTCCAATTTCAAGATAATAGGACAGAAACATACTAGTTGAAGAAAATATCTCAGAAAAAAAGCCAAAATGAGAAATTCAGGAAAACAGAAGAAAAACTTTAAATCAGTAGGTCCATCATCAATTGAACAAAAAAAACCATCCTAAGGACTGGACTGTGATAACCCTTCTCAAAAAGATTAGTACCACCTCCCCTAAAGGGGGTGTTTGGAAACATCTGGGGACATTTCTAGTTGTCCTCAAAACTAGTGAGTTATTTTGGCATTTAGTTCCTGGGAGCCACAGTGCTCAACCCCCTCACAACTCAATACAGCTCAACACAAAAAGAGTACTACCTAAATGCCCATGAGAAACACTGGACTATGGACAAAAAGAATTCTCTCAACGCCTGACACGGTATGTATTTTCATAAAATTTATCACCACCAGTACAAACAAAAGATACCTAGAAAAATTCAAATAACACATACAAGAGAAAAAAGGATCAGGAATCTGAACAGAGGCTTCTCTGGTGGTCCAGCGGCTTAGACTCCGCACTTCTAATGCACAGGGCCCAGGCTCCATCCCTGGTGAGGAAACTAGATCCCATGTGATGCAACTTAGAGTTCACATGCTGCAACTGAAGATTCCAAGTGCCCCAACTGAAAGATCGCTCATGCCACAGTGGAGATCGGGGATTCTGCATGCCACAACCAAGACCTGGAGCAACCAAGTAAATGAATGCTTTCAGAGAAAAAACCAAGCAAACGAAAATCCAGAATCTGAGCAGCATCAGACTCTTCAAAAGCTATACTGAAAATTCAAAGACAAGAGAAATGTCTTCGAAATGTTGATGGAAACTTATTTCTAGTCAAACTACCAATCAAAATAAAACAGATTTTTTTTTTCTTTAAAAAGATACAAGTCCCTAAAATTTACCTCCTGTGCACCTTTTCTCAAGAAACAACCAGATAACATATTTCAGCCAAATAAAAGACTAAATAAGCCAAACAGGAGGCAGAAAGGGAACCAATATAAACAGGTAGGGGGGAGGGGTGGGAAGGGTGGTGGTGGTGCAGGGGATCCCCTTTATGAAGAGGGCAGAAGTTTCAGAATAGTAACTGTACACAAAAGTCTAGATCAGAGCAAGGAGAATGACAGTTCTGAAGTAAGTTCTCCCCACTCCAATTCCTCCACAAAAAAGAGGCAGAACTAACAGACAGTGTGATGTACTGGAGTCTGAAAACCCTGACAGATTAGTAAAAGCTTTTAGAAAAATAGCAACAGGTACACAGGAAACTAAGCAAATTTTAAAAAAGCGGGGGACGGGGCAAGTAACTCCAAGAAAAACAAAAACTTTACAGAAAAGAAACAGGACTCATAGTACACTTTTTGTCCCACAAATTATACATAAATTATTAGACTTGACTCATTATTTGTATGGTCATAGTAACATAAACGTTAATGATTTACCTAACTTTATTACCTATACTGAAATACAGTAAAAGGAGATGTGAGAAGTGTGATAAACCCTCACAGCATATACAGGGTTAGGTCCTTTATCCATGGACTCTGGCATCCACTGGGGGTCTTGGAATATACCTTTTGCTGATAAAAGGGGACTACCGAAGAGAAAAAGTTCTGAAAAGATATACACCCAAAAGCAGTGTTGTTCCTAGAAAACTAAGATTATCAAAAGAATCACTGTATTTGACATTTCTGTAGCCTTACTTTCATATATTACTTTAACAATAACTAAGAGTCGGACACGACTGAGCAACTTCCCTTTCACTTTTCACTTTCATGCATTGGAGAAGGAAATGGCAACCCATTCCAGTGTTCTTGCCTGGAGAATCCCAGGGACAGGGGAGCCTGGTGGGCTGCCGTCTATGGGGTCACACAGAGTCGGACACAACTGAAGTGACTTAGCAGTAGCAGCAAGAATTAAAAACTAACGTAAAAAATTTACAAAATAAATAAAAGCAACTAAGTCCAACCACACAACAAAAATTCAAAACATCATAAAATAAGATCTTCATGAATAAACAATGGTATTTGTTAAGCTTTTAAAGAAATCAATCAAAAAAGAAAATGGGGAAAAGATAACTCATTATAAGTACAAAGTTCAACTTGCTGTTTGATGATAAAGTATCCTTCAACAGTGTCTGTGTCTCCCTCTCTTCCTCTCTTTATACATATGCATAAAGAAACAATTCATTTCTGAAATATTTGTTTCAATAAAAGAAAATACCTATCTTACAATGTTTGCTGGGCCTTTTTTTAAATAAGGAAAACAGAAAAGTTGCCAGTAATCCTACAACCCAAAGATCACAAAGTTTATTTTAAAACATAAGTAGTGCGTTGTTCAATATATTTTTTAACATAGCTGATTTCACACGTAATATGGATCTCTGCTTTTCAGCTTATCATAAGCACTGTCTAGTCATTAAATATTCTTCATAAAAATCATTCACTATTTTTGACAGAAAATAGTAATCCCCACTCCCATGCATTAATCCCAAGCACAGATTCATTTTAACTGAAATTGTGATCTCTTACACTCTATTTCCCACAAGGGGGAGACAGAACTTTTTAAAAAATATCTTATAATAAAAAACAAAGTTTGGTTTCATTCCAATATCAAATGGGGAGATAAGGGAAGAGTAGTCATTTACTACTGGTGTTATCTGGTGGGCTTTTTTCCCTATTACGTACTACAAAAATTACAATTCAGTTTCTCATATCTAACAACTTAAGTGGAATGTCCTCAGCAACTTCACTCATTTAACAAAGATTTAGCGAACACCTATTATGAGGCTTCCCTGGTGGCTCAGTGGTAAAGAATCCCTCTGCAATGCAGAAGACAGAGGTTCAGTCCCTGGGTCTGGAAGATCCCCTGGAGAAGGAAATGGCAACCCCCTTGGATCCAGTATTTTTGCCTGGGAAATCCCATGAACAGAGCAGCCTGATGGGGTATAGTCCATGGTGTTGCAACAATTAGACACAACTTAGCAACGAAACCACAACAACTATCACCATTATGTGCCAGACCCTTTACTGTCACATTAGGTATACATGAGTTTTCTAAAAAAAGATAGAGCCCTCCTTTCAAAAAGTTTACAATCAATCTTAAAGAGGGAGGGGAGTATTTTTAGAATTACAAGTTACAGTAAATATTAAGAGCAAAACGACCAGGGTATACGCTGATATATGCAAAATATAAAGATGTGTAATTAAATACATTTTAGAATCTCAACTACACCCCACCCTCTCTTTTTTAATATAAGCTTATGAAAGTCTGGTCTACTTTTTAAAACTCTGGGGAAAAAACCAACAAAGGTTAACTTAGGCCACTCTGAAATAGTTTTATTGTCTGAGACAACTGTTGGTGGCATATTATCACACCCATCCATTGTTTCTCTATCACTGTGTTTATTCCTCTTCTCATCCACCCACCCCCTTTTTTCCTATTTCATTTTTCTGTCTTTCTCACTCCTTATTTCCTCAGGACTTCAGTAACAGACTTACAGCTTAAATAGAACTGCTTAATTAATGGCTTTCAAAGCTAAAACATTTGTGATTTCTAACTTAAAATTCAGACTAAATGCAAGCCATGAAACAACAAAGCATCATACAAAATTTAGTTCAAATATTACAAAACAAAAAAGCAATATAATAGAGTTTATTTTGAGGCAGAAGGCTGGTTGCTCACACATTAAAGAACACAGTGCAGGGACTTCCCTGGTGGCCTGGGGGATGGGGCTCAATCCTTAGATTCCACACGACGCAACTAAGACCCAGCACAGACAAATAAATAAATGAATACTAAAAAAAAAAAACACATACACACACAAAACCAGAACAACAACCAGATACCAATGTTTTCTGAAACTTCAACACAACCATTCAACAATAGTGGGGTAGTTAAATCAACTATGGCATGTGTAAGAAACAGACTACTATGCAGCTGCTATTAAAACAAACAAACCAAAAAATTGCGAATGTTCTCCACTAACAGACTTCAAATTCCAGGGAACGTTAAATGAAAATGCAAAGGGAAAAATAGGTATATAGTTTATGAACTGTCGTATCAGAAAGAGAAGAAAATCAGTATATCTATTTGTTTACATCTATCTGACACAGAAACTGGAAGCAGGACTTCCCCGGCGGGCTAGTGGTTAAGAATTCGCCTGCCAATGCAGGAGACATGAGTTCGATTCCTGATCTAGGAAGACTCCACATGCTGTGGAGCAACTAAGCCTTTTCAACAGAACGACTGAGTCCACCCACAAGCTGCAACTACTGAGACCAGGAGCAGCAGCTGCTGAAGCCCACACGCCTAGAAGCTGTGCTCTGCGACAAGAGAAGCCACTGCAGTGAGACGTGTGCATGCCGCATCGAAGGGTAGCCCCCACTCACCACAACCAGAGAAAGCCCTCACAGCAACAAAGACCCAGCACAGCCAAAAGTAAGTAAATAAATAGAAGTTTTTTTTTTTTTTTTAAAGAAAAAATACACTGGAAGGATACATCTATTACTAATGAAAGTGGTTACTAATACAGAACTAAGGGTGGACGGGCTCTTGGTACGCACAAGATTTAATTCAGAACCATGTATTAACTTGGAGAAGGCAATGGCACCCCACTCCAGTACTCTTGCCTAGAAAATCCCATGGACAGAGGAGCCTGGTGGGCTGCAGTCCATGAGGTCGCTAAGAGTCGGACACAACTGAGCAACTTCACTTTCACTTTTCACTTTCATGCATTGGAGAAGGAAATGGCAACCCACTCCAGTGTTCTTGCCTGGAGAATCCCAGGGACGGGGGAGCCTGGTGGGCTGCCGTCTGTGGGGTCGCACAGGGTCAGACACGACTGAAGCGACTTAGCAGCAGCAGCATGTATTAACTATTCAAAAAATAGAGTCTGAAATGTTTTAAAAACTTTTACAAAGTCTATCTAAAGATGATCCAAAATATCACTACGCATTTATAATTGCTCAGTTACATACAGCCTTTTAAATCTTGTGACACTGAGCCTATTCATTTAGTCATTTGTTTACAATTCTTTACCACTGAGGTAGTCCCAGAATTACCTTAAGATGGCAAACATATTGGTCAAAAGCAACTCAGCAGCACCTGGATTCATTACCTGTTTATTGTTTTATGTTGAACAAGTCATTTAAACTCTTGCCCATTTTTCCTTCTAAAACAGAAATACTTGTTACCTATGATTTAGGGAGGGCGTCAAAATTAGAATGATTCCCAATGTACAGAAAACACTTTTTAAATGTTAACAGGTGTGGGACTTCCTGGTGGTCCTGTGGCTAAGACTCCCTCCTCCCAATGCAGAGAGCCCAAGTTCTATCTCTGTCAGGGAACTAGACCCCACATGCTGAAACTAAGAGCTTGCACCCCACAACCCACAACTAAGACTTGGTGCAGCCAAATAAATAAATTATTAAAAAAACATTAACAGGTGTTATTCTTAAACAGTTTTTTTAATGGACACATACTGCTTTCATCTATGTAATCAAACACCAGAGTGTTTCAAATGAATCCAACAAAAATTTGCAGCATACTCAAAACCCAGGAAGTTCTTATCAACAAGTAGTTTCAAAGTACTGGAAAGCAGAAAGTGAAAACAAAAACAAAAAAAAGAAAACACAACAATGTAAACATACACAGTGCAAGCCACTGTGAGGGCAGAGAAGGGGTGATACACTGCTCGCTTAGCCTATCAGTAGAACCAATGACAATCTTACAGGGAAAGTGTTTAGAGAACCGGATTCTACCAAAATCCTTAAGTGACTTTTATCATGCCGGTTCCCAGATCTGGCTGAGTATCAGAATCACCAGCTATACATTTTAAAAACACAGATTCCAACTCCAGACTACTGAATCACAATGACCAGCGAACAACTGTGAGAATCTGTATCATGATTATTGTAACTAGGTATTGGAAACACCACAGATCTTACTTACAATTAGAGACTACTATTTTATCTTCAGATAAAATAAATTTAATCATTGCCTTTGGTAGCTTCACTGAAGGACAAGTAAAGGGAAGGGGATATTATAATTACTTGTTCCTTTAAATTATGTCATTAAAGCACCTTTTAAGATAAATAAGTGTTATAAGTAATGACTACCACTTACTGAACAATTACTCATAAATGACTGGAAACAATGCCCAAGACCATTCCATCCCATGAATGTCAAGAGGAGGAGATACAGACAATTCAATTTTCAAAAAGGCAAAAGCTCTAAACAGATACTTCACCAAAGATGACACACAGATGGTACATTAGGTGCTTAACACCATATGTCACTAGAGGAATTTCAAATTAAAACAAGGTATCCCTACACACCTATTAGAATACTAAAATTCAAAATACTGACATCAAATGCTGACGAAATATGGAGCAACAAAAACTGTTCCTCAGTGATGGCGGATATACAAAACAGGTACAGCCACTCTGGAACACTGGCAGCTTCTTAGAAAACTAAACATACTCTTACCGTACACTGGAGCAATTAAGCTCCT
Source organism: Capricornis sumatraensis (assembly GCF_032405125.1). Taxonomy (NCBI): domain Eukaryota; kingdom Metazoa; phylum Chordata; class Mammalia; order Artiodactyla; family Bovidae; genus Capricornis; species Capricornis sumatraensis. The sequence continues at coordinate 48,874,560 of NC_091087.1, forward strand.
TGCTATATAGAGTGAATGTCGATGTGCAATTACTCATAATTGCCAAAACGTGGAAGCAACAAAGATGTCCTTCAATAAGGTGAGGAGACAATAATCTGTGGTACAAATGTACAATGAAATATTAATTCAGGACTAAAAAGATCAGGCCACAAAAAAAGGAGGAAACTTAAATGCACACCACCAAGTCAAAGAAGTCCATGCGAAAAAACTACATACTGCATGATGCTGATTATGTGATCTTCTGGAAAAAGCAAAACTATGAGCACTAGTGGTGATTTTCCTGGCAGTTCCGTGGTTGACGCTCCACACTTCTACTGCAGGGGGCACAGGTTCAATCCCTGGTTGGGGAACTGGGAGTTGCAAGTTGCAAGTGTGGTTTGGGTTGGTGCAACCAAAACCAAACAACAACACAACAACAAAACGAGCAGTATTTGTCATGCATTTGGGTTAGGAAGGAAGGAATAGGTGGCACATAGGGGATTTTTAGGGCAGAGAAAAAATATTGGTTACCATAAAAATGGATGCATGTGATTATGTATTTGTCAAATCCCAAATACACAGGACAGAAAGTGAACCCTAATGTAAACTATGGACTTTAGTTGATAATGCTGGGTTCATCAATTTTAACATGTACCACACCAGTAGAGCTTCTAATGTTAGGGGAGATTTTGATGGGCAAGGTGTTATATGGAAACTGTCAGGTCAGCTCAGTCGCTCAGTCGTGTCCGACTCTTTGCGACCCCATGAATTGCAGCACCCCAGGCCTCCCTGTCCATTACCAGCTCCCGGAGTTCACCCAAACTCATGTCCATCGAGTTGGTGATGCCATCCAGCCATCTCATCCTCTGTCGTCCCCTTCTCCTCCTCTCCATATGTGGAAACTGTACTTTCAGCTAGACTTTGCTATAAAGCCAAAATTGCCCTAAAAACTAAAGTCTAAACAAAAAGTCTAATCAACTAAAAAACAAAATTGATCTAAAAACTAAACTCTGAGAAAGAAAACACAACTTGCAAAAAAAAAAAAATTAAATGGCATTTTTAAAAAAATGCTTTTTTAGTAAGAAAAATATATTTCAAAGTTGAAAAAAAGTAACAGAGGCCCTGGAATCCTCATGCGTTGCTGGTGGGAAAGTAAAATGAGGCAGTCACACTGGAAAACATTTGGCAGGTTCCTCAATGAAGTTGAACATGACCTAGCAATTCCATTCCTAGGTATGTAATAGGAGGACTGAAAAACATACATTCACACAAAAACTTGTGCATATATGTTAGCAAAAAGTTCTAACAGAAACACTCAAATATCCACCAGCTGACAGACAAAATGTCGTATACCCATACAATAGAATGTTATTCAGCCATAATGAGAAATACTGTAATCTGCTACACACAGTTGAACCTTGAAAACATTTCCTTAAGTGAAAGAATCTGTTCACAAGCTACATATTGTGATTCCTTTTATATACAATGTCCAGAATAGGCAAATCCTTGAGATATAAAAATCACTCTTATAGAGACAGAAATTAGTGATTGCCAACGGAAAGGGGGAATTGGGACTAATTGCTAATAGGGACTAACTGCTAAACTCGGTTCATTTGCACGTGATAAAAATGTTTTGAGATTACAGAGTGATGATGAGGACACAACACAGTCATACACTAAAAACCACAGAAATGTAGTCAATCTTCTGTATCCACAGGTTCTGCATCCATAGTAGATTCAACCAACTGTGCATGGAATATAGTCAGAAAAAAAAACTTCAGAAAGTTCCAAAAATCAAAGCTTAAATTTGCAACTGCAGGCAGCTATTTACATTGTATTTACAACTACTTACATTGTACTAGGTATTATAAGTAACTTAGAAGTAATCAAAAGTATAGGAAGAATATGCAAATACACTATTTTTTATAAAGGACTTCAGAATCCAGAGATAGAGGGGTAAGGTGGGTGTGGGAGTCCTGGAACCAATCACTTCACAGATACTGAGGGACAAGTGTGAATTATATCACAATTTCGTTAAGAACTTAGGGTGGCCCTAATGGATGAATGTTCCCAAGTTACTTAACATCAAGAGCTAACATCAGGAAAGATGTTTTGTGCTTTTCTGACAGAAGACCTCATCACCACCTGTGAAGTATTCTCATCCTCCAACACCACCCCAAAGAAGAAAATAAGCCAGTTTGGATCAAGCCCCTATATCCAACTAACTAAATTACAGGGGAAAACAAACAGGACAATGGAATGTGTTAACCTGTATTAGGGAAGCATGCAGCAAAACAAGACTCTGGGAATCTTTACAGGACCAAAGACTGATTTCTTCAACAGAAAGTAGCAAGGAAAAGGAAGAAAGATGGGGGGGGAGGGGGGTTTCCAATCACAATGTGTTATTTGGATCCTGATTCAAACAAACTGTTCAAAGATAAGTGTGAAAACTAGTATTCAAACAGCAGGTATTTGATAATATTAAGAAATTACTCATTTTTCTTAGTAATTTGGTAATGCAACTACAATTCTCTTTTAAAATCTTTATCTTTTAGATATATACTGAAATATACATGGATGAAATTGCATGTTTCTGGGACTTGCTTTGAAATAATTTGGGATAGGGTAGTGGACAGAAGTATAAGTAAAATAAGACTAGTCATGAGTTGTTACTGAGTGATGAGTGACAAGTTTATGGGTGGTTCTTGGTATTTATTTTTCACTGTGCTGGGTCTTCACTGCTTTGCTCTGGCTTTCTCTAGTGGTGAACGGGGGCACGTCTTCATTGTAGAGCTTCTGGGCTTCTCATTGTGGTGGTTTCTCTTGTTCCAGAGCATGGGCTCTACGAGCGAAGGCTTCAGCAGTTATGGTGCCACAGGCTCAACTGCTCTGCAGCACGGCTGAATCTTCCCAGCCCAGGGATTGAAGCCAGGTTCGCTGCATTGGTAGGCAGAGTCTTATCCACTGCACCACTAGGGAAGTCCTGATAACTATGTTATTTGTGAATTTGTTTAAAACTCTCCACCATCTTTAAAAATTAAAGCAAGAGAACATGTAATACAATCATACTTACAATATGAAGGATGAACTCTTAAGAGAGCAGCATATATGGAGGAAAAGTGCTAGATTTCTCAAGAGAAATCATGCAGGAGGAACACTCTGAACTAAAACAATGGTAGTAAAGGAATTATAAGCATGGATTAAATCAGGGTTATTTCCTCAGGTCAGTAGCTAGGCTTCAAAGATATTAAAAGCCAAAAAAAAAATTTTTTTTAACTAGAAAAAGCTCCAAAGCTTTGAGTCTATATGCAAAGGAGACTATTTCCAAAAAATTAACAATCACTAGATTAAAATACATGTATTAGACTATTGAGACTATCTATATTAGAAAGTCCCTTGAATCACTATAGTAAAGTTCACACGTCCAGTGAAGATCTTTCCTGCTTCAGAACTTCTTCTAATGCTGTTGTTTTCCTCTGAAATACCTATAGTTAGGTACTCATACTTGAGATCTAAAAGTGTCCATATCCCCATAAAGGCTTCACAAAAATTAAATGGGTTATGGCTACATCATACTAAATGCTGGGCTGGATGACTCACAAGCTGGAATCAAGATTGCTGGGAGAAATATCAACAATCTCAGATATGCAGATGATATCACTTTAATGGCAGAAAGTGAAGAACTAGAGAATCTCTTGATGAAAGTGAAAGAGGAAAGTGAAAAAGTTGACTTAAAACTCAACGTTCAAAAAATGAAGATCATGGTATCTGGTTGTGCCATTTTACGGCAAACAGATGGGGGAAAAGTGCAAACAGTGACAAATTTCATATTACTGGGCTCCAAAATCAACGTGGACGGTGACTGCAGCGACAAAATTAAAAGACACTTGCTCCTTGGAAGAGAATCTATGACAAACCTAGACTGTGTATTAAAAAGTAGAGATCACTATGCCAACAAAGGTCCATATAGTGAAAGCTATGGTTTTCCCAGAAGTCATGTATGGATGTGAGAGCTGGACCATAAAGAAGGCTGAGCACTGAAGAATTAATGCTCTCCAACTGTGGTGCCAGAGAAAACTTGGGAATCCCTTGGACAGCAAGGAGATCAAACCAGTCAATCCTAAAGGAAATCAACCCTGAATATTCACTGTAAGCACTAATGCTGAAGCTCCGATACTTTGGCCACCTGATACAAACAGCTGACTCACTGGAAAAACCCAGATACTGGGAAAGACTGAGGGCAAGAGGAGAAGCGGGTAACAGAGGATGAAACGGCTGGATGGCATCACTGACTCAATGGACATGAGTTTGAGCAAACCTTGGGAGATAGTGAAGGACACGGAAGCCTGGCGTGCTGCAGTTCATGGGGTTGCAAAGAGTCGGACACAACTTAGTGACTGAACAACAAACAACAACCTATGTATTAACTTAAAATAATTCTTAGCATATAAAAACTGCTCAATAATTGCTTAGGGAAAGCTCACTAGCTACAACGGTTTCCCATTCTATTTATTTTCTCAACATCCTGTTAATTTCTGATTTATCACATTTTATTATGTCTAGAGTACAATTTCCAACAGCAGCAAGTTCCTTGCTTCATACATCATTATATATCCAGTACACAGCACAAAGTAACACTCAAATATATTCAATGAATAGTCATACTGGAATCAATAAACCCAAAGACTCAACATTTTTAGAAGAACCTACTGATCTCTTTAGCATCTACCAATGGGAAGGATGATAACAAACATTAACAAAAACAGGGAATAAAGGAGAATGATCAAGTTAAGTGTGCCTTGGTGGGGGGGAAGAGGGAGACATCTGAGATGAAATAAATACTGGATGTATTGCCTCTGAAGCAGAAAATTTACACAGAAAGTTAGAAATATTTCTCAGATATCTTAAAGTCAAAGATACAGTAGTGCCTAACAACACGGCTTCCAGAGGCAGCCTGCCTAGGGTTAAATTCCAGCTCTGCTACTCTTAGATCACTTAACCTCTAGGCCCAATAGCCTAGCATCAAACTAAACAAAATAACAACAACAAGAGAAACCAACTGTGCCCAACTCATTGGGTTTTTAGGATTTAAGGACAAAATACTGAAGCACTGGAATAACACTTAGCAAAAACAAGCAAGCAAGCAAACAAACAAACAAAAAACCCACTGTGTATTTCAGAATTTACAGTAAAAAGAACCAGAAACCCAGGTAACAATAACTGAAACCAAAGTAGAAGAAACATATGAAGAAAGATGATAAGTAGATCAAAAGGAAAATAAGGGATTACAGAGTAGAGACCAAAGAAAAGGATTTTGAGGAAGAACTCTCAACAGCAGAATGTGCTGGTTAAGTATTTACGATCTGTAAGAAGGCAGCAAGATTTGGCAATTTGAAGGTCAACCACCGACAGAAAAAAGGGTCCTATTAAAGCTCAGTGGGGAGTAATGAGACAATAGAGCAAAAAGATTATACAGGATTAAAAAGTAAATGGAGAAAAGAATTATGTATTAATGGTCCCCAGACTATTTGTTTCCAAGACTTAAAAAACAGGGAGACTATGACATAAGATTATGGACTCTTAATTCTACCAAATCATTTTTTTTTTTTACTGTGTCACCATCATTTGAAATAGAAAAACTGCATAACAGCAAGACTTTATGAAGGCTGAAACTCTCAATAAAAGTAGTACTTTAATGAAAAATCTTTTTTATAATTTCATAGTAGATTCACAAAAATTTTTTAATAAAAAGGGAACAGGATTTGCAAATCATTATTCTAGACTATCTGAAGGAAACTCTGACAATAATAGATTAGAAGAGAAACACTTACTGCCCCCAATTCAAAAGGAACAAATCAAGTTATGTCTGAGAGAAATATCTCCTATTAATTTAAGATCTTTAAATGGCAGTATCTGTCTAGTTATGACAAACCTGTATGCCAGAGTATGCAAACACAGACACCAAAGGTTTACATTTGCTGGAGAATTAGTAATGTTAGAATACAAACACCAGGACTATATTTTCTACCTATCACTTGTGTCATAACTAGACCTACCCATGTCATGGGGACTCAATAAAACTCTTTTGAAACAGACTGCAGTGGTGTGTATGTTGTTGTTTAGTTGCTAAGTCACGTGTGACTCTTTGTAACCCCGTGGACAGTTTCCCACTAGGCTCCTCTGTCCATGGGATTTCCCAGGCAAGAATACTGGAGTAAGTTGCTATTTCCTTCTCCAGATGATCCTCCCCACCCAGGGATTGAACCCACATCTCTATAATAAATTCTAAGTCAGACTCTATTTCTACAAAATATACTAAGACAATAACAGCAGTTTCAAGAGTGGTGCGAAGACCAAAGGCTTTGGATTCAGATGAACCTAGGTTCAAATCTGAGTTGCAATACTCATAGCTGGCAAACAGTTACTTACATTGTTGAAGTGTGTCTCCTTATCTGTAAAACAGGAATGATACTGACCTCATCAGTTTAAAATACTGATGAAAGGGCAGTTTCATTCTATATAATGCGAACTGGCTAAATCCTAAAAACAGTCCTTTTTTTTTCAAGTCCTAGGCCAATTCAATTCAAATCTCTGGAAAATGAAACAGAAGCCTGCATATTAGGGGGGTTGGGGCGGGAGGGATTTCCAGTGATTGTCAGTAGCACTCTCACTTAGAAATCACTGTCCTGGAGCCTTACTAACATAACAGAGTTTTTACCTGAGTCCCAGGTAAGGAACCATCACAAAAATAAGAATTTTAAGATATTCTTTGGTTTAGCTCCAATCTTCTAAGAAGGAGCTTTATCCAAAATTCCTTTTACAGAAAAGAGAACCATATTGCGAAGTTTTGGTTTAAAAACCTTTCCAAAGCCAGGAAAAATAAAATCCACGTTGAAATTTTACATCAAAAGGAGGTATACATTAGCCACTTTGTAGTCATTACTGAATAGTTTTAGTACTAAACACTTTAAGTAATGCATAGATGAACAGTATACTCAAGGCTGTATACCAAATGATATGCAAGTTATCTTACTTCTATGTTATCTTTCTTAAATTAAGTCTAAGTTTACAGTTTAAATCTATTCATGCTTCACGTAAACTCTCCCAATACATTTTCCATACATTTTAAAATGGACATCTCACAAGCATTCTTACTAAAGACGTTGGACATGTAAAACAAATTCAATATTCTAAATTAACTAAGTAGCCCAATAAAACATTATAGAGAAATATATAGAAGAAAAACACACAATCAGGAACATTTTGTTCCAAAAGAATCAGTGTGAAATAATATAAATTCCTAGAGGGAAAAAAAATCAAGAGTCTAGACAAACACCGTATAACTTCTTCAAAGTAAGTAAACAAAAAGTTTAAAATGGCTATATCCGAACTAACGTGCCAACAGTAGATAGGCTGAAAGCAAGCAAGCAAAACGAATTTTCCTGAAAAGACTTCTGTCAAGAGGAGAATTAGAAGGCAAACCAAAAGCTAAGGTAAACAATGTAGACCTCAAGTTGCAGAGATTTTTACTAATTCAGACACAAGTAAGACATTTTGTGAAGCTTACCAATGACTAATGTATTCACTAACTTAGAAAGTGTTTAAATTAAAGCTTTTCCACAACAGTACAAAGGTTATAAACGCTGTATTAGGGACTGGTGAAGTATTATTTAGTGAGCCTAGGCTTCAATGCATTTGTAAATGCAGTTTTCAGAAACAAATGCCTTTTGCACATGGTGTAATAGAAAGTCGTTCATCAACAGAATTGTTTGTCCCAGATATTTTAAAGCAGAGCACACACAAAAGAAACAACACTTTTGATATGTTGTATTTTTAAAAGCCCAACAGTGTATCAAAGCACTAAAACGCTGAATTGCCAACTTGATAAAGTGAATTCACTTTTTGATAAAGTGTCAAAATATATGTTTTACTTTTTAAAAGTTTTGACTTTCCCCACTTTGTAGAGACAAAAAGTCGACTGGTTCAATATCAAACTGAAGATGTATGTATTTGTTTGAGGACAACCCTTTTAAGCTAATCCAATCTTCTTTCAACGCTACATTTCCCTAATCATTCACCCCAGACATATATGACATGTATATCAGTGAACAATACCACATACACTCTAAATATACAGCAGTCTGAAGAACAGGTGCAGCACTTTATTTAGATGCATGCTTTTTTCCTTCTAAGCCTAAATTTGCCTTGGAAAGTGATTTTAAAATAAACACAAACATCCGAAAGAGTTGAACAATCCTGTTAAAAAGATGTAGCTCTTCTGAAATCCAAGACATAAGCCCTTGAACTACCAACATCTTCCAGAAGTTAGGTGAACCAATATCTCAAAAGTTTCACCTTAAGACCGAGTCCGGCTCAATTATGAAGGCTCCTAAGGATATTTAACTCTGCTGCCCCTGTGCGAGCAGGTAACATGAAACAAATACGTTTTACTCCAAGCTAACATTAAATCTTTTCTCAATCGTTTCCTGAGGACGGCACAGATAGTCTGGTTTGGCTTTGTGTGTGTAAAGATGGGAATGGAGGAGAGGAAGGCCTGGTGAAGGGTACTCTAAAAGAAAAAGTCGGTACAGAGCAGCGTTGATGAGTCAGTCACTAAGGATGAACTCAAAGGGAATCGAAGTGAATAAGGCAGCATCCCAGGTAAAAAGGTACTTAAAAGTTGGCGGTAGGAAATGAAAACTTCACAGGTCAGCCGCAAGCCATTGTGCGCGGCAGCAACCCTGGAAAGAAGCGTGGCTGTCAAAGAGTAAGGGCTCCTAACTCCGGGGGAGGGGGGCAGTCACGCCAAATCGGAAACAGGGGGGTGATCCGGGAAAAGGTGGTAAAATCCCCAACCCAGTCCCTCTCCTCGGGTTCTCCATCTTAAGAGGCACAAACAGGAGCCAGCGCAGTGCCCGACAGCCCCACGCCGGATTCTCCCACAGAGAGGAACTCGGCCCCAAACCCCGGAGGCCCGCGCAGAACGCCTCCGGAGGAGCCCCCGCAGACGCCATACTAAAAGCCAAAATGGCTGCCCCAAGGAAGCCCGCACCGCGCAGCCAGTGAGGTCTGGGTAACAAGCTTCTGCGGGAAAGGGGGAGGGGGGTTCTAGAAGAGCCGTCTCCAGGACTATCGCCCCCCGAGCTGCACAGGTAGGTTCCTCTCGGTCTCCCAAGGCCTCGAGTTCCGAATGAGGGGAGTCCCGGCCCCACCTCCCCCACCCCCGGCCGGGAACCCAGCCGCCGCAGCCGTCCCGCACACCGACCCCAGCGAGGTACCTGTAGTTCGGCCCGCTCCACCTCCCAGTGCGCCCGCTCCATCTCGAACCGAGCCCACTCGTGCTGGATGTAGTGCAGGATCCCTGGGATAGTGTACTGCTGCGGCCGGGACAGCTCGGGGCCTGCCGCGGGACCCGCTCCCTCGGCGGCCGGAGGACCCCCGCCGCCCGCCGCTCCATTCCCCCCTGGCGAAAGGCTCATGCTCCCCCCGGGTCCTTGCTGCTGCCGTGGAGGGGACGCCATCGCCGGGCCGCCACCACCGCCTCCGGCGAGCTCGTCCATTGTGTGTGGGGCCCCGGCCGGGGCGCAGGGCGAGACGCCGACGGCTGGGGGAAGGGCCGGAGAGGGTGGCCCCGCGCTAGCGGCGGGGCGGAGGCCGGCAGAGAGAGGGGCAGGGAGGGGGTCGTTGCTGTATGCCTGCCGTGGGTCAGAGCAGGGAGCTGCCGGCCGCCGCCATTACAGTCCCTCCTCCATCTGCCCGTCTCACTCACTCACTTTGGGGGAAGGGGGGGGCCGCGGCGGGAGTGGGAAGCGGGGGCAGGGTTGGGAAGGGGATAGACGTAGGGCCGCCGCTCCCGCGCAGCATGCTGGGTAGAGAACGCCGATGCCGCCGCTCGCCTACTAGCCAAATAGAGTCCGGCCTCACCCTACGCAGGCGTACTGAGGACGCAGTCGGCCTGCCGTTAGAGGCGGAGAAAGAGCTCGGCCCCGCCCCTAGGCCAGCCCCCAGGCTCGCTGGAGGTGTCTGGTGGCTGGGACCCGTTTGTGGGTCACCGTCTCCGACATTTGGGAGGGAGTCGGTTTCTGCCTTTTCAGGAGTGGGTTTCCCTCGCTCAGCCAATCCACTCAGCGCCGTTTCCCACTCAAGAGTCTCATCGGCGCTCCTGCCTTCAGAGTCGGGTTTTAACCTGAGTGGTCCCTCTAGCCGGCCGCAGCCGGTCCGGATTCCTGACGTTTCTTTTGCATTCCTTGCGTGTTTCTGGCAGTCCCAGAGGATCGGGCCTCTTTCTCTGCTTGTCACCCGCTCTTTCTCTGGTTTCCTAGCACCAGTCAGTTCCCGGGGCTTTGGGGACGTTCTCTTTTGACAAATAGCCCAGATCCTCCAGGAAGTGAAGACTGATACCCTGTCTCCGGGCTCTGGTTCCAAAGTCTGTGCTCCCCCCCAGTCGCAAGTTGCAACCTGTACCACTTTGCCTCACTGTTTTCCAATTCTGGGATGGGCTGTGTTTGGGGCGTTTGAGAGAGGAGCAGGAGCGATTGTTTTCATTTTTCTCTTGGGAGAAGGGAAGGTGAAAAACTTTAGATCTTGATAGTGGATAGAGGGAGAAAGAAAACTTAAAGGAGGCTGATTAACTGACGTTTTAGAAGTGAATGGGGCTCACAAATATTGTCATTCATAGCAGAATCTTTTTATTTATTTATTTCAATTGGAGGCTAATTACTTTACAGTATTGTGGTGGTTTTGCCATACATTGACATGAATCAGCCATGGGTGTACATGTGTTCCCCATCCTGAGCCCCCCTCCCACCTCCCTCCCCATCCCATCCCTCTGGGTCATCCCAGTGCTCCAGCCCGAAGCACCCTGTCTCATGCATCGAACCTGGACTGGTGATCTGTTTCACATATGATAATATACATGTTTCAATGCTATTCTCTCAAATCATCCCACCCCCACCTTCTCCCACAGAGTCCAAAAGACTGTTCTGTATATCTGTGTCTCTTTTGCTGTCTCGCATATAGGGTTGTCATTGCCATCTTTCTAAATTCCATATATATGCGTTAGTATACTGTATTGGTGTTTTTCTTTCTGGCTTACTTCACTCTGTATAATAGGCTTCAGTTTCATCCACCTCATTAGAACTGGTTCAAATGTATTATTTTTAATGGCTGAGCAATATTGCATTGTCTATATGTACCACGGCTTTCTTATCCATTCGTCTGCTGATGGACATCTAGGTTGCTTCCATGTCCTGGGTATTATAAACAGTTCATAGCAGAATCTTTTGATGGAAATAGAAAATAAGAGCATTGTGAAGACAAAATCCTAGATCAGTGGCTAAAAATGTTTTTCTTGGTTGTTTGCGTGAATATAATATACACATAAATGACAAGGTTAATTTTTTAAGTACCATAGTACATGTTTTGTGTGCTTAGGTTGCCAGAGAACATTCTTAATGAACTAGTAAGCTTCTAAAAGTTAATGTAGCTAATAATCATTTGGTTAAAAAATAGGACAAAAATATTTAACAACCTAAGAGAAAAGATTCATTAATTACAGCTGTGCCAGGAAATCGCATATAAAATTCACTGCATTAATTTTTTTCCTTCTCTACTACCAATAAAGATTTCACGACCATTTAGAGTGTAATTTCAGAGAGATAAAGTGATACATCTTGTTTTGTCATGTCTGCTTTACTGCTATTATTGTTTAATGGAAAGCAGATTGGGCTTCTTACCCCTGCTGCCATATTTTATTTATATATGAAATAAGGTCTGAGATCACAGCATTAAGAACTATCTCTCCATTTTATAGAGAGACAGCCTGCTATTCAATCTAACATACAACCTGCTTATTCAATCTTGTTCTTTTTCAAGGGACCTCATAGCAGGTTAAAAGTTTACAAACACTATACTGCTTCAACATCTAGTATACACTAAAAGGAATTTGTGAGAAGATGTGGCTGACCTCTCTTACATTGGCATCAAAAGAAGAGGAATATATCCACTAACATTTCCTGATTGTACATCAAGCTCAAATAAAGACTGGGTTTATATTTTTCCTCCTCACCCACCTTCAAAACAACAAACTTTCTTCTGTTACCCATCATGTTAAATGGCACTGCATTCAAACCTGAGGCCTGGCAGTCATTCATTCTAGTACCTTCCAGTCCCTTTCTCAGTATTATCTTTTATCTATCCCATTATCTTCATACATGTCTTAGTTTAAACCTTTCCACCTCTACTCTTTACCCACTTTCTACCACCACTGATGTCTGAGTGATCTTCAAAAGGTAGGTCTGATCCTGTCATTCCCTGGTTACACTGTATTAATGATGACCAGATTTAGAATAAAGCCCAAATTTTAGCATAGCATATAAAAGTCCATCTTATTGCCTAATCTACCATCACATCATCATGGTACCCCATTCTTCTCTCCAGCTAAACTGCACCATTTTGAGTTCAGAAAGTGTATTATGTTGTTTCATTTCCAAGAATTTAATACATGCTATACCCAACTGGCTTTCCTTCCCATCTTCCTTCAAAACTCAAATATTTCCTCCTCCAAGAAGCTTATTATTTATAGAGACTTGATCTTAGTAGTAGTATCCCATGCTTAACTCCTAATACTCACTACATTTATTTATTTATTTTTTTAAATTAATTTATTTTAATTGGAAGCTAATTACTTTACAGTATTGTGGTGGTTTTTGCAATACATTGACATGAATCATCCATGGGTGTACATATGTCCCCCATCCTGAACATCCCTCCCATCTCCCTCCTCATCCCATTCCTCTGGGTTGTCCCAGTGCCCTGGCTTTGAGTGCCCTGTTTCATGCATAGAACTTGGACTGGTCATCTGTTTTACATATGATAACATACATGTTTCAATGCGATTCTCTCAAATCAGCCCACCCTCGCCTCTCCCTCAGAGTCCAAAAGTCTGTTCTTTGTATCTGTGTCTCTTTTGCATATAGGGTCGTCATTACCATCTTTCTAAATTCCATATATATATGCATTAGTATACTGTATTGATGTTTTTCTTTTTTGCTTACTTCTCTGTGTAGAATAGGCTCCGGTTTCATCTACCTGATTAGAACTGATTCAAATGCATTATTTTAAATAGCTGAGTAATATTCCATTGTGTATATGTACCACAGCTTTCTTATCCATTCGTCTGCCGATGGACATCTAAGTTGCTTCCATGTCCTAGCTATTGTGAACAGTGCTTTGATGAACCTTGGGGTACATGTGTCTCTTTCAATTCTGGTTTCCACAATGTATATGCCCAGCAGTGGGTTTGCTGGGTCATATGGCAGTTCTATTTCCAGTTTTTTAAGGAGTCTCCACACTGTTCTCCATAGCAGCTGTACTAGTTTGCATTCCCACCAACAGTGTAAGAGGGTTCCCTTTTCTCCACACCCTCTCCAGCATTTATTTTTTGTAGACTTTTTGATAGCAGCCATTCTGACTGGCATGAGATGGTACCTCACTGTGGTTTTGATTTGCATTTCTCTGATAATGAGTGATGTTGAGCATCTTTTCATGTGTCAGCTATCTGTATGTCTTCTTTGGAGAAATGTCTGTTTAGTTCCTTAACCCATATTTTGATTAGGTCGTTTATTTTTCTAATATTGAGTTGCATGAGCTGCTTGTATATTTTTGAGATTAATTCTTTGTCCGTTGCTTCTTTTGTTATTATTTTCTCCCACTCTGAAGGCTGCCTTTTCACCTTGCTTATGATTTCCTTTGTAGTGCAAAAGCTTTTAAGTTTAATTAGGTCCCATATGTTTATTTTTGCTTTTATTTCCATTACTCTGGGAGATGGGTCATAGAGGATCTTGCTGTGATTTATGTCACAAAGTGTTTTGCCTATGTTTTCCTCTAGGAGTTTTATAGTTTCTGGTCTTGCATTTAAATTGTGAATCCATTTTGAGTTTATTTTTGCACATGGTGTTAGAAAGTGTTCTAGTTTTATTATTTTATAGATGGTTGACCAGTTTTCCCAGCACCACTTGTTAAACGGATTGTCTTTTCTCCATTTTATATTATTGCCTCTTTTGTCAAAGATAAGGTGTCCATAGGTGCGTGGATTTATCTCTGAGCTTTCTAGTTTGTTCCACTGATCTATATTTCTGTTTTTGTGCCAGTACCATACTGTCTTGATGACTGTAGCTTTGTAGTATAGTCTGAAATCAGGCAGGTTGAGTTCTATTCTTCTTTCTCAAGATTACTTTGGCTATTTGAGGTTTTTTGTATTTCTGTACAAATTGTGAAGGTATTTGTTCTAGTTTTGTGAAAAATACCATTGGTAGCTTGATAGGGATTGCATTAAATCTATAGATTGTTTGGGTAGTATACTCATTTTTACTATATTGATTCTTCCATTCATGAACATGGTACATTTCTCCATGTATTTGTGTCCTCTTTGATTTCTTTCATCAGTGTTTTATAGTTTTCTAAATATAGGTCTTTTGTTTCTTTAGGTAGATTTATTTCTAAGTATCGGAGAAGGCAATGGCACCCCACTCCAGTACTCTTGCCTGGAAAATCCCATGGATGGAGGAGCCTGGTGGGCTGCAGTCCATGGGGTCACTGAGAGTTGGACATGACTCAGTGACTTCACTTTCACTTTTCACTTTCATGCATTGGAGAAGGAAATGGCAACCCACTCCAGTGTTCTTGCCTGGAGAATCCCAGGGACGGTGGAGCCTGGTGGGCTTCCGTCTATGGGATCACACAGAGTCGGACACAACTGAAGCGACTTAGCAGCAGCAGCAGCATTCCTAAGTATTTTATTATTTTCATCGCAATGGTGAATGGGATTGTTTCCTTAATTTCTGTTTTCCCATTGTTAGTGTATAGGAATGCAAGGAATTTCTGTATTAATTTTATATCCTGCAGCATTACCATATTCATTGACTAAAATTTAGTAATTTTCTGGTGCAGTCTTTAGGGTTTTCTTTGTAGAGGATCATGTCATCTGCAAACAGTGAGAGTTTTACTTCTTTTCCAATCTGGATTCCTTTTATTCTGTTTCTTCTCTGATTGCTGTGGCTAAACTTCCAAAACTATGTTGAATAGTGGTGGTGAGAGTGGGCACCCTTGTCTTGTTCCTGACTTTAGGGGAAATGCTTTCAGTTTTTCACCATTGAGGATAATGTTTGCTGTGGGTTTATCACATATGGCTTTTATTATGTTGAGGTATGTTCCTTCTATGCCTGCTTTCTGGGGAGTTTTTATCATAAATGGGTGTTGAATTTTGCCAAAGCCTTTCTCTGCATCTATTGAGATAATCATATGGTTTTTATCCTTCAATTTGTTAATGTACATTGTATTTAAGTTGTCTATATATGTATTCCTCAGTAACACTCATACTAAACACTGTGAAAGCAAGACCTGAGCATACCAGGTACTATAAATCTTTGCTTTTTTTTTAAATTTCTGAATTGGTTGCTATTTTTCAGAAACTCTTGTTAGTCCTTGGTGATCCACTGAGAATCAGACAGACATAATCTCTGCCTTCACAGACTTTCCAGTCTAGTTTTAGGTAAATTACTTAGCACCAAGCTCTCTTTCTTTCTCAAACTCTTGTCCAGATCTGTCTTAAAACTGTCTCTTGTGCTCTCTATTTGAAGAATTCCAGTTGAACTTCTCTACATTCACTTTGTCTATAGTTTCATAAATGTCCAACAATGCAATCCTAAACCATATTCTTCCCAGATCATAGTCATTTATCTGCAGATTGTAACCTCCTGGAGGGGCAGGACCTATGCCTCTATGCCTCTGTTGTTGGAAATGGTACCCCCAGTACCTGGCACAGTGAAATCTCCAGTAAATGTTTGATGAATAACGTAAATTCAGACTGGACTTATGTAAATATTTTTTCTTCACCTCAATCATTTTTATCAGTTTTTGCTACCATTGTACCAATTGTCTCTTGAGGTTCAATGACCAGAACTGTCCTGAGTACTAGTAGTAAAGGCAACAAAATCATCTCCTCTTTGGGGAAAATATATTTTACACCATTGATATTGTGCTTTGTGTACATGACTCCTGTGGGCATTCTACAGCAAGCTCCTAGAATCTTGACCTCTGTAGGTAATAAGCTTTCCCAAGCTCACCTACAACTTACCTGACTGGAATGTCCTCCCTAAACTGTGGCTGAGTCATTTCCTGTCTTCAGTATCAACCTTTGAAACTTGCTGTTTGTTGTATCATTTCGTCAGTCTTGGTCATCTCTCCTCCACTCCCATTGATTCTCCCAGTTTCAGTGTACATCTGCTGATGTTCAAGAATGGCTGCCTATTTATGTCGTTAATCAATTTTGAATTTTAAGGGTGTTTTTTCCCCATTAGCTAATCTTAGACACCTGTGTGCTTATTACATCTGACCCAAAAGAGACTTGTCATATTAATATTTCATGTGCATATATCAGCAAAAGTATGTTAAGGAATTCTGGCTTTTAAAAAAGTCAGAGTGGCTTACGCTCAGATACCTTCTCCCTAATTACTGCAATACCTGATGTACAAAGTGTTTTGACCCTGACTTGGAGAACTGTATAACCTCCTGTAATTACTCACCTGAGCATCCAGTTTCATGCCTTGCTGACTATATACCTGACATCCCTCTAACAAAGAGCTCAGACTGATTCACAGTCACTGGTCTAGTCATCTTTTTCCATCATCTGAAAAGATTGTGACAATATTTTTATCTCCATGAAGAGAGAAAGCGGAAATAAGAGTTCTGGGTCACTTACACAGCTCTTGGTAGAATAGGAAGTGTTTCTACTCTTAGATCAGTGAGTATACATGTTTATTTGAAAACAAAAATAAAGTTTTCTTTCACAATTCTGCCTCCTCCTGTCTTGTCAGTGGGTTCAGTATTTACTATCTCTGGCTCACAAATTATTTGCACTTTTGAAATCACTTTTAAGGTAGTTTGGGGGTGATTCAGTCTCTTGGGAAAATTGTATAGCATTTACATTTATAAATATAGACAAGAAACCAATATTAGAGCCCAGAGAAAGATCTTTGAGAAAAAAATTGACATGTGTTCCAAAACCAAAGGAGCAAACTGTGAAATGCAGAAGTAACAGAAAAGAAGGCAGCTTTGACCTGCACCGCGGTTTAACCTGCATGATAAGATCAGATACCTACCTCTCATTAAAGCTGCTGCCTGTGGCTAGGAAAAGTATAAAAATATATGCACAATACTTGAACTATTCAAATAGTGTATTGTGTGGAAAAGAAAAGGCAAAGCACCTTTGCAGGTTATAGAAAGATAGGCACCAGAACCTTTAGGAAATTCAGCATGCTATATAAAATTCGAATCCAAGTTCTTTCCTGAATTGTCTCCCGGGTAATATGAGTCAGAAGGCAGTAGGCTGTGATAATACTGTATAATAGCTAACTCATAGAGATGTCAAAACTGAAGGGAAAAAAAAGGATTGCCAAGAACCCAGTTCCTCCTGAACGTTGGCTTAAAATGAACGACCAGGTCTGTAAACATGAGAACCAAATGACTGGAAAATGTGACACTGGGACATTGCCAAAACTTTCCTCAGTAATAATTTAACAATCTTGGAAATGTGGTTTGTCTCCTGTGGCAGCAGCGGCGAGAAAGT
Source organism: Capricornis sumatraensis (assembly GCF_032405125.1). NCBI lineage: Eukaryota > Metazoa > Chordata > Mammalia > Artiodactyla > Bovidae > Capricornis > Capricornis sumatraensis. The sequence goes on from NC_091087.1 coordinate 48,892,165, forward strand.
TCAGAAGAATGGTACCAGACATGGACACCTTGCCTGGGCAATCTCTGCTGAAGATAGTGTTTTCTTTGGAAAATATTTTAAATTTGGCAAACATTCACAGAAACTTTTTTCTTTATAACAACACATTTTTAAAGATGGTAACCTCTAGTTTTGTCTATTAATAGACCAACCTAAATTACATGACAATTATCCTACAAAAAAAGATTCAAGAATTCCTTTGAGCATATTAAAATAACACCTATTCCTCCTTTTGTATTATAGCTTTCAATATAGTAATTGGATATTATAAATTGTATTGTGTGTAGACTTTTTTATTTAACTTTTTAATTTTGGATTCAGTCATGCAAAAATAGACAAATGTCTGTTGAACTGCCATTTTCAACAATTATCAATATTTTGCCATTCTTATTTCACCTATTCCACTTTTTTTTTTCTGAGTAGAAATTTTTTTGACTATTAAAAAAGTTTAACAAAAAAGTTTACTGTGAAAATATACACTCCTTGATTTTTATATGGTAGTAAATCTAGCCCTTTAGAGATGGGACATGTGAAAGCAATTGATTTCTTTGATGCACACAACCTCTGTGTGTAATATAGTGTTATATGTGTGAATTATACTCATTCCAAGGTTTCTAAAAATGATGAGACAAATTTCTTATATTACTGCCATTCCACTATTGTTCTGTCACCTACCAATTGCCGTTTCGACACATGCATATATTGCATGATTCATAAAGGAATCAAATCCCCAAAGACTTCTTGGACATGTCCATCACCATTTAATTTCAGTGATAACTTCTTGTCGATAACTTTTTTTAACTCAAGGGGGTGAGCCTTGCTTATGGTGTATACTCAGCAAGCTCAAAGATACTCTGAAACAGAATTCACGGCCTCTCTCACACTCCCTCCCATGCCCAGCCTTGGGAATGTTTTAAAGTAAATGCCAAGCATCATTTTATTTCATTGGCATATACTTCTCTATATGTGTATTTTTAACACAGTAGGACCTTTTGTTTTTTTTCAACATGCCACAATACCATTATCACATCTGTAAAATTAATGGTGATTCCATTATACAGTCTAATCCCTAGTTCATAGTTTCCCCAATTATCTTAAAAAAAAGTTTTTTTAAGTTGGTGATTTCAAACTAGGATCCAAGCAAAATCTACATATTTCCTTTATTTGCTGTATCTTTAGGTGGTTTTTTTTTTTTTTTGGATTTGTCTTCCTCTCAGCCCCACATCATCGTATCGTTTATTTGTTGAAGAGATGAGATTATTTATCCTGTAGAATTTCCCACATTTGGCTGATTGCATTTTTATTGTATTATTTAGCATATTCCTTTCTCCTCCATATTGTCTATAAGCTGGAAGTTAGGTCTAGAGACTGGGTTTGGTTCAGGTTTTAATATTTGGGGATGAAAATACTTCTCCATTGGGGCTACAGTGTACTTTCTGTTGCACCATAGCAGGCAGCACAGAATGCCCAGTTGTCTCAGTTTTACTACTGTAATGTACTAAACTTGATCAGCCTGATCTAGCTATTGTCAGTGTTAGCTGAGCTAGCTAACTGTCTTTTGAAACATATTATCATGTTCTACTCCAACAGTTTCTGCTCAGTATGGTGTCTGTCTTTCTATAAAAGAGCTTCCACTGGATGTTGCTGAGCCTCCAGGATCCCGGATGGGACCTTTCCTCGAACTCATTGACAAAAGAGGGGCTTCGCTGGTGGCTCAGTGATAGTCTGCTTGCAATGCAGGAGATGTAGGTTTGATCCCTGGGTCGGGAAGATCCCCTGGAAAAGGGAATGCGGCCCACTTCAGTATTCTTGCCTGGGAAATCCCATAGAGAGAGGAGCCTGGTGGGCTACAGTCCATGGGGTTGCAAAGAGTTGGACTTGACTTAGCACTAAATCACCACCACCATCATTGGCAAAAGAGATCCTCCAAGTTCTCTGTGTGGTACTCAGATTCTCTCCTGGGGTTCCCACTTCAAGCAGGGGAGGGGAGGGGGTCACCCTTCCTTTCAATGATGACTTGGTACTGGGTTCCTTGGCTATTTTGACTGTTGTTATTGTTTAGTTGCTAAGTTGTGTCTGACTCCTTTGCGACCCCATGGACTTGTAACCCCACCAGGGTCCTCTGTCCAAGGAAAAAATGTCCAGGTTTGTCTGTCCTGGCAAAAATACTAGAGTGGCTTGCTGTTTCCTTGATCTTCCCCACCCAGGAATTGAAACCCCATCACCTTCATTGGCAGATGGATTCTTTACCACTTAGCTACCTGGGAAGCCTCTTTTGACCCTTAACAAGACCACATTCTCAGACTTCCACTTCTGCCATTAAAACAGCGCAGCTGTGGTTTCCTCATTCTAGTGTTAAGAGTAGATAGTGTTCTAGAGCTCCAGGGGATGTTTTTCACTTGGTTTTTGGTAAAGATGTTACTGCACACTCTTTTCTTTCTTTGCATTCCTCTTGGCTCTTAACTGTTTTCTGTGAGAAGATCCTAGGAACTTCCGAAACTGCTCTGCTGCTGTTTCCTCTTCCTCACTTCTCTGCACTCTTGGTGTTTCAAAGTTTAAGTTGCCTGCTAGTTGACCTACATTTATTTATCAGATTCCTGCTATTGAAATGGCTCATTTGACTTCTATTAAAATAACTGTGACTTTTTCTGGTCTTAGCTGTGTGATATAAGCCAGTATAAATTTAAGTATGAATATCCACTGGAAACAGTTGGGAGGCTCTCATCTGACAGCTATAATCTCTTGTTTACATTTTTAGCCAGGAGCTGTACAATGTTGCTGTACTAGGTTGTGAAATTCAGAAAAGCAAAAAGTGATGCTGGGTAAAGGGCCACCAAGCAGGCCACGTGAAAGGCTCTGTGTTTACCCTGACACCTGATCTGAACAAGAATGATACTAAATTGAAATACATGTCTGCAAACTTACCCTGGATGGCATTTGCCGGGTATGTTTTATTTATTGGAAGTAGAAAGGGAGATTAGCTGAACTCGCTAAGAGAGTAAGTCAGACAGAAGAACTTTGGAAGTTGAGGTCTAATCACAAATGTTAAACACACTGTTCCAAATGCAGCAGTAGGAGCTTTACTGTCTTAAAGTTGCACATTATCTGATTGAGCCACTTCTCAGACTTCAGGCTCCATGTTGAGATCAACTAAGAGCAAATTGTTAGAATTATACCTTTTGTGATATGCTCTGGAGTCAAGATGAAAACTGCCAAAATAGACGATACAACTGCTTTTGAATAGACGATACAACTGGGTGGAACTTGATCTACAGTAGTGAATGGGGAGTGAAACTGTGTGCCCATGGTCACAATAATAGCTGTCACTGAATCACTGGAGTTTTGAGGCAAACCTGGAGAAAGAGCAGTGAGTGAGAGCACAGACGCTGGAGCCCAGCTAACATGATTGGGTCCTTCCTCAGCCATTTTACTTAGTGACCTTTGGCGAGTGACTTAAGTTTTCATATCTGTGAAGTGGAGATAAAAACATTCCCTAACTCATAAAGCTATTTTGCGAATTAAATGAGAATAGGTAAAGTATTCAAAATAGCAGTTGTCTGATTGGTAAACACTGTGTAAGTGTTTTTTATTGTTATTATCTGTCTTCAAGAGTAGTTTTATTGGGTTATTAGCACATCTTATCATAAAGGGTGACTAATGCCTCTCAGGTTATAGCAGTGGAGTTCTTTCGTGACCACCATCAAATATTGGGAGCATTAATTAATTATTTGAATTAGAGTTAGTTGTGGCCATGTAACTAACAAAAAAGATGGATCCTGTTGGTTGAGTAAACTGATCCCCAAATTTAAGTTTAATACAGCCGTTTTTATGTTTCATTCTTTCTCTCAAAGTGATTATCTGCAAAATGGAGCCGTAATTCTCTAGCGATATCCTTAGGACTAAAAAATGTTCATGTAACTTTTAATAGTACTTCATTTTAACTTAGGACACACTTTAATTAAGATCTTAATAATGTGAGTGTATAAATGTAGTTTTATAGTATTGTGTTCTTAGATATTTTTAAGGAAAATATCCACATCATTATGAATTTGCTCCCCCCAGCTAATGTGAACATTAGATTAAAAGACTTTATAATGTTGAAACAAATTAATTGCAGATAAATTAATGGAGTGATGGTTTTATAGAAACATTTTCTATAATTTGAGTTTTGCACTTTAATTTATAATTGTCTTTTCTATAGACTTAATAGTTGGATTAAGTTCTATTAAGAACTATTAATAGACATTTTTCTTTTTCTTTCCTTTTTTTTTTGTCTGCATGGCATGTAGGATCCTACTTCCCTAATCAGGAATTGAACCTGGGTCCCTTGTAGGGGACATTGAACATATGACTGCCAGGAAAGTCAATAGACATTTGTATAAAGTAAGATTCCTTGGTGTCCCAGTGGGGTTTTGTTTATTTGTTTGTTTCTTCTTTGTTTGACATATAACTGTAGGAAAAGAAAGTGAAGTTGCTCAGTCGTGTCCCACTCTTTACAACCCCATGGACTGTAGCCTACCAGGTTCCTCCCTCCATGGGATTCTCCAGGCAAGAGTACTGGGGTGGGTTGCCATTTCCTTCTCCAGGGGATCTTCCTGACCCAGGGATCGAACCCAGGTCTCCCACCTTCCAGGCAGACGCTTTAACTTCTGAGCCACCAGGGAAGCCCATAAAACTGTAGGAGCCATCAGCAAATCAAAATTGAATTCTCAATTCCTTTAGTTTGATTTGAATTTAAAATCTGTAACATTGTATTTGACCTTGTAAGGCTACTTACAGGCTTATCACTTGAACCCTAACACAGAACTATTTGAGAGAGGGAAAAATATGGAAGAATAATCTATCTGTGTATGTCTTTCACAGTTTTCATTGGAAATCAGATGTTTAACAAGATTTAACAAACCTAATTTAAGAAATGCAGAGTTAAGTTTATCAAAATCCAGAACATCTTGTTAGAAGTATTTCCAATCTGAGAAATATCGATAACACCATTTTATGGGAGTGGAAAGTAATACATAGTAATCCTACTTCAGCCTGCTGGAGTTCCTCCTTACTGACACATTGTAACATTACAGTATCAAATCCTGGAAGGAGCCTACCTATAAGACCCCTAGACCTTTGCCCCCCACTGCCTCCTCTCTAAAATTAAAATATTAAATGTCTTTATTAATCAAAAAATTCTATGAAGATTTTTAGTTGCTGAGCACAAATACTTCATTTGCGTGGCTGATTTTAACCAAACAATTTGGAATAAAATTAACTACCAGAAGTATCTCTTCACTATTTCTAGCCCATGCCCATGTTTTGTCAAAGTAAACATTTAGTTCCCTTTTTTAATGTTATTTTAAATTTCAGAATAAGTTACCCTCAACATTAAAGCTGAAAATAATATAATGTTAGAAGAAAAATTTTAATTTTGATATTGAAAGATGCCTGTTGTTACTCCATTTTGTGTAGTAATGGGAAGGTTGAGTCTGGTTACTTAGCTGAAAGCAACTTTTCTATTCTAAGAAGAGTGGAAGGTAAGATAACAACCCCAAGAACAGACCATGATCTCCAGCCTTTAGCATTTTGTTTCCTTAAACTTCACAGCTCCCACTACCACCAGACCTGATAGCACCTCCCTGGCAAATGACTAACAGTCTGTTCTCAATTCTTCCATTCCCCACTCCACACACACACACACACATGACTAATGAATAAAAATAAAACAAGTACAATGTAATGGTCTATTTATAGTACATAAAGTCTTCATCCTTAGTTTTTGAAATATGGCTTTTCTCCCTTGCTTCAATCACATTGCTGTAAAGGTACCCCTTGATTTAGGATAGAAAGTCTGATACTTGAACATCTCCAAAAATACAACATCTGTCCTTTTTAGTGAAACTTTCAGCTTGTCTCAGCTTTTATTTATGTATGTGTTTTAAATGCATGTGAAGTGATATCTTGTGATTTTAATTTGCATTTTCCTAAGGATTAATGATGTTGATGTACAAAAAACCATGCTTATATGGATTTTAAATTCTTAAACCAGAATTCAATGAGACTTTTTTTTTTTTGGCCATGCTGCAGGGCATGCAGGATCTTAGCTCCCTGAACAGGGATCGAGCCTGTGCCCGCTGCAGTGGAAGTGCAGAGTATTAACCACTGGACCACCAGGGAAATTCTGATAAGACTTTTTTATCAATTTACCAAAATGGCTGTAGATCAACATTTGAGGGTCACATGAAGCTTTAGAAAATTTTCAGATATACTACCAGAAAAACGGTAGACCAGACTATTAAGGTTTATTCTCAAAGTACTTTCATAATTTTTCTGCACAATTGTCAGCTTCAGGGTTCCCACAAATCCTGAATTTGATTGGAATTTAACACTTTAAAATATTTTAATGATTTTAAAACTACTTAAGTAAAATAGCAGCCTGCAAGCAAGATAAGTCAAATGTGATTGAAATATTTCTTGAGTGACCCATAGATTTAGCAGAAAGTGAAAGTTTCAGCTGAAGCTGCTGGAACATGCATTCTAAATCAGAAAGGAGAGATTTAGAGAGAGATAGGAAGCAAGGAGGAGAATGGATGGAAAGAAAAGCAGATGGTGATGGATTTCTTGAAGGCAGATTTCTGTAGTCTTAGAACTTCAGGAGGAATAGTATGCAACCTACACTGGGGAAGAAGTCTTGAGGAGGGAAAGGGGGGACTCTGTGCTTTATGTTTCCTTTATCTCTTTAAGTCCTCACAAAAAGGTCTGTGAAGCAGCTGTCTTTATTCCCCAGTTGGTAGATGAGAAAACTGAATTATCATAGAATTCCAGTAAGCAAAGAAACAAGCCATTTTAGTGTATTAAAAAGAATATATAACATATGAATTCCAAGGGAGGTGCTCCAAATTAGGTGCTAATCTGCTACTGACCAGTATTGTTTCCTCTCATTTATGGATGGAGAAATTCAGCAACAGCTAAATAACTTGGAGGCCTATAGAATGAAAAAGCATGGTGTGGCAAATAGTATCTAGCACTTGCTATTTATGTTTTTCCTGGGTTAGGCCATACTGATTAGATGCTCTCAGCACATTGATTTTGAAAAACAGTATGTATTTTAAAGAAGTATGGCATTTAGAAATGCCACAGTAAATGAAACAATAGCTTCATTATTAAACTTTTAGTTTTGAGTTGGCTAATTTTGTAAAATTATATAATGCAGCTCAACATTTTTTAAACAAACTTTTTGTACGTGTAACACATTAAGTAAGATATGTCTTAAAACAGGGAAGAAAGCAAAGTAAGGATGGAGAACTAAAATTGCCCCTATTTCTACCATCCAGATTTAAGCAAATACCTTTTAGTATAACTGCTTCCTTTCATGCTTATTATAGTAGCCCTGAGCTTTGTATAATATACATGTGCATATATAAGTTTAGTAAATTTACAAAGCTGTGTAGATATTACCATGCAATTAAATCCAGATTTTGAAGATTTTCATCATCCTGAAGAGGAACCCCATCCTTGTTTTCCCCCAAAACTTTCTCTCCTGGCCCTAGGTAACTAATATGCTTTCTATCTCTATAGATTAGCCTTTTCTGGGCATTTCATATTAATAGACTTTGTGCAATGGTATTTTGCATCTGGCTTCTTTCATTTAATGTTTTAAAGGTTCATCCATTTTGTATTAAGAGCACAGCAGTATTTTCTTATTTATTACTGAATAGTTTTCCCCTGTCTGTAGATATACCACATTTCTTTTAATCCATTCATTAGCTGGTGGACATTTGGTTTGTTTCTATGTTTTGTCTATTAAGTGCAATGTTTTTATGAACATTCATGTACAAGTTAATTTTATGGATATATGTTTTCATTTCTCTTCAGTACATATTGAGAAGTAGAATTTGTGGATAATATGGTAAGTTCATCTTTAACTTTTTTAAAGAAACTGCCAAGTTGTTTTCCATAGGAGCTATAACATTTATGCATGATACAAAATTAGTACGCAGAAATCTGTTACATTCCTAAACACTGACAGTGAACTATAAGAAGGAGAAATTAAGGAAACAGTCCCATTAATCATCACATCAAAATTCCCTGTCAGTCCACTGCCCTTTCACTGGGGGTGAATATGGGTTCCATCCTTGGTTGGGGAACTAAGATCCCACAAGCCACATGGCACAAAAAGATTAAAATACCTAGGAATAAACTACCTAAGAGGTAAAAGACTTGTACTTGGAAAACCAGCAGACACTGATGAAAGGAACTGAAAATGACACAAAGAGATAGAAAGATACATTGTGTTCTTGGATAGGAGGAATCGATATTGTTAAAATGACCATACTACCCAAAAGCAGTCTACTGATTCAGTGCAATTCCTATCAAAATACCTGTGGCATTTTTCACAGAACTGGAACAAATAATTTAAATAATTAAAAAATGTGTATGGAAACACAGAAGACCCTGGATAGCCTAACCATGAGGCTACAAGTGAACCTCCAATATTTATAATAAAGTTTAATTTATGAAAGAGTTGCAAAGATATAACAGAATTTCTGAATAGCCTCACCTATCTTCCCCAGTGTTATATTCTTGTGTTACTGTGGTACATTTGTCATAAAAAAACAACAACATAGGCAGCATTATTATTAACCAGACTCAGGCTGTTCATCAATGTCCTTCTCTGTTCTGTGAGCCCCTGCAGGGTACCATATTGCATGTAGTCGTTATCTCCTTAATCTCTGACCTGTGACAGGTTCTCCTGCCTTCTTTGTTCTTCATGATCTTGACTGTTTGGAGGAGTACAACTCAGATATTTTTTAGAGCGTCCTTTAATGTGGGGTTGTTGTATTTTCTCATCATTAGAATAGGTTGTGGGTTTAGGAAAGAATATCACAGAGATGAAGCATTCTCACCGTATCATATGGTGGAGGGATATGACATCATTGATGATTTAGCCTTCATTACTTGGCTAAGGTAGTGTGTGCCAGGTTTTCAACTGTAAAGATACTTTTTTTTTTTTTTTTTAAGTCTTTTAGCGGATTTGTTACAATATAGCTTCTGTTTTATGTTTTGGTGTTTTGATTGCAAGGTATGTGGGATCTTAGCTCCCCAACCAGGAAACGAACCCATATCCCCTGGATTGGAAAGCTAAGTATTAACCACTGGACTGCCAGGGAAATTCCTAAAGTTACTAGTTTCCATTCCCATCTTCTGTTTTTTGAAAGTGAATCACTCAGTTCAGCTCACTCTCAAATGGATGGGGGAAGGGGTGGGGAATTAAGCTCCACCTCCTGCAGCAGAGAGTGTCAAAATGTATGTTGGGATTCTTCTGTCCCATTTATTTAAATAGGTCTGTACTCCTGTATGGGGCTTCCCAGGTGGCATAGTGGTAAAGAATGCTCCTGCCAATGCAGGAGACGTGGGTTCAGTTCCTAGGTCAGAAAGATCCCCTGAAGAAGGAAATGGCAACCCACTCCAGTATTCTTGCCTGGAAAATTGCATAGACAGGAGAGCCTGGCGGGCTGCAGTCCATGGGGTCACAATGAGTTGGATGGATACAACTAAGCAACTGAACTCGCACGCAGGCACTCATGTATACTTATTTTATACTTTGAGTTATAATCCAGTACAATGTTATTTGCTATTCACATCTTTCTAGTTTTGGCTATTGGAAGCTCTTCCACATTGTCTGATGTATCAGTCTGTCTCTTCTTAGCAATATAACTTTTTTTTAATGTGATATAATTCACATAGCATAAAGATCATCCATTTAAAGTATATTATTCAATTCTTTTAATGTACTCATATATTTGTGCAACCATCACCATGACCCCACATTTCTCAGAACTCACCCTTCAAGCCGGCATCCTCTGGCAAGCCTTTATCTACTTTCTGTCTCTGTAGATTTGCCTGTTCTGGACATTTCGTATAAATAGACTGTGTCCTCTTTGTGACAGCTTCTTTCAGTTTAGCACAGTGTTTATAAGGTTCATCTGTTTAGTATCTTTTTATTTTTGTTTTTGTTGCTGTTGTTGTTTGTTTTATTTCTTATTGGTTTTTCATGGTTTCTGTCTGGCCTTTTAAATCTTTATTCAGGTGTTCCTTCTACATAGTTTTAATCATATGGGTATAAATTTGGTGGTGTGCCTTTGTGACTCAACATTATGTTGCCATATGTTCCCATTCATCTCATAATCTGCATATTTATTTTAATGGTAAAAGGACACCAAGCTGGTATTCATTTAACATGATTCTTAGTTTGTAGTATCTGGGCTTGTTTCATTTTTCACTGCTGTGAATGATATTGCTTTAAACTTTTTCATGCATATGGATTTTTAATTATACCTTAGGATAGATCCCCAAGACTAAAATGCTTGAGTTGAAAAGTAGAATCATTTTCATGATTCTTTTCGGTACATTCTACCAGGTTACATTATAGAAAACTTACAACAAATTAATCGTGGTGGTGTTCAGTTGCCAAGTCATGGCCAACTCTTTGTGAGCCCATGGACTGCAGCACTCCAGGCCTCCCTGTCCATCACCAGCTCCTGGAGTTTGCTCAAACTCATGTCCATTGAGTTGGTGATGCCATCCAACCATCTTAGCCTCTGTTGTCCCCTTCTCTTCCTTCCTGTAATCTTTACCAGCATCAGGGTCTTTTCCAATTAATAACAAATTAAGAGATCATTTATATATATATATATATACATATATATATGTATATATATATACACATATCTGTCTCCTTATATAACCTTATCAGCACTTTTTTCTAATTTAACACACATAAAGGAAGGAAATGAAAGAAGTCAGCATGCTAAATATTTTACAAGAACCGTATTATTACTTCATTTAATCCTTGCCACCACTTTGTAAGTTAGTTATTATTCTCAGTTGACAGTACAGGGACTGAGTGCCAAAGGCCCTTGGAGTTATAGCCAAAGGGCAGATACCAAAGATCAAGTGGTAGAAGATGATAGACACTCAAACCATTTCATTAAGAACTGAGCCCAGAGCAGGAAAGGGAGCCAAGGCACCGGACCAATGGGACAAAGACCCAGGAAGGCCTAAGCTAGATTGGTTCAACAGGAAGTCTCTCTCTTTTTTTTTTTTGGCTGTCCTGGGTCTTCCTTGCTGTGCACAGGCTCTCTAACTGCGGTGAGCGAGGGCTACTCTTTGTTGCAGTGTGCCAGTTTCTCATCGCAGTGTCTTCTCTTGTGTGGAGCATGAGCTCTAGATGTGGGGGATTCACTAGTTGCAGCTGGTGGGCTCTGGAGCATGGACTCAGTAGTTGCTGAGGCGCGAGGGCTTGGTTGCTCCGTGGCATGTGGGATCTTCATGGACCTGGGATCCAACCCGTGTCCCTTGCATTGACGGGCAGATTCTTATCCACTGTACCTACAGGAAAGTCCTGTAGTTCAACAGGAAGTCCTTTTGATGCATTCAAAAATACATCTCTTGGACTTCCCTGTGGTCCAGTAGTTAAGAATCTGCCTGCCAATGCAGGGGACACGGGTTGAATCCCTGATCCAGGAACATTCCACATGCCATGGGGAGATCTGAATAAAGTATAAACTTCAGTTAATAATAATGTATCAATTTCATTAATTGTAACATAAAGTTACAACCAACCTAGACAGCATATTAAAAGGCAGAGACATTACTTTGCCAACAAAGGTCCATCTCATCAAGTTTTTCCAGTAGTCATGTATGGATGGACTATAAAGAAAGATGAGGAACGAAGAATTGATGCTTTTGAGCTGTGGTGTTGGAGAAGACTCTTGAGAGTCCCTTGGACTGCAAGGAGATCTAACCAGTCCATCCTAAAGGAGATCAGTCCTGGGTGTTCATTGGAAGGACTGATGTTGAAGCTGAAACTCCAATACTTTGGCCACTTGATGTGAAGAGCTGACTCATTTGAAAAGACCCTGATGCTGGCAAAGATTGAAGGCGGGAAGAGAAGGGGATAACAAAGGATGAGAAGGTTGGATGGCATCACTGACTCAATGGACATGAGTTTGGGTAGACTCTGGGAGTTGGTAATGGACAGGGAGGCTTGGCATGCTGCAGACCACAGGTTCGCAAAGAGTCGGACATGAATGAGTGACTGAACTGAACTGAACTGAAGTACCGTACTAACTAAAATGTTGATAATAGGGGAATCTCTTTGTGGAGATATGAGGACAGTCTATATGTTGAAATTTTTTCTGTGAATCTAAAGCTGTTCTAAAAAATGAAATCTATGGAACTGAAAGACATCAGTGGGCCACAGCTAGCATTTTTTCCTCAATATTTTATTATCACGATTTTCAAATATACTGCAAAGTTGAAAAGAATTTCACAGTGATTTCTCATATACTTGCCACTCCATTCTACCATTAATGCTTTACTATTTCATCCATCCCTCAGTATCTACGGGGGATTGGTTCCAGGGCTCCCACACATACCAAAATCTGTCAATGCTCAAGTTCCTTATGTAAAATGGTGTCATGTTTGCATACAGCCTACATACGTCCTTCATATACTTTAAAATAATTTAAAGTAATCTAGAAATAACTCTAAATTACTAATTATACCTGGTACAATGTAAATGCTACGTAAATAGTTGTCATTGCACAGTATATTCAAGTTTTGTTTTTTGTAACTTACTGGAATTTTTTTCCCAAATGCTCAATCTGCGGTTGGTTGAATATGTGGATACAGAACCCACAGATCTAGAGGGCCGACTGTACTTACTTTATCCTACACCTAATTGTCTATCTGTCTATTTACCCATCCATTAATTTAATTTTTTTGGTGTAAATTATAGGGAGTTTCCTGGTGGCCTCGTGGTTAGGATTGTGGGCTTTCTCTGCAGTAGCCCCGGGTTCAATCCCTGGTCAGGGAACTGAGATCTCTCAAGCCACACAGCATGTCCCCCCAAATAAAACAAAGTAAATTATAGACATCAGTATATTTTCCCCAAATACCTCAGCATATGTATCATTAACTAGAGTATTAGTTTCTTATGTAAAATTTGCATATAATAAAAGGGTAAATCTTCACATTTGGTGAGTTTTGAAAAAAATCCATGTCTGTGTAATCCAAACTCCCCACAACTGCATTTTTTTTACACAATGAAATGTCATAGAAGATACTAGAGTACAGTCCACAAAGTGTGAGCAAGTATTGTTTTATGAACTTCTGCTCAAATATGTATGTACCCGTATTTGTAAAATATGTCACAATGTAAAATATATCACAAGAAAGTGAAACTCATTGGTCTGGTAGGGGAACTCAGAATGTAATTGAATAGTGACCAGGGTGACAGATTTTGTAAAATGCAGTGATGGTTTAAAAGAAAATGTAGCCAACATTTTGTGGTTAGAAAGAGAGATCGGGATAGCCGGGAAAGGCTTGTCTCAGGAAAAGGTGATATATTATCATAATGATGTGGGCCCGCACTTACCTAGCACTCACTTGATGCCAACTGCCAAACACTGTTCCAAGAATGTTACATATACTAACTACTGCTCACAGCCCAGAAGGTCTAATAGTGCTAACATTATTCCCATTGTACTTCAGACTGAGTACAGGAAGATTAAGTAATTTGCCCAGAATCACAAGGCTAATAACTAGTAGAGCCAGTCAAGTTCTGTTCAGGTAGTTCATGCTTTTGACTATTACACTCTGTGAATACTATATAATTTTTTGGGGTGGAAATTGGCTTTTTAACTTGAGAGATTTTATTTCAGTCACTTTCATGGGGCTAGAAAAAAAGTTTTCGTTTGATGTTACCTGAGTGTGTGTGTGTGTGTGTGTGTGTGTGTGTGTGTGTGACAATATTGTGATTCTGGGCTACATAGAAAGCATTTAGAGCTCGAAAGGATGTTGTTGTTCAGTTGTGAAGTTTCATGTTCGACTCTTTGCAACCCCACGGCTGTAGCCTGCCAGACTCCCCTGTCCATGGGGTTCTCCAGGTAAGAATACTGGAATGGGTTGCCATTTCCTTCTCCAGGAGAGCCATCTTCAAATATCATCTTCGTTTTTAGAAACTTCCTGCTCTACTGTTTTCAAGTGAATTGTTTGGTATTTTCCAAATTAATTGTGCAGCAGCTTTAGAAAAGATAATGTCGAGTTGATCATTCCCACAGCTACCCAAAGTTGATGCCTATTAAGCTTAAATGAACATTTAATTACACTAGTACACCGAGTGAGGCAGAGGCAACGTGATAAATTAAAGGCAGCATTATATTATGAGTCAAGAGAGCCGAATTCAGGACTTCACCCTGCATCTCAGGTTACTGGTTTTCCCATAAAGGAAGTGCACATCAGAGATGACAGATACAAGGGACGTATGTTGCCACACCCTGCTTCCTAACCCACAGCTGACATTACTAATTATTCATGACATCGTTTTGTTCAGAACCTGAAAACAGCTTCAGAATCCTTCCCAACACAGTGCTCGAAGCACTTAGTACAGTTAATCACAGTTGGCACCCAAGTTGAAATATGTTTATCGTCTTTGGATAGGACAACTATAAAGATTCTTCCAGTTCTAACTCCCAGAAATATATCATCAGAAATATAAAAACTGTGCTCAATTCAATATTTACTTCCATCCTTCCAGTCTCTCTTCTCTGTAAGCATTAAGTTTACATCATGTAGGGGGCTTGTATTCTGCTGTGACTCTACCAACCTCCCCTAACCTTGGCCTGTAGGCATCCTAGCACCCTCTGTGTAATGTCTTTCCCAGTAAAGTTTCCTTTCTTTTTTCTTCCTTGATTTTTCATGTACATTCACACAAGTTCTGGGGTGTAGAATCTCGTAACTTCTTGACAGTCAAAACCTCTTCCCCAGCCTGTGTGTTGTTGAATGCAAAGATTATTAAGAGAGGAAGTTCATACCTGCTCCCTGACCACTCCCAGCACTTGTCTAAGCAGATTCCTTCTTATTGCCCTACCCTGGTTTCATAGTTATTTAATCTCCCTCCTCCCTCATAATTAGTAACCAGGGTAGGTGCTTAAGTCATTCATCTTCAGTTCTCAAACATGTACCTGTCTCTGAGTCTCTGCCATGTATATTTTGGTGTTGTATATTTTATAATACAAATAGTTTACAGTTTGGCTTGTCCACTTTATTACCACTGTGTAATCCTACAGTTGTAAATTGTGTAATTGTTTATGAGCGTGCAAAAAAAAAATGATGTATTCCAGTCTTTAGATGCCTTCAGCTACTATTTTCAAACCTTATGTGCTAATGAGTGTCAGTTCAGCGTGTCCTTGTTGGTCACCCTTCCTCTTGAAGTCAGTGGGAAGGAATGCTGTGCTTACAAGGTAGAAACCAATTTGATCCCTTGGTGTAGCATCTTAGTGGGGTCATTTCACATCTCATTTTACCACTTAATGCAGCTAGGGCATTTAAAGGCGAAGGTTTGGTCATGAGTACCTTTGAGACAATATTTTTTTCTCTTTTTTGGTCATTTACCCGGCAGTTGGAATCCAGGGTATATTTCTAACTTTCGTAAAGATGGTTTTAAAATAACTTTGCTGAAAGGGAGTAAAAGAAAGGCTGGTAGTCTTAATTTATTAGTCATCTGCCATAATTTACTGGCAGTCATTTGTAAGGAGAATAAAAGCAGCACTTGCTGCCATGTGATTAAATAACACAAAGGCTGTTGCAATCCCACCTGCAGTAGTGAGTCTATCTTCCTG
This sequence comes from Capricornis sumatraensis, assembly GCF_032405125.1. NCBI lineage: Eukaryota > Metazoa > Chordata > Mammalia > Artiodactyla > Bovidae > Capricornis > Capricornis sumatraensis. The sequence continues at coordinate 48,907,854 of NC_091087.1, forward strand.
GAAAAGAGAGTGAATGACCGCAGGCCTCCCCCAGGGCCCTGCTGGCAAGTCCCCAGCTGAGCTGGTCTAGATGGCATCCTGTTCTACGTGAATGCAGCGGCCCCAAGCTTTGCCAGCCTGGATCCGGTTCTAACCCACTCTTAATGTTTGGAATTGTTTTGAGATAACCACCTGTGTGACAGGGTTTAGGATACGAGAGATGAGCTGGGAGGGCAAAAATATAATGTAAAACTTAGTTCAAATATTATAATCTGTTGCAACTCTTCTGTAAAATTATTCCAACTTTTAAAATTTCACTTAAGTACTAACTATGCTTAACCTTAGTCTTTTGCACTGATTTTCAAAGATATTGCAAAATGTGAATATGATACGATAGTATTGGCTTTAGATGAGACAGCTCTGATGCTCATGATGAAAGAACTGGCCATTGGTCAATATTGCGTGCTTCTGCACTGATTATTTGGAAAACTAGTTAAGTATAAGAACAATGAACATAAGCTGCATTATAGCTGAGTTGGAAATAAAACCGCAAGCATGAACCCCTAGGAGCAGAGTGTTAGGGGTCTGTCTTGTCCTCTGGGCTGTGTCTCATCCCTGACACACAGTCATCCAGGGATATTGGGCGCCATAACATCCATAGAATTCAATTTGCTTGTCCTTGAAATGGGAATAACAGAAGTCCCTGCTACAGTGCATGGGGTCGCAAAGAGTTGGACACGACTGAGCGAGTTCACTTCACTTCACTTCACTGCTGCAGAAAATTATGAGAACTAAATAATGTATGTAAACTGCTCAGTACAGGACCTTGGCAGGACTTGTTGTAGGGCCTAGTTTGAGGACTTTGACAAATAATTGATGTTACTGTGGCTCCCAGCACTAACAAAAGAGGGATCTCAGTACAGATCCTGTCTCCACTGTCCATAGAATAAAGTTTATATTCCTTAGCATCACTTCTAAAGCCAATTTTATCTTAGGTGAGCAGCTCAGCTTCCTATGACCATTCTTCCTGCACCTTGACCTGCAACCAAAGTGAATTTTCCCAGAGCTTTCATTCCCCTAATTTCTGTGCCTCAGAGTCACTCCCTCTGAGTCATTCTTCAAGGTCTTGTTTAAATGCTCCTTCTCTGGGAAGCCGTTCCCAACTCTCCGGTGATGCTCCTTGCCCCTCCTTTTTGTGCACCAGAGAAGTCTGCCTGTCCCAGTAAAACTTAGCACTTTGTAATGCTGTTACTTTCTTACCTGCCCAGCACCTTTGCTAGGTGTCATGATCGGAAGATCGGAAATCATTACTTCATCTGCATTACTTCTTTCTGGTGCTTGACACATAGTTGGCACCCAAGAAGACTGATGAAACAATGGAATAAATATGAGTAGAAGCACTATGGATACTCAAAAATGTTTTTGGAGGATAACTAATGAAAATTTATCTTTATTTATTAAAACCTCATTTAGTTCACAGGAGTGAAGACCAATGTTATCAGAAGACATTTTACTTCTGGTTTATCTGTGGAACACATTTAATACGATTCTTGAGAAATTTGATCTTATCTTTCTGTTGTTCTTTTTGTCCTTCAGGTTCTGGTTACAACCATCCCTTGCCATATCTTTTGAATTATACTTAGAAAAATAGTGGCCAGAGGAAAAAAAATGATAAAATTTTTCCTCATGGTGAATAAACAAGGGCAGACTCGACTTTCTAAGTACTATGAGCATGTGGAAATTAATAAGCGTACGCTTCTGGAAACAGAAGTCATAAAGAGCTGTCTCTCTCGATCCAGTGAACAAGTAAGTCTGATTCTCTCTTTCATCTCTGCATCCAACTCAGTGTGGGAGATTTGTTATTACTGAGTCTCAAGGGCCATCATTTTCTTTGAACCCCATTCTTTCAATAGCTATTAGAGAAAATAACAAATGAAGTGAAATGAAGACTGGTGCACAGCTCTCTTTACATCCCCTTAAGGAAAATAAAAGCAAAGAAAACCAGGGAAAGTCTTGGGTTCGTATTTAGGTCAGCATATTTGTCTCATTGCACTATGGAAGTGGCAAATTTACTCCTGCTAATAGACATACCTTCTTTTTTTGTTCATGAGAACTGAGCCCTTGGAACTCTCAGGAGTGCCTGTAGCAGATGGCTTTCTTTAAGCCAAAAGATGAGGTCAAATAACCAGGATAGAGGGAGACACTCAAGACCCACTTTGTGCCAGAGGATAATAACATGATTCTCATGTGGAGTGGGGTGTTTTTTATTCTGCTTATCATTTTTATAAATTTACCAGCAACGTAAAACTGGAACAAGTAATTTAAAAACAAAACAAACTTGATTTGAACTTGTCTTATTATATAGATGAGAGAAATGAAAGTTAGCAAATGCATGTAAAATAACTAATCAATCCATTCTGCCAAAATTGAGGTTAAATTGAATCATTAAAATAACACTAAATGGGAATTTTAAAAACTGAGTCTACTTTTACAAGGGATATTAATTGGAGAATTACTTAGTCCAGGCCCTAAACTTGGAATCCTTTGGAAATCATGGAGCAAACTAAGGCAAAATCAGAAAGCCTATATAAATCACCCATTAATTTGCCATTTCTCCATTTCACTGACTATGTAGAAAGGCTGCTTGTAGGAACCACTGGTAAGTCATAAAATATTAAGGTGTGTCAGTGCTCAGAAGGGACACATCGACACTGTGTTTCCCTTGGCTTCTAAATTGATTTTCCAGTCGGAACATCTCAGAGTCCTCTTTGAATTACTGCTTTGGCCTGCCATGGCACACACTACTTTATGTAGTTGTCAAAAGGAAACCGAAACTATTAAAGAACTGTGTTAATAGCCATAGACTTTAAGTAAGGGTAAACAGACTGAAGAAGCATTTCTGTTTGAATCTTTCTACAGAATGCAGGCACTCCACGGTTTCAAACATCATTTTCACTGATATATTTCACTCTCTGAAATATATGCTTTGGGATGAGTATACTGTTAGATATTTTTGAAGCATTCGAAATTATCTTAGATCTTAAAGGGAACCCTAAAGTAACACAGTCTCAGCTTCATTTTTATTTTATCCACAGAGGTGCTTTGATAGTTTTTTTGGATGTCAGAAACTCCTGAGAGGCTTTGAAAAATGTTCCTCAGTTCTCTCAGATAGGAAGGGATTCCTTGAAAGATCTGACTGAGCAGAAATTATACTGGCTCTGCAGTGAACCTAAAGCTGTAGAATGGTCCTAGATTTAATGGGTTTTATCCTAATTGCAAATAAAAGCCTCAAACCCTTCCATTATATAGATTGTCGAATGGCTTCCCATGAAAAAAATGCCATAATTGAAGCTTGCAGCTTCAGGAATTCCCTGGCGGTGCAGTGGTTAGGCGGAGAAGGCAATGGCACCCCACTCCAATACTCTTGCCTGGAAAATCCCATGGACGGAGGAGCCTGGTAGGCTGCAGTCCATGGTGTCGCTCAGTCAGACATGACTGAGGACTTCACTTTCACGCATTGAAGAAGGAAATGGCAACCCACTGCAGTGTCCTTGCCTGGAGAATCCCAGGGACGGTGGAGCCTGGTGGGCTGCCGTCTATGGGGTCGCACAGAGTCGGACACAACTGAAGCGACTTAGCAGCAGCAGCAGCAGCAGTGGTTAGTACTCTTCCCTTTCACTGCCATGCCCATGGTTTTGATCCATGGGCAGGGAACTAAGATCCTGCATGCCACACAGTGTGGTCAAAAATAAACCTTGAAGCTTCATTCCCAGGTATATCTGAATGTCATAGAGCAACATATCGCAGTGCAAAAAGTGATACAGTTCTTAATCACGTTTGGTCAAGCAAACCCAAAAGTCTGAAGGAAGGGCAACACTGTGCCTTCATCCTGCTGGTTGAATTCCTATCCATCCAGCATCTTCCTCTCCGTCTTTATATAATGACCCTAGGGGAGAGATGAATGGGAAGTGAGTTGTTTTCTCCACCAGTCAGTAGTGGTAAGTTATTTATTAATTCTTATGAGTGAGTGAGTGAGTGAGTGAAGTCACTCAGTCGTGTCCGACTCTTTGCGACCCCATGGACTGTAGCCTACCAGGCTTCTCCCTCCATGGGATTCTCCAGGCGAGAGTACTGGAGTGGGTTGCCATTTCCTTCTCCAATTAATTCTTATAAGGCACCATTTACAATGGACAATTTTTGTCTAGTATCTGTCACATAAAAACCATCTTTAAATAATTTTTAAAATGAGCCTGTGCTGTGCTGTGCTTAGTCGCTCAGCCATGTTCTGACTCTTTGCAAACCCATGGAATATAGCCCGCTGGCTTCTCTGTCCATGGATTTTATCCAGACAAGATTTCTAGAATGGGTTGCCATGCCTCCTCCAGGGGATATTTCCAACCCAGGGACCTAACTCCTGTCACTTACGTCTCCTGCACTAGCGGGCAGGTTCGTTACCACTGGTGCCACCTGGGAAGCCCCGTGTAACATCTTAGTGTTGTATATTTCTAGGAATGTGTTGACAGATCCTCAGATCAGAACCTAGAATTATGCATGCCATTTTGAAGAAATCCCCGTCAACCTTAGGAATTAATGTCTAATTGTGTTTTGTCTAGTGCTCTTTCATTGAATATAAGGACTTTAAGCTGATATACCGGCAGTACGCAGCTCTCTTCATTGTGGTTGGAGTTAATGACACAGAGGTAAGATAATAAAAGAGCTTATGGAAAATATAAGAAAATTAGGAATAACAGTCTGCTTTTTATTCTTCTTTAAATTGACATTTTCTTCCCCACTTACCTCCACGAGCATTATCTTGACTCTGGAAGGATATTGTTTTGTTTGTTTGTTTTTTGTTTTAAGGGTGTTGGGTTTTGGGGAAAGCTATGTGGAAGAGATAAACTAGGATTTTTCTTGGATTAGATGAGCAGCTTGTGAAGAAGCATGAGACCACAGAATGCCTTCCTGGACCCTAAGCAGTGCCAGTTTCCTGCCCTCATTCTGTGCGGCAGAGGGGGGCCACCAAGCCAAGGGTAGAGGCCAGACAATGGTGGTGTTCAACCTCGGCTGACATGACAGAAGCCAGAGCAAGCTGAATGTGAATGTGCTGGGATTACGTCTCATCAGGTGTAATTCGCCTTTTCAGAAATGTCAGTCCCAGATCAATAGCCCCTTTGGCCATGGAATCCCTGAAAAGGGTGTTTAAGGTCTAAAATACTTTGAAATCTCAGTTGATTGTTTTTCACCCATGCACCAAACTTTGAAACAGTTTCCCCATCTTCTACAGATAGAAAAATGACAACTTGAAGACCCTGAAGGAAAAGAACAACTGGCTTTAGCCATTCATTGGTCTTGAAGTCAGGGAGTAAACCTCAAAATTCTAATCACTAGATTCAATCTAGTTTCAATGCAGCTAGATTCGTCACGGGCTTTTCAAAAAATCTTAGAGGTTAAGGTTTTCTACATTTCCCCTGTTGATAAGCTTCCTTTAAACAAATAAGTCCTAGAATTACTCTGAATATTTGTTGATAGGAAGCTACTTTGCTCACATTATCTGTTTACCAAGCCAAATGCTCTAAAACCTGCCTGCTGACGGGGCGGCTCCATTTCTGTTTTCCCTATACGTCACACTGAAATTATTTACACCATTCCTTTTTTATTTCAGAATGAGATGGCAATTTATGAATTCATCCATAACTTTGTGGAAGTTTTAGATGACTACTTCAGCCGAGTGGTAAGTTTAATGACTTAAAAATGGTTTTCGTCCTTTGCCCAATTTCCAAGAAATAGGTCTTAAAAAAAAAAAAAAAAACGTGTTAATATAGAGCTTTAATGTGTAAAAGTTAAAAAATCAAATGATGCCAGGTTTTCTTGACCTTTCCTTCTGGCTCATCCAGAGTGTAAGAAACTATGTTATGTCTAGATCTCTACACAGAGCCAGTTCTATAAGACTAGGAACTGCTTGTATCTTTCTCTCAGTTACGGTATTCTGCTATATACATCGATCCCTTCTTTCTTCTGCTTCCCTTCCTAGGACACCAAGACCCTTTGAGTTTAAGATTGATTTCCATGCAACGCCTTGCTGTGAGGATCAGAACCAGCTCCCCTTAAGGAATGCATGAGTTCCTTTCCAACAGTCCTTTATTTTAACAGTTGTACTGAAATGTAACTTAATGATATACAATTCCCCTTCAAAGCGTATAGTTTTTAGTATGTACCCAGAGTTGTGAAACCATCACCACAAAATTTAAAAATATTTTGCCAAAAAGAAACACCGTACCCATTAGCATTTCCCTCCCACTTATCTACTCCACTTGCTCCAAGCCCCAGATAACCTCTAATCTACTTTCTGTCGCTATAGGTTTGCCTATTCTAGACATTTTATCTAAATAGAATTATATGAAGTTCAATGATATGTGATCTTTTATGACTGAATTTTTTACTTTAGCATAATGTTTTCAAGACATTGATCACAATGTAATGTCTGTCAGTACACCTTTCCTTTTTATTTCTGAATAATATTCTATTCTATGGATATTTCGTTAATTCATTCTTCAGTTGATGGACATTTGGGTTATTTATGCTTTTGGTCTATTATGAGTAATACCACTATGAACGCTTATATACACATTCTTGTGTGGAATCATGTTTTCAGTTCTCTTGAGTATCTACCTAGGAGTAGAATTGGGGGGGGTGATATGGTAACGCCATGTTTATCATTTTGATGAACTGCCAAACTGTTTTCAAAAATAGCTCCATGATTTAAATTCTCACCAGCAGTATATGAGAGTTCTAATTCTCCACATCCTCACCAAACCTTGTTATTATCTGTGTTTTTGATTATAGCCATCCCAGTGGGTATGAAATGGTATAAATAAGTTGTGAGTTTTATTTGCTTTTCACTGATGGATAACAGTGTCGAGCATCTTTTCATGTGTTTATTGGCCCTCTGTATATCTTCTTTGGAGAAATGTTTGTTCACACCCTTTGCCCATTTTTCAGTTGCATTATTTGTCTTTTTTATTGTTGAGTTGTGAAAGTTCTTGATGTAGTCTGAGTATAAATCTCTTATCAGACATGACTTGAAAATGCTGTCTCCATTCAGTGGTTTTCTTTTTACTTTCTTGATGCTGTCTTTTGAAACACAACAGTTCTTAATTTTGAAGAAGTTGAATTATTCTGCTGCTTATGTTTTGGTGTCATGTCTAAAAAGGCTTTTGCCTAACCTGAAGTCATAAAGATTTACTCTTTATGTGCTCTTTTCTTTTTTCCCCAACTCAAACCTTATTGATTTCAATGTTATATTTGTTTCATTTGTATAATAGTTTTAGCTCCTGCTTTTAGGTCTTCGAGCCATTTTGAGTAATTTTTGTACATGGTTTGAAGTAGGGGGTCTAACTTCATGTTATATCCAGTTGTCCATGTGCCGTTTGTTGAGAAGACTATTCTCCTTCACCCCACCCCCATTTAATTGTCTTGGCACGTTGTCAGAAAAATCGATTGACCATAAATGTAAGGCTGTATTTTCTGGATTTTCCGTTCTGGTCTTCTGTATGTTTCTGTATACAGATCTGTATGTGTATGCTTCTGCCAGTACCACTATATCTTGATGACTTTAGCTTTGTGGTTAGTTTGAAATCCAACAGTCTTTTAAAAAAGAATCGGTGAAGAAGCTTTATTCTGCTACCATAGGCTTTCCTGAGACTTGGTTAGACATTTTTAAGAAGCAGTAGTGACACAGGCTAATTTTTCAAAATTGTTTTGTTTATTTCATTTTGCTCTTAAATACAGAGATTAGGAAGGAACTGTTTCCAGGCTGCTTCCTCTTGAGGCAGTGAGTGGAATCTGCTCCATAATTAGTAATCTTGAGCAAAACTCATATTGAAAGTTGTATCTTCAGCTTAACTCCTAGTGCCAGAAGTAAAGTTTGGCAAACCCTTTCTTTGTGGGACAATCAACTAGCCAGTTTTCATTGCCTTCATGAGGTTTGTTCTCAGTTTGAAAAGTATGGTTCCTAGACCAGTAACATAAGTATTACGTGGGAATTTGTTAGAAAGATAAACTCTTGGCCTACCCCAGACTGTTGAATCAGTCTGGGTTGAGGTGCTGCAAATGGGTTTTAACAAGCCTTCCAGGTGATTCTGATGCCTGCTTCAGTTTGAGAGCAGTTTTAATGCATGAGGCTTGCTGTCAGCCATTTCCTAATTCAACCACTGGAGCTGGGACGTGGCTGAGTGGCGTGTGACACGGTAGTACATCCAGCTAGGAAGGCATTGGTGCCCTCCAGAGCTGAAAGAGACGCTTATCTCTTGACGACCACTCTGTTAAGACAGACTTGTTGCAAGTCAAGGTCTGTGATTCAGAGTTGACCATGGTTAGCCACTTTAAGAGAACACCTATCAAGTAGAATATAATTTCCCCAAATAGCAATGTTTTAAATCTGGGAGAATGAAGAGTCGGTCCAAGCACTATCATTGCTAAGGTTTGTAAAATTATGATATTCAGTAACTGAGAATAAATAGCAGGTTGCTGAATGATAGCTGTTATTTTTGGGAGAGAGTCGGTGACCACATAAACCACAGAAGTGAAGGTTAGAATTTAATTTAAACCAGGTGATTATACAGGACTTGGATAGTACTAAGGGATGACCCGGTTTAGGATGACAGTAGCAAAAAGAAGAGAAGGAGGAGAGAGAAGAGTACCATGGGAAATAAAAGAAAATCCACGCCACTCCTGGAGAATGCCTTGTCATCTAAGATTTATTTTTAGGTTTGTGAGTTTTAAACTTTCTTTCTTGGTCTATTTTTAATCTTCGGAGTTTCCAGATCTTAAACTTGGAGATCAGTCTCATGCTGTCTGGGTTGAAAGAAGCATCTTAGCATCATGTTTCAATACAGAGCCAGCCCAGTTAGCTTCAAAAGAGGCAGGACTTATGTATGTGTCATCATTTGTGGATTTACCATCGTTTATGAACTAGTCCTTCCTTTGATAGACACCTAGCTTGTTTTCAGTAATTTGCTACTATAAATAACATTACCCTGAATATCCTAGCACACATCACTGTGCGATCATCTAATTGTTTCCTTAGGATAAACTTCTAGAAGACTGATGGATTCACACTGTGTGCACATTATTACATTTTTTGATATACATATCAAAGTACCTATGTTCTATAAAGGTTGAATTAGTGTATTCCCTCTACACTCTAAAAGTGAATTGTTCTGGCCTATAAATGTCCTCCAAGCGGCAGCCTATTTCTTTTTGTTTTTTGAATCACCATCCCAAGCTCGGCCTCCGCGGGCTCCAGCTCCTGCTTATAGAGCAGCCTGTCCCCGCTGCTTGCAGGCCGGCGGCCAGGGCAGGCACTGTCTCTGCTAAGTGACAGTGTCTCTGCATCATGGCCCGGTGTCTCCTTCTCATCCTTGGACTCTTTTCTCTTTTCCAGAGTGAACTAGATGTATCCTTTTTCAGTGCTGTGAGCCAAGTTTTCCACACTAGTTGGCAAAGGACAGGCTAGTCCTGATCAGGTAAGTGCCAAAGGCTTGGAATCCAGTATCCAGAAGACTCACCGTCAATATCTCTGACAAGACTTAGAGGTACGGGTGATTTGCAGAAACTCTCTACCCTTTTGCACGACAATTCTTATATTTTTCATACAGGGCAATGCTGTTCTGTGATGGTGTTTAAAGATCACTGTTATATATTAATTCAACTTACATATATCGAATAGACTTTTTCAGAATTCAGATAAAACAGCCAGAAAGGGCTTGGTCCACCTACAGAGAATGGATTTTCATGGCTCCAGGTATAAATCTCCAGAAATTCCCCACATGATCAAGAAGGCTTCCAGGGATGATAAACTGGAAGGTTAATGAAATTGCCTGGCTTGTGTTCATTTCCTTTTATAGCAGAGGAAATTCTCCTTTTCTTCTCTTCTCCCTTTTAAATCAAGGTATCCAAGGGGCCCAAGAACAGCATGATTTGCTTAGAATACTGCTGATTTTGGCAGGAGCCTACCAACCTTTGTGTGAGTGCTCTGGAGGCAAGCTGTTTTTTAATTTTTACTTAAGAAATCCGCTTACCACTTAAAAGCAATAAATAGAATAGTTCTTTGAGAAAACATTACGCTTGGATCTAAAATAGTAACATTAATTATAATAAATATATATTAATTATAGCAGTTATGTATGTGTATATACATATGTGGTATGCTTCGTTGCTCAATTGTGTCCAACTCTTTGCAACCCCATAGACTGTAGCCCACCAGGCTCCTCTGTCCATGGGGATTTTCCAGGAAAGAATACTGGAGTGTGTTGCCGTACCATCTTCCAGGGGATATTTCCCCCCCAGGGATTGAACTCAGGTCTCCCCCATTGCAGGTAGATTCTTTATCTTCTGAGCCACCAGGGAATCCCATATATACATATGCTGCTGCTGCTAAGTCACTTCAGTTGTGTCCGACTCTGTGTGACCCCATAGATGGCAACCCACCAGGCTCCCCCGCCCCTGGGATTCTCCAGGCAAGAACACTGAAGTGGGTTGCCATTTCCTTCTCCAATGCATGAAAGTGAAAAGTGAAAGTGAAGTCACTCAGTCATGTCTGACTCTTCGCGACCCCATGGACTGCAGCCTACCAGGCTCCTCTGTCCATGGGATTTTCCAGGCAAGAGTACTGGAGTGGGGTGCCATCGCCTTCTTCGATATATACATATACACACACACATATATACATAACTATATTTGTGTGTGTGTATACACACACACACATTAGAAACCTATGTCCAGCACCAGTATGCCAGTATATTTTGGGGAAATGGCCATTTACTTTTTACTCTTGATAGAAATTGGCATGTTGATAAAGTTCATTTGCAGGCTGTGTTTGGAAGCCTCTGTAAGTTAACCAGGGAAATCTGAGCGCCCTCTAGTGGTGAGTGACCTAAATCTATGGTCCTTTTGACCTAGGAGACCCAAGACCAGGCTGCATATTTGGGTGTATTTTTATTCAGCATGTAATATTCCATTTTAACTAAATCTTTTAAAGGAATTCAAAATAAATCTCTTCCTCCTTATATAGGGGAATAATAAAAATGCCTTTTGATTTAAGAAGTAATGGCATTGGTGGTAAAGAATCCACCTGGCAATGCAGGAGCCTTGAGAGACACAGGTTTGATCCCTGGGTTGGGAAGATCCCCTGGAGGAGGGCATGGCAGTACACTCCAGTATTCTTGCCTGGAGAATCCCATAGACAGAGGAGCCTAGTGGGCTACAGTCCATAGCGTCACAGAGCCAGACATGACTGAAGCCACTTAGCATGCACCCACAGTAAGTTAGCAAAAGCGTTTCATAGATATTTTGCCAGAAATACACCCAGGTTCTGCTTTCAGTCCTGCCACCAGTTGGGGCAGGACTTCTCAACTTCTCATCTCAGAATGATGGAATTAAACTGGAAGAGCTTTAATACCCTCTCAGCTTTAGTGTTTGATGTTGCCGTGACTCTAGGTAACTGAGCTGAGTTGCCTTACACCTCGAGCAGGATGGGAGAGTCTTTCAAGTCTAGATATTCAGAATTCAAGTGAGTCAGATGCAGTAGGGCATGTGTTATATTTGGATTCATCGTGTTGATGTGTTTTATAGACTGACTAGGTGTTTATTAGAAGTAGAGATGGGTTTGTCTTTGTATCCGTCTAGTGTATAGCATGGGTCAGTGTAATAGAGCTCCAGCATTCTTGTTTGAATTTCATTTTCACACGAAAGCACACGATTTCTGTCTCTTCCCATCATTTTAGTTAGCTTCATTTTTGCCTTCTCTTCCGCTCTGACCTACTTATCCTATTTACTGTCCCTCAGCAGTTACTTAGGCACATCCACTTGACAGATTAGGAATTTTTCATCACTTAGAGAAGGGAGCTAAGTGTGCAGATCCGGAAGTGTCTGTCTGTACTTGAGGTGAAGTTCACGTGGCCCTCCTGTGGTCTAAAAGCGCAGCAGCTGGCAGGGCAGGGGCACCGGTCTTCTACTGACCTTCTTAAAGGGTTTCTACCCTCAGCCATCTGAAAAAAAGTCACATTACAAATCCACAGCTCTATTCTGCCTCATACATAGTTCTGTTTAAACTGTCACATCAAAGATATCCAGGGAAGACTTCTCCACACCAGTTTTTAACAGGAAGACAAGGGAGCCCTTTAGAGGTGCCACCCATAGACACCCTGCATCAGCGGTCTGGTAGCTTGTACCTGGGAACCTGCCAGAGCAACCAACATTGTGCCCGGAAAGTAGCTTCCTTAGGCCTTGAAACGTTGAACCAGCAGCTGACTCAGTTGCAACCTGGAGCCAGCTACCCGGAACAGGTCATGACCTTTGTGTTTGCTTAGATTAGGAAAGCCCTCTGTGTCAATCCATATGGGAACAGACATGATTTAACCTCACGGAATTCCCAAGAAGCTCTTTACTCACAGTCTTTCTCCAGAGACATTACCACCCTATAGCTTTTAAAGGAGGGGGCGGTTTTCCAGACCCTGCAGGGTTAGACACTGGGAAATTCAAAGTACCATTTACATATCTCCCTAGTACGGGCTTGTTCTACTTCTGGTAAGACTAACGTCGTAGAACAAGGCAGATGGAATGTTAAAAAGAAACGAGCTAAGCTCCAGAAATCAGGACAGAGATTCTGGCTTGTTGAAAACCCTTGTACTGAGTGGGAACTCTCTGGTGCAGAGTAGTGTCGGGTAGGGCAGCCTGCACCCCAGGGACCAGGCACAACCGTGACCTAAATCATTCGTGTTGCACTGCAGCCGCTCCCGCACCCTCTTCACATTCCACCCCGCCTGTGGGGCTGTTTAGTGCCTGAGGGCTTCTCTCAGGAAAGCTGGCCCTACCTGATATTTGGTAGATTGATTAAAGACTTCAATTTCCACAAATCAAGATAGTTCTTAGGAACCAACTGATGAGCCTCTCAAAATGAGTTCAGCTCCAGAGCCCCAGGTTTGCTGAACTCTCCAGACAATTCATAATTCAAAGGAGCAGTTCAAGCCCCCTTCTGCTAAATTGTCAGAGGGTGGCACCAATGAACAGCACTGTGTGGGAAAAGCCCAGTTCCTCCCCAGCTCGGTGCACACCTGCTGTGTGTGAAGGCACCAGAAACCTTGACACCCCTTTTGGTATTTGGTGCCTTTGAAAAGGCTTAAAAACTTCGTTTATTTGGGCTGGAGTGGAATGCAGTAGTGCTGCCTTTAGACCTGGACAACCAGGGTCCCCTTCCTGGGCCCCGTGCTTTAGAGGAGCCCCTCTAGCTCTCCTTCAGGAGCATCCCTCTCTGTGGGATAAGGGTGCTTACCCAGAGCCTGCAGGCTTCCACATCCACCCCTTGACCACCCTTGAACTATCTGGATCCCAAGAGTTTAGTGGATACCTGGACATCCCAGTGCCTGCCGCCAGGGCCTCTGCAGGCCTCTCTCCCATTCGTAACCCAGGACTGACGGCAGGAATGATGGAGAGGCTGGGATGGTAAGAAGGGTATTCCACACACGTGCATGAGAAGAAAAGTCAGGAATAGGCTGGGATCCCTATTTATATTCTTGTGCCCACAAATACAGGCTAGGTCTAGAATCCAGAAATGTCTTCTTCATTCAAAAATATCTTAAAAAAAAAATCTTTAGAAGACTTATATTTTTATTTCACAAGTGCTTAAAGCCCAAAAGCCTGAGCAATTAGTTCCAGAACCTTAAAGCTCATATGGGTGATGCGGAACACGCCGCCTTTACTGTAGCTGAGGGTGGGGAGCAGGGAAGGCCTCCATCCTGTCTGCACTGTGACTCAGCTAGTTGGAGGAACAAAGGGACCCTGTCAACAGTAAGCAACACTACCAAGATTTGCCGTCAGGCCCTGCCAGGCCCCAGTGGGGAGTGTGGCTGTCGTTCCTTCATTACTTTCCTAAAATCCCAAATACCTTTAGAGGTCCAGAAACCAGAACAGGGCTTCTTGAAATAGGAGATAACTCCAGCCTGACTTAATGAGAAATCACAAAGTACTTGTTCAACTTGGGGCTACAGAAATATTGGCAAAAAGACCAAAGAAATTCTCCAGGGAAGTCATCCAACGCTGAAGCAGCAGCTTCTAAAGGAACTGAAATGTTCTCTCAGAAATTTACAGTAATTAATTGTTATTACAAAAGAATTTCTTTTGAGGTATGGTGAAGCAGATGACACCACCCTTATGGCAGAAAGTGAAGAGGAACTAAAAAGCCTCTTGAGGAAAGTGAAAGAGGAGAGCGAAAAAATTGGCTTAAAGCTCAACATTCAGAAAATGAAGATCATGGCATCCGGTCCCATCACTTCATGGGAAATAGATGGGGAAACAGTAGAAACAGTGCCAGACTTTATTTTTGGGGGCTCCAAAATCACTGCAGATGGTGACTGCAGCCATGAAATTAAAAGACGTTTACTCCTTGGAAGAAAAGTTATGACCAACCTAGATAGCATATTCAAAAGCAGAGACATTACATTGCCTACTAAGGTCCGTCTGGTCAAGGCTATGGTTTTCCCTGTGGTCATGTATGGATGTGAGAGTTGGACTGTGAAGAAGGCTGAGCCCCGAAGAATTGATGCTTTTGAACTGTGGTGTTGGAGAAGACTCTTGAGAGTCCCTTGGACTGCAAGGAGATCCAACCAGTCCATTCTGAAGGAGATCAGCCCTGGGATTTCTTTGGAAGGAATGACACTAAAGCTGAAACTCCAGGACTTTGGCCACCTCATGCGAAGAGTTGACTCATTGGAAAAGACTCTGATGCTGGGAGGGATTGGGGGCAGGAGGAGAAGGGGACAACAGAGGATGAGATGGCTGGATGGCATCACTGACTCAATGAACTTGAGACTGAGTGAACTCCGGGAGTTGGTGATGGACAGGGAGGCCTGGTGTGCTGTGATTCATGGGGTCGCAGAGTCGGACACGACTGAGCGACTGAACTGAAATGAACTGAAGCGAAGCATGTGATTACATCAGGAATGGTTTGAAAATATCAGAAAGGAGTAAACTAGCTTTCCTCTCCCTGAAGAGTCAGAGGGTTTGCCTACTTTGGAGCTGGAAGAAAACGATATAGTCATCAAGTTAAAGTCTCACTTTTTAGACGAGGAGGCTGAGGCTCAGGGGTGGTGCCTGCCCTGCGCCCACGGTGCTGCTCTGTGACAGGGCTGCTGTTGGTCCCTGGGCTTCAGGGCCTTTGATCCTAGGGCTATACATTTGATAGCTTAAATTTGACACAGTTTTGAAAATTCCTAATCATCGGGAATAGACAGTAGCAATTTCATCTCTAAGAAAACTTGCATGAAGTGTCTGTCACCATTTGTTGTCTTGGTGTTTTCTGAATTAGAGAAGACGTTTTAGGGAA
The DNA here is from genome assembly GCF_032405125.1 of Capricornis sumatraensis. Classification (NCBI taxonomy): domain Eukaryota; kingdom Metazoa; phylum Chordata; class Mammalia; order Artiodactyla; family Bovidae; genus Capricornis; species Capricornis sumatraensis. The sequence goes on from NC_091087.1 coordinate 48,923,212, forward strand.
ACACTGGGCTTTGTTTGGTTGGAGGAGTTGGAAACTACGAAACATTTTGAAGAGTGTACCTGAATGTCTTGATAAGAGCTTGCTTTCCAAAATTGAAGTTCACCTCAGAGATTTCTAAACATCTTTTTTTTTTTTTTCCCCCTTTTAAACCTATGTCCATTGGAGGCAGGGCTGCAAGAGAAGAAAGCTGGCCCATGGACCCAAGGGAATTTGTGCAGCTAATCCAGTCTTTGGGAAGGGCAGGCATGGAGGGGTAAGAGGACCATGGGCCTCTCCAGCATGAGTTCCAGTCAGGTTAGGAGCAGTTAGTTAGCAGAATTAGGAACGGTCCCCAAGGGATTGTTCCAAGCCATTCACCTGGGAAAGGGATACGAAAGTTCCAGTTTAAACAGATCTGCCTTTGAGCCTGTTTGGCTCTCCCTAGCCTTCACTACCTCTGTTTCCTTTACATGTGTTTCTGAGTCCTGTAGATACCATATTCACCCCTACTATTATTCCTCCTATCCCTCCTCTCCCTCCTCACCAGGTCCCTCTGTCTTACCCCAACTCCTTTGGTTCCATGCTTCTGGTTCTGTTTACTCAGGAACAGTGGAAGCAAGTTATGAGAAGCAACAGAGAGTTGTGTGTGGCGGGGGTTGGGGGGGGGACCACAAGAAATGACAGGTTCATTGACCCCAATTCTGACTTTGATATATGTGTTATTTTACATGTCTATGTAAACTAAAAAGAAAAAAAAAAATCACAGTTGTCTTTGTTGCTCTCAGAATAGGAGTGGGTATGGGAAACCTACGTAACAAAAAAAGACAACACTCCTTTTCAGTGACCTAATTAACAAAAGACCATACAAGCATAAAAGAAAACAGAAGACTATTACAGGGAGAATATATCCAAAACTATGCAGAAGCCTCAGGATGATAATCTTCTTTACAGTAGTATTTGATTTTCTGTGGGAAATGTGAACAACTTAGCTCTTTGCAACTTAATCTAATTATATGAGAAATTGAGTTCAAGTATAAAAAAGTGAGAATATGTTTTTCCCCCCACCCTACTTAAAGAACTTTGCTTAGCGATGATCTTATTTTAAAAAAAAAAGAAAAATAAGACAAGGGACCTGAGAGCAAAATATCAAATCAGAAAGTTTAGTTCCTAGGCAGGGTTCTTGCGTGGACTTGCTTTTGAGGTCCTCTTTGAATGTATGCGCCTCAGTTTTCTCTTCCTAAAGAACTAGACCACCAGAGTGGCATTAAAATAGTAGTGTTTCATGATCCAGAGATCAAAATTCCAATATATAAACCAGAAACATTTCAATCACTTTAATTAAAAAAATGATTTCAAGTGGCACAAATATTACTGGGGCCCTACAGTATTTGACTCCAATCCACATTACCCAGAATTCAGAAAGGCTCTTAGGTTTCTGGGTTGAGAAAAGATGCGGCTTTATGAATCTGTTCTCCAAGAAGATATTTTTAGTTCCTGTCAGCTCCAACCTTAGGGTGCCCATGAGAGGAAACAAATTTCCTCAAGGATTCTTTAAGTCAGATGAGTTCAGTATAACCTGAAGGTTCAGTTCAGTCAGTTCAGTCGCTCAGTCCTGTCCGACTCTTTGCGACCCCATGAACCGCAGCACACCAGGCCTCCCTGTCCATCACCAACTCCCGGAGTCCACCCAAACTCACGTCCATCTAGTCAGTGATGCCATCCAGCCATCTCATCTTCCATCGTCCCCTTCTCCTCCTGCCTCCAATCCCTCCCAGCATCACAGTCGTTTCCAATGAGTCAACTCTTCGCATGAGGTGGCCAAAGTACTGGAGTTTCAGCTTTAGCATCATTCCCTCCAAAGAAATCCCACAGCTGATCTCCTTTAGAATGGACTGGTTGGATTGCCCTGCAGTCCAAGGGACTCTCAAGAGTCTTCTCCAACACCGCAGTTCCAAAGCATCAATTCTTCGGCACTCAGCTTTCTTCACAGTCCAGCTCTCACATCCATACATGACCACTGGAAAATCATAGCCTTGACTAGATGGACCTTGGTTGGCAAAGTAATGTCTCTGCTTTTGAATATGCTATCTAGGTTGGTCATAACTTTCCTTCCAAGGAGTGTCTTTTAATTTCATGACTGCAATCACCATCTGCAGTTGGACCCTCTTAAAATAGTCATTATAGCTCATCACATTAATAGACCATCAGCCTATGCCTTTCTTGCTTCCTCCTATTCCAAATGTCGGGGCTGAGGTGTGTTTGCCTGTTTATTGCCATGGGCCTTGGCATATAGGGCATTTTTTGGTCCCTGTTCACCTGGCTAGTAGCCCAAATGCCATTACTCTTAGCTTTGCCAGTGTGTACAAGTTGCTTATGAACCAAATAAAGATACGAACAGCTGGATTCTTATTTTAAAGGCATCACATGATTCTAAGAGGAAATTAGCTTTCAGGCTTTTGCCTCACATTGGATTTGGTCTGTGGTTTCCCTGTAGCGTTCCAGAAACTTGCATGATTATTAGGGGTTTGAGCCAGATAGTCAGATAGACAGGCTGTCACATGCCCACAGTACAGAATGACCTCATTGAGCAACTCATGTTTCCAGGATGTTGAGAAATTCAGAACTTACTGAAGGATCTTGACCTTGTAATGTAAAGATGTCAGTGGTCGAAAAGATTCAGCAGTAAATTCTAATCTGAATTTCAAAACATTGGGCTAATTGTTCAAGGGGATATCTGAATTGCTGATCATCTTTTTGCCAGAGATGGAGCAGTCTTTCAGAGCAGTTTGCATCAATTCAAATAGACTACATTAAAATGAGATCTCCTTCTATCTGAGCATCACCCTGGATGGACTGACATTTTCAGAGGCACTAGGCCTTAAAACAAGGTCCTACTGTATAGCAGAGAACTATATTGAGTGTCCTATGATAAAACATTATGGAAAAGAACATTAAAAAGGAATACCAGTGTTACATATGTATGTATGAGTGTGTATGTATAACTGACTCACTGCTCTACAGCAGTAATTAACACATTGTAAGTCAACTCTAGTTAAAAAAACACCACCTTGCCACCAAAAAAAATACAACAGGGGGATTCTATAGGGCATTTTTTCATGCAGCCACCTGTGCTTCTGCCTTTTTTTAATACTTTGCTGTCATTCCTGCCTTGTTGTGGCTTCTAAGTTCTGGCTTCTGGGTCCAGCAAACAGGATTAAGTCAAAGGCCTAATATTCCAGTCCCAGGTTGGCCATGGATAAAGCAATCATCCATCTAATTGGAAGACATTATTATTAGGTGTAACAAAGCTTTTTTTTTTTTTTTTCTTTTCTGGGTCACTTAAGGACAGTTCCCATGGGCTCCTGAAAAACAGTTTATTCTGCGGAAGGACTATTTTCACAGAGCTTAATGAGGTATTAACACAGAGCCTAATAGAAACTTAAAAGTCATTCACAGGATTGTCTCATTCTCTGTAGATGTACTTCACCAAACAAGTACAATAGCCTTGAACATCTGGAGTTACTAGTGACTCATTTTTCAAAGATTTACTAATTATGAACTCTCCTTGTACATTTAATCACTCCCTGCTGAATGAAGTTTGTCTATTTGAAATAATTGATCAGTTTTTGTTTTTGTTTTTTTTAAACAGACCAAGATCCTGCTCTTTGGTAATGAAAACCTAAGACAGTAAAGTGTAGACTTTAGAAATATTCAGCCATTGTCATCATCACCCTCAGAGTTTAATTCTCTCTTCCAGTTCAGTTTCACAAAGGAAAAGTTAGGTACTCAAATGAAGGGGCTCCTGGGGAAAGAATTTGGCTCTTTCTAATTAGCTAGATGTCATAGTCTAACAATATTTTATTCTTCCGCTATGCCCTGTCCTGACTTTCTACCAGGAACATCAGGAAGCTAAAGTGACTCCCTAATTCTCAAATGAGTGTTTTCAGAATGCTCCATTTATAAGTACTCCCTTGAAAATTGGAATTTTTATCTCCTTGGGAATTAAGTCAACATTGCCTTGCTTTTCTTTATTCATTTCTCCTAGTGATTGTTTTTTCCTTTAGCCTGTCTCATGCTAAGGGTGCTGTTTTGAAAAGGTATTTTTGGGGGTGGAAGTTTGAGGGGAGAGGGAGGGTGCATACCCAGCAGCCTTGGGCCTCTCCTGAGAAGTCGAGAACCAGAGCAGCTGAGCCAAAACTCTGGATGTAAATTCCCGTTACAATTACTAGCCATGTGACCATGGACAATAGCTTTGAGCCTCTTTGTTCCTATGTAAAATGAGAATAATGTTAGCACATACATCACAGAAACAAAGAGAAGACTGAAATAATATATGTAAAACACTCAACACAATGCCTGGAACATAATGAGTATTCAGTAAGTCATGGCTATTTACTGTTATTATTGCTATCTGGGAAGACATTGTTCTTGAGGTCAGGTCACACACTCTTAACAAAATTTACTTGCTTTATTTCCAGCTCTTAGTACATTCCCTCTCCCTCTGGCTAAAGGGTATCTAGCTGCTCCATTTCTATGTCTGTTGTCCAGTGAGCCTAACCAAGGGGAAGCTAGGTGTACCTGTGTACATGAGGTAATAATTTCTAGTATAAACACCAATTTTAATTTTAGGAAATCTGTTTAAAAAAAACTGCATGTTTAGACTAATTTACACTAGAAAAATTCCAAGTCATAAGTTATTATTTACTGAATGTTAACATTTCTATAACTAATTTCCTTAATAATAACCCTAGATAATGTTTAATTTGGATAAAGTACACATCATTTTGGATGAGATGGTATTAAATGGCTGCATTGTGGAAACGAACAGGGCAAGAATTCTTGCCCCTCTACTAATTCTTGATAAGATGTCAGACAGCTGAAAACAGAGAGGCTCTGCCAGACAACATCGCCTCAAAGGAAACGAGAACACCGTGGAGTGCCTCTCAACATCGCTGGCCCCAGGAACCTGGAAGACCAAACACTGCAAAATGGGCTATCCTTCCAAAGACTTTGAAACAGGTGTTTTCCACAGTTCCTAAACGGAAAACAAAAGTGTGTTTTAAAATACGATGTACAAAGAAAATTTTTTCTAAACAGAGAGACAAGTTTTATTTTCTGACCATAAGCATTTTTTTTTCCCCTCACTTGTTTAGATTTTGTGTAGTACTAAGGGAAACTTTTTGGTCTCTGCTTGACTTTGTGAAGAGATAAATTCAGGAATAGCACCACCGGGTGGGAAGAAAATGAGAGAGCTCTCCATTGGCCAATAAACTGTTAAAATTAACTTGAAAACTTTGATTAGTTTTCTGAATGCTATCTTCCTTTAAAAAGTCAAAAGTTTACCAAATGTGTGTAATGAAAAATTCTTTCCAATTTCTAAAAACCTGATACACATTTTATAGGTACTTAACAATTACAATGTCATCATGTAATTAACTCTACAAAGAATGTTACTATAATGAGTGGCCAAACATTAAGACAGCACTTACTGCTATCCTGAAGGCTTCCCAGGTGATTCAGTGGTAAAGAATCCTGCCAGTGCAGGAAGACACAGGTTCAATCCCTAGGTCAGAAGATCCCCTGGAGGAGGAAATGGCAACCTGCTCCAGTATTCTTGCCTGGATAATTCCATGGACAGAGCCGCCTGGTGGGCCACAGTCCTTGGAGCTGCAAAGAGTCAGACAGCTGAGCGATTGAGCAGAGAACTGACTATCCTGTGTGCCATACTGTAAAGGGTTTATCTTATTAGTAAATTTATTGGTAAATGAAATTTAGTTCAAAGTCTAAAACTGGAATGCAGGAGACTATCAATTCAGGTTACTCTGAAATGCATCCACCCTCTCTTATTCCTTCAACCCCTTCTCCTGGAATGTCCTAAAGCAAAGAAGACTGCTAAGCCACTATAGAAGAGCAATGCCCTGATCCTCCCAAACCATTCTATAGTCGTGCTTTTGCTGCTTCACCAACAGTAGAAGATGCAGAGCTGCCTTAGGTAACAGCATGTGCACGTGCACGTTAAGGGTAGGAGGGCAAGGACAGTGGAGGAAGCAGAAATATAGTCTTGATACATGAAGATATCGTGCCATCCTATGGAATTCCAAGAGTTACTTTACCTACAACACTCTGCCCTCCAAAAGAGGACATAAATGGACATTCTAGGTACTAATTCATTCACTATTAATTTCTCACTCTCTCGTGTATGTGTAGGAGGGATTTTGTTAAAATTCTTTGTTTCTAAAAGTTCCCTTATATACTTCAAAAGTTTGCATCTATGAAGACCAAGGCAACCAGTCAATAATGAATTCCCAAAGCAGATCTTGTTCTGGACTGAGTTCAGGAAGGCAGAGGAAAAGCTTCTGACCTGCCAGAACAGTGAATGGTATGCATCAAGAAACCAAGGTTTGGGGAAAGCCCAGTCTAGATCAAAGTGCTTTGGAGGTCTTTCTGAGACATTAGTTGGAAAACACTGTCCTAGTTGATAGGCACTTAATCAGTAGCACATTCAGGTAACTGCTGAAACTGGTACACCAGAAGTAACGAGGGAGTGCATAAAATTAATTTTTGGGTCATACCAAAATAGCATTTAAATAACATGTTGGCACAGATTTTAGTACCTTGAGAGAACAACAAAAAAATACTAGGTAGATACCACTGGAAAAAATACTCCATGTGGAGACCCAAGTAGATGTCTCGTAATACTTGACTCATACAAAGTGAACTACAGTGTGACTCTCCGTCTGTGACAGCCTGTGTCATCTCATTTCAGGTTTCTTGTTCAACTGTGACTACCAGCTAAATGATTTTCACACTCATGAAAGTTATGTCTCAGATTGGGCAGCTTTACCTTGTCCTTAGACTTTTCATTCTAGATTGCTGGCATTTCAGAGTTACTCTCTGTATAACAAGACTCATCAATTTTATCTGCTGTAGCAATGTGCTAGACCAGGATTCAGCAAACTTTTTCTGCAAAGGGCCAGATCGAATAAGTATTTAAGGCTTTGTGGGCCATATGGTCTCTGCTGTAACCACTCAGTTCTGCCATTGTAATGCAAAAAGATCCATAGATAATATATAAATAAATCAACATGGCTATGTTGTAATAAAACCATTTATTCGTGGACACTGAAATCTGAATTTCATAAAATTTTCACATCATATTTTTAGTCTTTTGAGTTTTTTCAACTACTTAAAGAAATTCAAAACCATGTTTAGTTCATGGCCCACACAAAAGCAAATGGCAGGCCAGAGTTTGCTGACCCCCGTGCTAGACTAGGGGCTTCCTAGGTGGCTAGTGGTAAAGAGTCACCTGCCAGTGCAGAAGCCGCAGGAGACACGGGCTCAGTTCCTGGGTTGGGAAGGTCCCCTAAAGCAGGAAATGGCAACCATTTGCAGTATTCTTGCCTGGAGAATCCCATGGACAGAGGAGCAGGCGTGCGGGGGGAGGTTGGGGGGCTACAGTCCGTGGGGTTGCAGAGTTAAGATATGACTGGGCCACTGAGCACGCATGTACTTACTAGACTTAGTCTTGATAAAAGTTGGTTACTGACAGATGTTTTAGAGACTTGAATAATGGCAATACTACACACAGAAACTGGATGTTAATTCTACCGCTAATGTAAAGTTCTAGTCATGCACCCATGACTTTTTTGAGACAATCACCACTACTGCTTTTGGATTAAAGCCTCGGTCATATGTTTAAATATTGCTATTATGCTTTATTAACTTTTATTCTCACAGAGAACTGTGAAGCTAACAATAAGGTGAATTATTTAAATGCTGCCTTTGATTACACAGTCACAATATTCTCATGCCGAGAATCGAAACACTACTCAAATGATTGACTGCAGTGGGAGAAATCTCTAATATAGAAAGGAAAGGTACCTTTTAATCAGGTAAATAGTGGGTGATTCCCAAAAATGCTTCTTACTTCTATAAAAACCATCTGGCTAAATCAGGCCTAGTGACTTTACTTTTACCTAAATGCATAGATATGATAAATCAAAACAATTTGGAAAATGGAAATAGAGCCCCCCTTTTAAAAAGGAGGAAACAGCATTATCCCAGTGGTTTCTTTTCACACCAACACAACATTCAAAAATTATTCTTGGATCTGAGACTTACATATCACTGAAGATACAAATGGTAAGTAGCAGTTTGGTGTTTAAAAAGTTAACACAAAAACATGGCTATTTTTAGCTGAAGAATACTTTAAGATAGAACGCAAGAGTTGGATCACAAGCAAGTGGCTATGTATTTCTGCTAGTTTTCCAACCTCAGTAAAGTGTATTTACATAGAAAAAACATTTCTTCCTGTAGTAATTTCAAAAAATGAAATGTCAGTGATTCAGAATGACAGGTATTTAAGCTCTTAGTCTGATGGGTGCAGTGAAACAGTCACATGACACAGTTTTGTACGCTGCAAACATTTTAATGATTATTGTTAAGCATACATTTTGGAAATTTTTTTTTTTTTACTTCAAACTGCAACAAGTTAAATAAATGTTTATAATATACAAAGAAAATACAACCAAAAGTAAAACTTGCTTTAAGTGTGCCTTGCATCTAAACCAGTGTTTTTTTCCTCCCCCCCTTAATATATCTTATTTTTGAACTGCACAAACACACTTAAGAATTTGATCTTTATAGTATGGCATTTAGGAAATAAAAATATACTCCCACCTCAAAGAAATAAAAAGGTTGTGCATGATTATATGCCAAACAAAAGAGAGAACACTAGATATACTCTGATAGTGCAGGCATCATTAAAGAGGAAAAGAAAAAGCTTGAGATGCTCATTAACTCTCTATGTTTTAAGGAAGCAGGATTTCTGACCAAGTAGCTTAAAAGCCAGCAAAACAGGGATCAGTGATGGCAACTGTAGTGTATGAAGTATGAAATGACAAACTTTACACAAATACACTGTTAGAAATTTGCCAGTGAACACTGAAGATCTGAGAAGCTGCTCTTTGGAACAGTCAAGTAGAACCACCTTATTCCAGTCACATGAGCCCTTGTAGCAACACACAGTGTTCTGTGCTATGTACTTGCTGGCTGGATAGTTAAAGGATTTGTTTTGTCATTAGCAGCTAACAAACTTATTCCACGTGTTCTTAAAGCCTTAATGGTGGAAAAAAAGGCAAGTGTCATTAGCATGAAGGATCATATACTTCTCTGCAAACAAACACAAGAGGCTTCACTAGAATTTTAAGTCTCTGATGTCTCCCATTGCACTTCTAAGCTCAATTGAGATGAAAGCCTTTCTCCATTGTAGCAGCTAGCAGACGCTCTCTCATGATCTCCTCCGAAGAGTATTCTGGCAACTTTAGATAATGCACACATGTGTTCACTGATGGGTAGCTTGCATCAGTAGCATCAACCTACAAAGAAACAGAATGGAAAATAATAGAAGACCATGACTTAAGATACGCATTTCTTTCAACCCTTAGGTAACTAAATTTGGTTTACGTTGTCCAGTAGCTAGAGTTTGTACCTTGCGTACAACTGTGAGCCTGGGGTGCAAGTTAGCCAGTCCCCCTGGGGGCAGAGTTGAACAACCAGTGGTAAACTGCAGAAATGCTTTCCTCTCGTCTGAAGACATACCACATAAAACCCGCACGAACCGAAGGAAGCCAGGGCTACAAGAAGAAAAACAGAGTTAGAGTGATCTGACTTAAATGAAAAATACTACCACTACTTTATAAGCCAGCAATAACCCCCCAAAATGAATATCCACATGTCAAAAGAACCACATATCTAGAGACTTTTGGGTAAGTATGAAATGAACTGATGCAAACTACTTAAAAAATATCCTTCAAAGACTGTCTTACAAAGGCATATAGGAATCAAATATGCAACAAAGCCAGCAAATCAGAAAAGCTCAATGGAAATAGAGATTTAATGACTAGGAATAGTAAATGGGGACAGAGATTTTTGGAGTTTTTTCTCATTCTGGGTACCGATTATGCAGGTGTGTCCATTCTGTGAAAATTCTTCAGGTTCTACATGCAATTTGTATACTTCTCTGTTATACTTCAATAAAAAGTTTACTTTAAAAAAGCTATATATAGAATGTTACTTAAGTTTAATACTTTCTCATTTACATTACTTTGAAAACTTATAAATCACAACTAAATACAATTTCCTGATATGCGGCAAACAGGAGTGAATTGAGTGCTATTAGACATCACTGGAATAATCAACAGAGCCAGAATGTACACCGTGGATTAACTAGTAATATGGAATCACGAATTTCCTAACAAGTATGGGTATGTGAGAAAATCTCACAATGTACATTAATACATTGCAGAGTAAAGGCAGATGGTATATGCACTGTGTGTGTGTGTGTGTGTGTGTGTGTGTGTGTAGAGAAATATAATGTAAAAGTACAGCAAAATATTAAGTACTGGTGATTCTGGGTAAAGAATACATAAGAATTCTTAATTATTCTTCAACTTTTCTTTAAGTTTTAAAATATTTAAAAATAAAGGTTTATATAAAAGCAATAAAGCCTAACGGTTCATAAATGACCCAATTGTTAAGATGAGGAACAGTTAAAATATAGTGAGTAAAGGAATCTTAACATTAACCAAGATTCAGGTGACTTTCTATATAAACTCAGGCTTATCCATGAATATGTATCTTGATAATGGTGAGACTTAATTGCTATTTCATTTTATGCATATAATTCACTGAGTCATTTAGAGAACCTGCCATTCTAAGATAAACATAAACAATTTGTCTATCTTAGAAAATAACCAACACATACCTGTCACGTGTATAACCCAACTTAGGTTCAGTATAATTAATAATATCCTCTGCTGCCCAGGATGGCGACTGATTTCCACAAAGAATCATTTGGACCTCTTCATGGCTGAAGGAACTTAATTTCTCCATTGGAAAAACTTTATTAAATCCATCTACATTTTACACACAGCAAAAAAAACAAAACACAACTGAGTTTCCAAGTTACAATTTCAAAATCACCAATTTCAAATCAAAATACTCAACGAAATGGACAGAAGACAAATATAAATATTTGAAAAAGCAAATAAAAATTAAAGTAGCTTGAAATAAAAACTGTGCTAGGGTTTTAAGTACAGAAATCTTTGCTTAGTATCACAGATGTTTATGTAGAGAATATTCAGACACTATGGTCAGTAGCCAAATTCTGGTAATTTCCCAACCAATTCTTTATGTCATGCAAGCCAGCCAAAGCAAAGTTCTCATTTTTAAAACTAGTAAGTGATAAACAGTTCAATGTATTTTGCCTCAATCTTTACCTTAAGACTTTAGGTTCTAATATAGTTTAATTCATCCTGATCATGTATGCAACCTTACATCCACTTACAAATGAAAAAACAGAAGCCAAAGTAGGTCCCTCATTACTGAGGAAGAGCAGCTTAGGGTATGCTACAGCTTGAAAATGTTTCACTCTGTTCTGGGTACCCTGTAGGAGCTAACTATTGGGAAGACCAAACACTAGATGACAAATCTAGAGATCACTAGCATAGTCTAATTTTTGAGCACAGCAGTACCTTAACTTCCGTGTCTCAAAGTAAAAGGAGAGGGATGAAGCTAAAGACCCTTAGAAGTTACCTCTGAAGGCTTCCATCTGTTTCTGAATACCCGTATGCATGCAAAAGTCAAACATCAAATCCACATATTCTTCCGCATTATCCATTGTTATCATCTGCAAAGGAAAATTTGTCACGGTAATTGTTAATATCTAGGAATATTTTAAGAGGATTTTTCTGAATTTGCAAACATTTTAAAAGCAAATTTGTACCTCGTCTTCACCACTTGGCTTGAGATCCACAGCTGTAAAACCATATATTCTTGAGGAAGGGCAAAACTGGAAATTTAAACTGGGAGGGCAGAAAAAAAAGAATTAGATTAATGTTCAACTAACACTGGTGTTTAATTTTAAAACAGTGCTGCCAAAACCATGAACCCTTCCCTACACTCAACAATAACAAAATCACTCTACCAGATGGATGTTACATATGGGGCCTTTTAAAATGCAAACCCCTGTGCAGGAAAACTATCTGGACAACTGTTACCAAACCTGGTTTTGCAGAGGTCGCATGAAACATCACCTTTCATGTTTCCACGTTTCACTTCCTCCTTATGGCACAAAATTAATGAACTAAAGATTTCTGCAATGAATTATGGCAGCAACATGTTTCTAAGACTTTTTTACAAAAACAGAACCTGTTGCTTTATGCAAGTTACTAATGCTCTGTTGTTATTCTCACCTCAAATCAAACCTTGAATATATTAAACATAACTTCTCAATATTATCAAAAGAAGGAAGGAAAAAAAGGAAAGCAAAGCCTTACAATCAATCCAAAGTCACGGTTAAACTTAACAAGGATATAATAATTACGTGGATACAAATTAATAGAATTTTATGAAAAATCTGCAGTATCCTAGTTAGTTAATGCAACCACTGGGGACCAGGCTTATTGCAAATTACTGAAGACAAAGGAACAAGAGCTTTAGACCTTACTCATCAATGAGGCTGAAGTATGTATATACACATATATAAAAGTATATATATAAGTGAATTAATATATATATATGTAAAGCTTACCCTAAATCCTCTATGCTAAGTGGAGGCCCAGAACCTGATGGATTCTTCAGCACTAGTTCTTGTAATTTTGTGTTCTTCTCATCTTCAGAAAGACCTTTGTTGCTTAAAATCTGGCGCCTCTTGATGGCAAGGTCTTTAATTTCTTTTAAAAATCTGGCTCTGTGTGGGTTTACTAGTTCAAAGTCTTCCCAAGTTAAAATTCCATTAAACCAAGCTGGCGGTTTTGGTTTGGGGGGATCTAAAATGAATTCTGATTTTGAATCCTCCTCAAAGCTTCCTACTGAGAGTGAGTCATGCCCTTCTTCTGTAGAGGCTTCAGACTGACTTTCAGTGCAGTGTAGGTCTCTGTCACCTCGTGACTCATAAATCAGTTTGCTCATATTACTTTTAATGTCCCCCATACACATAAGTTTAAAGAAAGGTTTGGAAATAGGTAAGTCCACAAGTCTGTTGTCTTGAATGCATTTGGCCAAGAAAATTCCAAGGAAATGAAAGAGTTTTGTGATCCTTTCAAGCTCATCACTGTCTTGTGGAAATGGAGCTGTAAACAGTCCACAGGATCTCTGCACATAGTATCCGGGAGGTTTCAATCCACCTCCAAGATCGACCTGATATTTTTAGGAGGAGAAATGCAAATAAAATCAAGAGACCCATAAACATTAAACATCTTACCTGTGCTATATAGTATCTATAAACACACTTTATTAAATATGTTTTGTTGACTAAATTTTATCTTTTAATAATATCAAGATTATTCAATAATAAAAGCAGAGTCAGAAAACCTGACTTCTGTTCTGAAAGCATATCCAATTTTTAACTTTCTAAAAGCTGAATCGCAAATCAAATCATGAAATAGGAAATAAATCTTACATGACGAGATTCATCATCTGGAAAGTTGTCATCACAAAGCCAAGCTCCCAAGTCAGTTCTCTGGAATTCTGCTGCTACCAGAGCATAGAACTCTAACGTGGGCCCCAAACCAGTTCCTTCTTCTCCTAAAAATTCAACCTAAACATGAACAAATAAATTATGAGGGAAAGTAAGCTTTAAAAAAAATCATTTCTGTAATGATCCCATTCTTGCCAAAACCCAGTCCTACTGTGATACATGTCTTTTTAAATAGCAGTGGTATAATATAAGCCACACAACAGTTTCCATTTTAGTTTTTCTAAAGAGAAACTTGATTTGTACACTATTCCATATTCAAACACTGTGGTTAGCACTGTTCATACATCAATTTACTTCTCACAACAAACCTACAAAATAAACTATCATCTCCTTTTCACATCAAAGCAAACCAAATTTTAGATAAAGAGGTTATATCGTTTGCTTGAGGAGATGATGGTATACAGATCTGTGTGTTTGTGTGTCTGTCTATGTGACACTAAAACCTAAACTCCTTCACTTATTTCAGACTTCTAGCAATCACTTTAAGGATTTTTATACATAGTCCATGTATTCTAGAAATCTGAGGCAGCTTATAAAAATATACAGTACATGGTAAAATAATAATAAAGAATTATCTACATTAGAGGAATATATGGGTAAAAGAACAGATCAAGGCACAGAAACTTCTTCTTTCTTCTTTTTGACTGATCCGCGTGGCGACTGAACCGGTGTGCCCTGCAATGGAAGTGTGGCACCCTAACCACTGGACTGCCAGGGGATTCCCAGGCACAGAAATTTTAAAGTGAAAGCCATAAGGCGTATTAATTTTCTAGAGATGTATCTCATTTACCACAGTCTGTGATCCAAAAAATCACACATCAGGGGGCTGACATCTGTGACAGGAGAGGTAATTCTTTGTCTCTCATATATAAGGAATATAATCAACAATGCCCACAATAACATCTCTTCAGTAAATATACTGAATTTCCTACTGCCAATTGCTATAAAATTTCTCAATACAGAAATAAAAACCCAGGATACAACACCAAGCACAATTTAAGTTAAACAATACTACAAAACACATGTGCTCCAAAGAAAACAGGTATCTTGTGGCACACCATTAATTAATATAAAGGTAAAATTTGGAGTATCAGAATCCTTTGTGGAATACAATTACTTGGTTCAGGCTTTGCTAAGAAATGAGTGGTGTCCTTCAAACGGACCAAGCACTCTCCCACTTCATGAGTGAAGATATTCTCTGCTGCTCATTACGCCATGAGATCCTGACCCTGAGGAGGTGAGCTAACATCCTCTCATGAAAGATGCCCTGCCAGAGGAGAAGGCCTTTGCCCAGAAGGCAGAGGAATCCCTCTACACTTGTATCTAATGCAGTTTTTTTTCCTTAATGTAGTTTTTATGCGGTGGAAGAAGAGAGATTGACTCTCTAGTTGTCATTCCTGCACACTAAAAGAAATTTATATAGCGGTACCTCAAGCACTGATTTCCGATCTGCGTGTATTTGCATGACATTCTCAGCCCACTCCATCAGTGATTCACCACGTGGAACTTTTACTCTTTCATGCTTGAGACGACCAACACGGAACTCTCCAGGATCATCTCGCCTCACACTACTTGTGGTCCTTGTTCTTTCCACAGTGGCCTCACGTCGGTTTTGTAGCCACACAATTGCTCTGAAATAGAAAAACATCTCTGTAGCTGTAGCCTACAGCAACAGTTGATTGTACTACTACACAAGCAACAAAATTCAAAAGATTTAAGAATGTTTTTAAAATAGTATTTTATCAGGTGATCAAATACACTAATCTTTTTTTAAATTTCCTTAAACAAACTGAGAAAATACTGAGTCTGTATTCTCCCTTTTTATTTTAGCAATTAGCAGATCAAAATAAAGGTCTGTGGTCCAATCCCACACAACACATAAAAATATTGACAAACTCATAATGCCTAATAACATAAACAAACATTTCCTAAATCAGAGAATATAAAAATGGTTAAGCTGTCTTTATTAAATAACTGAATCCACCACTGAAACAGTATTGTGAGTTTGAAACATTTCCTTTGTAACAATGCAGAGCTAACCCATCTAGGATGAAAGAAAGACTCCTGAACTAAGAAAAACAAGATGAAAGATCTACCATATGTGCTATAACTTTTTGGGTACCCTGAGACCAATCAGCTATATACTTTGAGAATCAATTGCCTCACTTATAAAAATCAGGGAGTTCCCTGGTGGTCTAATGGTTAGCATTCAGTGTTCTTTACTGCCTACAGTGTTATGTGCACAAATGCTTGGTAAAGAATATAAAATGCTACAACAAATGTAACTTATCAAGGCAACAGGCAGATCCATTAAAATTATAACTTTTTTACATCTACTTTGAAATTACTCTGGGTATTCAATCATTCAACAAATATTTATGCAGCAACTACAGTGAGAACAGTACAATATACATACATTACATACAGTACAACATACAAGACAATGAGAGCAGTGAACAAAACTGCCAGAAATTTCTGCCCTCATGAAATTTCATCTAATGAAGGAGACAGAAAAACAAAAAGTAAAATTTATAGTATGTTATCTGGTAGCAAGAGAAAAATAATGGCCAAAAGATATATTTTAATGTTATGTCAAAGCTATTTTCAAGCATTAAATTTTATATTCTTGGGAATTTCAGCAACAAAAAATTTATGTAAACCACTTAAATACTGTACAATAAATGCTAGCTTATGGAAAACACAGTACTTAAATCCACACTGTTCTAAGAGTGCTTAGGTACAATCAGAAACCAAAAAATGTTTAAATGTTGCCAACTCTTTTTTTTTTAACTTGGCCATGCCACACAGCTTGAAAGATCATAGTTCCCCCTACCAGGAACTGAACCTTCACCCTTGGCAGTGAAAGTGTGGAGTCCAAACCATTGGACCATCAAGGAATTCCCAAATACTGACAACTCTTTCCAAGAAACCAATATATTCTCTGCATCAGTCTTGATATAAAGTATAAGTACATTTTAAGTTTATATAATACATTAAAAAAGACATTTATTCCAAAAATATAAAAAGACACACTTCCTACCTTGATGCACCAAATGCTGTACATGTGAAATAAAGCTGTCTAGTTTCAAATGGTATTAGAAAAGGACACTTGCTGGTTAACTGTTCACACCAGTCTGGCAGAGCTCCACTTGCCAATGCCAACGGTTCCTGCAAATTAACAAATAACAAAGTCCTATTATTAACAAAGACAAAAGGGAGTCGATTCTTAACAGGAGAAATGGTGGAAGGAAGAAAAAGAAGGAGAGGTAATACTTTGAAAGTCCAACAGATTCAAGAGTTCAACTATCTGGTTTTATTACCTCAATTTGCTGCAAAATTTTTGTTGTGATTTTTTTGCTAGTGAATTCATCTGGTGGAAAAGTAAACTGAGGCTGCTCATCACCTTCTGTAAAAGTAATAGAATTAATAAAAATATAAACTGACTTGTTTGTTTAAATGCCACAGAAATGAAACAAGGATTCTTACAGACCTTCCTGGGATATTCTTGAGTAAGGGTCACTTGCAACTATATACAGAATACGCAGGAGCTGAAGGACGTCTTCCACACCACATGAATTCTGCCCATTGCCTGCTTTGGCCTGAGGTTGTTCTTTTGTCAAATTAAGAATATCACTACTTTGAAGAGTAGAAATGGCCCCCTGGTTTAACCCAGACTTTGTTCCATGCTCACAAAAATCCTATAGAAACAGGAAAACCAGCCATTAATCATTTTCAAGAAAAACAATATATCATCCTATTAGTATTAATGGGAAAAAGCTCGAATTCTTAAAAAAAAAAAAAACCTGCGTTCTTTTAAAATAAAAACAGTATCACCCAAGTCAAGGCTTAACGTATTCTAAACCAATAAAATTCTCAAAATATAACTGCTGAAAGCCACAGTTAAAACTATGTATTTAGATCCAATGCCACAAACCAAATTTGAAATTTTAGCATTGGCATATTAACAATGTTAATTCAACCTCATTTTTTAGTATGTCCCAACGAACTGCTCTTCTGTAAGAATACTTAAAAAGCTGCAAACAAAGCAAAGCCATTCCCAATCAAAACAGTGTCTTGATGCCAATATATACCTTATATGCAGCTATGAGCTGAGAACAATTTCTGTTTTTTCTAATACTTTTATTAGTGCCAGTTAATTTCCAGTGGCGCAGGAAAGCGGCGTCTGCATTCTTCTGCAGGTAGGTTATCAAGTCATTCTTTGGTAATTCATCAGTGCCAAGGTACTGTTCCACATGCTCTATAGACCAACAACCCTACAATAGGAAAAACCAAATGTTGGCCTTTCCTGATTATAAAGTCTATGCTATTTCACATGCATTTCATAAGGTGGCTTCAAGATCATGCATTTAAGCTAATCTGAAGAATCCCATGTAGCTGATTTCTCCCTCAACTGTTCAACTGAAACACAGTGTTAGTTTTTCTTTGCTTTGCTTTTTCTTTTACTAAGTAGCCAAGAATAAAGATTCATTTCCTAAAAATACTTACCATTTTTCCATTTTCCTTTTCTTTGTCAGAATCCTTCATTTCTCTGTACATAATTCTAAACATGAAGATATTATTCAAGTTAATTCATAAATCAAATGATCTGTGTTATTTCCAATAAGGTTTCAATTCTTTAAAAACATATGATGAGGTCACTATATGCTTAAACACTGAACTCGGAGAATTTATTAAGAAAAAGTATTAATCTGTTAAACTGGGCAAAGTAGCAGAAATCATATTCCTGAAAAAATTGTGGCTTATAAATTTAGCATTATTAAGAAGAAAACATATATCAAACCTGGAACTTTTAAAGAAATGAATATGCTACACCTTATATTATAGCTTTCGCATACTGTTATAAAAATGAGACGTGTTTGTATCTAGATGGATAAGGATAAGGACCAAGAGCCCTTATGTTCATGTAAGGCAGTTGAGATCAAATTGTCAGCTTTAATTATTCCAATTAAAACTGAAGGAAGAGTATGCCATGATGACCTTCTGTTGTCTCAAAAAGACCTAGATTACTTTATTAAACATTATATAAGATTATCAATGATGTTAACAGAACATCAGATATAGAAACTAAGAAAAATAAAGTCATGCAGGATGACTATAACAGTTATATTAAATTATATAAATTTATATTACTACATAATAAATCTTATGATAGGTAATACTTACTGAGCACCCTCTACATCCCAGATAGTATTGAATCCACTTTATATATATTAATTTACGGATTCCTCACAACTACTCTCACTTTACAGATTAGAAAACAAAGTACTAAAATGTTATATAAATTTTGCCCAAGGTCACTGACAATTATTTGTTGAACAGATAAATGAATGAACAAAGAGAGGTATGCTTAACTAAGAGACCCCAAACAAATATAGAAAATATTTACTATTTCATATACAATCCCAGTCAAAGAGTTCAACAATCATTACATGAGGAATTAGTCTAAAGCTCCTTCCAGTTGTAAGCTTTAACCTTTATATATCAGGAGTCAAAAATGTTCTTATCTATTCCTATAAACTGAGAGAAGTTAATCTTTTCTGTTCTTATAATACAAAAAATAGAAAATACAATACTTGGCTTGTATACTATGAAAATATCTACTTAAAATATTAAATTAAAACTTCTTACGTGTATGTTGGCTCCCAGATACGCCTAAGTTTATCTGATTTCACATTGCCATTACATGACAACTGAAGCAGTTTCTGTACATAGTAAAAGATGGTTGATCTGAAATTAGTGAGTGGTAATTCAACTTCACGAGTTGTTCCAAGACCTGTTACTTTTAAAGTGAGGGCTAATCGAGGTGATGGAGTACATTCAACTTCTTCCAAAAGCTCTGAATGAGGAGTTCCTAAAAATACAGAAGATGTGAAAAACATTAAAACAAGCAGTCCAGAAAGAGTACTGTGCCATCAGGAGACAGGTCACATGAAATCTAAGCTCTTCTGACATAAATAATTTAAAGAGATCAGTTACTTAAGATTCTCTTGGTGTCAATTTTTTTTTGTAAATAAGAGGAATATACCTATGTTACTTAAAGGGTACTAGAGTAGAATTTACGCATATGATATGAATCTCTTGTTTTTATTACGATATACATGACAACTATGAGTATTTCAGAAAATTTTTCTTTTTATAAATGAGACAACTCTAAAATTATTAATATCTTACATCCAGAGAAAATCACATACTCAGTTAAAGATCTGTCAACTTTTTATATATACTGAATGAGTGTGCTATGAAGTACATACACACAAAGACAATTAGGTTCATAAGTATTTAGTGATGTACTCTCTTTTTAAATCTCAGGAATCTTTTCCTCATAGCATGATACAGTGTTATAAGGTATTATTTTGTTCACCACGTGACATTCCATTGTACTTTAACTGAAACAATTCCATTCTCAAAACATAATGAAGGTCATTTCCAAGTTTTAAAAAATACTTCTGTAATCATCTGTGCATACAGGGAATACTTCTATGATAATAATTTGTAGCAGTAAAAATATGAAATACATTGCTAAAGAGCTCTGTCGAAAATCTGTACCTATTCATACTCCCTAGAATAGATTTTCCTATTTGAGACATCTTTATTCATATTCTTTCTCACCATTATACTACATCATATACCACATGTTATACTATAAAGTGTACTTTCACATTTAACTTAAGAATCTTTCTATCAAGTAAAAAGTACATTCCACACTAACATTTAAGTTTTCTGGAAGGATAATATATTGATTGCAATAGCTGACATTTATTGAGACACACATCAGGCACCATGCTAGGCATTTTCTATATTTTACCTCATTTAATCCTTTTAACTACATGGTCAAACAAGGACTACTATTTTCCCCATATAAGAGATGAGGAAAGTCAGGCTTGCACAGGGTAGGGATTTGCCCAGTTTATTAGTTTCCTATTGCTGCTGTAACAAATGACCACAAACTGAGTGGTTTAAAAGAACACAAATGTATTATCTTATAATTCTAGAGGTAAGAAATCTAAAATGGGCTGGCAAGACTTTGTTTCTTTTGGAGGCTCCAGGGAAGAATCCATTTCCTTGCTTTTTCTAGCATCCAGAAGCTTCCCATTTTCCTTGGCTCATGGCCCCTCAATAGTGTGATTGCAGCTTTCTGACTTTGACCCTCCTGTCGCTCTCTTATGAGGACACTTGTGATTACACTGGGCTCATCCGAAAATCAGGGTAATTTCCCCATCTCAAGATTCTTAATCACATCTCCAAAGTCTTTTCTCATGTTAAGGTGACATATTCATAGACTCTAGGGGTTAGGACCTACACAGCTTTCAGGGTGGAGGCGGGAGGGCAGTGGAGTGCATGGGGCCATTAGTGTGCCTACCACATCCAAACCAGAGTTGTAAGAGATGGGGCTACCACTCAGGCTGACTGACTCCAGAGGCCATAACTAAAACCACTATATAGCTTTCCAAAGAAAAGCTGAATGGGAGTAATGTTTAACAATTTAATCTAGTAGAAAAAAGAATACAAAGTATCTACCTTTAAATGAGGCCTTCTTTTAAAATTAATATGACTATAAAACAGTGTATTTTCAAAATACTCTAATTTAAAAGTCAAGACATGGAGGCAGCCTAAATGTCTAACAGATGAATGGATAAAGAAGAGGTGGTGTGTATACACACACACACAATGAACTAGACATACATAAAAATTATTAATCAACACTCATCAATTATTATTTATTAAATTATTTATAAAATACTTAATATTTTTATTTATTATCAAAAAGAAATAACACCATTTACAGCAACATGGATGAACCTAGATATGAACATACTAGTAAAGTAAAGCATGTTAGAGACAAATAAGTGAAATAAGTCAGAGAAAGACAAATACCATATGGTATCACTTAAATGTGTAACCTAAAATACGATACAAATGAACTTATTTATGAAACAAAAACTGATTCACAGATACAGAAAAACTTCTAGTTATCAAATGGGAAAGGCAGTGGGGGAGCGATAAATTAGGAGACTGGGATTAGCAGATATAAACTACTATATATAAGATAAACAAATGCCTACTGCATAGCACAGGGAACTATATTCAATATCCTGTAATTAGCCATAATGCAAAAAATATGAAAAAGAGTACATATATGTATAACTGAATCACTTTCCTATACAACAGAAAATAACACAACATTGTAAAGCAACTATACTTCAATAAAAAATAAAATATATTCAATGCTATGTGGTGCTCCAAATGGGAAGGAAATCCAAAAAAAGAGAGGATATATGTATGTGTGTAGCTGATTCACTTTGCTGTACAGCAGAAACTAACACAACACTGAAAAGCAATTATACTCCAATAAAAACTGAAAAAATAAAATACTGTATTTTGTTCACAAAAGATAAAAGATCTTATACCTGGGGGTGGAATTTCTAGATCAGTTGTCTGCTGGACATTAGTTCGACCAGGTCTAGGATCAAAAGCAGGAACCAAAGCTGAAAACTGCCTCTTGAGCACGTAATCATCGTCCCATGTTCTCCGGCGGCCCCCCTTAGTTTCGTACTCTTCCTCTTCCTATTGAGGTAAAATTCCATGTACAGATAAACATAAAACTCTTCATAATTGCAACAATGGTATGCTATCTATAAAATAAGGTATATGGTGAGTACTTCTCTCTATAGGTATTTTATATTCTTATTCAGCCATATTTCTTAAGCACAAAATGAGCCAACACAAACATGTATAGATATAGATATATACACATTTCTTAATGATTTATCAAAAGTAAGTAGGTTTTGGAGAAAATGTTTATAAACAGTGGTTTTATGAATTGTGTTTAACAGCTTCTTCTTTAAAGTTGTCAAAAATATTGGAAAAGACAAATGAAATTGTAAAAAGGCTTACGCTTTTGTAAATTAGACCTTTTAACACGTTTTTAAAGTACACATGAATATTTTCTTAAAAAACAAAAAAGCACCTTTACTGGTGGTTGCACAAATTTACATATGTGATAAAATGATAAAGAACCATACACACACACTAGGTCAACTTCCTGGTTCTGATACTGTAATTATGTAAGATGTAACCACTGGAAGAAACTGGACAAAAGGCACACAAGACTTTCAGTCTCTGCAACTCATTGTGAACATATAATTATTTTTAAATGCGCTTTTTAAAAAAGTGTAAACTGAATTACATACAAAACACATACAGTGCTTGAAGCTGATTTAAATTACTCTGGGGCAAATAGCTCAAACAAGTTCGACAAAGTGTTGATTTGTCAAATGATGACTTCTTGGAGATTCACTGCAATATTTCTTTCTACTTCTAGCATGTTTAAAAAATTCCATAATAAAAGGGTTTTTAAGGAACATTTTTCTCCTCTTCTTCGCTTTTATTAATTTTATCAACAAAACTTCAATGAATTATAAATATTATGAATGTCTAATGTAATAATTTTTAAACAATAATTATGTAAATACTTAAATGTACACATTTAGCCTCCTCATAACACTTAATTGAGATGAACCTTTACAGCAGATCAAACTGACATTTGATAGGTCTGAAACCAGTTTTATCTGGGATCTAAAACTTCTACATGTGATCTTTAGTAATCATTTCAT
Source organism: Capricornis sumatraensis (assembly GCF_032405125.1). Classification (NCBI taxonomy): domain Eukaryota; kingdom Metazoa; phylum Chordata; class Mammalia; order Artiodactyla; family Bovidae; genus Capricornis; species Capricornis sumatraensis. Next base: position 48,946,366 of record NC_091087.1, read on the forward strand.
CTGAAAACTGGGACTAATAATAACTTAAAAGGGTTGTTGAAAGCACTGAATTAGTTAATATACATAAGCAGTATCTAGCACATAATTAAAGATAAATAAATGTTAGCTATTAGGCTAATACTTCTATTACTCTATTGTGTAAACTACAAATCTTAGAAAATAGCTATTAACCATGCTGTAAAGAGGAATATTGCATAGGAACCTGGAATGTTAGGTTCATGAATCAAGGCAAATTGGAAGTGATCAAACAGGAGATGGCAAGAGTGAACGTCAACATCTTAGGAATCAGCGAATAAAAATGGACTGGAATGGGTGAATTTAACGCAGACGACCATTATATCTACTACTGTGGGCAAGAATCCCTTACAAGATATGGAATAGCTATCACAGTCAACAAAAGAGTCCAAAATGCAGCACTTGGATGCAGTCTCAAAAATGACAGAATGATCTTGGTTTGTTTCCAAGGCAAACCATCAATATCACAGTAATCCAAGTCTATGCCCCAACCAGTAATGCTGAAGAAGCTGAACAGTTCTATGAAGACCTACAAGACCTTCCAGAATTAACACCCCCAAAAGATGTCCTTTTCATTATAGGGGACTGGATTGCTAAAGTAGAAAGTCAAGAAACACCTGGAGCAACAGGCAAATTTGGCCTTGGAGTACAGAATGAAGCAGGGCAAAGGCTAAAAGAATGGGAAAGACAAGAGATCTCTTCAAGAAAATTAGAGATATCAGGGAACATTTCATGCAAAGATGGGCTCAATAAAGGACAGAAATGGTATGGACCTAACAGAAGCAGAAGATATTAAGAAGAGGGGGCAAGAATACACAGAAGAACTATACAAAAAAGATCTTCATGACTCAGATAATCAAGATGGTGCGATCACTCACCTAGAGCCAGACATCCTGGAATGTGAAGTCAAGTGGGCCTTAGGAGGAATCACTAAGAACAAAGCTAGTGGAGGTGATAGAATTCCAGTTGAGCTATTTCATCATCTTAAAAGATGATGCTGTGGAAGTGCTGCACTCAATATGCCAGCAAATTTGGAAAACTCAGCAGTGGCCACCGGACTGGAAAAGGTCAGTTTTCATTCTAATCCCAAAGAAAGGCAATGTGAAACAATGCTCAAACTACCACAAAGTTGCACTCATCTCACATGCTAGCAAAGTAATGCTCAAAATTCTCCAAGCCAGGTTTCAACGATACGTGAACTGTGAACTTCCAGATGTTCAAGCTGGTTTTAGAAAAGGCAGAGGAAGCAGAGATCAAATTGCCAACATCCGCTGGATCATTGAAAAAGCAGGAGAATTCCAGAAAAACATCTATTTCTGGTTTACTGACTATGCCAAAGCCTTGACTGTGTGGATCACAATAAACTGTGGGAAATTCTGAAAGAGATGGGAATACCAGACCACCTGACCTGCCTCTTGAGAAACCTATATGCAGGTCAGGAAGCAACAGTTAGAACTGGAGATGGAACAACAGACTGGTTCCAAATAGGAAAAGGAGTATGTCAAGGCTGTATATTTTCATCCTGCTTATTTAACTTATATGCAGAGTACATCATGAGAAACTCTGGGCTGGATGAACCACAGGCTGGAATCAAGATTGCTGGGAAAAATATCAGTAACCTCAGATATGCAGATGACCCCATCCTTACGGCAAAAAGTGAAGAACTGAAGAGCCTCTTGATGAACGTGAAAGAGGAGAGTGAAAAAACTGGCTTAAAGCCCAACATTCAGAAAACTAAGATTATGGCATCCGGTCCCATCACTTCATGGCAAAGAGATGAAGAAACAGTGGAAACAGTGTCAGACTTTATTTTTTTGGGCTCCAAAATCTCTGCAGATGGTGACTGCAGCCATGAAATTCAAAGACGCTTACTCCTTGGAAGGAAAGTTATGACCAACTAGACGGCATATTAAAAAGCAGAGACATTACTGCGCCAACAAAGGTCCATGTAGTCAAGGCTATGGTTTTTCCAGTAGTCAGGATGTGAGAGTTGGACTATAAAGAAAGCTGAGCGCCAAATAATTGATGGTTTTGAACTGCGGTGTTGGAGAAGACTCTTGAGAGTCCCTCGGACTGCAAGGAGATCCAACCAGTCCATCCTAAAGGAGATCAGTCCTGAATGTTCATTGGAAGGACTGATGCTGAAGCTGAAACTCCAATACGTTGGCCACCTGATACAAAGAGCTGACTCATCTGAAAAGACCCTGATGCTGGGAAAGACTGAAGGCAAGAGAAGAAGGGGACGACAGAGGATGAGATGGTTGGATGGCACCACCAAGTCAATGAGTTTGAGTAAACTCCAGGAGTTGTTGATGGACAGGGAGGCTTGGCGTGCTGCAGTCCACAAGGTTGCAAAGAGTCAGACACGACTGAGTGACTGAACTGAACTGAACTGATTTTAATATATGTTTACTACCAGAAAAAGGCCAAGGGGGGTGTTTCAAGTAAGAAAACCATGTCTGGATTATGGGAGAGCCATCATGGACTCTACCTGGTTTATGGAACCCACGTAGTTGGGCAAGGATCCTTCTGTTAACTCTGGTTGCTTCCTACCCTCATCCTGCCCCCTCTGTAGATTTTCCTAGACATTTCAGTCAGTGCTTTACTGTGGAAGGAAAAAACTCCACTGTAGGAAGGCAGACATGAAGATATTACCTGCTCCCCAATAGGTCGGCTCCCCGCTCCAGCTGGGACCTGTGGTAGCTGTGAGGTGACAGCATGGTGTGTTACATCAGAGCGGGAGCCAGCTCGGCGCTGTAGGGATGGACGTCTCAGAATCTGATACAGAAAATGGAAAGAGACATGTCTAATCACGTGACTCATATATATCCCTCTTCAGCCTTGACCCGAACTATTTATCCATGTTATCAAAACTGTCATTAGAAAACTTCACTAGCCATTTATAGAAAAGTTTTAAATTCGTCATACATCATATACTAACATTCAGAAGAAACGTGCCCATGCTCTATATATTTTCCAAGAAAGGTATATGAAAGCATTTCTTGGAAGTTCTCTACCCCACTAAAACCCAACTTAGGAAAAAATGCTTTAATCATCTAACACTTTATAAAAGGAAATTAAAATTATACATGAAGTTAAAAGGCATTTTCAAGCAGAAGTTCAATTTTAAGACAATCATAGTTAACAAACACTAGAGGTTCTGGATCATACTGCCTGAGCTTGGGTTCTACTTTCCTACTTAACTCTGATTAATTAGAGCAAACTATGTTTTCTATGTCTCTATCTCACAGGTCTGTGTAAAGACTCATGAGATAATATAGATATTGTCTGCAAAACAGTAGATAGCAGAAAATTCTAAGTATAGCTTTTTTTTTTTTTGTCTATGCCACATGGCATGTAGGATCTTAGTTCTCCAACCAGAGATCAAACCTGGGTCCCTTATCTTAACCGCTGAATTGCCAGAGGAAGTCCTGAAAATTGTATTATTTAGGATTACTGCAGTTCTTCACATTTTTAAACCTGTAAAAACATCAGCACAGCTTTCACACTGGCGCTCTATTTTCTTGCTTCAAAGTTTAACTAGAATGTTGCTTTTCTTTTCTTCATTTCAATTATCAACATCCTATCTTAGTTAAGAAAATGGGGGACTCTCTCTCTACCATAACCTCCTCGTATTCTTGGTCCTCCTGATTGTCATCTTCATTTTCATCATCTTCCTCGTCTGGCTCTGGCAAGTCCTCATCGTCATCTAGCTCAGCTAACAGAGTGCTGGCACGGCAGCTATCAAGGAAATCTAGAAAACAAAACCAACAATCTTCCTCTTAACACAAGTAACAAAGCATACCAGAGAACCTTTGTGAATCTGTTTTATAATACACAGGTAAAATTCAGAAGTTCAGGTATAAAGGCCGCATTTAGTGATGCCACTCTTCTACCACCACACACAAGGGTGAGTAACAGCAGTAAATAGTCCCAAGCATGGTAGACAGTGATGTGGTATAAAGGATGGTAATAAAGTAACTCTGTATTCACTAAATCATTTTTTAAAAAGGTCAACAATATGGGGTATTTTAAAAATATAAAAGCAGCCCTATCACATTCTCTGTATAAATCAGTGGAAATACAATGGTGGAAAGAGAACACTTTGGAATCATTAGCTGTCTCAACACACATCTGTTTGAGTGCCTACTATGTGCCAAAATTGCATTAGGCACTAGGTATAGACTGTGAAAAAAGCTGAGTGCCAAAGAATTGATGCTTTTGAACTGTAGTGTTGGAGAAGACTCTTGGGAGTCCCTTAGACTGCAAGGAGATCCAACCAGTCAATCCTAAAGGAGATCAGTCCTGGGTGTTCATTGGAGGGACTGATGCTGAAGCTGCAACTCCAGTATTTTGGCCACTTCATGGGAAGAGGTGACTCACTGGAAAAGACCCTGATGCTGGGAGGGATTGGGAGCAGGAGAAGGAGATGACAGAGGATGAGATGGCTGGATGGCATCACCGACTCGATGGACATGAGTCTGAACGAACTCCAGGAGTTGGTGATGGACAGGGAGGCCTGGCATGCTGTGATTCATGGGGTCACAAAGAGTGGGACACGACTGAGCGACTGAACTAAACTGAACTGATACATTGTTGTAAACAAGATAGACATGGTATGAGCCCCCATAGAGCTTACAGGGGAGACAGACATTTAAAAAGTAAACAAATGAATACATAAACTGTGAAAGGGAAAAGAACAGAATTTAAGTTGATCAGAGAGAACTGAATTTATCTATGTGACTGGAGAGACTGCTTAACAATAATGAGTACTTAAAGATAATGCCTATTTTATGGAATGATGTAGGTACAGCTTTATATATCATCCAAATTATCTAGCACATAAAAAATAAACTTTAATCCCTTTTGTCTCCCTCCTTGTTAGGCTCTCTCCCCTCCATCCTTCAGTGAAGATTAGGTCAAATTTACACTGCCCTACATAATGAACATGTTGAGAAGCTGTTCTCCATAGGAACAGAAAATAAAAAGGAATAATGGGACTAAAACAGGAGTTTTTTATTGGATCTGGAATTTTAAAAAAAAATTCTATGGATAAGAAGGCAGTATATACATTACAAAAGAATATCCAAAAAACAATTTATTATTATTTAGTAGGAACTTGCATTTACAGGTTTCTGAACCAAATACAATTTTTTATGTCTAATAATTATACAAGACTAAAAATTCAATGCCTTTTACTATGACTTGCCATTGCTTATAAGACACATACTGATTTCAGAATATTCACAGCTAAATTGGCAACATTTTTTCCTTAATGACATAAAATAATCTTATAATTTACAGCATCTTAAATTTGATGAAATATATTACCCCTAACCCTTTGGCTCAGCAGTAAAAGAACCCACCTGCAATGCAGGAGACACGGGTTCAACTCTTGGGTCAGAAAGATCCCTTGGGGAAGGAACTGGCAACCAACTCTAGTATTCTAGGCTAGGAGTTCCCATGAACAGAGGAGCTTGGCAGACTACGGTCCATGGAGGTGGAGAAAGAGTCAGACACAACTTAGTGACTAAACAACAAACATGTCAAGTGCCATCCTGCATTTTAGGTAATGGTCCTCATGAATATGATGTGGCAGGTACACAAAATAAATCCCACTTTTAGGTTTATTTCTTAAAGGAAAAAATATGTACGTATATAAATTCCATTTTTTATCTGTTACAATTCACTGAAGTCAGTGGTTTTACTCATCTTCCCTTTTTCATCTTAGTATATTATATAAGGCTTCCCTGGTGGCTCAGATGGTAAAGAATCTGCCTGCAGTGTAGGAGACATGAGTTTGATCCCTGGGTTGGGATGATCCCCTTAAGAAGGGAATGGCTACCGACTCCAGTATTCTTGTCTAGAGAATGTCATGGACAGAGGAGCCTGGCGGGCTACAGTCCATAGCGTTGCAAAGAGGTGAACACAACTAAGCGACTAACATTTTCACTTCACAAGGATAATATATATATTTTAAAAAGCTCCTTATTTCACACATTTGATTATATCACACAACCAAATCATGTCCCTCAAAACATAACACAGTGAACGTTTGCATATATAGAAATTATTTTATAATGCAGATGTTACTCTGATCCTTCATACAACAGCACTGTCGAAGAGTCCTCCAGTTTTAGAAATGCAGAAAAGGAGATTTTAATCGCCAAAGAATAATTTTTAAAAGGCAGTCAGTAGCCCTGACTCCTCAATATTCTTTCCCATTAATACACCTACAACTTTCTTAACCTTCACATGATTTATTAACAGAACTAAAGCTTAAAGTTAACATAGTAATAGGGAGAAGCAGAAGGCCTCCATGAGGAAAACCAAAGTAGAAATGCTTATTTGGTGAATTTACGATACTTTGGTGTAACTATCATCATCATTTTGCTACATACTTATTTAACATATAAAGTAGAAACAGAAACATAATGCTTTTCCTAAAATCATAGATCATCAGATCCAGTTGGTAGCTTGGAATACGAGAGACCACATTCTCAAAAAAATGTAAACATATTAAAATGATGCACACACAAGATAGTACTTAAAATATATCTTCATATAAACTTTTCATATTTGAAATTAACAAAAGTAATTTTGAAAAAAGAACAGGTGATCAAGGATTGTGATAAAGGGTATTCTGAAACAATAATGATTGGAGTACAACCTTTTTGGAAGGAAATTCAACAACTACTCCTTTAGGAATTTACCCTAAGAAAGATACACAAAAATATAAAGGTTGCTCACTCATAACAATGCTGACGGTAATGAAAAACTGTAACTTAAATATCCAATCAATATTAAATAATGATCATACAGTCAAACAGAGGAATATCTGGCAGCCACTCTATGTTATAGAAATTCACTGAATTATATTAAAACATTTTTACAGTGTACTCAGTGAAAAGAGCTGTCCAGAAAGGATAGACTGAATTCCTTTTTTCTTTAAGAACAGATACATCAAATGATATGTATCAAATGACAACAATGATAGGGACTAGATGATTTTTATTTGCTTCAATATTTCCCTTCTATAAAAATTTTTACTGTTCTAATATGATGATTAGAAACATTTTAATTTAATCACTGACTACATACCACAGTTACATTCAATAATGTAACTATAAAAACCTTCTAAGCAAGAACTAATTCATCTGAATATTTCAAATGTTACCTAAAAAAAGAATAATTTCCAGAAGACTTTTGATAACTGTTGTGATATGGTGGTTTATAATAAGGAAAATCTGGTCATCTCTGTTATATATACTGAGTTTTCTTAAACTCTTGATATTTCCTGAGATAAGAGCAATAGAGGTGTCGTTTGTTATTTATAACTGGAGTTGTTTTAATGAGGAGACTTTTAGAAAGCCCTTAGGTAATCTAAGGATGGGGCTGGTTGTTAGTGGAACCAACCACAATCAGAACTGGAACTTTCATCTCGCCCCTTAGACCTCTGGGGAGAGGAGCTGGAGACTGGTGGCCATACCACCAATGGCCAGTAATTTAATCATTGGTGCCTAAATCATGAAGTCTCCAAAAAATAAAAGCCCTGAAAGGTTGGGGGTTCAGAAAGCCTCCAGGTTGTACACATGAACAAAATGACAGGCCAGGATGGCTCCTACACTCCAAGGGGATGGAAGGTCCTGTGCTTGGGACCTCCCGGACTTTACCCTGTGCATCTCTTCCTTCTGCCTGTTCCTGAGTTATATATTCTTCTCCTCTTCTTTTTTTGGCCAGATCAAGCATCTTATGGGATCTTGTTCTCAATCAAGGGATCAAACCCTGGCCTCCTGGCAGTGGTAGCATAGAGTCCTAACCACTGGACTACCAGAGTATCCCCTATATATCCTTTTTATAAAAAATCAGTAACCCAGTACATAAATGTTTTTCTGAGCCCTGTGAGCCACTCCAGCAAATTAATCTAACCCAAAGAGGGGGTTGTGGAAACTTCCAGTTTATAGCCAGACAGTGACTAAAGGGGCAAAGGTGAGGGATGGGCAGTGTTGGAGGTCTGAGACTTTAACCTGTGGGATCTGATACTATCTCCAGGTAGGCAGGTAGTGTCAGAATTGTGGGAAAACTTTACACACACTTGGTGGTCAGAGGTGCAGAAGTGAAGTTGTCCATGAGCAGGGTACTGTAAGTAGACGAGACACACAGGAGTATTTTTCCTCTTATATTACAATGTACAAAGAATTATCAATTTACAAAGCTTATTAATCTATCACATTTCTTTTCTTATAAAGATGTCAAATTATTACGGTTCTTCTAATAAAACTTCACTAGGGACAAAAAGCCAAGAAAAGGATGACACATAGAAGTTCCTAGATGTCTATTTACAACCAGGTAACTTAACAGTTCTTCATATCACTTTGAGTTTTTTCATCACATATAAAGCTGCCATATTTATAAGAGAGAATAATCCTTTTCTAATCGAAAATTTAAAACACCCCAGGAGAAAAATGTGATAAAAACATCACCACATAAATACCTAACTATTTTATACTGTAACTTACCATATAAGGAATATTCTGCTTCCTGACCTGTGTCACTCTCACTGGAGGTTGATGTGAGGCTGGTGGTTAAAGTATTACTTAAAGACTGACCAACTGATAAAACTGTTGTTGCTGTAGCTACACTGCTGCTGCTAGTAACACTGGATGTTGACATAGTCACTGTCGATGTAGTACCAGGTGTGGTCAAATTAGGGAAACTCTGAGCACCCATAAGAGGAGAAGCTAAGGATAAAAATGAAGCAAATTAGTACAAAAAAGGGAGGATTGTGTAAACCTTAGAAAAACTACGTTGTATATTTAGAAAAAAGAATGCAGTCATGAAACACTGATTATTAAAAGGCTGAAAAGCAACAACTTTGGGAACCCAACAGAAATCCAACTAGAAATTCTTGTTTTTATAGTATTATTATTTTTTAGAATGTTAAGCCTAGCTTTTAAAATAAGTGAAACAGGCACTGAAATTACTCCCAATGGAATTTTCCAAGGGAATTAGTTTGACCCACTGGTAGCTTTAATTAGAATTAAAAACTTTCATAAGCTAGTATCAATTCAGGACCTAAGTAAAAGTTATGCCACTATTATGCTCTGATTTCGGCTGACTCTGATGATAGTTAATAGCCATCTATTTCCTCTTGTAATTAACAATCAGAGGAGTGAAAAACAGAAATTTTTATTTTATTCTTCAGAATTAGAATAAGAGGTTCTTTATCAGGTCCTGATCAGAATTCTTAAAATGTCACAATTCTACAGAACTTAACCTCATATTCCTGAAGGGCTAAACGTGACACAGTTGTATATAACAGGGTTTAATGATCTGGTAAAAGACTAGAGCCAGAATCCACTAAACAAATCCTACTTTGCATCCCTCAGAGTGGAAAAAGCATTGGGTTCTATAAGGAAAAGCTCACTTACTTGCTGTGCTCATCACATTCCTCCCCAAAGTATTAGTGTTGTTATCACTGCTGCTTCGGCTTAGATTCATGTTGTTGGTGGCATTAGTCCGTGCTATGTTTGCCACTCTCCTTACAAAACTCTCCAAGCTAGACGTTTCTCTTGAGGACAGGTTAGGTACGCTCGCACTAGAGCTCATAGGGGCCCCGGCAGCCAACAGAGAACTCACTGACAGTCTGTTACTTGCTGAAGAGCTAAGGGGCCGTTGCGAAGCTGCTTCTTTATTAGTTAACTCAGATACTGAACTAACATCAGGAGAACTAACACTAACAATTCCCATGGATATTGCACTAGACTCCCCAGGAGTACGAGCAGAACTATCAGGGCCTAGCTTTCTTTCAGCGTTTTCACTTCCCGTTTCCGCTGTTAAGGTGCTGGTACTTGCACTGGAAGATGACCCTACTTCTGTTTGAGGGACGTTTTCAGCAGATGAAAGAACAACAATTGGTTCATGGACATCAGCTCCTGAAACTATACTGTGTTCCATTACAATTTCTGATCTCCGTTCCGTTTTGGTCGAACCCAAGCTGATGTCGCTGCTACTGGCCACGCTACACACAGAACTGCTGCTTCCTTTTCTACTTGAGGAGCCTGCAGCAGCAGATGTCTTGTCTGGACAGTTGTTTTTCACCAAGCTGCTCCATGATTGCGTTGTGCCTGAAACAGTGGATGAAACAGGTTTGGGTGATGCCACTGTATCAGGGTCGTACCCTGGTGCAAGCTTGAGGTCAAATTTTCCTTCTGCGCCCATACGGTAAGAGTTTGAGCCACCAGCATCCCAGGTGACATCAATCCAGCCTGGAAAGGGACAGGAGTTTGTGAGACCCAGCAGAAAGCAGATAGGAGCGTGTCAGACAGTAGCTCCACAATATGGGATCAGCTTTTCATCAGCACTGTACTTCCCTGAATTTCTAGTCATCTAAGGTCTGCCAACTAAAACTGAATCCTTCTGTTTCTCTTATTTCTGAACTGTTTGTTAATATTTAAAAACAACATAAGGGTCACGTTTATAACTACTGGAGTATCTTTCAAGGGGAAGAACTGTTAAAAATTGTAAAAAAGACGGATAAAAATGGTAAACTATTGCAACTTCAGCAAGTATACATGAAATCTAAGTAAAAGCTTTTTTAGTTGCTAAATACGATCATGTGGTCAAATGTTTTTAGAAAAAGTGCTGGCTTAACCATTAATTTCTAAGTTTGGGCTAAATCCTATAATTGACGGACAAAATATTCATTTATCACTGTAGAAATTCTAGGCCACTAGCTCAAATAACACTAAGTTAGCATTTCGGTTGTGTTCTCAAAGTTCAGTGGTTACTTGGTTCTCTTATGATTAAAATTAATAAATATGAATAAGCACAAAATTCTAAAACCCAAATTTTAAAAGTATGCTAAGCTCTTTTATTAGATAGAACCTATATGATACAGCTAACAACATGAAAAGAACTAGTGAGCATAATATTAAATCTATATTTACTTATACTTGGAAAAAAATACTTCTTTTTTAAAAATGGTGATTAACTTCCAAAAACAAAATAAATTGCCTATTAGAAATAAAATTAGTATAAATTTTACAATCTCATTTTAGTGTTATAAGCTAACTACTTCAGGAAAAAAAAAGCACATAAAAATAGTCTTTAAAAACTTTAAAAGTACTTTACCCACACACACACACACACACACTCTCTCATGCATATATGCACACACACATGCCAAGTTCATACATGTTTACAATGAAACTCAGAGGGGTTTAAGTAATATTAAATTACCTGTGGGGATTATCTGCATACAAGTTGTTTGAGAGGAAACTGACTGCCCCAAATCTACATAATCTAGTTTAGATGAGATTTCAATTGCCTCAATTAATTCTGTATGCTGATTAACCTCTGAAGAATCAACTTTTAACTATCTCTTCTGCAACATGGAAAAGTGTGAGAAAAGAAAAAGTTCAAAAGCATACCCCAATCCCAAATAAAAATTACATTTGTATTGTATTAACTGGTCCCAAAATATACTGATGACTTATTTCATAGCACATGTCAAAATCTGTAACTATGTTTTATCTGTTTTACCAGAAAGCATGGGATTGTACTTTTTTGTTGACCACTGCATATCTGAAGTCTAATAGAGTACCTTTACATAATAGGCACTCATATTTGTGTGATAAATTAAAAAATGGATATTCCTACCAACACAAATGTTCCGTAGAAAGGGAAGAGATTTGACACAGCATAGAAAAATAACTAATAAATGTAAACCATTCAATTATGCTTCAGAAAATGTTTAAACTGATCACTGACAGGAACTCAGAAAGGGTACATATCCAAAAGTGGATATTTACAAAACTCTGAAGTCCTCTTTATATAAAAAGAGTCAGTAACAACTAGCCATTAATAAAAATGGTTAGCTTAAATTAAGTATTTGAAAGCTAAGAACTCTCTATGACGTAATGGTTTTAAGGTATGGCTTTTCTACATGTCAGATCAGCAAAAATAAGCCTTTCTTATATGCTAAATTCTGAAATTAAGATTCCAATTTTCCTATGCAGTTGCTTCACTTGACTCCAAACGAAGAAAAACAGTGCTTATATATCCCTAACTGGCTCACACATTTAAAAGTCAAACATTTTAGGGGAAATAGACTATTAACTAAGTATCATTAAGATGTGCAAAAACAACAACACTGGAAATTTCTGAATTGAACTATTATTATTCAAGTATTACTATTTTTTTATTAATTTTGGCAGCTACATACATGCTCATTCACTATAAACCTGCTATGATGATAATCTGAAATTAGGGTACAACTAAACAGAAATGCATTTCATAACATAATTTCAGGGACAGAATTTTAAACATAGTAAAAAGCAAAAAGAGTTTAAGTAAACAGATGCTTTTATCACATAGTTAAGATATCAAATGTTAGTCATTCTCTTAAGCATCGTCACTTTTATTATCTCTTTCAATATTTGGTGTATGAACACTTTACTTTTTTAAATGGTAGGCAAAATTCATAAGAACCACTACTGGTTAGGCAAATTATCCACTAATAAATGAGCCTTTTAGGTTATAAGTAAAAAATCTAGCCACTATAGTTGCTTCTGGGAGTTAATAGCATAAAGTGGGTATGAACTTCCTTAAAATCTACAGAATCAAAAGTTAAAATGAACTGGATTTTAAAAAATATTGCTTATGGAACAGAAAAACTGGTAGACTGAGAAACATTTTCAAATATAATTACTAATAAATGAAAATGCTACAGTTTTTGTTCTGTCCTTTACTGAAAAATGTTTAACTTAAAAACACTAATGCTTTTTCTTCTATATGACTTACAATTGAACAAAAATTCTCTGCCTGATTCTTGTGAGGCTAACAAGATAAAAGCATAAGAAATTAAGATCAGTGGAAACTTATGAATAATAAACTAAAAAAAGAAACAAAAGGAACAGAGAAATATGTCTTTTAGGGTGTACACCTTATACTAATTTATTCATAAAAATTACTCCAAATTATTAGCAGTAAGTTTTGAGTCAAAACCTAAGAATTAAAAACTTTTCCAGTATCTAAGTAAATGATTTTTCCATTTTAACATAAAACCAATAGATGGGTTCTTTTTATTATTCCTGGAACATTTATTCAATTTATAAACTACCTCAAAATAACAAAAGAAAAATACTTTGTGATGTAAATACTCATTTCCGCACTACAGACGCTGAGCACCTGCTCACCGTTATGCAGCTCTCCTGTGACCGTGCCTTCTCCCTGTGGGCTGCCATCCTGATCACGCCATTTCCAATCAAGGCCTCTGATCACACGAGCCCCAGGAACCATGTACTTCAGTACCTGGGAGCGAACTAGACGTCGCTGTCGTCTAAGATTAGCTTCTGCTTCCTTAGCTGCTTTTCCTATAACGTAGAAATTAGAGAAATACAGTCAAAGACACCTTCTATAATTGTTTTAGTAAGTTAGAAAAACCTACTGTTCTCTCTTTACCTAGCTGATCTTCACATACTCCATTTACAGTTCCATAAAGTTCAAATCCAGACAGTGAGAGATAGTGGGTCTGTCCACTCGCATTCTTTCCCATCTGTTTAATTCTCACATGTCGCCACCCTTGTTTCTCATCCTTTGGTGGATCAAGAGGCCAGGTGGCTGTTGACCTGTGAATGTTAGGGAAGATATTTTAAATATATGAAAAAGATGCTTAAGGTAGCAAAGATCTTTTTTACATAATAGAAAATTATGTGAAAAATAAAGCAACGTTCATGTTCAGTCAACAGTTTGTACACAAAATTCAAGAAATCAAAGAAAAATAGCAGTTAAGAAAATGAAAAATGAAATGTTAAATGTATATGATTAATTTGATTCATGACGCTAAAAGATTTATAATAAAATCCAAAGAAATAAGAAATTTTATGAGTAACAAATGTCTTTACGATAAAAAAGATTTAATTATTTGCAAAATTTTAAATGAGATATTAAAACAGCAACTTTAAAGCTTGAAAATATTACCTATTAATCATGTTAAGAAGCTCCCTCCATACATCAAATACAAAAAATAATTTAATCTACACTCTATCTACTCCTCAAAATGTGCCAAAATATAAAGTTAAAAAATATTAGACTAAATTTTTTAGAAACATAATGCTGACTTTCTGCCTGTAAAAAAAATACATATGATCAATATATAAAATTTAGGAAAACAGATACATAAAATAAGAAAAATCAATAGTCACTGTTAATTTCTCAAACATTCACATACACTGTGTGAATAAATGGATAATTTAGTTAAAAAGTTCATTCTTTTTTTTTTTTCTGCTTTAATCAGTGTGCTATATACACATATATATAACTATGTATCAACTTCTTTTTAAATAAGTTCAGCTTTTACTAAAGTTTAAAGAATTTGATGGCTTTCATAAAGTCACTTTTCAAAGTTTTAACACCTAAATTATAGTACCAAGTGGTATTTTTAGCAAGAAAAACTTGTTTCAGTATCTCATAAAATAGAGAGCTCTAAACGGATACAGTTATAAAAATAAACAAAGCTCTTTACTGAGTTTTCCAATTTACAAAGACTCCTCAACTAACCCTGGTTCATTGAGACTGCAGTCATCAACATGGGTATACAAAGAAGTCCAGTTCTGTCCATCTTTGGATACCTGGAAAACCCAATTTCTCAGTGCAGACCTTCCATAACCACGAGCATGACGAAGTGTATATGCTGATGGTATCACCCAGAGACCCAAATCTATGGCAAACCAGGCATTCTTATCATCATTGCTATGACAATTTAAAGCTGAATTGTCACGACTCAATATGTCTTCTAAGCGGCCATAAGGTAGATTTCGTCCTTCTGATGATGTTACTACTACAAGTCCATAAGCAGCTGGATTAACCCATTCATATGCAGTTCTACATAAAAACAAAGAAAATACTCTTAAACAGTGTTAACAGTTAACACTTTTAAAATAACTGCATTTGTTCAGACTACCTTTTTTCCACATAAAATTATATTAAGAAAAATTCTATATTTAATAATTTAAGCAACTTTTCTTCATAAAAAGAAAAATTTGGATGGTCTTAAATTTAACCTAAAAGATGAAATTCCTAGAGTGACAGAATATTCAGAATGGTTTCTATTACCTAGATTTCTTTTCCAGGTGAATTATTTTCAATCTACATTAAATAGAGTGACTTACTTGGCATTTGTTCCAATCCAGTAAATGATTCCATTTTCATCAAAATCATGCTGGTGCCGAAATATAAAATTTTGGCCTTCTCTTAATTTTCGAACAAAAACAAATGAAGATCGGTCAAAATCGTACCACTGCTTTGCTACCTAACCAAAGAAAATATGGAAGACACCTTAATGATGATATTTTGAAGTTCACTGCCCACTTTGTTCCTAACCCTTTAATGTGGTTTTTTAAAAAAATCAATATTCATTAAAAAATATTTTAAAAAGAAAAATAACTAGAAAATTCCCTAACCGTAGCACCCCACTATTAATATCAGAGTATTTCTTTAGTCTATTATTTCAACAGAAAGAGTAAAAGAAAGTCTCAATCATACTGTACAAAAACATTTTTCTCTTATCAGTCTGTATATTATGATAGCCAAATAATAGTCAAACTAATTGAAATAATTACCAAATTGATATTCCTTTACTTATTAGCATTATTTGCTCATTGTTTTAGTAGTACAAATAACTATAATAGACATCTTTATGAAGAAACCATTCATAGTCTAAACATTATTTTCTAAAATGGAATTCCCAAACCACTTTTCTAAAGGGCTAAACCACAGCAAAAAAAGCTTATTTCACACCATGTCCTTGCTAGAAACTCACCATTTTTAAGAGATACTGTTCCAGAGATTCAACTGTGGCTAAGGGTTCCATCTTCAACATTCTGCCAGTCCTGTCTATTAATGCAGTTTCACCAGGTGCACGTTCCAACCGAAATCTTAATCTTCTTGTAAGTATCTACACAGAAATGATTAAAATGCTTCAGGGAACACTGTGCTTTTATCTTAACATTTTGAAAATGAGAAATATTAGATAACACAGCAATTGAGATTAATAAAGTATAACCATAAAGGAAGTATCAGTATCTGTTTCCTACAAAATATTTTAAAGAAGTTCACTGAATAAGTTAATATTTTCAAGAAACAAACTACTGATCTCTGAACAACTTCAAACATACATGGTTTAAATAAAATTATTATAAATCACTTAACAGATTAACAGAAATATTACAGCCTTAACTGATAACCTGCAATTTTCCAAGTAAGTTATAAAAAACAGCTAATTAACTTATGCTATTAAAGTGAGAATATATTAAATAATCTATGGCTAATAAACTAAAAGAATACAAGACATTTTAATAGCTTCCAATCCAATGTTTCAGTAAATAAAACAAGTATGTGCTTCATTTCTGTATAAATTTTAACTAATTTCTATAGCCACAGAATTAAACATTTATATGTACATTTGGGGAGTATTTTAGACTACAAAATTAACAGAGGGCACATCCCTAGCTTTCCTGTCTTCGTATCGTGCACAGTCTCCTGAAATGATATACATACAATAAAACATGTTGGTGCTCCTATGACTGTATAAGCTGGGAAATCTCCAGTCTTTGAGACTATTTCTATCTCATTCACCTATCAAAGATAAAACCTTTAAAATAATAGACAAAAATCCCCTTGTTCCTCTATAATGTTCTGTTTGAAGTAAAGCAAAAAGTAGACCTCTACAACTTATTTAATATATGCACCATGTCAGATATAGTAACAATACTGTAACTCTCTGAACAAGCTTTCTAGTCTGGAAATCTAGTGCCTTTGGGAACACTAATGGGTTCTTGAGGGAATGCTAAGTTTTTGTATTGAGTAGGCATTGTTAGTGCAAATACAGTTTTTTAGTCACTTATTAAAGGCTGTATTTAAAAGAAACTATTTGATGCAGAGAAATGCAGAAAAGGTCAAACAAAAGCAAGACTCAAGCCCAAATAATCTGTAAGTAAATACTAAAGTAACCTACAGAAAAGGTAAAGATCTGTTTTGGGATATTAGCAGTAAGAATATTTGTTTTATTTGTTCATATTGGGACACTAGATGCTAACATAAGGATAATTTAATGAATTAGTAAGAAAGACAACCAAATAATATTTAGGAAGAAAATAGGCTTTTTATGAAACCATGTGATAATGGCAGATTTCCAAAAGAATCAATAGAAACAGCTAAGGAAGGACATCTCTACTTAATGACATACAGAAAACAAGAAAAAAAAATCGTGCCAGAAACATTTTCACAGTTTCTTACACACTGAGTTCCACACAGAGATGAAGGGACTTAATTCATAAACAGATGGGACTTAACTCTAAAACAAAAGGATTTTCTGTTTTGTTTTCCAAATGAGAGCGTCATTTTCCGCTTATGATCTATTAAATATGATTTACTACTAAAAATAAACTTTGAAACACTAATACATTCAAGAGTCATTAAAAAGAACAATCAAAAGGCACTGAGCGTTGAAGAATTTAACTATTAAGCAATCATTAAACAATGCTTTTGTCACAATGTTTAAACAATCACAATCTTTTTTAATAAAATAAAACATACATATATATATATATTTTTTTAAGAAAAGTAAGACTGGTTCTAAATGTATTTAGCAATAAAAGCAATTGCATTTTCATGGTTACCTGGAGGTTGTAAGTGGATCCTGGTGTATCATACAAATGGAGAGGTAGACGTTCAATAGACTCTAGCACAGCTATTAACTTTCGGATTAATGCAACAGCTGGTCGGCTAGGAAAACAAGTAATTGTTAAGAACTTCCACATAAGTTCAAACTAAACTTCATACAGGATCTGCAATAGCCAACCTCATACAGACTCCTACTTTCTGTATTAATGCACAGTGAAGTCTAGTTTTGCATTAGACTATAACTGAGTAAGCAAAGATAATCTCATAACTCAATTTCTTTACTTACTAAAATATTTCACTTTTCATATGAAACTTTCACAACTGCTTTCAAAGTAATGCATAATTTAACGTGTATTTTATTTTTTAAAGTTTAAACAATTTCATTATATAATATTTGATACATATAACAGAATATATAAAGCAGTGAAGTTTAGAAAATGATGGTATTGTTAGCAAGGCAACACTGGTAAAATATTTCTGGCAAATAACATGACAAGTTATATCAAGAAGTTTTAAAAATCATCAACTCACTAAAACTATTTAAAGCAATTTATATAAAAAAACATTTCCACCAAGACAAGTATATTTCAGTATTAGCAATAATTTGCAAAGAGTTAATATGTTTAATAGACTAATGTTTCAATAAATGATTATATATTCATATAATACACACTCATTTAAAATGGTTTTTAAAATTAATGGAATTGAATTTCATTCATTACTTTAAAAATTCAATCACATTCAAAAGTAAATTAAATCATAAAATGAACCTCTATCAACTCACAACCCAGCTCAAGTTACCTATTAATGGCCAATTGATTTCTAGCTATATCCCCAATCATTTCGCCCCTTTCCATGTATTTTGAAGAAAATGTCAAAGCATTTCACAGAGAAATACTCTTGAGTATGTACCTCTACAGAAGTTTTAAACAATAAAATCATATCATCACCACACCTAAAAGGAATGAGTACTTACTACTTAATATCATCAAATATGTAATCAGTGTTTAGATGTCTGGTTGTATCTTAAAGATTATCTAATTTAAATAAGTGGTCAGCTGCATTCACAGCAGATATGGATTTTTTTCTTTTATTCCATGAAATTAAAAAATACTTTTTAAAAATCTTTCTTTTTATATATTTATAAGCTACTCTTGTACTGAATAAAAAAGTACCTACTTTGTATATGAACACTATAATAGACTATTTCAAAGGAAACCTATCAATTTACAAACACTTTAAACATGAAATTAGAAGAAATTTGGGGACTTACCTTTCGTCATCTTCATTTTCACTAAAGGCTGTTTTAAAAACATTTATTCTTTCTACCAGTTGACTACAATCTTGTTTCATATCTAAATCCATGCTCTTAAAAAAAAAAAAAAGTTTTATGGCTGATATTGAAATTAATAAAAAAATACCAAAGATGAATATTAATATACATTACAAAATTATCAATACAATCTAAGGGAAATCATTATTTTCTTTCAATTAAAATTTTTTACTATATGACCAGTTGCTGCTGCTGCTAAGTCACTTCAGTCATGTCCAGCTCTGTGCGACCCCATAGACAGCAGCCCACCAGGCTCCCCCATCCCTGGGATTCTCTAGGCAAGAACCCTGGAGTGGGTTGCCATTTCCTTCTCCAATATCTTCAATGTTATAATGGACAGCAATTACATTCCTTTCCTCAAAGTGTATACAAGCTACTTTCAGATTATTTATGAACATTTTAATTGTACTATTTACATTAATTAGTATTAGAAAAAATATGACTGGTATATAAAAAAATGATTTCATAGACATTATTAAATCATATAAAGTGATGATACATCAAGATAATTTTAATAAAGGAAAAAAATTAATCACAATAAAGAGATTAACACAGACTAAACTGAAGGGAAATATAAGGCTACTGATAAATATTGATACCTGTCAAATATTCACATGAACTTCCTAAATTGTCATTGCTCATAACTTAATCTTATCCAAATATTTTAGGTATTTAAAAAGGCCTACAGACTAACTCTGTTTTACAAAAGTTATGAGGAAATCAGAGCAGTGAATAATGTTAAAGCGTTTTTTACAAACAAATCTTGAATAAATTATAATCAGGTAACTGAAAAAAATCTAAACTCAATTGTTTAATTCAACTGGCTCAAACTACTGATAAAACTTAATGGCTGGAGAAATTATAGATGTTAACGTTTACTACAGTTTTTAATACTCCTTGACAAAATAAAGCAAACCTTGCTCTGTCAAAAGTGTAGCTACAAATAATTTTCTAATTATACACTTGATTCTGTACTACTTACATTGTTTAAAACAGTAAGAAGCGCTTGCACCAAGCCACTACTGCACATCTCATATGGCGAAATTGTGTTTTCATCCTTCAAAAGTACAATCAGATTTTCTAAAGCTGTCTTCATTAAATCTCTCCAAGTGTTCTCACTCTCAATACACTGAAAAAAAAAGGAAATTTTAAATAAGGATGATGATAAAAACCAACAGGTCTTAATATACTTAATTTATCAGAACATCAATTACCATGAAATTAGACATTAAACAAGATTAAGAAATTCAAATTATTAATGCAAATTTTCTCTACCACACTTGGCAACCTTGTTTGTAAAGGGCTGATTATAAATATCTCAGGCTTCACAGGCCACGTATTTTGGTCACACCTGTTTAACTCTGTCATTGTAGCCACTATAGCAGTTACAGACAACGGGAAATAAATGAATGTGGCTGTGTGCAATAAAACTACTACAGAACAACAATTTTACATATTCATATAATTTTCAGAAATCATGAAATATTGTTCTTATTTTTAGTATGTGTTCAACCATTTAGAAACAAAACCATACAAAATTTAACCCATGGGTGATAATTTGCTGACTCCCTAATTAATATCTGGAATAGTAAGGATAAAGAAGAAAAATTAAGATCACTACCTGTCATAAAATCTACAGGCTAACATACCTGTCTATTTGTATGAAGTTCCCAAGATGACTCTAACTGAGTTGCTATGTTTCTGAGTGTTACCACTACTCCACGAGGCATGCTTTCAACAGCTTTAAAGTGGTCGTCATATAAATCTCGAGCCATAGTTCGTACCTACCAAAATAAAAATAGTAAATGTGAACTTTTACTACAATTAATAATTTTACCAAATCTTCCTTTTAAATATATAACCTTTAAAGTTAAGATGTTTGGCCAGTTTCAAGATGCAAAAATGTTACTACTTCTATGCATGTACATCAAAAAGATTTAACGGTTAAAAAACCACTCTAGCAGATTTTAGACAACTCAAAGAACATATAGTTTTAATTTTTGGTTATTCAAACTTTATGTTCATATACTAAATACACGCTTATTTCATTTAAATAAAATTAAAGCTATAAAAGGTAACTCTGCTCTTTTTTAACAATCTGTTTGATAGTCAACCAATAAGAAAATACAAATAAGCAAAAATAAAGGCAAGAAAAAAGAAAAGAAAATTAAGCCATCTATAATTCCATCAACTGAAGTTGAACCTTTTAACATTCCAGGGTATATTTTAACTTGATATGTCTTTCTTCTATTTACATTATATTATTCACACAAAATATGATGCTCATGTATTTATATATTACATCAAGAGCAAGAATGACTATTGTCATTTTGGGCACTAATTAGCTCTCGTTTAAATTAAAGTAATATTATTTAAGAGAGAAACCCACACATGTCCAAGGCTTCGGTCTGATGAAATTTTGTACATAACACTGTTTTTATGATTTATTACAATTTCATTTATATCACAAACTAACCTAGCATAGCTGTAATGTTAATAAAAAAATTTTGCTCTCTACATGAAATAATAATATGTTACTATTCTATTTTAGTATGCCTCTCAGAATTAAAAGGTAAGTAAGTTCTGAATATCGGGCAACAGTGAAGAAACTATTCCTTTATAAATAGTATTAAGAAATAAAAACAGGTTAAAACTGTGTGTATACAAAATTATTTTTTATATTTTATCTATTACTTTATAATAAAAATATTTTTACCTAAAGTTAGTATATTTTGACACATACAGCTTTCACGCACACAAGAATAACCACATGATCACTGAGTTACTACTGATTTCAAGAAACTGAATGAATAATTGTATTTTTTTTAAGAAAATTAAATTAGAGGACTGAGACTATGCTCTCTTTGATTTACTTTTCTTTTGTATTATAAAGCTCATTTCCCTGTGAGTTAATCTAGATTTGGGTGGTTATTATAATTTCCTGGTGGCTCAGACGGTAAAGAATCTGCCTGCAATGCAGGAAACCCAGGTTCAATCCCTGGGTTGAGAAGATCCCATGGAGACGGGAATGGCAACACACTCCAATATTCTCACTTGGAAAATTCCATGGACAGAGGAGCCTGGCAGGCTACAGTCTGTAAGTCGCAAAGAGTCAGACACAACTGAGCAACTAACACTTTCATATTTTATTCCAAAAAGCTCCTGAGATAGCTGAGTGGTAGTTTATAAAGAATTTAAGAGTTGAGCTTCATCATTTGAGAATTTCATACCTGTGAAATCAACTAGTCACTCAAATTTATTTGTAATCCACAAATCAATACTTGTAGCACTTTTCACAGTTATTTGTGGGCATGTGTATACAGTGCAGCAAAAACTTAAAAAGTGTGACCACAGCCTCACAGGAACCTACACCTGTTATTTCTCCAAGAAGCAATTCACAGAAACTTTACAGAACATAACTACCATGAAAAAAGTAAATTGTATTTAGTCCAAATTCCTTTTACCATATAATGGCTACCTTCAATTGAGATATTTTTTCCTCAAATGCCCTTAAGATATCCTGAATTAGAAGGAATCTGTAGCTTCAGAGTCTACATTTACAACTGGAAATTATTATATGTAATAAGTAATGCCTTCATAAATCATATATAGTGCTTCTAGTAAAATCCCTTACTACTATTTCTATGGCCAAAGCCATGCAAACACAAGTACCCTCCCATCTCAATCACTCAAAGGCATTCTTTACATACTGTATGAAAAAACTGTATCATTATTATATGTAAAATAAAAATGTTTCATCAGAAGATAATGAATCTAACTATGAAATTTTACTTTCTTTTTTTAAAATAAAAAAACTCAGCAATTAATATGACAGATGGAAACATAATGGATTTATTTAAAAATGTATACTAAATGGACAGAATTTAAAAATTAGTAATATGAGTCAATAACATTTCCTTCTGTATCTTTTTGAGAGGTGACTTCATCTAAGATGGCCATTAAACTAAGTATCAAACTATCTGGGTCTAGATCCAGGAATTCAAACTGCTTTATCACAAAGTATTTAATCAGGATTAGGAAATATAATAATGCATATTCAATCTCCCTGTATCACTAAAAATACCACTATCATTAATTAAAGCATAAGTTTAAAGCTTTGGTGACATTAAAAACTCAAGATGATTTTAAAATAATTTAGATTTTATTCTTTATCTCATCAATTTTATTTCTTTTAATATTGATGTTTAGTGTATAGACAAAATAACTAAATGTATACATATTATGAAAAGTGAGATAATGAGCACTGAAAAAGGAAAACTAAAAATACATTAGACTAGGGTAGCCTATGTTATATGCCTCAGTATCTGAACTGCCAATAATCTACCTCTAAAACCCTATGTCCGTGTAAAAGACAAAACAAATCAAATTCCACAAATTTACCTTTTGCTTAGTTTTTTCTAATTTAGATTTTAGTTTTCTTCCTCTTTTGCCAGTCCAGCCAGTCACAAATTCTGAACCTTAAAAAGAAAAAGACATTTTACAGAATGTATTTTGTGAAATTTAACAATTTATGTGCAATTTAACATATTCATTCATTCTTATTCTGCTAAACTGACATACCTACATACTTACCCAAAGAAGTTTCTGCAGTAAATGAATGCCTGGTTCCTCTATTAGATTCAAACACAAATCCAGGTAAATCTTCTTTCAGTACTGTTGCCTGCTGGCCATCTGAGTTATGAATAGCAATTTCTCCTTCTTTCAAACATGTTAGTGACCAATTCCCTACAGTGAGTTTAGTGGGTCCTGGTGCTGAGAGTATAGGTTGACTTGAAGTAGATGGCTTTACTTGGCCTCGTGCTCTTTGTAACTTCTCTAAGAATTCACTTCTACTTTCTATAAAGACAAAATGTTTGTTTTAAAACTTCATTCCTTTCAAATATACCATTAAAAAAATGAAACTACCTACTGGAATATCAGTTTTATTAAAAAAAAATTCACTCAAGTTTTGTTCTTTGATATACTCTCACTGATTTGCTATTATTTAGGTTCAGGCATAAAAACAATCCTCTGGCTTTTGGGATAATATACAATTTGAGACAGCATCAAACATGTGCAATTCATTATTGCATGATAAGAGGCACCTTTACAGAAAAGCATGGTGAGAGTAATCCTTGTCTCATACAACAGAAAGACATGAAATGCTTTCATGGTACAATCACTTTCTATGGTGATATTAAAGAAAGGGCCATATGATCATCAAGGATATGCTACTGCTTTGACAATGGTGGCAGAAATGAGCAGAAAAACTAATTATCAAAATTACAGAAACTAGTAAAGGGATTTTGTAGAAACAAAATCTTACCTGAACTATCCGATCCACCTTCGGGACTACCACTTGAATACATGGTGGCTAGCTTTCCATCCAAGATGAATCTAAACCATCCATTACTGCCATTAGACAACTCCAAGGCTGCTGCATCGCTCCATATATACAAGCAGTCCCTTCCCCTGATGATGGACCAATCTCTCCAATGATATGGTTTACCTTGCTGCAACTCTTTAGCATCTTCCTGTGGTTCATCTTCCTGAATGTGTAAAATTATTCAATGAAATGTGGAAAATAATTTATATTTCAAATATTTGTAAGTATTTATAAAAACATGACCATGAATCAAATTTAGAATTAAAACATCCTAAATATAATATTCATCTGCCTATAGTTTAATGTGTATTATGATTCAACTAATTATCATCTTACAAGTCTGTCTTAAAAATGGTTAAGAAATTCACATGACCTAAGTTATGACATTTCCAGGTATATAGGTAAAGAAAACAAATGGATTAACTCTAAACACAATTACCTAACTAACTATGACTTGATAAACTCATCGTATCCCTGGGCCTAAGAGATTATTTGTAAAAACATGGATATTTACACTAAATCAATGGTATCCAAACCTAGCAGTGTAAAAGAACCATCAGAGATGTGTTTTATCAGTAAACTGTAAGGCCCCACCCTTAGCCAAGTGAATCAAATGTACTGGATCATTCCTATAATGATAAAAATGTTAGTTATAACACGTTTAAAAAAAAATAATTTGTAAACATTGTTTGACTAGCCTGGCATCCTAAAAGTTTTGATTTTGTTGATAACAATTAAATATTAAGAATATTCATCATCAACATATGATCTTGGCAAGTGTGTACATGTATGCATGTATAGGTAAAGTATTTTTAAACTTTTATAGACTTATTATACTTTAAAAAACTTGAAGGGACTTCCCTGATGGTCCAGTGGTTAAGAATCTGCCTTCCAATGCAGGGAATTTGGTTCCATCCCTGACTGGGGAACTAGGATCCCCCATGGCATGGAGCAACTAAGCCCATGCCACAGCTACTGAGCCTCCATGCTACAGAGTGTGAGCACCTCAACTAAAGTACATGCACCTCAATGAAAGATCCTGCATGATGCAACGAAGAGCCAGTGTGCCATAATGAAGACCTGACACAGCCAAATAAATAAATATTTTTTAAAAATTTAATGCATCTTTCACATGTTTCTTCCCTGAAGTAGTAGTAGTTTATAACACTAAAATAAGATTGCAAAATATGGATTATAAATTTCTCTAATGTAAGTACTTGTGCTCCAGACCATGAGAGATTAATAAAGATTAAGGCTTGACTATCCATTGTAAACAAATTAAAAACCAGAGAAAATATATGAAAAAGTGTTTTCAGATACCGGACAACAAGCAACACAGGACTGCGTGATCTCTAGAAAACAGAAACAATTAAGCCTAAGGTAAGCCTCTTAGGCTCAGACAGTTTTTCTGGTTAAAGTCTTAAGAAAAGGGAACACAAAAGTAAAGCAGTGTAAGGAAATCTGTCTTTGAAGAGATTAAGGCAAATGGAATACGCATGGTAGATGAGTTCAGGATCAGGGAGTCAAGCAAAAAAGACCTCTAGAAATGTGCAAAGTGGTCTCCAGGACATCTCTACTGAGTATCAGACCACCTGTGTATAGGTGATGTTACACATAAGACTGGGCAAAGAATGATTTGAAAACGATAAGCTGGAAAATTCAGAAGTCACACATGATGATCATACATTTGCATTCCAAACAGCCAAAATGGAAAATCTTCATACCAATAGTTGAGACTTTTTCCAAATCTGATGATAACTGTAAGCCCACAGAGCAGAGAAAATTAAATAATCCTGAGCCGGGGCAGACCCCCACATGTGCATGCACACATACAAGCTAAACATAGCTGCTGCCGCTGCTAAGTGACTTCAGTCGTGTCTGACTCTGTGTGACCCCATAGACAGCAGCCCACCAGGCTCCCCCGTCCCTGGGATTCTCCAGGCAAGAACACTGGAGTGGGTTGACATTTCCTTCTCCAATGCATGAAAGTGAAAAGTGAAAGTGAAGACACTCAGTTGTGTCTGACTCTTAGTGACCCCATGGACTGCAGCCTACCAGGCTCCTCTGTCCATGGGACTTTCCAGACAAGAGTACTGGAGTGGGGTGCCACTGTCTTCTCTGAAACACAGCTAAACACATGAAAGACAAATTGCTAAAAACAAGTTATAAAGTCTTAAGAATAGCCAGAGAAAGAAAAGATTCAATATACACAAAGGAACAAGATGAAAAAATAAGGCAAACTTAACAGTATATAACACTAAGCACATCCAGTGACAATGGGGTATCTCTTCAAGTACTAAAAAAAGGCTGGCCAAGAATCCCTGCAGGCACTGAAAATGTCCATTAAAAATCAAGGCCAGGACTTCTCTGGTAGTCCAGTGGTTAAGAATCCACCTGCCAATGCAGGGGACATAGGTATGAACCCTGGTCCGGGAAGACAGTGCAACTAAGTCCGTTCACCATAACTGCTGAACCCACAAACCCGAGAGCCCGTGCTCTACAATAAGAGAAGTCTTTGCAATGAGAAGACCACATATGGAAAAGAAGCCCCTATACTCCAACTAGAAAAGACCATGTGCATAGCCACAAAGATTCAGTACAGCCGAAAAAAACAGGGGGGCCAAAGCAGTCCAGTGGTTAGGACTCCAAGCTGCCACGACAGGGGGCACAGGTTTGCTCCCTGATTGGGGAACTAAGATCCCACAAGCCATGCAGCATGGCCAAAAAAAAAAAAAAAAAAGATATTTTCAGACAAGTAAAATCTCAAAGAATTTTCTGCCTTGTCGTGCCATTTTCTAAGTAATGTATTTTGAAGAATAAAAGCTTAATTTTAATGAAAACAATTTACTGATTTTTGTTGTTGTTCTTCTTTTATAATATAATCTTTTAATGCCCTATCTAAAAAACCTCTGGCAGACTCAAGGTCACTAAGATTTTCTTCTTTTTCCTCTAGAAACCTTACAATTTTAGCCCACAAATGTTAGTTCACAATTTATTCTCTGTTAAAAGGAGCGAGATTTCATATTTCTGCATATGTTATCCACTTGTTCAAGCATAATTTTTTAGATCACCCTTTCCTGACTGATTTACCTTAGCACTTATTTGAACAATTGACCATATATGTGTGGGTCATTAATCTATTTTTACACCACTAGCACACTTTCTTAGTTACTACAGCTTTCTTTCAAAGGATGCTTTGGCTATTCCAGGTTCCTATAATCTTCATATAAATGTAGAATTTGCTTGTTAATTTCTACAAAGACTGATGGAATCTGTAACCTATCTCTTGAAAGAATTCCAAGGGGATGAACCCAGATAACACTTATTTGGTTTATGTTAAATGTCCAGTAATTTAGGAAATATACACATTCATCCTTAACCAGGAAGGATTCTGCAACTACAAACCATACTCTATCATTCTCTCAAAAATAGTATTACTCAGTCGCTAATACTTAGGAAGCATTCACTAAATGCCAGGATTTAACCCTTGCCGGCACTCGGTGGAGACAGATAAAGCGCATTTTTTGACATGCAATCTAAAGCAAGAATTATCCAATAGGTACTGAAACCAGTGGATAAAAGTTTAATGAGAAACAGCATATCTCCACAGTCTCAAAATTATCTCCTCATAAATTACTAACTGCAAAAGGAAAAAGTATCTTTACAATACAGAAACCTGGCAGAGGCAGACATGATAAACTGATCCAAGTTAACTATCAGCAGGAGAGCAAACAGACATCATACGCCTCTTAGAAGGCAGGTTTTACACCAAAATCGCCGTAACATCACCACTATAGTCTTTCTGCTAAAAACACGTTGTGTTTTGAATCAAGTCATGAAGAAACATGGCACAAACACAATGTAAGGATCACTGTCCAAATTAAGGGATCTCTCCTCTTCAGAAACATGCCAGGGCTATACAAGAGAAAGCTGAGAAATGGAGCAACATGATGACTAAATGCAATGTGCTCCTGGGCTGGATTCTGCAAGTGTGAGGTGGAGAGGTAGGAAGGTTGTAGGCACAGGCAGGGTTTGCTATTAGAGACAACAGAAAATTGGAATAAGTCTCTGGATTAGATAGTTTTTTTAATAAATATTAAATTTCCTGATTTTGGTAACTATACTAGGATTATATAAGACAATGTCCTGGTTTTATGGTGAAGAATTTAGGTATAAAAAGGGACACAATGTATCCTATTTCTCTTAAACAATATATTTTATTTTATTCTATCTTTTTATTTCTGGCCATGCTGAGAGGCTTGTGGGATCTTAGTTCCCCGACCAGGAATTGAACGCAGCACTAGGTAGTGAAAATGCAGAGTCCCAACCATTAGACCACCACAAAATTCCCTCAAATAATATATTTTAAATGAGCATGCACACACATTGTCTTTGTAAGTAATTAAGCAAATGGGGCAAAATGTCAGTAATTAGTGATTTTGGATAGAGAATGTCCTGATATTCTTTATACGCAACTTTTTTTGCAAGTTTTAAGGTTTATCCATGATACATTTTAAAAGAAAAGTGACCAAATTTTTAAAAACTACAGTATGACTCCATATTGCCATTATTTTGTCAAATTGTCAAAACCCGTCATGATTGGAACTAGATTTCTCCAAAAGAAACCCTATTCCTGATAGATACCATTGCAATCAACACCACTCACTTTTTCTGGTTTTGATTCCTCTTCATTCTCATCATCAGAGGAAGGACCTGCCAAAGTGGACACTTTGCTAATAACACCAAGTCTGGCTAGCTGATCCAAAAATATATCGCCACCTTTATCTACTAAATCCCTTATGATTTGCAAAGCCAGCAAGTGGCCATCATCATCATCCTGGGGAGAAAAAAGAAGGAAATTAAAAGAAAATGGTAAAAATAAGTTTAGCAGCATGGAATAGGCAAATGCACTCATATGCACAGACAAAATGATTTAATTAAATTAGGATGCAACTGATTTTACTACTAGTTAATGAAATTAAAACTATAGATGTTTCAAAAAATGACAATAAACTTACCTCTTGATCAAGAACAGTTGCAGTTATTTCCACTAGTATTGTAGGCAAATTGTGACCAACATCAGAATCACAAACTTCTTTTAAGAGTGCTTCAGAGCAAAAATGAATCATTTTTCGAATCAGAGCAAGACTTGCTTTCCTTGAAAAGTAAAAAAAAAAAAAGGACTTTTAGGTAGCCATGATACGTAAAATTAAAAAAATAATAATAATAATGAAAATTAAAATATCTAATTTAAGTTTTAAACAGTCTGCTGAAAATATACTTAATGTAAGAACCTACTGAATAGTACAGGGAACTCTATTCAGTACTATGTAATGACCTATATGGGAAAATAATATTTTTTAAAAGTGGATATATGTTTATATAACTGACTCACTTTGCTGTACAGCAGAAACTAACACAACGTTGTAAATCAACTATACTCCAATAAAAAAATTTTTAATACAAAATCAAACTAAGACAATATTAAACTAGTTACACATTCTTTTTTTTAGGTAATTTCATTTTTTATTCTTAATTGAGCTCATTAAAACAAATTATTTTTGTAATTTACTTACATGTGCTATGTCATATTTAAGCAGCATTATTGCTAACATTCCATGATAATTTTAGAAAATCAAAAATGGTACCATTACTGATAAATGGTGTCTATAACTCCTAACACAAAACTCTTAAAACATCTGATGGTTTATATTGAAATCAAATTTTTAATCAAGCATTTTCATCCTCTGTCAAACTTAAGACTGTTCATTATAACTATATTCTCTAAATGAGACCCTAGTAACCCCATGCCCTCAAATATTCCCATTGTTAACAACTTGCATGACTCCTTTCCCTTCTATTTAGCTACTGCTTTGCTCAGAGCATAGGAGATACTCAATAATGTCACATAAACTAACCTCAACTTTATAATAAGCAATTTGTTCTTTTAAAGTAGAAGACACACACAGACATTAAAATGATGACACACTGGTCTATTACATAAAAGTTAGTAATTCATTTAACACACGTTTTCTGAGCATCTAGCAATAGTCTGAGCACCAAGCTGTAGATATCAATGCCCTTGAAGTGACTCCTCCACAGGAAGGGTGGAGAGGCAAAAATCACTACCAAGATCTAAGAGGGGCATGTGACGCAGAGGTATTCCCTCAGAATGCGGCCTCCATGTATTTCACAACTCTCCCAAGGTGAATTTCGTAACACTATGCATTCCTTAAATTTAAAATATCCTTTATTACAAATTCAAGTACATAACAGAATACAGTAGGCAAAAGGAGGACAAACTGGCCTAACTGGATCAGTTCCTTCCAGTGTTTGTTAATACCTATGTATATATGGTTGTAAAATCAGTATTTATGTATAATAATAGTTTTATGTTTTGATTTATCTCAATTAAAATAACATAAGAATGTTCACATGTTGTCCACCTATCTGGCTACTATCACTCACTATCATGCTCAATCATTATAAGCCAGGAACACTTGTATGTATTTTAAAAACTTTACATGTCATTTAATCCACCCAACAAACCCTATGAAGCAGTTTTATTAGCTCAATTTTACAGATGAAAAAAAAAAGGTCACAAAGAAAGGTAAGTCTACTAAGGTCAGAGAGCTAATAAATTAAGAGCCTCAACTCAGGGACTTCCCTGGTGGTCCAATGGCTAAGACTCTGCCTTCCCAATGCAGGCGGCTGGGGTTCAATCCCTGATTAGGGAACTATATCTCACATGCCACAGCTAAAAGATAGCACATGCTGAAATGAAGATCGAAGATTCCAAGTGCCGAAACCAAGACCCGATGCAGCCAAATAAATAAATAAATATTAAAAAAAAAAAAGAGCCTCAACTCAAACTCATCTCTTAACCAATTCACCATGCATAATATACATAAAATAAAATTTTCCTGTTTAACAGTATTATATAAATTGTGAGCATTTAGTTTACAGACTTTTCAATCAATACAATAGTATTATTTTTATACTATTATTATTTAATATATTTAATACTATTATTATTTCATATACTATATATTATTTTTATACAGTTTTATTTCTTCAGTAGAGGGATTCTTTGATCCTGGAGTCTAAACATTTTCATACATACTGAATGTGCATCAGTATGGAATCCATACTTGACAAATGGATTTTTTAAAAAATCTATTAAGTGACAACATGGATGGACCTCAAGGGCATTGTGCTAAGTGAATAAGCCAGAGAAAGACAAATACTGCCTCATATCACTTAAACACAGCTTTAGAGACAGAGAATGAAACAAAAAGCTCAAAGACCAAGATTTCAGACAGTGTGGATTCTGTGAAGACAGTAAAATATTATGACTGATATGCAAAATGCCTTAGGGGTAAATTTAAATCTGGTGGGTTAACTGTCACTGGACATAAGCATTTGAACTGAGGCCTGAATGAAGCAACCCACCATTCAAAGGCTCCGGAGACTGAGAAGTCTCCACCAAAGTGAGCTAAGTGCAAAAGTCTCAAGGTAAGAATGGACATAGAAAGTTTCAAAAACAGAAAGAAGGTTAGCATAGTTTAAGTGCAATAGACTAGGGGTTAGATAGTACTATATGTGATCAGAGAGCTGATTGGGACTTAAACAAGACACCTTCCAAGCCTGAGTGTTAAGGAGTTAGGTTTTATTTAAGGCCAATTAAAAACTACTTGGCTTCCCAAGTGGCTCAGTGGAAAAGAATCCGCCTGCCAAGCAGGAGATGCAAGTTCAATCCCCAGGTCGGGAAGATCCCTGGAGAAGGAAAAACCCACTTCAGTATTTTTCCCTGGAAAATCCCATGGACAGAGGAGCCTGGCAGGCTACAGTCTGTGGGGTTGCAGAAGAGACATAGCTCTCAGACATGGCTTAGTGACTAAAACAAGAAGAAGCTACTGGAGGGTTTACATCAGGTGATGTGACATGATTTAAAAATCAATTCAGCCTAATATGTAGGAAAAGACTATAGAGGGACAAGACAGAAAAAGAGGAGAAAGACGAGGTAAGAGGCAACTATAGCAACCAAACTACAGACTATGGTACTTTGGACCAGAGTATTAGCAACAGATGGACAAACATGGCAGGTTTTGGACATACCATAGAGGGAGAGCCACCAGGACATGTCAGGATGAAACGACTCATAACTTCATGCCTTTGTACATATTCTTGTCATTGACCCTTCTAAATCTATCTCCCTAGAAAACTTCCAAGTAGCCTTTAAACCCAAATTGAAATCTCATTTCTGCATAAAATCTCCAATTTGCCCAGCCAATTAGTTGTTAAATCATTTATGTTCCCAGGGCTGCTACTGCTAAGTCGCTTCAGTCGTGTCCGACTCTGCGACCCCAGAGACGGCAGCCCACTAGGCTCCCCCGTCCCTGGGATTCTCCAGGCAAGAACACTGGAGTGGGTTGCCATTTACATGTTTAATCTACCACTTAGCACTCTATATTATTACTCATGTCTTCCTTATTAGCTTGCAAGGATAAAGAGGGCCAATTCTTCCTAATTCTTTGGTTAACTCCTCTAGTGGCAGGCTTACAGTGACTCTATCAAAAAGGCCTTCATAATGCTCAATAAATGTTAGCTGTACTTAAAATTTTTCTCTAGAGTTGATATTCAGAGAGTTACAAAAACTGTGTTAGGTTAAGTTTTCTTGATTTTCTAAATTACTTCTCTTAAGTCAGATCATCAGAAGGAAAGATTTAATTCTCCAATCCAATTTTTATTCTTACCATACCTTTTCAATATTAAAACAATGTCACATTCTTCTGGAAAAGGGAGATAGATAAACTACATAATTAGTAAATACAAATAGTATGAATAACTACCTTATTGAAGGCAGCATAGTCTGTTGAAATGTTTGTGCAAATACTGGCAGCAACCTTTTCAAGTATATAGGTGCCATTTCTGGATCTCCTTTCGGCTCATTACATTCTTCTTCATCTTTATTTGTATCTTTCTTTTTCTTATCATCCCCTTTATTAACTGGACACATCCAATCACCTACAGACAAATATTGTTCAATAAAATACACTTTTTGGAAAAATTTTCAGGGAAAAAATATTAAAATGTACTCAATGATAGCTACCTTAATTAACAATAATCAAATTAGAATACTGTATCTATCAAAGATGTTCATAAAAATACTAAAGAACATTAGTATCTCCAATGAGTTGAATCACCACTTAAGGAGATAAATTTGGACACTCTCAGTTCAGTTCAGTTGCTCAGTCGTGTCCAACTCTTTGCAACCCCATGAAAAATTTCAAAAATGTTTCAGAGACTCTGCATTCATCTACTTTATGAAAACTTAAAAGTCTGGTCAAAGTGTTTTGTCTACACAACAAACAACTATTCTTTATGACATTCCTATACCCTTAAACTTGTGATTTGGTCTTTTTGGAATCATGCAGCCACAGTCTCAAAGAACATAGAACAGTACACTGTAATAGGTTTATCAAATATAAGAGCATGTGTACAAAATCACTTGACTTTAATTATTTCCTTATATAAGGGAGTTCATTTGTCTACAAAAAGCTACTTTTATGGAAGTGAAGCTGAAAAGTAATAGCAGATGGCATAAAAGGAAAGATACTGCTACTCACCTGGAGATTGAAGAATAGCTACTACTTCACTGTGGCCCCTTTCCCGGGCTTTATCTAATGGAGTTTTCCCATCTTCATCTCTCAGATCTGGATTTGCACCATGCCGTAAGAGAGTCTAGAAAAGAAAAGCATTTAATATGGATATTGGTGATCAACACCTTATTTCAATGGACACCTTCAATGTACAGTTCTGCAACCTTCAACTGCATCCACATACTTCATAATGCAGATTTACAGAATTACTTAACCAAGCAGACTATCAATTCAAATCTCTGCCTTTGCACACAACTCTAAAGTTGTTTATTTACATCTTGAAAAAAGTATAGATTAATTTCACTTAGTTATTTATTAACATCTCAAATTAAGTATGTTCACATCTGAACCTGTCATCTTCTCCATCAAGCCTCTCCTCTCAATTTCTTTACTTTAACAG
The DNA here is from genome assembly GCF_032405125.1 of Capricornis sumatraensis. Classification (NCBI taxonomy): domain Eukaryota; kingdom Metazoa; phylum Chordata; class Mammalia; order Artiodactyla; family Bovidae; genus Capricornis; species Capricornis sumatraensis. Next base: position 48,980,847 of record NC_091087.1, read on the forward strand.
AGGTACTAGTATTCAATCTGTATAAAGAGAATGCTGTCATCTCTGCCATAATGAGTTTAGTGACACAGAGTTTGTGAGAGTGCCCTGCCAGACAGGATTTTTCACCCAAGTTACTAAAATCCATTCCACAATTTTTGTTGCATGGACAGGTAATAATAACTATGCTGTAACTTCTATCTGGCCAACACCAATTCTAAGACTTTCCTATTTAAAAGATGTTGAAATGTGTATGGTGGGAGGTAGTATCTTGGAATCAATTAAAAAACAGAAGAACCTGTGAAGAATGATGTGTGTGTGTTAGCTGCTTAGTCGTGTCCAACTCTTTGCAACCCCATAGACTGCAGCCCACCAGGCCCCACTGTCCATGGGATTCTACAGGCAAGAACACTGGAGTGGGTTGACACTTCCTTCTCCACAAGGAACTACAGAAAGAAAGAAAGTGAAGTCGTTCAGTCGTGTCCAACTCTTTATAACCCCATGGACTGTAGCCTACCAGGCTCCCGCATCCATGGAATTTTCCAGGAAAGAGTACTGGAGTGGGTTGCCATTTCCTTCTCCAGAAGAATGATAAAACATGTTAAATGCTTAAGACCCTGGCTGGCACAGAATAAGTGCTTAATGAGTACCTATTATATCATTATTAGTAATGGCAGCTATAGTTCATTGTGGGCTAATATATAATCAAAATAGGTTAAGATTAGATACAATTCATTTGGCTTTTTCTCCCTCTCAGATACCAGAAAACCAGCATGGGTTAAAAAAATGTTCAATAAAATTTTTTACTACCCTTAGAAATATCATTTCCTCTAAAAATTAACCAATTCAAGCTGACAGAAGTTGACCTTGAAGAGATCACCTAGAAGGCTAAGTTATTAACAAAAAATTTTCTTAACAACATAAACATGACAATAATAGCAGCTACCATTTAAGTGTCTACATACAATGTGCCAACTACTATACTAAGTGCTTTTCATGTATTTTTTTCCTAATCACCATGATAATGCTAGAAGGGACTTCCCTGGTAGTCCAGTGGTTAAGATTCTGCACTTCCATTGCAGGGGACACAGGTTTGATATCTGGTTCGGGAACTGAGATCCATGGTATATATACATATACAATGAAATATTAGTCATAAAAGAGGATGAAATCTTGCCATTTGTGATAACATGCATGGACCTTGAGGGTATCACGCTAAGTGAAATAAGTTGGACAGAGAAAAATAAATACTGTATGATCTCACTTATGTAAAGAATCTAAAAAATAAAGGAACAAATGTAAAAAACAGATTTGAGCAAACTCCGGAGATGGTGAAGAACAGGGAAGCCTGGTGTCCTGCAGTCCATGGTTAGAGAGTCAAACACGACTGAGTAACTAAACAGCAACAAAAGTCCTTTGCTAAAGTAAGAATCAAAGATATTATGATTCTTCTGCAAACAGAATATCTGCTATATTGATAAACAGAAATAACAGAAACATGTATAAAGCTATTCATTATCAGGGGAAAAAACCAGTTTTCAGCAATAGCTGACTGGTTGAATACATTTGCACAGGTTAAGTATATAGATGTAATAAAAGAGAGATCTCAATGTGTATTGCATATGCACTTAGTCACTCAGTTGTGTCCAACTCTTTGCAACACCATGTACAGTAGCCCACCAGACTCCTTGTCCGTAGGATTCTCCAGGCAAAAATACTGGAGTGGGAAGCCATTCCCTTCTCCAGGGATCTTCCCACCCCAGGGATAGAACCTGGGTCTCCTTCCCTGCAGGAGGATTCTTTACCATCTGAGTCACCAGAGAAGCTGGTGTATCATTAAACAATAATTAAATAATAACAATGTTTATTTTTAAATGAAAAAAGCAAAGTATAGATCAGTATATATGTTACATTTTGTATTAAAAAAAGCATATATATTCTTGCTTGTACCTGTATTAAAAAAACAATGAAAAGATTTAAACGGAAGGAATGAAGACAGTATATAAGTATGGCTTCTCCAAATAAAAGTTTTTATATTATTCTAATTTTAGAGCAATGTAAATATTAAATATTAAATTAATAATTTAAAAACCTGGATTTTACCTTTGCTACTTGAGGTCTTCCAAAACATGCAGCATAATGTAATGATGATGACCTTTGACCTCTGTTAACATCAGCACCTCTTTCACAAAGAAATTCTACCTGTAAAATAATGGAGAATCATAAAGTTGCCTTATTAACATGTCTGTCTTTGATTTAAAACATTAACTTTTATTTATTAGCTTACCATTTCCTGAGTTCCAAATGCAGAAGCCCAGTTTAATAACGTTTGACCTACATCATCCATAAAATTTACTTCAAAGGCTGAAAGTTTAAAGGAAAAAAATAAATCTTTTTTAAAGGCAACAAAATAATAACGAACTTTTCTAAAGTAGGAACCATTTAAAGACTATTATTAACTGTTATTAATAATCACTAAATAGCCAATTTTAAACATTTAGGTCAACTACACAGTAGTAAATAATCAGCAAATGTAAATTCTGCTAAGAAAAAGTATTCCAAGATTTTTAAATCACTGGGGATTCACAAGGCTATAAGCCTTAGAAATAAACATAAGAAATAAAATAACTAAATATACAATAAAACTAGACAGTATTAGTTGCCTCATGCTGTAACTGAGGAAAAGAAGCTAAACCACATCTATACTCAAAACAAGTCTGATGACCCAGAAGATCTTTTCTTTTTATTATAACATCTCTCTATTTATTTATTTTCCCCGTGCTGATGGCTCAGATGGTAAAGAATCTGCCTGCAATGTGGGAGACCCAGGTTCGATCCCTGGGTCAGGAAGATCCCCTGGAGAAGGGAATGGCAATCCACTCCAGGATTCTTGCCTGGAGAATTCCATGGACAGATGCTACAGTCCATGGGGTCACCAAGAGTCAGACACGATTGAGCAATTAATACTTTCATATTTCACTTTCATGCTGTGCGGCACTCAGGATCTTAGTTCCCTACCCCAGGGATCGAATCAGTGTCCCTTGCAATGTGGGTACAGAGTCTTAGCCACTAGTCCGTCAAGGATGTCCCCTAGAAGTATCCTTCACCAGCTTATATTTGCTGATCAGCTCATGAAGCAGTCTAAAAAAATGTACTATATATTATGAAAATTCACTTGTGTCAGTTTCCATTAATCCTAAGAAAACAACAGCCCTCAATTCAATCTGCGTTTAACCTTAGAATTGGTATGACTTCCTTCTGGCAATAAAACAGGTTAATTTCATTACTCATTCAAAAAGCATTTATTCAGATCTTACCATGCACCAGACTGATAATTTATATATATAGGGAGAAGAGATACGGAAGACATTGGCCATTCTGTTTTCTGACACAACTGCTATAAATTTTTAAAATTTAAAAAAAAAAAAAAGCCTAGAAATTAAACATAATTCCTTATCTGTTTTCTTTTTATATTTAAAAAAATATTTTCCAACCTCCTGTGTCGATTGCATCTATAAGTGCATCAGTATCTTTACTTCGAATACAGTCTATAAGCTGCCGATGTGAGCGCTCCCCAGAACTATCCAATCTCCGAAGTCCTGGGATTCTGCCTGTGGATCCAGCACTAGATTTTGGCAAAGCCTTTCGTCCTTCAAATAATAGCACCAAGAGAAGGTCAACCAAACGCATGGTATCAAGCACACATCTTTCATCACCCTGCAATGCACTTTCAATTGAATCTGGAAGCTCTGACCTCAGGAGATCCTAAAAAGAGAATGGGAGAGAAGAAAATTTTAATCTATTCTCATTATACGAAGACACTTCTTTGAAAAGACTATTAAGGAAAAAAACCACTCTTACGTGCGTTACTACTGGAGAGCCTCTGCACAGTGTTGAGAGCAGACTTACAATTGTTGAGACCTGGTTACTCAATTTGGAATCTGCAGCTGTGGAAGGTGCTCCTGTGGTGCTGCGACTGGGTTTGCAAGCTGATGATGGCCCTGATATAGTACCACCAGCAGCAGCCATTCTAGATAATAGCTCCTCAGTTAATCCATGCTTGGCTAATGGAGCTGGGTCAACACCACGACGGGTAAATCGGTCAGCTAGTGACGCAAAACATCGCAGAGCTCCATCTGAAACCTAATGATGTAAAGAATATACATGTGAATAAAATTCACTTAAAAAGGACTAGTACTATTTATTTCAACAGTGAACTATTAAGAAAGGCAACTGCAGCAAAGGATACCACCAGTCTAGATTTGAATCCTGGCTCCTCATTCTGGTAACTGTATAACCTGAGGATATTACTTAACTGTTCCTCAATTCTCTTATCTGCAAAATGGGAATAGTAACGGTACCTATAATTCATTGTCTGAGCTCAAAAGATGATATATGTCAAGAAACTATAGGAACAGTAAAAAGCTCAATAAATCTTTATTATTATTATGCATAACTAGGCCAAGATAATTGACGAATAGCTAAAAATAACATCTAAATGGTAAAAAGGCACTAGAAGTCAAGTTTTATTTTCGAAAGATGATAATTTAACAAAAATTTACACATTTAAAATTTTTAAAACTATTATTTTACTTGAATGAAAACTACCATTTAGCAAAATTGTGCTGAGCCAACAAATTTCAATGGGTATTAAGTGCAGCTTTAGAAATCATATATTTCTATAATGTTTAAATGTTAAGAATAAACACATGCCACTTTTATATTCTAAAATGTCTCATTGCCAAAGAAACAAACAAAAAGATTACCATATAGAAATATAAAATGAGAGAAAGAGAAATTATTTCTACCTCATCAAACAAAAAGTTCCAATTACACTAAGATTGACCCTTAAACAACATGAGTTTGAACTGCATGGGCCCACTTATATGTGGATATTTTCCCCCCCTAAATTCATACTACAGAACTATACAATCAAGAGTTGGCTGAATCCATAGCTTTGGAACCCCAGATAGGGATGGCAGACTATAAAGCTACATGCACATTTCCAATTGTACAGAGGGTCAGCACCTCTATCCCCCAGGTTGTTTAAGAGTCAACTTTGTATCATAGTTATAACCAGAGGACACTATAAAATCACTTTTTGAAAATAAAGTATACAGAAGCTATTTAATTACCTGATGATCTTCATGTTTTAATAAACTAGACAGAGATTCTACACAAATTTCTAAAGAAGAATCTTGAGGTTCCATTTTGCCACAGAGTCTGGACACCACAGCCATGGCAGAGTGCAAGGTGTCTTTATGAACCAGGTGTCCACTATCACGAATGAAGGTAAGCACACAATTCAAACCACCAGCCTCGAAGACTGCTCCTGATTCACGAGTGCATATTAGTTCTAAAACCTACAGTAAAATAAAATTAACAGAAGAATACAGTAAGTCCAGTTTTCATTTTCAACAATGACAGAACATGATACACCCTCCAAATATATTGGAAGTCACATTTTAAAAAGTAAGGGCAGGGTCTGAGAAAGGGTGGGTGTGAGAGGCAGGAGCCATATCTGGCTGTGAAGACGGCAAGAAGTAGTCCCTGAAATAGCCCAAGAAGGTGACCAACAAGATGGACAGGGAAGATCAGGCATTCAAGTTGAAACAGAAATTAGGAAAGAAGAAACTCAAGGAGCAGGCCGTGAAAAGGGCCCCCTGGCCACAAGTGGAATTAAGAAATCGGGCAGAAAGCTGTCCCTTGTGCCTGAGGCAATGATCTTTAATTCCATTCTTATTTAAACATCTGGATTTCCTACCATACAATGCTGCTATCAGTAGCTAGAATGAAGTCTTGGAGCCTGTTGTACATACTTAACCTTTCATTAAAAAAAAAAAACAGTGAAGCAAAACAGAATAAATTTTAATATATTTTATTTAACATAATATGTCCAAAGTGTCATTATTTCAACATGTAATCAATATAAAAATTATTGGTATCTTTTGTACATTTAGTCTTCAAAAACCCATGTATATTTTATACTTAAAACACACTTTAATTTGGGGTAGCCACATCTTAAGTGTTCAACAGTCACATATAGCTACCATATTAGACAGCATTGGTTTAGGTGGTGAAGCCTGTACGGCAAACTAAGAACTACAAGTAATTTAGCAAAAGTCTATAAAAGTCCTAGACATTAAAAAACAAATCAATAAATGCCAACTATTACACTATTCATTATCTTCACACTACTCTACAAATATTAAGACATTAAAAATCACTTTGGGGGCAAGTTTCTCTGAGCCCACCCATGTGTCTATCCACAAGTACTGTACACTTCTTCCTCCTAATAAACATTTTACTTGCTTCACTATAAAAAAGTTTAAAAATACATTTAAAAAAATTACTTTTTGGAACTTCTCTGTGACCCAGTGGCTAAAACTTCACACTCCCATGCAGGGGGCACCAGGTTCCCTTGTCAGAAAACTAGATACCACATGCTGCAACCACAGTGCTTTGCAGGCTGCAAGTAAGGATCCCACAGCTAAAAGACCCAGAGCAGCCAAATAAATATTTAAACACAAATAAATAAAAATCACTTTTATTTTCTAAATTATATGATGTTTAATACATTCAGGTAGAACTAGAACTAGGGTCCATAATTCTTACAGGCATACCAGAAATTTAGACTTTATTCTATAAGCAAGAAAAATGTTTTAAGCAGGGAAAATAATATGATTGGATTTCCAGTTAATAACTGGGGAAAACAGGGTATAGGAAGAGTATAGAGGCAAACGCAAAAACTCAAGCATTAATATTCCTGAAAGGATGAGGGCTTAACCAAGGCAATAATGGCAGGAACAAATAGAAGGAAATAAACTAGAAAAGCACTTGATCATTAATTACATGTGCGGAGTGGAGAAAAGGAAATAAAAGATAAAGTACAGGTTTCTGTCTAAAGCGACTGAGTACAAGTTGATGCCACTTATCAAGAGAGTTTATCTGTAATGAAAGACAATGAATTCAGGCAACCAGGTGAATATGTCCAACAGGCCTTTGAATATGGAGTCTAGAACTTGAGAGAGAAGTCACTTCTAGAGATAAAGATGTAAAGGGCATATATTTATGTATGAATGGTACTGATGCTCATAGATGAGATTGTCTAGGCAAATAGACAAACCTCATCTTAAAGCTTAAATATATAGCTTTAAGAAGGTAAAAACAGAACCTTAGGAAATACTACCACTGAAGAAGTGATGAATGAATTAATAATCTGCAAAGGAAAGAGAGAAAGGGAGAGCAGGGTATTAACAGATAAGAAAAAGTTTGAAAATATAGCTCGGTGAATATATGCAATGGAGTAAAGTCCTAGTTCTGGAAGAAAACTGAAGTGATGTGAGCAAGAGGGAGAAAATCTCTGAACAGAAAAACGGATACCTCTTTCTCTGAGGCCAGACACAGACAGAAATACAACTAAAAACACAGAGATGAAAGTCAAGATATTAATACCTACAAAAACAACTCTCAAAGCATGGGGAAGACATGTTCAGGGGTCCCTGATTTTTTTTTCATAATAATACTATAACAGTAATTGTCTTTTTCTTTCTTATTCCTTTAGGAGTGTAAGGTAGAGTTTTCTAAATGTTATGTGAATTGTGATATAGCAAAAGGCTGAATGCAGAAGCAAATATTAGGATCTGGCTGTCTTCTATTAAGTCACACATTTCAAACGACACTCACAAAAATGCTTAACAATGCTACTTTTCTCACTAAATTTCTCTTTCTTCGGGGTATATTTTCATTAAAAATGTAATGTATGTTAACACATATTGAGCCTGTCATTTTATGATAAATGAATAAATGTTTCTAAAGTCTGTTTTAATATCTAAGATGGTAAATAGAAACAAGCAGAACCTACATAAACAAAAGCTCTTTGTGGGTCCTTAATAATTTAAGACTTATAAAGGGATCCTGAGGCAAAAAGTTTGAAAATTGCTAAACTAGTGATAGCATATTAAAAAGCAGAGACATTACTTTGCCAACAAAGGTCTGTCTAGTCCAAGCTGTGGTTTTTCCAATAGTCATGTATGGATGTGAAAGTTAGACTGTAAAGAAAGCTGAGTGCCGAAGAATTGATGTTTTTGAACTGTGGTACTGGAGAAGACTCTTGAGAGTCCCTTGGACTGCAAGGAGATCCAACCAGTCCATTCTAAAGGAGAGCAGTCCTGGGTGTTCATTGGAAGGAATGATGCTAAAGCTGAAACTCCAGTACTTAGGCCACCTCATGCAAAGAGCTGACTCATTGGAAAAGACTCTGATGCGGGGAGGGATTGGGGGCAGGAGGAGAAGGGGACGACAGAGGATGAGATGGCTGGATGGCATCACCGACTCAACAGACAAGAGTTTGGGTAAACTCCGGGAGCTGGTGATGGACAGGAGGCCTGGCATGCTGTGATTCATGGGGGTCGCAGAGTCGGGCACGACTAAGCGACTGAACTGAACTGAGAGCAGCAAGAATCATAAAAAGAATGAAAATATTTAGGAATTTTTTAAAAAAGTGAATCACATAAAGTCTAAATATGTTCACCAAGCAGCTCCAATAAACTACTTACCAGTACTGGTGCTTTTAGAGTCACATAAAGTTAATAATTGTTCCCACCAAGAAAAAAATGAAACAGCTAACTCTAACAGGAGTATAGCAAAATAATTAAATGCACAGGCCCTAGAATCAGACTTCCTAATCTTCAAATTACTCATCACTGAATCTTGGCTCTCTGCCACTAACTACCTGTATCACCCCAAGCAAGTTACTTAATCTCACTATGCTTGTATTTTTTTCACCTACAAAATATGTACTGTTTACTCTCTGAGAGATCTTCACATGTACCAATAAATAATGAAGACTTACCTTTACACACTGTTCAGCTAAGTCTCTGCTTGTTCTGTTGTTAAGTTCAACCACAACCAAACGATTGCAAAGTGCTTTTATAGCTCCATCTACCCCAACAATCCTTCGGGTGCACTCTGCAGATACGTCCAGGTAGTATGTTATGGCACGGGCTGTTACCTCTAACACATTGTCTGGCGCACTTTCATCAAGAAAAATTTTGCAGAGGGCTGGTAAGAAAGTGCGAGGAGGACATCTGTAGTGAAAGAAATCATATTACACCCAGGATTACTAAATTCTTAACATCCAAAAGTCACCAATGTAACAGATAAGAAAAACTATCACATAATACATTATGTTAAATACTCCGTTCCACATGTATATTAGGTAATATTTCTCATATTGCTTTTGTTGCCATAACAACAGTCACATGCTAATTTCATCACTGCTGAAAATATCAGGTTGTAAACAGTTTAAAGTAGCAGCATTAACTTGAAACCATGTTTAGAAAACACTCCTATTCAATACTCAGCTCCAACATCAACTCTGTAAAACCTTCCCTAACCTCTCCAAATAGTTAAGTGGTACTTTCATGTTCCTAAAGCCTCATAAAAACAGTACCCACACTGTTTAATGCATCATTTTATTTCCTTATTTACATTAAGAGTTCCTGAATGCCAGGAATGTTGTTCAATTCATGTTTTATGGGAACTGTTCAATTCATGTTTCATGGAAACAAATGCTGATTTAGGGTTTAACAGACCAGGGTAAAACACAGGACAACAGCTGTGTAACCTTCCTGGTCCTGTTTCCTCATTTGTAAACCAAAGATAATATCTAAACAATATCTATTTTATATGGATGTTATGAAGATTTGATGAAATTATACACATTCAACACTTAGCTCAGTACCTTGGCACCATATTAAACTAATTTATTAGCTCCCCTTCCCTCCTATGAATAGCTAATGTGTGCTATATAAACCTGTATAAGACAGCTTTATCAAAAGCACATTTTACATTTTTAAATCAACATTTTATCAACACCTAAATAATAAAAAAACATAAATTACATTTAGTAGAGATCGCAGTTATATGCCATCCAACACTTTAGCCTAGTTGCATAAACTGAACTTTAAATGATCTACAGATATCACAAAAGGCACTAGAGTCATTCCTCCATATTCAAAGAGGAAAGATTTCAGGGCCCCTGCAGATACCAAAAGCTCAGGATATTCAAGTTCATAAATTAAATGGTGTGGATACAGAAAGCTTACTGTATTCTCAACATTTCAGCTGAACTGTTTTCCGTCCAAATTTTAGTCTGCACATATCTTTAACAGTTTTTAAAAAATATCTGTATGAAAGCCAAAGTAACTTTGCCCTTTCTAATCTGCTTGGATGATGTTCACTTTAGGGGTCCAGCAGCAGAAATATTATCAAAGATAAAGGCCTCTTGCATTCAGTGATTAAACACAAGTGGGTTTTACTAGCCAGCATCAGTGGCAACCTAGGTCACATTGTTTTGTTGCTATTGTTCAGTTGCCAAGTCATATCCAACTCTTTGTGATGCCATGAACTGCAGCATGCCAGGCTTCCTGCCCTTCATTTTCTCACTGAGCTTACTCAAACTCATGCCCACTGAGTTGCTGATGCCATCCAACTATCTCATCCTCTGTCTCACCCTTCTCTTGCCCTCAATCTTTCCCAGCATCAGGATCTTTTCCAATGAGTCAGCTCTTTGCATCAGGTGGCCAAAGTACTGGAGCTTTGGCATCAGTCCTTCCAATGAATATTCAGGGTTGATTTCCTTTAGGATTGACTGGTTTGATCTTGCTGTCCTAGGGACTCTCAAGAGTCTTCTCCAGCACCACAGTTCGAAAGCATCATTTCTTTAGCGCTCAGCCATCTTTGTTTTTTAATTAATTATTTTAATTGGAGGCAAATTACTTTACAATACTGTGGTGGTTTTTGCCATACATCAACATGAATCAGCCACGAGTGTACATGTGTCCCCCTATCCTGAACCCCCTCCCAACCCCCCCATCCCATCCCTCTGGGTTGTCCCAGTGCATGAGTACCCTATTTCATGCATGGAATTTGGACTGGTCATCTATTTCACATATGGTAATATACATGTTTCAGTGCTATTCTCTCAAATCATCCCATCCTCGCCTTCTCCCATAGAGTCCAAAAGTCTATTCTTTACACCTGTGTCTCTTTTGCTGTCCTCCATATAGGATTGTTGTTACCATCTTTATAGTCCAACTCTCACATCCGTACATGACTACCTGAAAAACCATAGCTTTGACTATATGGACTTTTGTTGACAAAGTGATGCCTCTGCTTTTTAATACACTGTCTAGGTCTGTCATAGCTTTTCTTCCAAAGAGCAAGCGTCTTTTCATTTCATAACTACAGTCACCATCCACACTGATTTTGGAGCCCAAGAAAATGAAATCTGACTGTATCCGCATTTTCCCCATCTATTTGCCATGAAGTGATGGAACTGGATGCCATGGATCTTAGTTTTTTGAATGTTTACTTTTAAGCCAGTTTTTTCACTCTCCTCTTTCAGCTTCATCAAGAGGCTCTTTAGTTTCTCTCCAGTTTCTGTCACTAAAGTGGTATCATCTGCCTGTCTGAGGTTGCTGATATTCCTCCCAGCCATCTTGATTCCAGCCTGTGATTCATATCCAGCCCTGCATTTCACATGATGTACTCTGCATATAAGTTAAATAAGCAGGGTGACAATATACAGCCTTGACATATTCCTTTCCCAATTTAGTTACTTGTAATTTTTCTGAGGAGGAGGATAAGATTAGATTATGGAAGATAGTCCAGTAGTTCTCAGGGAAAATTAGAATGACTAGCATATTGAAATCTTGAAGCATTTTTACTGCTCTCTGCATTGGCATATGTAGTATTAATACACTGGAGAGATAAGATTGTAAAAGCGTTAATACTACTGAGAAACAACACAGTCTTATTAAAAAGTAGTCCCCACCCCCCGAGCCGAGAAAACAGTAGCTTTTGAAAAAAGAATAAAATTTTGAAGTTGACAGTCGTCACATTAAATGGCAAGAATGGATCTACCATATGCTTTATATTAAGAATAAGAAAATTATTCATCTTACACAGTACAAAAAACTAGTCATCAAAACACAAAATTTAAGAGAAATTTTCAGTATAATTATCTATATTTCATGGGGAAATGGGTATCTTATTGGGGGAATAAGCTATGTTCCCTGCTCGTGTTCTTGAACAATTTAAAAGGACAATTAAAAAACAAAAACCAGAAAGTTCTAAACAGATCCTCAGCTTTTAACTCTGATTAATTTTATTTCTAAGAGAAAAATAAAAGTACTCTGCATAAGTAAAAGCTTATTTTATGTCAGGTATAATGAAAACCTGCTTTGGGAACTTTTTAAAGGTGTGGTATAAAATATCTGTTGTAAACTTTTGGCTGTTGAACAAGAAAAAAAAAAATTTGTTTTCCTAGCTCCTGAGTTACTTTTTCAAGCATGAGAAAGTATTTTAGGCATATTCACTAGTTTTTCAATTCAGAAACCAAAGCAATTTACAAAAACCTCAACAATACAAATTAACTATAAATTGAGCAAAAGAAGTAGAGAGAACATGTAAAGAGTAATTAATGGATTCTGAAAAGCACAGAATAGTTGAAAGAACTATAGTTATATTACTTGAAAGTTCATACTGCAACTAAAACAAATTATAACAAGTGGTTTTTTTTTAACATTCTGCTTGATAGCCTGCTTTAAGACAGTCAACATGATATAAACATTTATAAGGCCTTAAAACCATCTTTTTACTTGTTGGTTAGTATTAATTTCTTTCTATCATTTCCAAAGTAACCCTGTGTTGACAGGTATTTCATCTAGGTCTTTAAATTCAACCTGAGCTTCATGATAATTCAATAAGCACTTGACTATGTTCTTATGAACAAGACCTTCACATTTCTTTCCTTTTTCCTAGGCTACAACTACAAACACAAATTTTCCTTGGTGTGAATCCATGTTAACAGATATGAAGAAAAAATTTACATAATCAAGAAAATTCAATGAGTTATTTCACACCTTGTCTTCAATTTTCTCTTGGCTTAGTGACTCCATTGGTTTTCCATTCTAGCCTCAGTTCTAAACTCCCTTCTCTTCTCTAGTTGATCTCATCTATTCCCTTTGTTCATACACCATAGCTGTAAATCTCATCTACATACTGTGAAAACTCCCAAAATATCTCTGCTCCAGACCAACTAAATCACTATCTCCATTTAGAATTATCACAGGCATATTAAAATAAACATATTCAAAACAAATATGCCTCCATCCCAAATCACTGCTTTGCAAAGGTCTCAGCCAAACAGAAATCCAGAAACCGGACAATCATCTTTAGTTCTCCCCCTTAATTTTGCTCACATTACACATCCAATCCATTAGTTAAAACCCAACAATTTTCTCTCTAAAATATATCCTAAATCTGTCCACTTCTCTCCACACCATCTTTTACAAACCTAATCTTAACTAACTTCAAACTCTTGTTTGAACTACTGAAATAGCCATTTGGACATCCACATAAGAGATGCTTCACACCACTGTTGAGGAAGGTATTTCTAGAGGGAAGAGGAAGTCTGTCTGGAATAATGTGTAAGAGCATGAGCAAGACAAAGAGCCTTTGTGGAGGGGCATGTCCCAGTAATGAGCAACTGATAACAGACGAGGGAAGTGATCAAATACATAAGCATAGAAATATATGGAGGACAATGGGAGCCAGATTTCTCATTGTAGCCTGGAGATGGAAACACAAAAAAGAAAACTAGAATGAACCCTGTGATGTTAGATTTGAACTGGGGATGAACTCAGCAGGGATGAACAGATAGGAGGATAAAAACAAATAGATACTAATGTGTGAGATGATCCCTCTGCCTAAAATGCTTTTCTCCCAATTTTGCCCATGGCTGGTTCTTTGTCATCCTTCCTGTGAGCCTAAATGTTACCTCCTCAATTTCAGGCTTACCTTTTCTAACTACCCAAACAGGACTCCTGTTTTTGTTTTTTTTTTGGTTTTAATTTACTTTGACAATTTATATTTCATTTTCTGTTATCCACTGTAACTCTCTCCTAAAAATCTGCAAGCTCCTTGGGAATAGAGTTGTACTTCACACAGCAACCAACAGGGTTCTCTGCATATGGGGAGATACTCAAGTTTTATTTGCTTAATGAATGATATCAAGAAAAGGTAAGAACTTTCTTGCTTATAGAAAGAGAAACCAAACAAAAAGAATCCCATCAGCTCTCTTAGTGATCTGCTTCTTCATCCTTATGCCCAGTCACTCTCTAACATTTCTCTAATCCCCACACACAAGCCCAATCTCCATCAGGTCTTCTTCCCCTGCCCTACACCTTCCCACAACACAAAAAGGGAATCCACTTTTATCTCTCATTTTCCATAGAACTGTTCTGAATTTCAATTGTGGTGGTTACATGACTCTGTGTGTGTCAAAATCCATATGTCATTTAAATAAAGTTAAAGAGAAAATTAAATTGCGTGTATACAATAATCACAGTCCTTCCCGAATGGTACTGAAAGAATACATCTATGGCACAAAAGTTTAGATGCATCACAATTAAATGGTTATTAAAACTTTTAAACTCACTAAATATTTACCTCTTATACCATAGGTAGAAATTACTTTTACATATTAAATCCAATCTAGTTCTATACTAGACCAACTTAAAGACCCAAAGGTGGCCAAATTAGGAAAGTTTAAGATCACTCAGTCTCCACGGAACTACTGTCAGACCAGTCAACCACAAAAATGAGACAAAGTAGAATCTTCAGATGAATTCAACTTAAGCAACTTTCCAAAATACTACCTGCAGTGACGAAAGACTGGAAGTAGAGATAACTTAAAACAAGAACAAAAAAAGTTTCATGAGGTTACAAAGAATTTCTCTTGAGAACTGCAGTATCTTCTATACTATTACTACCATATGCTTTTCCACACTAGATCACTTGGACTTGGGCCAAGGTTTCAGAAATGTACAATATTAAGAAAGCAAACATTTTAAAAATAAAGTTATCTATAATAGCGATGTTTTACTGAATATAGTCTGTAAAGTGAACACTTAGTTTTAAAAAACTAAAAATTTTAAATGTAAAAGATTAATAAATTTTGTTTCCTGAAGATAATAAATAACATCTTTTGACCCCACTTTATCTTCTATTCCATTCTTGCCCCTGCTCCCATTCTGGACTTTGTGTATTTCTTAACTAACAATAACTCCTGGCGTAACAGTTGAAAATTACAGCTTTCCCTCTAAAAGGAAAAGGAGTAAGTCAAATTCCAATATGTAGACGCTACTGTTGTTCAGAACCTCTTCAAGGTGTTCAGTATCTGGATATTAGCTATTGTACACCAGGCACTATGCTTAGCAATGGAAAACAAAAGTAATAGTATGTATGTGTGAGATACAGCAGAGGTCTTTGAAGGCATCTAAATTGTATTCACTAGGTAAAGAGCACAAAAGATTTTATAAAAGGGAATGATACATTCAAATCAGTATTTTCAGAATATAGTCAATTACACTTCAATAAAACTGGGGGAAAAAATACCATAAAAATATTTTATGACTGTAGCTCTGCGTATTGTTAGCTTATAGGCAGGGGCATCTGTTATGAAGTCACTAGCACTACCTGAACATAATCATTTTCCCCAAACCAATTCTCAGTGTTACCATTCTTTTAAAATCTCTTACTTTAGGGAGAAAATAGATGTCATCAGACATAAATCTCTCCAAGTTTTTCCCATCAAACCTAAAAATCTTCATCTTCCCTGCCTTACAATAAGAAACACATTACCATAAGTCTATCTCTTCATCAGTGCATCAGAGCCTTGACACTCTGTGTGGGATTTTTCTGACCGACAGCTTCAGCATTATTTGAGAACATACTAGGAATGTAGAATATTAGGCACCACACCAGCCCAAATGAATCCGAATTTGCATCTTAACAAGTTCCCCAGGTGCTTCACAGTATGCACATTAAAGTTTAAAAAGCACTACTACTGACAGCAGCCAACGCTCTCCCAGTTTCTCAGAATCTGAATACTACGAATTCTCCATTCTCTCTCCTCTATGACCTCTAAAAGAAAAAGCCCCACACTATTTTTCCCAATACAACTGTCTCAAAAGTTTTCCACACTCTGGTCTCCATTTCCTCCTGTTACTCCTCAACCCATTCAAGTCTGGTCCTCATTAAGATCAATGATCTTGAGAATGCTGCTAAATCCAAAGGACATCTTTGAGTCTTCACCATACTTGACCTCTCACCCGTATTCAGCACAACTGTCCTTTCTCTTCTTTAATCACTCTTTCTTGTGTTGACATGTACACTAATGATGTAAAAGCAATGGTGGATAAAACTGCTGGTGCTTTAGCGTGAATGAAGGCAGCAGCATTAAACTGTACCATTGGTAATCATTTTGTATTTTCATTGCCAAGCTATCACATGAAAGAAAAGGTCAACTTCACTACTTTGATAAAGCAAATATATATATATGCATACATTTTATTAAACCTCAAGCCTTTTTAAATTAACTTAAAAAAACTTACAATATTGTGTTGGTTTCTGCCACACAATCTCAAACCTTTTAATTTGTATTTTTTTAATATTCTACTTAAACAAATAGGAAGTAAGCATAAAGCACTTCTGCATACTCAAGAAAGATGGTTATGTCAAGGAAATATAGTTCACAACTGCTGGAGAGTTGAACTAGCCACTTGTTTCATGCAACATCTTTTTTACCTGAAAGAACTTTAGACAAATTGTGGTTACTCAGACTTGGATATCTAGCAAACATTTTTTCAAAAATTAACCAAGCAAGCATTCCACCTCAAGGAAAAACAACTGACAGTATTTGCTACCAGTGATAACATTTGAGCTTTCAAGCAGAACTTACAACTTTGAAAAACTTGCTCCTGCCACCATGAGCTTGACAGATCCCATTATTTGAAGACTTTTCTGATTAAGTACTTATAATAACAAATATGAGTTTGTGACAGTGTAGAATGGTATATGGCAACACCAGGAATATCTGTATAACTCAACAGATCAGTATTTTTCACATGACCAGTGCAAGAGCTTTTAAACTTACACTTGGGTTAAAAAAAAAAAAAACACACACACACAAAAACCACCCACCCAAAGTACCAAACAGGCCAATAGATTTTAATCTACAAGAGTACAAGTTCATTGACATGATTTCAGAATCCACATTATAACTAACTCTTAAGAAACTATCACTTTGCCCACTTTGGGTATGATATCAAAGGAGACTATACAAAATTATGCAAACACATCATTACAACATTCCTCCTTTTCCCAGCTACATCTATTGGAGGATGATAATTTTTTCATATATTGCAATCAAAACAACATAATGCAACACAATAAATGCAAAGCAGATATGAGAATCTAGCCAAATCCAAATTCATGATCTCCACCCCTCAAAAACATGGTCCTCCTGGGAATTTCTTGGTGGTCCAGTGGCTAGGACTTAAATGCTTTCACTGCAGGGGTCCGGTTTCAATCACTGGTTGGAGAACTAAGATCCCACAAGTCATGTGGTGTGACCAAAAAAAACAAAAAGAGGATGCTCTTTTGACTTTCTCTCTCACTGAATGGCATCATCCATTGTAATCTGAATTATCCATGGTACTGTCTTCTTTCTCACTCTGATATCCAATCATTCAACTATTTGACTATTCTACAAGCATCTATTCTGTCCTCATCACACATTTATTATCCATAGGGCAGAAAAAATTAGTATTTTTAAGAGACACATTTAATTCCATCACTCATTCTTTTACATCACTGCTCTTAAGAAAAAACCAAAAGCATACACAAGATTCCATCTGCTCTTGCCCCAACTTTCAACACAGTTCTCCAGAGACCTTTCCATGCCCAGTCATACTACCTTTCTCCAAATTCCTCAACCACGACATGCTCATCCCACTTCAAAATTCTTCACATGTTGCCTTCCCTTTAAACATCCTTCTATCTCACCACCTTATACTTCATCCTTTAAATTCTTACTCATCCTTCGTATCTCTAAGAAAAACCATTCTGACTACCTCCAGGTCATGCCCCTGCTACCTGCTGTCACAGCACTCTGAACTTTTCCTTCACTGCACTTATCAAAGCCTGTAATCACAATTTTATTTCTATAATTATTTAATATGTGTTCCTTATTAGACTACTAGGCACCGTAAGAGCAGAGATTGTTATCTGCTTTCGTCATTTTTTTTTAACAATAAAAAGTAGGAAGACAATTTAAAAGATTAAAAGATTTATCACTGGTGTAGATATTTTTAAATAGCTTTTACTGTACATACACAATAGGAGGCTTTTACCACTGTATTCAGTATTGGAATCCAAACTTGAGGCACTCTTTCTTAGGATATTTCTCTCTGGGAGGATACACCAGGAAAATGATTAATGGTGGTTGCCTCTGGAGAGGAGAACTGGTCACCCAGGAGACAGGAAAGGGAGAGACTTATACTTTACTGTATATCCTTCTGCGTCTTCATAATTAAGTAAAATGATTATTTTTTTTAATATGAGCTTTCTGGTGACTAAAAGCACTATCCCTAATATTCCATTTACTGGATCTTCTGGGGAGATGTTAGATTCTTCCCAGAAGACATAAATTATATTACTTGAAGATTTAGTAGCAGGATCTACAACTGCCCAGGATTTATCTACTTTTAAGAATATGTACAATGATCATCTATTTTGATGCGAATGCAAAACTACTCATTTATAACTCATTAAATTTATCTCAAATGTATAATATATTAAATTTAACTCACTAATGTATCACAGATGAAAGCAAAAACTAACTCTGAACTTGAATTTTACTTTCTAGAGCATTACCTTGTTAAGTTTAGGCATTAGTAAGAAGTATCACAGCTTCACAGAAAACGTATATCCCTTAACTTCAAAAAGACCGTCAAGGGGTTTCTCTTGTGGCTCAGTGGTCTAAAGGATCCACCTGAGACACGGGTTGAATCCCTGGTCAGGAAAGATCCCAAATGCCTCAGAGCAACTAAACCTGCGCGCCACAACTACTGAGCTCTGGAGCCCGTGCGGCAACTACAGAGGCGACAGGCTGCAGCCACTGAAGTCCAAGCGCCTAGAGCCTGTGCTCAATACCAAGAGAAACCACGGCGATGAGAAGCTCGCACAACCCACGGAGAGGAGCCCCTGCTCATCACAACTGGAGAAACGCCTGCAGAGCAACGAAGACCCAGCACAGCAAAAAACAAAGTTAAAAAAAAAGTCAGAATGGGTACCAAAAAATGGATAGCCATGTACAATATTAAGTTAAAGAAAAAGAAACACTTAACTGTTATGTTTAAAGCACTGTTAGGCATCTCACTTGTATTATCACATTCAATCTCCATGAAAACCTATACTCATGTCTATGTCATTCCAAAGGCCATTATTTATATACCACATTATATGCCTTTCCTGACTAAACAAACATATAACTACTAATAAAAGCTAATCAGACAAAAACCTATCTGAATATATAGGCATCTTTTGCTTTACTTGACATAACTAAAAGGACTACTTGCTACTATCTTATGAAATTACGTTAAAAGAGATATTTTCACCCATATTTAAAATGTGCACATCATCCTGCTTTTCTCCTGTCTTATTTGTTGACTGTTTCAAAGAATTTTTAAAGGTTCTTCAAAACCCACCACAGTTTCATGAAATAAAGTCTCCAAATAAAATTCAACATTAGATATTTAATGACATTAAGTTAGCTCACTTTACTCAAAACACTTTTCACATACATTCTTTCCTTTACTCCTCACAAGGAGCGAACCAGATATGAGATTACTGTCATTTTTACAGAGGAAGAAAGTAAAGCTCTCAAGGGGTAAACTTCATTTAGCAAACAAGAATCTGAACCCAGGTCTCTGATGACACACAGCCATTCTTTCCGCCTCACCATGCTGCATATCTGGTTTAAAGAAACTAAAGACAATTTTCCTTCTGACAACAAGAAAATCTGGCTCCTGAATGAAGAAAGCAAGCTAAATAAAGGTTTAAAAAACAACTGCCATAAATTTAATCAATTGTCTACTTTTGATAGACAAGCTACTGATATACTAAATAAAACAGGGCTAACCATTCCAATTTGAAATTCTCTTATACCTACACTTAGTAAATAAAAAATATAAATTGAATCTGGTTTTAATTTCATTCACATTATATTAAATATGACCAAAGTCTGGAAAGGATAATGAAAAGAATAACAATTATATTAGGATGGTAGGATTTTGCATTGATGAGTTTGACATTTTAACAATTTCCTTTAAAACTGTTTTAATATAATGACACATTAAAAATGTCATTACAAATACCTCTACTACTACATGTTAGTACTTAATGGAAGATATGATAGTTGATGTGACTGGTACATACAACTTTTTAAAATACCAGATGTAATTCTCAGGTTAATGAAAACCCTCTAATGAAAGCTATGAATGCTCAAAAATCTATTTCACTGTTCTATGATTCTGACCAAAACAAGTGTTAACAGAGGGGCTAAATTATTATGTTCTCAAAATTTGCCAATAACTACTTGAAATAAATGAGCCACAGACTGCGATTTGGAACCGCCTCAATGGGACTTACAACTAAGATTATTAATTATTCATTTATTAATTCATCTCCATTAATGATCCATTCAAAAATGAAGATGATCAAAAATACATCAATTTACTGAGTAATACAGCCTTATTCCCACCTTAAAGAAATTAAGATAGTTATACCAAATTTTGTCAACATCTCAAACATTTTCTACTAATTACTTCAAAATGGCATTAAAACCAATAAAGAAGCATCTGAGTTTTCATTTACTTATCACCAGAATTCAAAACTATAAATATAAAATAAATAAAAAACAAATGTGTTCAGTATTTGCAAGTATCACATAAGAGGAAAAACATGGCATTAATGGCCAACCTAGTAATGATTCCTTAACATTTCTGCACAAACTCTACATAATCCTCTAAATAAAACTGCTTAAACTCTCAAATCTCAATCTGCTTCTACTATTCCAAAAACTATGCCATGTGGTTAACATTCAATTTATACCCTCTCCAAACTGAAATTTACAAAGCCATAAGTTGCTTTAACAGTGCAGGAAATTCCCTGACAGTCTGTGTTCTAGTGGTTAGGACTCAGTGCCTTCACTGCAGTGGCCTGGCTTCAATCCCTGGTTGGGGAACTTAGATCCAGAAAGCCGCAAAGTGCCACCAAAAAAACAAAAACCAACAAACAAAACCCCAAAAGCAACAATGCCAAAAAAACACAGTGTCCTAAAACTTACCAATGACAAAAGGGCAGTTGGAAATGTATTCATTATTATCTGTATTTTCATATCAATTTCAAGTCAATTTCTTGATACAGAAATGAAGAAGCATTTGCATTTTCTCAGTTCATAACATGTTTTGAAAATGAATCAGTCAGGTTATGGAGTAGAATTAGCATTCTCTACTAATTCCTATTCAGTCAACAAATATGTATTTGTGTCATCACAATTATCATTACTGGAGTTAGTTTACCTACCAATTTTTATTTCTCAGAAGATTGTTAATGCAAAACTACAGAAGCTTTTCAAAAGATAAGTTTTAAAACTCACTAAATAAACTGGAGCCTATTATACAGACTGAAGTAAGCCAAAAGAAAAACACCAATACAGTATACTAACGCATATATATGGAATTTAGAAAGATGGAAACGATAACCCTGTATGTGAAACAGCAAAAGAGACACAGATTTATAGAACAGTCTTTTGGACTCTGTGGGAGAGGGCAAGGGTGGGATGATTTGGGAGAATGGCATTGAAACATATATATTATCATATGTGAAACAAATCGCCAGTCCAAGTTCGACGCATGATACAGGGTGCTCGGGGCTGGTGCACTGGGATGACCCAGAGGGATGGGATGCGGAGGGAGGAGGGGGGGGGGTTCGGGATGGGGAACACATGTACACCTGTGGCGGACTCATGTCAATGTATGGCAAAACCAATACAATATTGTAAAGTAATTAGCCGCCAATTAAAATAAATTTATATTAAAAAAATAAAACTCACTAAAGAAAAATTCTATACAAACTCAAATCAGCAGATGGTTGAAAACACGTTATGCCCATGTCACTACAGCATCCCCAAATGAAAATGATGAAGGGTTGTACTTACGTTTCAAAACAACGATCCACGTTGTCAGACATCAAAAGCAGCATGCATAGCTGTTCAAGGGCTATTAGTTGCATGTCCCTTTCATCTCCTTGTCCCATCTGCAGCCATTCCAGCAAAGTATCTGGGTCCACATCTGCCATTGTTTCTTAGGCTTCTTTGCTTAAATTTAAAAAGCAAAGGCAAAAATTCCTTTAAATGTCCAGGACTGAACAGCGTGGGCTTAATTTTTCTTTTCTTTTACATCGGCTAGAGCCAGATTTTCTTGGTGTCCTAGGAATTAGAAAAGACTTGTAAGTATGTTTGGATAGTGTACTTAACCGTAGTTTTCCAACTTTCCTTATTCCTCGGGTTTAACTTCATACATTGTACTAAATAAAACCAGTTTTGCACAAGAGTATAAGCTGATTAGGCTGCTGCTTAAACTGGAAACCAGAGCCGTCTTTGTGAAAGACAGTCAAACAAGCTTCGGATCCCACTATTGCTATCACGAACATGTTTGCCAAAAGGCAAACACCACCTTACTAAGGGTTCTTTTTTTTCCCCAGAAAACTTCTTTCCCCCTCCGTCACCCAAAGCTGATCTTCTGATAAGGATTAGACTCAGTATTTTAAGGAAACTTAGCACTTTGATCCAATTCCCCTCCAAATCAAGTCTCTAAAATTAACTTCAATTTCTTAAATTCTGCTGATTTAATTTACTGCTATCCTTAAGATGTCCAAATACAAACGATATACAAGATCTATCTATGATTTGATTAGGAAATTTGGCAGTAGCAGCAACTGTTCTTAAAAGTTTAAAAAGAAATGCTACAAGTAAGTGCAATGGACTAACACGTTACAGATCAGAACACAGGCCAATCTGCGGTCCTCTTTCCCCATCCTCACCGAACGGGGCAGTTGGTTAAAAACAACAGCAGCCAACAACAGAGAAGCAGCCCCAACTGGCAAGTCAATACAAAAACTCAAAAGCACTCTGACGAGAGGACAGCGTTGGGTTCCTTGTAAACCAGCTGCAGGTGCATAAATCCAGCGGCAGGTTCCGGTGGGCACCCAACGGCGGCGATCTGCAAGGGTGACCCAAAACTCGGGGCCCAGCCGACCCGGCGCCGGGAGACGCAGGCACTGCGCTCCGGTTTTCCCGAACCAAACCCGGCTAAGTTAGCTACCTGTGTCGAGGAGGAGGGTAAGTTTTGGAGGTGGAGCTGCGAGCCTCTCTACCCGAGAGAAGGAGGCCGGAGCAGGCAGGGCGATGGGTCTCCCGGGAGCGGCGCCCGGAACTCCGAGGCCCGGCGGGACGTCCCTGGCCCCGTCGGGCGGCGATCCTTTCTCAAGGACAAGGCGGGCCAGCCATGGGCTCTGGCTCGGACAAGCCGGGGCCCGCCGTGGGCAGAGTCGGGGGAGGTAAACAAAGGGGCCAAGCGGGTGAGTCGGCGGCAGCCCGCCGACCTCACCAGGGGCTGGGGTCTCGCTCCCGGGCTACCGCCAGGCATCCCTGATCCCGGAACCAGGCCTGACCCTTCCGACCGCCGAAGGCGCTCCTGCGTCCCCTTTCCTCAAGCTCTTACCCAGGCCGTCGTCTCAAACCGCTCCGGTCCAGCTCCAAGCAGGCCGCGGGCTGAGCCAGGCCCGGCCGCGGCCCTCGAGTTCCCAGGAAGCCGCAGGCCGCGCAGGTCGAGCCGGGCTGGCGGCACAGGAAAAGCCGCGCCTTGTCCCTCCCCTTCCTCCGCGGGGACCTGCTGACAGGAAAGCCAGAGGTTCCCCAGACCGGCGGCAGCCAGCTCACGTCCCGACCCCGGCACGCGGCTCCAGAGGCCCTGCAGCTTAGAGGCCCGCGCCGTGCTGCCAGCGGCGGCGGCGGGGGGAGACCGCGTCCATCGCGATCTGGGAGGGGGAAGGGAAGAGGGTCGGGGGAGAGCCGGGCGGGGAAGCTGAGGAGGGCAGCAGTGCGCCGCGGAGGCGGAGCAAATGGGCTCCTCTGGCTGCGACCCCGCTGGCCGCCACGTGGGGCGCTGTGGAGACCCGTCGGCCCAAGGCGCAGGGTCGCAGAGCGCCGGGGCGCGGAGCGACCGGTAGCTTCGTCGCCGCTACGGAAGGTCTACGGCTCCCTCGGCCTCGTCAGCTGTCGCTTTCCTATCGTACGCTCTGCGGCTTCACGTTTCGTTGTCAATTCCAGCGCGCTCCCAGCACCGCGCACATACCGGTGCACGCACGCTCAGCGTGTTTTGCACGGTGTGTATACACTTGGCGTGCTCCTGCTGAAAGCCCCAACGCTGCACGTCGAAGCTGCGGCCCAACCTGTCCTGGCCCGGCCTCCCGCCTCTGGGACCCGGCCTCCGGCGAGAGCTTCTCCTCCTCGCTGGTCTCCCCTCCTCGCGCACGGAAGTGCGTCGCGGGAAGAAAAGCGCCACCCTTCGGTCCTGGGAGGCAAACTGCCCGGCAGTTCAGAAAGAAAACCTTTGACCACAACCCTGGGAGGTAAATAATGTCAAGTATCCTCTCCATGTACAGACGAGAGAACTGAGGTTCCAAAAGGTTTGAATTCAGGCCCGGTGGCGTTCCCAGGAAGCAGCAGTACCTCGAGTGTGTTTTCGACTTTTTCCTATGGGTTGTGATATTAAGTATGATAGTTATTCCCTTCGAACGTTTTATTTCACACGCGTTGAAAACAAAATATGCCTGCTTATGAGAAGCTCTTGGAGACAGTTGAGACGTAATTAGTTGGAAATGTGATATAGCTTTCTTTTTTTTTTAATCAAGAAATGAATCCCTTGGTTTGTGAGATAAGTAAACCCATGCTCCTACACCCACTGTATTTAAAAAACAAAAATGCGTGTTAGTATTTGAGGCGTGTTCCTTTAAGCAGAGGAGCTGCTGCATATCTTTGAAGAACTAGTATTTTGTAAATTACGCATTTGCACCTCGAATATCTATAGATAAATGTCCCACTATAGCAGGTAAAGTTCCTAGGTCTCCTGCTCATAGGTCAAATTAAGAGATAAGAGTTGAGGATTCCACTATCTTGTCCCAACTACAGCACATAAGAATGATTGAGAGCTATGAATGTGACTTGGAGCTGCCAGGAAAATCTTCGAGGAGGAAGTGGCATTTATTTGGACCCCGAAGAAATGGGTATAAAGTGAACACTACAAGGGAGGAGGAAGAAGAAAGCAAAGCCTGATCAGTTGTAAAACAAAGGAAAGAGGACCTGTGCCTCAAGCAAAAACCAGCGTTAAGCAATGATGGAGAAAATAGGAGCAAAAGTCAGCAGAGACTTAAATGTGTGCGATACAGAATTTATGCTGAGGTAAAGTAGCAGTTCTGGACTAGAACATTGACTGGAAAAGTTCTAAAGAGTCTTACAAAGATGTATAGGGCGAGAGTGACCAGAATAGCTAATAGGAACTACCTTGAAAAGGAGATTAACTGGGAGATTGGAAAAATCCTCCAGCAGTGGAGAGAAAGGGTCTAGTTTTTGGCAATAGGAAGACAGTTCCTATGGAGAAGAAATAAATCTTAAAAATGTTTTATACATGCAAATGTTTTATAAATGCCCCTATCCATGCACAGCTGTCAAAAGTACTCCACGACCTAGTACATTTCTGACAATGAATGTATGTCAATAAACCATTATTACTCAAATTCCATAGTTTACATTAGAGTTCACTTTTAGTGTGGTATATATTCTGTGGGTTTAGACAAACATATCTTGACATATCCGCCACTATAATATCATACAGAATATTTTCACTGCCCTGAAAATCACCTGTGCTCTACCTATTCATCCCACTCTAATCTAGCCCCTAACAACCACTAATCTTTTCACTGAGTCTGTTCTTTTACCTTATTCAGAATGTTGTTTGAAATCATATAATATATAGCCTTTTCATATTGGTTTCTTTCATTTAATAATGTGCATGTAAGGTTCTCTTCATGGCTTAATAACTCTTTTTTTTGTTTGTTTGCTTGTTTTTAGGGCCAAATAATATTCTGTTGTCTAGAAGTACCAGAGTTTATCCATCCACCTACTGAAGAACATTTTGAATGTTTCCAAGTTTTGGCGATAAAAGTACTGCTATAAAGACCCAGGTGCAAGTTTTTACATGGACATAAGTGTTCAACTCATTTGGATAAATACTAAGGACCACAGTTGCTGGATTGTATGGTAAGAATTTTTTTTTCTTCCATTTTTATTGAGATATAATTTACACACTGCACTGTGTAATCTTAAGGAACACAACATAATTAATTGACTTATGTATGTCATGAAATGATTACCACAATAGGTTTGGTGAACCTATCCATCATTTCATATAGATAACACATTACAGATTAAAAAATACTTCTTCCTTGTGATGAAAAAGAACTCTTAGGACTTGATCTGTTAGCAACTTCCACTTATAATGTTCAGCATTGTTAATTATCATTATTATGTTATAAATTACATTCCTGGCACATATTTTTTCCTATAACTAGAAATTTGTACCTTTTGACTACCTTCAACTAATTCTTTCTCCCTCCCGCAAGAATATGTTTACTTTTATAAGGAACTGCTCAACTGTCTTCCAAAATAGGTGTACCATTTGCTTTCTCTTTGACACTGCCACGCATCTTGTGGGCTCTTAGTTCCCTGACCAAGGATCAAGAGCACTGAGTCCTAACCACTGGACTGCCAAGGAATTTCCCCCATTTTGCATTTCCATATGTAGTAAAAGTTGCTATTGCTCCACAGTCCCTTCAGCATTTGTTGTTGTCAGTGTTTTGGATTTTGCCCACCATCCTAACAGATGTATAATGGTATATTATTTTAATTTGCAAATCCCTACTGATGTGATATGGAACATATTTTTTTCGTATACTTATGAAA
Organism: Capricornis sumatraensis; assembly: GCF_032405125.1. Classification (NCBI taxonomy): domain Eukaryota; kingdom Metazoa; phylum Chordata; class Mammalia; order Artiodactyla; family Bovidae; genus Capricornis; species Capricornis sumatraensis. Next base: position 49,007,818 of record NC_091087.1, read on the forward strand.
ATATATACTTTTCTTTTAATCTTTTCATATACTTATTTGTCATCTGTATATCTTCTTCAGTGAGGTGTCTGTTCGGATCTGTTGCCCATTTTTTAAGCTGACTTTTCATCTTATTGTTGAATTTTAAGAGTTCTTTGTGTATTTCGATAATAGTATTTATCAGATGTGTCTTTGTGAATGTTTTCTTTACCTGGGGAACTTTAAAATGTCAGATGCTCAGGCCATTTCTCAGGCCAGTTCAATCATTGTCTCTGAACATAGAATCTGGACATCAGTATTTTTTGAAGTGATTCAGTTGTATAGCCAAGGCTCAAGGCTGAGAGCCACCGGCCTAAGTCAATACAACAACAATAATATTTAAATATAATTAGTATAATACTTACTATTCTTGCAGCTAGATTTTATTAGGTATTTATCATGTCCTAACACCCTTCTAAATGTATTACAAATATTAATTCACTATAGACATCAGCTACTTTGACTTGCTGTGTATGTTGCCTTGGCCTCTCTGAGCTTTGTTTTCCTAATGTATAAGATTAAGATGATAATAGAAACTAACCCCACATAGAATAATTATATTAAACAAGATAAAGCATATAAATGCCTACCACATATTAAATAAACACTCAAAAGTGCCTGCTATTAATAATATTACATTATTAGTTCTGGTGTGGCATCCTAGGTCTGCTCCCTCTTCCATAGGACATGTCACCAAACAAAGACAACAGTCATGATTCCCATACCCTCTCTTCTCCCGGCAAAATAAGTCTAGTTCCTGCAATGGCTTTACCCTCCTTGGTCATGTTCTGATGTCTTCTGACATACTTTAACTAAGAACTCCTAAGCCTGAAAATGTGTTTTAAAGGTGGTCAGACCTGGACAGAGGAATGCCATCATCCATTGCATTGGGTTCAGAGAGTGACACTCACATCATACAGACTTTGCTGAACTAAAGTCCTTACTTCTTGCTCCCTGAACTGCCAAGCCAACTTTCCTTCAGTCTTTTAATTTAGCAGTTGATATTTTTTTCCTTAATATTTAGACTTACTAAATTTTGTCTTGTTGGTTCTGGGTCAATGCTGCATCCTATGGCAATCTCTTTGAATCCTGTCTGGGTAGTGAAAGGTATCAGCCGTCCCCCCAAATTCTTTGTTAGTAGTCAATTAGATAAAGGTGTTGGACAGAATATGGCCAAAACAAAGGCTCTGATGAATGATAAACCTTTTACCAAGCAGTTATTTATCCATTAAATAATATTCTCATGGTGTAGTTGTTCAGGTAACAGCTTTACCTAACAGTATTTATAACCTGACCTGCTTACTTCCTCCTTGATGATAGGAATTTTAATGTTCTTTTGTTTAAAAAGTCACAATGCTAAGAAAATGAAAACCAAAATTGAGTCTTATAATACAAAATGAACATATTTGTATCCAAAATTTTGGAGGAAATATTGTCAATTGCCTTCTTGAAACTCACTAATTTCAACTATGGCATCCTAGTAACATTTTGGGAACATGGGTAACTCCATATATGTAGGAACTCTCTTTTTTTGTGTGTGTCTAAACAAAGGATGAGATGGCTGGATGGCATCACCGACTCGACGGACGTGAGTTTGAGTGAACTCCGGGAGTTGGTGATGGACAGAGATGACTGGCGTGCTGCGGTTCATGGGGTCGCAAAGAGTTGGACATGACTGAGCGACTGAACTGAACTGAACTGAAACTTATTTCAAAATTGAAAGTTAAAAGAACAAGATAGTAAGTTTAGCTTGAGATGACTAATTCTTACTAATGCTGTCTTCTAGGAATCATTCTTCTATTCTAAAGGTTTCAAAAATGATATATTTAAAAATAAATTCTAGAATTTTGACGCTTTTTTACAATTTCACTGTATCCATCATATGTCCCTTGATACAATAGACAAAAAACAAATAATAGTTGTAAAAGTTGTGTTTTATGTTCCTAGTAGGTGTTCTTGCTCCAAGGCTAAAAAAAAAAAAAAAGCTGTTAACTCTTCATTAGCCTACTCATGTGCATAATAAGTACTTTATCACTTAAAGGAAAAGTAGGATCTAATTTAGTTCATAGAAAAAAATTAGCTCATAGAAAACTTTCAAGAACCTAAGTTCTGTAAATAATTCTATTTTATTACATATTTTTAAAAGTGTATTAGGAGAAAAACATATAATGATTGTATAAATTTACAGTTTCTCCTGTATATTTTGCTATTAAGGGATTATTGTTAATTGTCTTTAGTGTATGATAATGATATAATGGTTATATTTCCTAAAAAAAAAGTCATATTGCTTAGAGAAGCATACTAAAATATTTACAGATGAAATGATACGATAATTAGGATTTGCTGCAAAATTGTTTGAGAGAATAGTAGGTGGAGTTAAGATGAAACATAATTGGCCATGCACTGAGGTTAACTACTGCACAATGGCGCTCATGTCACACGCTAATAAAGTCATGCTCAAAATCCTCCAAGCTAGGCTTCAGCAATACGTGAACCGTGAACTTCCAAATGTTCGAGCTGGTTTTAGAAAAGGCAGAACAACTAGAGATCAAATTGCCAACATCCACTGGATCATCGAAAAAGCAAGAGAGTTCCAGAAAAACGTCTATTTCTGCTTTATTGACTATGCCAAAGCCTTTGACTGTGTGGATCACAAGAAACTGGTGGAAAATTCTGGAAGAGATGGGAATACCAGACCACTTGACCTGCCTCTTGAGAAACCTATATGCAGGTCAGGAAGCAAGAGTTAGAACTGGACATGGAATAACAGACTGGTTCCAAATAGGAAAAGGAGTACATCAAGGCTGTATATTTTCACCCTGCTTATTTAACGTCTATGCAGAGTACATCATGAGAAATGCTGGGCTGGAGGAAGCACAAGCTGGAATCATGTCAATAACCTCAGATATGCAGATGATACCACCCTTATGGCAGAAAGTGAAGAACTAAAAAGCCTCTTGATGAAAGTGAAAGAGGAAAGTGAAAAAGTTGGCTTAAAGCTCAACATTCAGAAAACTAAGATCATGGCATCTGGTCCCATCACTTCATGGCAAATAGATGGGGAAACAGTGGAAACAGTGACTGACTTTATTTTGAGGGGCTCCAAAATCACTGAAGATAGTGATTGTAGCCATGAGATTAAAAGACGCTTACTCCTTGGAAGGAAAGTTATGACCAACCTAGACAGCATATTAAAAAGCAGAGACGTTACTTTGTCAACAAAGGTCCGTCTAGTCAAGGCTATAGTTTTTCCAGTAGTCGTGTATGGATGTGAGACTTGGACTTTAAAGAAAGCTGAGCGCAGAAGAACTGACGCTTTTGAACTGTGGTGTTGGAGAAGACTTGAGAGTCCCTTGGAGTGCAAGGAGATCCAACCAGTCCATCCTAAAGGAGATCAGTCCTGGGTGTTCATTGGAAGGACTGATGTTGAAGCTGAAACTCCAATCCTTTGGCCACCTGATGCGAAGAGCTGACTCATTTGAAAAGACCCTGTTGCTGGGAAAGATTGAGGGCAGGATAAGAAGGGGACGACAGAAGATGAGATGATTGAATGGCAGCACTGACTCAATGGACATGGCTTTAGGTGAATCCGGGAGTTGGTGATGGACAGGGAGGCCTGGCATGCTATGGTTCATGGGGTCACAAAGAGTTGGACACAACTGAGCGACTGAACTGAACTGAGGATAACTATTGAATCTGGGTAATAAGTGGGGATTCATTATATTAGTGTCTGTAGTTTTGTGTGTATTTGAAATTCCCTAATAAAAATGATTTTTAAAAACAATCTCTCAAAAAAATAAATAAATAAATAAATAATAAAAAAAATAAAAATAAAACAATCTGGGAGGTGTGAGAGGTTAAAGGAAGCAATAATGGCATTTTGAGGCAATCTTACAGAAATATTTCTTAATTTTTAAGTTATAGCATCATTTAACCTATTGTCAATGGAGAGATCGCTATAGTTATTTACTTAAGCTTTTTAAATATATTTATTTGTTTATTTATTTCGCTGCCTAGGATCTTTAGTTGTAGCATGTGGGATCTAGTTCCCTGACCAGGGATGGAACCCGGGCCTCCTGCATTGGGAGCGCTGAGTCTTAACCACCAGGGATGTCTACTGCTTAAGCTTTTTAAAACTCAAAATAATTTGAGTAAGTGTATTCTTATACGTTTCTGTTATATAATAAATTAAAGAGGTTGCATTATAGGGGATAATGAAAGGAACAGGTATTTTTAAAATTCACTTAAGAATGCTTATACAGAGCTTGGGCTTCTCTGGTGGCTCAGACAGTAAAGAATCTGCCTGCAATGCAGAAGACCTGGGTTCGACCCCTGGATTGAGAAGATCCCCTGGAGGAGAGCATGGCAGCCCTCTCCAGTAGTCCTGCCTGGAGAATCCCTATGGACAGAGAAGTCTGGCTAGCTACAGTCCATGGGGTCGCAAAGAATCTGACACGACTGAGCAACTAAGCACACACACATCCATACAGATTACTTACTATGTGCAGGTACCCTTTTAAGTGCTTTTTAATTATTTATTTATTTAATCTCCTAACAACCCTGCAAGGGAGATAGTGTTATTGTCTCCATTTTACACATGGGGAGATGAAGTCCTGTAAAAGTGAAGTGAAGTAAAGTGAAGTGAAAGTCACTCAGTTGTGTCCAGCTCTTTGCAACCCCACGGGCTATACAGTCCATGGAATTCTCTAGGCCAGAATACAGGAGTGGGTAGTCATTGCCTTCTCCAGGAGATTTTCCCATCCCAGGGATTGAACCCAGGTCTCTCACATTGCAGGTAGATTCTTTATCAGCTGAGCCACAAGGGAAGCCCATAAAAGTTAAGTGATCTGTATAAGGTTACACAGTTGGCAAACAACAAAGATGGGTTTTGAATCCAGAAAGCCTGGCTGCAGAAGCTCTATATATCCGGATTTCATGATCCCCTCAACACACACACACACATACACACACACACACACACACACACCATGATAAAAATACAGCTTGAGGAATCAAGCATATAGAAATTATAGCATGAGTATAGAAGAATAAATATGCGAGGGCATTTATTGCAGTGCTTTTAAGGTTACTGACTATTGGAAACAGCCTATATGTCCTATCAATGGCAACATGAAGAAATCTGCACACATTCACTTAATCTGTGCCGATGTTTCAAAGAAGATTGACTTAAAAAATGACAGATATTTAAAACTAGAAAGTTGAAGAATCATAAACACATTAAGATCCCATTTAAAAACTCTTTATAGTATGAATAAGCATAAAAGGAGAATTTAAAAGAAGATACATCAATCTGTTAAATGATTTCCTCTGAAAAGAGTCAAAAGAAAGGGAATAAAGGAGAGCACTTTGATTTTCATTTTATATATCTTTTTAGTGTTTAAATTTCTTTTACAATCACTTTGGCAATTAAAAAAAAATTTTAATGTAATAAATATATACAGTTAAAAAGTTGAGAAAGTCCAATAGAATGAAAAGAAAATTAGTAATAATCACCTGCCACCTTGAGGTTATTATCAGGATTTTGATAATATTTACATGACTTTTTTCTAAATTTAAATATATATGTATAATATATATGTAACATGTATTATAAATGTATATGTTATAAATATTTTATATATTAAAATCATATATTGCATATATATATATTATGACCATGTTAAGCAATATGAAGTTAATGACATTAAACAAGTCTTAAGCCCTTTTATTGGACTTCTTACATCATCAAAGTCCAAAATTCATCTACCCAGTACCATCTCATCTCATGTGTTGTTCAAGGAGTCCTTTTTATCCCTTTTATCAGCTAACTAAAGATGCCTGAGGGCCAGTTGATTATCTGAGCTGAGAAAATTAGCTGGTTTTCTTCAGCCTTAAGGATTAAACTTATACTCTCAGAGATCAATGTCTGCCATAGTAGAGTTAGAGGTGAGCAGTTATTCAAGTAAAGCTGCTTAGCAGAAAAATCTGTCTAGGTCATTCAGAGACAAAATTACTTCCCTTAAGGTCATTTGCCACAGCCTACCTGAATCCTTGTCTATAACACCTAGGAAGGTAAATCAGAATTTAATATAAACTTGGAGCCCAGGAAATAGTGTTTGATTTACTAGGTAAATGCCAATGGCTTGATAATACCTGCAGACTGTATGCTGCTGCTCCTAAGTTGCTTCAGTCGTGTCTGACTCTGTGCGACCCCATAGACGGCAGCCTACCAGGCTCCCCTGTCCCTGGGATTCTCCAGGCAAGAACACTGGAGTGGGTTGCCATTTCCTTGTCCAATGCATGAAAGTGAAAAGTGAAAGTGAAGTCACTCAGTTGTGTCCGACTCTGCGACCCCATGGACTGCAGCCCACCAGGCTCCTCCGTCCATGGGATTTTCCAGGCAAGAGTACTGGGGTGGGATGCCATTGCCTTCTCCAGCAGACTGTATATATGTATTATTGATGTGAGAATGTGCATATATGCTGAGGTAATCTAGAGATTAAGGCAAAGAGTTTCTTGACCAAGGAAATTAACACCAAGCTTTCAAGGAAATGTTATCTGTACTAGTTTTTCTTTGAATATCATTATTGATATTCATTTTCTTTGAAATCTTTTCAGGATTTTAAGGTTTTTTTATTACTTACTTTCAGTTTATATTCAATTTTCTGATGTGTACATCGTATATATCATATACCTATTTAAATATATAGTTTATACATATGTGTATACATTATGTGTGTGTGTGTGTATATATATATATACTTTTGATAGTAGCTTTATTGAAATATAGTGAATAAACAGTTAATCATTTTAAAGGAACAGTCCAGAGGCCTTTTGTTCATTTTTCTTATACCTTTCATACCATAAATTCATAGGGAATGGATTTCAGCAGTTCAGATTCCTTTCCATTGGTTTTTACAAAGTGTGCTTCCCTGGCTGAATCAAGCTGGTGCTTTAGTTGACTCCAACTACCTTTCTTTTTGGCTTCCTTCTTTTTCTTGTCATTTTCCTTCACATGTTTCAGGAAGCTGTCTCAGCTCTTAAGAGTGTTTAATACATCCAATATGTACATTAGTTCTCTTGGCAAGAATCGCCCTTAACCAGTTTATTTACAACAGTGCCAACAGCCTGCTGGGTAATATTGTAGATGCTTCAGTTTTCCCTTGGTAACATTTGTGGGGAATTCCTCTATGAATTGTGTCTCTTCCCTTCAGGTTTACAGTATCACCTTCTTTGTAGATTTGCATGTATATGGCCAAAGGAATAGCAACATGTTTTCTAAAAGGCCTAGAGAACATAGAGCAGGTGCTTCTCCTCTTTCCCTTTGTGTCATTTTGGTGAATACTGGAAAATGTCCATTTCAGCCTGAAGTGTCTATTTAAATATAGCCATCCTAGTGGGTTTGAGTAGTATCTTGTGATTTTGATTTGCATTTTCCTAATGACTAATGGTGTTGAGCATTTTTTTATGTGCTTATTGGATAAAGTCTGTTCAGATTCTTCATGCATTTTAAGATTTTGTTATTTGTCTTTTCATTGTTGAGTTGTAAGAGTTCTTTATATATTCTGGATATAAGTCCCCTGTCAGAGATACAGTTTGCAAATACACTCTCCCATCCTGCGTATTGCCTTTTCAGTTTCTTGATGGTGTTTTTGAAGCACAAAAGTTTAAAATGTTTATGAAGTTCTGTTTACCTGTTTTCTCTTTTGTCACCTGTGCTTTCAGAATCTAAGAAATGATTGCTTAATCCAAGATTGTGGAGATTTACATTTATGTTTCCTTCTAAGAGTTTTACAGTTTAAACTCGTATATTTCAGTTTATGATCTAGGAGTCCAACTTTATTCTTATTTGCACATGGATGGATACCCAGTTATCTTATCACTATTTGTTGAAAAGACTATTATTTTCCCATGGCTTGCCTTGGAAGCTTTGTTGAGAATCAACTGACCATAAGAGTAAAGATTTATCTGGATTCTCAATTATGTTTCATTGATCTGAATTTCTATCTTTATTCTAGCACCACTCTCTGTTGATTACTATAGATTTGTAATATGTTTTAAAATGATGAAATATGAACTCTGCAACCTTGTTTTCTGTTTCAAGATCATTTTGGCTATTCTGGGTTGTTTCCATTTCCATATAAATTTTAACATTAATTTGTCAATTTCAAAAAAAAAACAGACTTTGATTTTTTTGTTTTTACATTGGTATCTGACTTTTCACTTTTTTCCAGATGGGTGTCAGACTTCTATTTATTTTTAAAATTTTACTGAAGTATAGTTGATATACGATGTTGTGCTAGTTTACAAGTTTGTCCTAGTACAGCGAAGTGATTGAGTTATACATATGACTATAACCACTCTTTTTTAGATTCTTTTCCCATATAGGTTATTACAGTATATTGAGTACAGTTCCCTGTACTGTACAGGTCCTTATGAGTTATATATTTAATATTTAGTAGCATGTGTATATCAATCCCAATTTATCCCTCCCCACATTCCAATCCCAAAGAAAGGCAATGCCAAAGAATGCTCAAACTACTGCACAATTGCACTCATCTCACATGCTAGTAAAGTAATGCTCAAAATTCTCCAAGCCAGGCTTCAGCAATACCTGAACCATGAACTTCCAAATGTTTAAGCTGGTTTTAGAAAAGGCAGAGGAACCAGAGATCACATTGCCAACATCCGCTGGATCATCAAAAAAGCAAGAGAGTTCCAGAAAAACATCTATTTCTGCTTTACTGACTATGCCAAAGCCTTTGACTGTGTGGATCACAATAAACTGTGGAAAATTCTGAAAGGGATGGGAATACCAGACCACGACATGCCTCTTGAGAAACCTGTATGCAGGTCAGGAAGCAACAGTTAGAACTAGACATGGAACAACAGACTGGTTCCAAATAGGAAAAGGAGTACGTCAAGGCTGTATATTGTCACCCTGCTTATTTAACTTCTATGCAGAGTACATCATGAGAAATGCTGGGCTGGAGGAAGCACAAGCTGAAATCAAGATTGCCGGGAGAAATATCAATAACCTCAGATATGCAGATGACACCACCCTTATGGCAGAAAGTGAAGAAGAACTAAAGAGCTTCTTGATGAAAGTGAGAGAGGAGAGTGAAAAAGTTGGCCTAAAGCTCAACATTCCGAAAACTAAGATCATGGCATCTGGTCCCATCACTTCATGGCAAATATGGGGAAACAGTGGAAACAGTGTCAGACTTTATTTTGGGGGGGTTCCAAAAATTACTGAAGATGGTGATTGCAGCCATGAAATTAAAATACACTTACTCCTTGGAAGGAAAATTATGACCAACCTAGACAGCATATTAAAAAGCAGAGACATTACCTTGTCAACAAAGGTCCGTCTAGTCAAGGCTATAGTTTTTCCAGTAGTTGTGATGGATGTGATAGTTGGACTTTAAAGAAAGCTGAGTGCAGAAGAATTGATGCCTTTGAACTGTGGTGTTGGAGAAGACTTGAGAGTTCCTTGGAGTGCAAGGAGATCCAGCCAGTCCATCCTAAAGGAGATCAGTCCTGGGTGTTCATTGGAAGGACTGATATTGAAGCTGAAACTCCAATCCTTTGGCCACCTGATGCGAAGAGCTGACTCATTTGAAAAGACCCTGTTGCTGGGAAAGATTGAGGGCAGGAGGAGAAGGGGACAACAGAAGATGAGATGGTTGGATGGCATTGCCGACTCAATGGACATAGGCTTGGGTGGACTCCGGGAGTTGGTGATGGACAGGGAGGCCTGGCATCCTGCAGTTCATGGGGTCGCAAAGAGTTGGACGTGACTGAGCGACTGAACTGAACCTTCCTCTTTGGCAACCATAAGTTTGTCTTCTACGTCAGTGTCTTTATTTCTGTTTTATAGATAAGTTTTTTTGTAGCATTATTTCTATTCCATATGTATATGATATCATATTATATTTGTTTTTCTGTCTTACTTAGTATGATAATCTCTACGTCTGTCTATATTTTTGCAAATGACATTATTTCATTCTTTTCTACGCCTGAGTTATATTCCATTGTACCTATGAACCACATCTTTATCCATTCATCTGTCAGTGGACATTTAGATTGCTTCAATGTCTAAACAAGGTCTGATGGGAATTCCTTGGTGGTCCAGTGGTTAGGCTGCTGAGCTTCCACTGCTGGGGACCTGGATTGGATCTCTGCTCAGGAAAATAAGATCCTGCAAGCCATGCAGTGTGGCCACAAATTAAAAAAAGAAAAATTAATTAGAAAGAAAACTAAACTCTAATTTTGATAGAGAGTATGCTGAATATGTACATCAATTTGAGAAGTATTGCCATTTTAATAACATTTTCCAACTTGTAAACATGAAATATCTTTCATTTATTTAGTTCATCTTTAATCTTTCAGTAATATTTTATAGCTTTCAGTGTACATGTTTTGTACTTATTTTAAGTCATGAAATGTTTGTATGTATATTCTGTTTTTGTTGAGTGAATATCCTTTGGTCTAGTTGGTTTGTAGTATTTTTTTTAATAGTATTTTTCAAGTCTTCTGTTTCCTTATTAATCAATTGTTTGGTTGTTCTAGTCATCATTGAAAGTGAAGTCTTCAGGTATTATTGTTGAATTGTCTGTGTCTCCCATCAGTTTTATTAGTTTTTACTTCATGTATTTTGGGGATCTGCTGTTAAGTGCATATATATTTAGTTATGTCTTCCTGACAGACAGACCATTTTAACGTTAAACTATATCCTTCTTTGCCTTTTTGCCTGTAGTAACAATTTTTGTCTTAAAATCATTTTTGGAGGGGGGCACTCGAGTTATGGGATCTTAGTTCCCTGACCAGGGATCGAATCCAGGCTGTAGGCAATGAAAGCAGTCTTAACCACTGGATGCCAGGGGATTCCCTTAAAATCTCTTTTGTCTGATGTTAGTATAGCCACTCCAGCTCCCTTTGGGTTATTGTTTATATGGTGTATATTTTTCCATTCTTTTCGGGGAAATGTGTTTGTACCTGAATCTGGGGCTTCCTTGGTGGCTCAGACGGTAAAGTGTCTGCCTGCAATGTGGGAGACTCGGGTTCAATTCCTGGATCAGGAAGATCCCCTGGAGAAGGAAATGGCAATCCACTCCAGCACTCTTGCCTGGAAAATCTAGCTTGTCTTTTTTCAGACAGCATATAGTTGAAATTTTTTTAATCCATTCTGCAAATGTATGCTTCTTGAGTAGAGTGTTTAATCTATTTACAATTAAGGAAATTGTTGATAGCATAGTTTTTACATTGGCCATTTTGTTACTTGTTTTCTATGTTTTATGTATATTTCTCCATTACTGCTTTCTCTTTTGTTAAATAGTTATTTTCTAGTATATCATTTCAGTTCCTTTGTTGTATCTTTTTCTGTATGTTTTTGAGTTGTTTTCTTAGTGGTTATGCTAGAGATTAGAGTTAACATCTTAATATAAAAATAATCAAGCTTGGATTAATAGCAACTGAATTTCAATAGTATACAAAAATCTTATTCCATGTAGCTATTTCCTCCCTTCTCCAATGTGCAATTATTGACATACAATTACATCTTTATACATCATATACCCATCAACTCATTTTTATAATCAGTACTTTATGCAGTTGTCTCTTAAATCAGATGCAAGAATGAATTACAAACAAAAATAACATTTATACTATCTTTTATGTTTACCTGTGTATTTACCTTTACTAGTGCTTTGTACATCATGTATTGGCTTATTTTAGACTCTTATTAAATTCTTTTCAAAATATTCAGTTTACATACGCTACTTCCCTCAGATATTTTCCCATTTCAATAGTTTTTTACAGTGCAATTATCTAAAGTAATGTGGTTTAGTGGAAAGACTGAGTTTTGAATCAAGAGTCTTAGCATCTGCTAATGGTTTTTAGTCCATTGATTGATTTTGTAATCTGGATTAAACCATTTATTCTTTATCAAGGCTTCGATTCCCTTAACTTGAAAGCAGAGAGAATAGCATTTGGCCATGTTTGACTGCTGACTTTAAATGTACCATTCTCCCTGCTATAGGTCCTACCACAGATGACAGAAGTTCTCTTGTAATTCTAGTCTAGTACCTAATGAACAGAAAGGAGTTCAAAACCTTCATAATAACATTATAGGCTAGTATTCCAACAGGAGAGAGAAAATGACTGAGAATAAATAAATTATGAAAACTGCTTCAGATGATCAATTGCTATTTGCAATATGCTTTGTAAAAAACATAAAATCCTTCAATTTGCAAATTGCTTCCTAGGTATATTTCTTTGAAGAAAATACAAACAATGAATACTCCCCAATATAGTGAATACCTATTCCTCAGCTAACTTCGTTTCAAAAATCCAGGCATAACCCAGTATAACCCTAACTCTGAGCTATTTGAAGTGAATTTGACAGGCGAGTGAGGGAAGGGGGACGGATTATATCTGAGTCTTCAGTGCATGCTAACTCACTTCAGTACTGTCTGACTCTTTGCACCCTTGTGGACTGCATCCCGCCAGACTCCTCTGTCCATGGGATTCTCTAGGCATGAATACTAGTGTGGGTTGCCATGCCCTCCTTCGGGGAATCTTCCCACCCCAGGGATCAAACTCTTGTCTCTGACGTCACCTGCTTTGGCAGGTGGGTTCTTTACCACTAGCACCACCTGGGAAGCCCAAGTCTTGAGAGTAGATTGAATATGTTTTCTTAGTCTCCTGTTTCCTGAGGTCTGTTCTTCCTATCAGTTTGTTTTGTTTTGTTTTTAGGGAAGAAAATAATCATATTCCCCTTGGACATAACAAGCCGGGGCTAGCATCACCACCATTTGGAGTATAACCCATAAAATCTATTCTGGTCTTTTTTTTTTTTTGGCCCCCACTGAAAAATAATAACTGTGGTAAAATGAGATTTAAAATAATTCCTGTGTATCTAGGGGCCACAGGTGAAATTCTTCATCACAGATATTTAAGGATTGAATTTTAGCAGGAGCACCAATTATACCCAGAACAGTAGGGTAGTTATTGGTGATTCTTCAAGCAGAAGGTGAGTTTTGCCTTTTGCTCCTTTTGGAAACAAGTCCAAGTTTAAAACACCTTCCACGCTCAAGTTTTGTCAGTTAATGAGGTTCCAACCATGGTAATTTCTGAATATTAATGAAAGAGCAAGTCAAAGTAGATAATCTGGTTAGTGTGTCTTAGTATGATTTAGACCTATTATACAAAGATAGTTATTCTAAGGACCTTCCTTTATCCTCAGTCTTGAGGAGATGTAGCCAGATTGATTAGAATGTAATCTTGCTAACCATTGAATAACTTTCTATATGATTCTACCTTATCAAAGGGAAGCTAGCTTTTGCCTTTCTCTATTACCCAATTTCAAAGCGCATTCCTTGTAGCCAATGGGAAGAAAAATATATTTTTGCTATTCGTTCTTTTCTTTAGCTAAAGAACCCCATGTCCTTTCTTTAGTGGTCTGGAATCTTGTTAGCAAACAAAATTTGCATGTGGCTTTTATATTAGTTTTACTGCCACACTATGTACATAGGGGAGATAGAAGACTAAGAATAACTAATCTAGCCGCAGTAAATGGACCGAACTGTATGTGCTGCGTACACAGCATAACGATCTAGGGAGGATAATATTTATTTTTAGAGCAAATCACAATTGAAACCCTTATTCTCCTCTCACTTGGGTTTTTTATCCCCCGTGCTTCCCCCTCACCTGAGAGTGGCTGTGTGCTGTGTGCTCAGTCACTTCAGTTGTATCTGACTCGTTGTGAACTATGGACTATAGCCTGCCAGGCTCCTCTGTCCATGGGATTTTTCCAGGGAAGAATACTGGAGTGGGTTGCCATGCCCTCCTCCAGGGGATCTTCCCGACCCAGGAATTAACCCCTATTGAACCCACATCTCCGGTGTTTCCTGCATTGTGGGCATGTTCTTTACCCAATTGAGACAGCTGGGAATGGCAATAGGGTTTTTTTAAGAGGTAATTGCAATCTCAAGAAACAAACCACAGAACCTTCTTTTTATAAGGGTTTCTTCAGTCAAACACATTCTATATTGTAAAAGTGATAAAATTATAACAGAATTTTAGACAGTAGGACAATTGCTTTTCCCTATTTGACTTATTTTGGTCAACTGAAAAAATGTTCCTGCCTCGTAGAGATTTACTTCTTATCGTGGACTAATAGAAACATGTTAAGAGGGTTATTTCATTTACCTGTTCAAGTTCTTAAATTCTAAATCTTGAAAATAAGTTTATTTGTAGCTACAACTCATTATGTGTTCAGCTTTTCATTTCTTTCATAAATAAGGCCCAAGTTGATTAATATCCTCATCTGCTTCCAATTCTTCCTCATAGATTCTGCCCTGCTCCCTACTCTCATGTTACACAACATTAGGGAGCCTGAAACGTAATGTCAGCGACTTTCTAAAGGCAGTGGGTGATATTTACCCACTTAAGCAGGTGGTACTGACAGGGTGACTGGAGTCGAATGTAAACCATGGCGTTTATCATTCCTGGTCAAATATATTGTGCAATGAGTAGCAATGGGCACTATGTGAAAGGTTGCCGCCCCAGCATTAGGATTAGTCAGCTTCTTGCCTTGAGGTGTGTGTGACTAAGATACTGGAGGTCGTTGGTGATGGAAAGGCAAGCTGGCCAATGATAGGAACCAAATGGAGGGGAAACTCAGCAGTTGGCAAACAATTGAATCTTAGCACAAGGCATTTGCCTTTGAGGTGCAGAGTCTGAGAGGCTCCTGAGAAGCATCTAAGGGAAAGATATTATTTTCTGACTTTTTATTGCTTTTTCGTGAAAATTTTCACCTGTATACAATCTTAGAAGCCAGTGCAATTTCTGGTCATGTTGATTTATAGTGGAACCAAAAAATGATTTGGGGGGAATTTTTGTTGTTGTTGTAATAGAAAGTTTAATTATTAAAAACAACATAATGACACTAAAGATAATTAGAAAAAGCAAGGGGGGAAATGCTTATTATTTTTTTGCTGAAAATAATCATGATATCATAGTAGCATACATTCCTATTTTTTGAACTGTTTCACTTGGTTGTAACAACCGTGTTATTAAAACTTAACAGTTAAAAGATTTGTCACATAATTTTTGGTAACTTATCATAAGCTTTCTTTTGCCCATAGTGCTACATAACCATATTTAAAATAATTGAATGACTTTCCATTCAGTGTATGGCTGAACCAATGTTCACTTTAAACATTCCAACAAATAGACTGCTTGTTATTATGAATAACTCTGAAATGACTACAATTTAAGATACAACTTTTTAGTATAATTTTTAAAATTTCAGGTGGTTTATATAAAAGTTTATATAAAGCATATATGAACAGGTAAAGGTTAATAATAAAATGAACAGCTGAGTATCCACGTACAACTTAAGAAATAAAACATTACCTGTAACTTAGAAGCCTGTCTGTATGCTTCTCTTCAGTTGTATCATCTTCTCTTTTTTCCCTGCAGAAATAACCACTAGCCCAAATGTTTTGTTTATAATATGTGTGTGTGTGTATATATATACATATTATATTTTAGACTTTTCCTTAGGATAGGTTCTTTGTAGGAGAATTTAATGATTAATGTAAATGGAAGTTACATGTTTATCAGGACTTAGTTTCTGATGTTGGTGGCTTATATTTCTTGTTCAGAAATTATCAGGGTTGACACATCCCGGTAGGCCGGACAGGCTAACAGATGAAAGAAGAATTTGCCTCATAAGCAAGTGTGCTCTGTGACAGCTCTCTGCATTATGAGGATATTATGGATTAGGATTGAGAACCTTTATCACAGTGTTGGGGGAGTTTGTAATTTCCTCAGTTCTGTCTAGTCGCAACAAATTTTGAAGCAACAGACCAGCGTTACAGCCCTCTAATGGACCAGTGTTATAGGTCCGTGTTACAGCTCAGTTTTATTTAGAAAGTAAAGGAAAAGACATCCTCGAGGCATGAGGGCATGCCAACCCAAAAGACTTGAAGAGAAGGGAGGCCCCCTGGCCCAATTTTGGCCCCTCTTTTTATATGTTTTTTTCTCCTCCCCCGAGCCTGCCCTATGTAAACTGGGCTAGCCAGGAGTGCTGTTCGTTTTCTCTAAGGTCCTCACTCCAGTCCTTGGACCTTCCTTTATTTTATTTTCGTGGGCTTTTCCCTTCCTTGTCTTTTAGCCACCGCCATTCTGGACTCCTTTTTCCTATTCTAACTACCTGATAGAGAGAGATGATTCTGGTTTACCTGCATAAAGGTTACACACCCTCCTTCCATTCCTTTCTGCATTCCCAGTTTTGATTTTAGCTTATTATTTGTATTTTGTTATTTTAATCACTCATTCATTTAAAGCAGGCAGTTCTTTTTGTTCAACATATTGGTCTCTGTCTTCTGGAATAAATGTCAACATATTTATGTTCAACTTTACCTATCCCAAGAAATCAGATTGATCAGCCTGATCACCTCAGTTTTGAAAAATGGAGAAACTAAAAAATTTGAAAATAATTGGCCAAGAATAGAACTGATAAGAATGTTTAGCTTTCAAGTCAGTAGTAAAAATCCCAGGATAGTATTTCCGATCACCTGAATCAGAATCAGTTAAGATATTTAGTAATTGAGAGATTCCTGGATTCTACTTGAGACCTACCAAATCATAACCTCTAAATATGGAGTCTAGGAATCTATAGTTTATTAAACACCATAGATGACTTTTCAGTACCCTAAAATTGAGAAGTTCTACCCTAGCAGGGGCAACAATTAAAGAGAAGTGATTTAGTAAATATTCCTATATTCTCTAGTGTGTTTATATTTATTTAGCACTGAGATGTGGGGTTTGGTAGTCACATACCAGTCCTTTCTGTGAGAACCCATGATGATGTATTTTGCTGAATGAGAGTGAAAAAAAAAACAGCTCTTTAGTCCACTAGTATTTTGAAATTTTTAAATGAGAGAATGAAGTCTAGGGATCACCTTTTAATTTTTTATATCAAGTTAGCGGTAGATTTTCATTGACCATGGCCAAGAATGAGATATACGATGGAAGCAAGTGAAGACATTTTTCCTAAAGCTAAAAACAGTGTTCAGTTTATAGAAAGAACACAGATTCTATTTTCTTTCAGTATTGAGTAGCTTTTTTGTCCACGACTTTGATACTCAAAATTGTTTTGCATGTAACCACTGTCCTGCTTAGCACTGGTTCTACAATAATCTTTGAAGCAGAACTCTTTATGGTTTTACCAAGTCTAGGGGCACGTAAAAAAAGAGAAGTGGGGGGAAAGTAGTTGTTGAAAAGAAAAGCTAAAAAATAAGAGTTGATGCTTTTGAGACAAGACAAGAATTGATGCTTTTGAACTGTGATGTTGGGGAAGATTCTTGAGAGTTGCAAGGAGATCCAACCAGTCCATCCTAAAGGAAATCAGTCCTGAATATTCTTTGGAAGGACTAATGCTGAGGCTGAAACTCCAGTACTTTAGCCACCTAATGCAAAGAGCTGAAAACATCCTGATGCTGGGAAAGATTGAAGGTGGAAGGAGAAGGGGACAACAGAGGATTGACTTGAAGGACATGAGTTCGAGCAGGCTTCAGGAGCTGGTGATGGACACGGAAGCCTGGCATGCTGCAGTCCATGAGTCAGACAAGACTGAGTGACTGAACTGAACTGAACTGCCCCCCTATGAACAGAAGAGATTAACACATGTCTTCCAAAGCCTGACCCTTCCCTGAGATGTTTTGCAAGACTGAAGACCCTTGTTGCTTTACTTCCTCACCCTCTTCCTCTCTATTCTGCAGTTTGACTTTAGTTTCTCATTGCTTCTCTCTCTGACTCTATAAAAGAACCTGGCACCCAGGCCCCCAGAAGATCGTTACTTTGAGACATTAGTCCACTGTCTCCTCGGTCAGCCAGCTTTCCAAATAAAGGCATTTTTCCCTGCCTCAACACCTCATCCCTCGGATTCATTGGCCTGTTGTATAGCGAGCAGAGCAAGCCTGGACTCAGTAACAGTGCTACTTTCTGGTTTTCGTTATGTTTAGTTCAGTCTTTCTGCTTAAGCATAACCCCTGATTTAAAAAACCTTCAGAGATACAACTGAAAATAAATAGTAAAGCATTGTCAGTTAAGTACACTTCAATAAAACGTGTGTCTATATCTGTATCTATCTATCTATATATAAGGTCTTCAGAGAAATAGTAATTTCAAAACCTAAACCCTCCCCAGGTTGATAAAAGAGGAAACATTTCCTCAAATGTGACCTATTTACAAGTGTCATAGGCCCCCACTCTGTCTGAGGAGGTGACAGTATTTTTAATCATAAGGAAATGGAAAGGTCTGAATTTAAAACTCTAGGATACATTGTCTCAAGACAGTGGAAATATAAGATTCATTGGCATATAAATACCATTAGAGGGGACTTTCCAGGTAGTCCAGCAGTTAAGAATCTGCCTTCAAAAGCAGGGTAAGAGGGTTCCCTGATGGGGAACTAAGATCCCACATTATTGTGTTTAGTCTATAAGTCGTGTCTGACTCTTATGCAACCCATCACCACTGGGCTTCTCTGTCCATGGGATTTCCCAGACAAGAATATTGTAGTGTGTTGCCATTTCCTTCTCCAAGGGACCTTCCCGACACAAGGATTGAACCAGTGTTTCCTGCATTGGCAGGTAGATTCTTTACCACTGAGCCACCAGGGAAGCAAGAGCCCACATTGCCTCTGGCTTAGAGTTGCCTCTAAGCCACCTGTAACTCCTGAAGCCCCTGTGCTCCAGAACCCATGAGCCTCAACTGCTGAGCGCATATGCCCTAGCTCCCATGCTTCACAGTAAGAAAAGCCACTGCAGTGGGAATACCACAACAGAGTAGCCACTGCTCGCTGTAACCAACAAAGCCCACATGCAGCATCAAAGAACCCAAGTAACCAAAAATAAACAAAGATCTTTAAAAAATTTAGAAACATGGACAAAACAATAATAATAACTGTGATGAAGATAAAGATAATGATGGTGATACTGGCCTTGTTGACTGCTACTTAGGGCAGATACTATGCCAAGTGCTTTACATGTGTGCTGGATAATATTTTGAGATATTATCTCTTCTCTCTCTTTTCCTCTTTTTTCCCCCCATTCTTATCAGTCAGTTAGTTCTTTCCTCAGAGGTTGTATCAACACAGATAATAAAAGTGCCCTATAAGTTTCTCTGTCTTTTGCTTACCTTGAGTCTTAAGAAGAACTTGGAGAGTTTATGAAGGTAAAAGGGAAAAGTAGATTTGTAAGAATAGTTAGAGCAATGGTTCTCAAACTTTTTGATCTTAAGACCTCTTTATATTCTTAAATATTATTTAAAACCAAAAAGTGTCTTTTTTTGCATGTTAGTTTCAGATAATTTGTGGATATTCTTTTGGGGTATATTAAAGAGAAAACTAGGCTTCCCTAGTGGTTTAGATGGCAAAGAATCCACTTGCAATACAGGAGACCCAGATTCGATTCCTGGGTTGGGAAGATCCCCTGGAGAAGAAAATGACAATCCACTCCACTTTTCTTGCCTGGGAAATCCCATGGACATAGGAGCCTGGCGGTTTACAGTCCATGGGGTCACAAAGAGTCGGACATGACTGAATGACTAACACTTTCACTTTGTTTTTCAGAGAAAATCAGGAGCCCCAGATAGTGTCACTTATGCTGAAGCTCCTGATACCAAACGTGGATTAAATACGGTTATCATTGCAGTTTTGATTTTACCCAGGAATGTATGCTTAATCTGCCAGTTTGGGATTCTCTGGTTGGTCAGCACCAATGAGATAATCTGTTGCACCCTTGTATATCCTTCTTCCCCTGGGAAAGAAAGAAAAGGTAATCTGCATGATAGATCCTTATCCTTATCCTGAAAGAAGGAAACCTGGCCTGAAACCATCCTTTCTTTTCTTTTGTTAATAGCGGCTTTGCCCCACCCTCCTTCTGCCTTTAAAAACCTTACCTTTGCTCTCCTGCTTTCTAGACAGGATGTTGTCCAGTTCATGAATTGTTGAGTAAAACCAGTTAGATCTTCACATTCACTCAGCTGAATTTTTTTTTTAACAGGTACTATACTAAAACTCAACAAGTGGTAATTTCCTTATAGTATAGTTATAGTGTAGAATCTGAAACCAGATAAATTAACTTTTTATGTACCATTACATTAAATCCATGCATCTGTGTGTTGCACTAAGAATGGATTCCCTGCCCTTCATGAATTTGTAACATCCTCTGTGGACGTTCAGAAAAATATTGGCTCACTGAGTGAACGAATCATGCAGATCTTCCAAATGTTAACATCTTTCAGCATGTAATATCAAAATGGTGATATTATATACATTTGTCGTCACCATTGATCTCATCATAAAAGTCATTAACACATCAGGCTGTACAGGTTTTCCAAAAATTCTGTATTTTATCATTGGCAATAAATGTTGTCACTTCTTTATATTTAACTAGCAGGCTAACTTTCTTTGGTAGAAAATACCAGCCTAAAGCCCAGGTACAAAGAAGACAACTGTCTGTTAGTCATTCTTTTAATTATAATGGAAAAAAAAAAAAAAAGCTAGTTTAGCTCACAGCTCAGTTGCTTGAGTGCTTTGTAACAGAAGTGCTCTGTAGCAGGACATATCCTGTATTTCCCATTTCATCACACAGAGTATTAAAAATATGTGTACACAAGGGTCAAGATTTAATGAAAGTAACACTTTTTACTGTTTCATCAAGGACATTCTTAAGTGAAACTGTTTTGTTCTTTACTGCAGGTGTGTGGTAGACAGAATACAACTGTTACTGTAGTTTGGTACTGTTGGGGAGAAAAAACTTTTCCTGTACCCTTTTAGATTCTGTGCTTGAGTATCTTCACATTAAACTGGCAAACAGGTTAGCAAAAGACAAGACAGATTTTTATTCAAATAAGGATACACTGGAGTTCACAGAAAAATGTAACTCAAGAAGGTGGAATTTGGATGAAATTAAAATTTGGGGCTTTTATGCCCCCTTATTATGGGAAAGAGAGAGAAGGGCACTTAAAGGAAAACAGTTGACTTTACTTAAGAAGGGTCTGGGGATTTAGAGAACAAACTTATGAATGCCTGGGGGAAGGATGGGTGAAAGGGATATAAGGGGTGGACATGTATTCACTGCTATATTTAAAATGAATAACCAACAGGGATGTATTATATAGTACATGGAACTCTGCTCAATGTTATGTGGCAGCCTGGATGGGAAGGGAGTTTGGGGGAGAATGGATACATGTATATGTAGGGCTCACTCCCTTCACTGTTAACCTGAAACTATCAAAACATTGTTAATCTGCTATACCCCAATAAAAAATAAAAGGTTAAAAAATAAGGGTCTGGGGACAAAGGGTACTGAAAGGAAAACAAATGATCTTTTGGAAAGATGAATGACCCCTTAGGAGAAACTGTTTTTTTTTTGGAGGGGAGGAGGTTGGTTTGGAGACTTCTCATTTCCAGGGATAGTACTTGCTCCAGAGCAGGGGATTTATGACAGTTGAGTTCCTTTGGGAGCCTCTACTTTTAAGCAGATAAGGGACTTCAGGAACTCCAGTGCCTTCTGCTCAAAATAATTTTTATGCCATAGTAGCAAATTCTGGACCCCTTCAGTACCATCATCTTAATTAGTGCCACAATACCACCATTTTTTACCCATCACTATTTTGTATCATTGATTCAAATGCCAACCTGGTAAAAAAGACAAATAACATTTTACTGTAATTTGAAAATATTTTTGACTTCTGCAACACCATTGAAAGGTCTCAGGGACCCTTCAGGGTCTGTGAAACACGTGTTGAGAACCACTGAGCAAGGGTGTCTTGAGAAGCAGCGGGGAAAGCAGGTATTATCCTTGGGGCTTGAACAGCATTCCCCCAGGTGGTGGATAAAGGAAGGCCTGCAAGTTCTAGAGAACTGGAGAAAAGCATCTTACTTTTTGTCACCATCATGGGGAGGCAGCGAGACTTCAGAAAGAAATGGTTGTATAATGTACCTTGGCAGACAGACCGTAGGAAATCTTAGCAGAAAATTCCTTTGCTTTCTGAATGGTGTAGGTACTTCAGAGTGCTGAAAAACAGAGACAGCAGACACCTCAGCTGTTACCTGTGTGGATCAGTGGTTATTGATCAGAAGAACACATACACATACCTAAACATTTACCATACACTGGGGCCTGAGCACTTTGTGTGATTCTTGGTACAACCCCATTGGATGGGCAAGGCAAAGTGCCTAGAATGACTGTTTTGGCGGGGGTGAAGGGGGTAGGAGGGTGGGGAGAGGGTTGGGGAGGTGCACATCAGCTGTCAAATAGAGTTATAAATATTTTTAAAATGTTACTTCTAACAAACGTGTTTTTAGGCTTAAGTTTACCGACCCTATACCATCCTGTATAATCCTTGACAGGGTAGGATATCATTATTATTATCATTCCCATTTTATAGATGGGGAGGTGAGAAGATAGATGATTTGCTTTATGCATAGCTAGTAAGTGGCAGAGCCAGGATGAGGACTGTGTCTTTGGGAAGCTTGTACTCTTAGCCAGCACATTCTCTCTGTGTTCAGTCGCTAAGTTGAGTGCGAGTGTGTAATTTAGCATAGATAATTTCCTTTTGTTTGTTTCTAGCTACTAATTTTCGTGGTTATGGCCTCAGAAAGAGAGAACACAAGATGTTGGTTGGCTTGTATATGTCCAGTTCTTTGTAGACTATTCTAGCCCTAGCAGATCCCAGATTCCTCCGTCTTGAGTGAGCCCTAGAAGGAAGGGATGGTAAATATTGAATGAGGATAATAAGGGCTATTACATTTGTTGTGAAACTTGGTAGGGAGGCCACAGGACCACAGGTGGTATGTGGCTCATCCTTCTATTCTCTAGGCGTCAGACCTGAGAGGAAGGCTGATAATCTAAGACATAGAGACTTAGAGAGCTCAAAGACCTTTGAACATGGGATCAGATACATTCCTGTGAAAATGAAGTGAATGTATTCCCTGTCTGATATTCCTTTAATTTTGACAACACAGTACCCTCAGCTGGCATACTCCAAATAGTCCCCGGCACTCAGAACTTGAAGACTGTGGTGGTTTTAAAACATGTCTACATTCCTAAGCACTCTTCCCATCAGGAGCTGGATTCTGATCCCTCTTCTGTCATATGGATGGCTATAACTCTCATGGGGGCTTCCCTGGTGGCTCAGCTGGTAAAGAATCCACCTGCAATGCAGGAGACCCTAGTTGGATTCCTGGGTTCGAATGTGTTCTGGTATGTATGCTGGCCTGCTGAGGTCTCAGTTGACAGCCAGCATCAGCTGCATCAGTCACCAGATACATGAGAGAAATCTTTGAGGCGACTGCAGCCCCAGTCACCATTTGACTTAAATGCCATGAGAAAACCCAAGTCAGAAACCTCCAGTTGAGCCCAGCCCACCCCTAGGACCCTTAGATGATGATGATAATCAGGAGGAGGAGGAGGGGCAGGGGATGGGGGGAGAGAGAAAGGAAAAGCAAGAGCAGGATGAGGAGGAGCCTGTTGGTGTTTTATATAGAAAATTTCAGGGTAGTTTGGTTGGCAGCAATAGAGAACTCAAACTCTCTTCATTGCACTTCCCGCAGTTGACACTTAAATATGTATATATGTGTATGTCTGTTTATGTTTGGCTGAGCTGTTTCTTTGTTGCTGTTTGGCCTTTTCTCAAGTTATGGCGAGCGGGGGCTGCTCTCTTGCAGTACTCCGGCTTCTCATTGCAGTGGCTTTTCTTGTGGTGGAGCACAGGCTCTAAGGTGCACCTGCTTCAGTAGTTGGGCATACAGGATCAGTAGTTGTGGCCCACAGACTTAGTTGCTACATAGCATGCAAGATCTTCCTGAATCAGGGATTAAACATAAGTCCCCTGCATTGGCAGGTGGATTCTTAACCACTGGACCACCAGGGAAGTCCCTGCAGTTACCAATTTTTTTGTTTTTAATAATCTAAATCAGTTTTTAAATTTAATTAATTTATTTTTGGCTGTGCTGGGTTTTTGTTGCTGCATGGGCTTTTCTCTAGTTACGACAAGCAGGGGCTACTCTCAAGTTGCAGTGCACAGGCTTCTTATTGTGGTGGCTTCTTTTATTGTGGAGTACGGGCTGGGTGAAGCACAAGCTGGAATCAAGATTGCCGGGAGAAATCAATAACCTCAGATATGCAGATGACACCACCCTTATGGCAGAAAGTGAAGAAGAACTAAAGAGCCTCTTGATGAAAGTGTAAGAGGAGAGTAAAAAAGTTGGCCTAAAGCTCAACATTCCGAAAACTAAGATCATGGCATCTGGTCCCATCACTTCATGGCAAATATGGGGAAACAGTGGAAACAGTGTGAGACTTTATTTTTTGGGGCTCCAAAATCACTGCAGATGGTGACTGTAGCCATGAAATTAAAAGACGCTTACTCCTTGGAAGGAAAGTTATGACCAACCTAGACAGCATATTAAAAAGCAGAGACATTACTTTCTCAACAAAGGTCCGTCTAGTCAAGGCTATCATTTTTCCAGTGGTCATGTATGGATGTGAGAGTTGGACTATCAAGAAAGCTGAGTGTAGAAGAATTGATGCTTTTGAACTGTGGTGTTGGAGAAGACTCTTGAGAGTTCCTTGGACTGCAAGGAAATCCAATTAGTCCATCCTAAAGGAGATCAGTCCTGGGTGTTCATTGGAAGGACTGATATTGAAGCTGAAACTCCAATCCTTTGGCCATCTGATACAAAGAACTGACTCATTTGAAAAGACTCTGATATTGGGAAAGATTGAAGGCCAGAGGAGAAGGGGACGACAGAGGATGAGATGGCTGGATGGCATCACCGACTCGATGGACATGAGTTTGGGTGAACTCCGGGAGTTGGTGATAGACAGGGAGGCCCGACGTGCTCTGGTTCATGGGGTCCCAAAGAGTCGGACATGACTGAGCGACTGAACTGAACAGGCTCTAGGATGCTCAGGCTTTAGTAGTTGCAGCTCCCGGGCTTTAGGACACAGGCTCAATAGTTGTGGTGCACGGGCTTAGTTGCTTTGCGGCATACGGGATCTTCGCGGATCAGAGATCAAACCTGTGTCTTCTGCATTGGCAGGAAGATTCTTTACCACTGAGCCACCAGTGAAGCCCCCTGCCCTTCTTAATTTAATCAGTATGTTTAGAGCACCTTGTTTGTGCCTTGCCAATCCTCCATGTTCCTTTTCTATTCCCTAGTACCCGTGATTTTGTTCTGAGGCTCAGGAATAGAGCTGAGTCTTCAAAAACACATTTAAAAATGTTACAAAAGTTTAATAATGCTCCAGGCCCTCTGGTGTCCCCACACTCACAAATATTCAGGAGTGAGTCTCCACCTCCTTTTGGTGAGTCATTTCCAGGGCTCCTGAGGCATTGTGCCACCATGATGGCATGTCTCCAGCCAAGGAAGCAATCTAATGGAGAGCCTGAACTGGGCCAGTGGAAATGGTGACAGCCCCAAGGTGTGGCAGTGCCTTTGAATGGGGACAGGGTTCTTCATGGCTTGTTGTGTCTGCAGTGGCAGCTACAGGAAATGGGAAAAGAATAGGCATGTAAGAGAAGGAAGAGGAGTATAAGAATTTATAGCAACAGGAAGAGGAAGGAAAGGGGGAAGAAGAGCCTATAGGAGAAGGAAGAGCAGAGAAGGGGTTATGGTAGCAAAAGGAGATAGAGAACTGCTCCATTTTTAAAATATGCAAACACTGAAAGAGAAGCTCTTAGTAACTAAGAACTAAAATATATTGAGCTCCTACCAAATCCCAGGCATTGCTCTAACTGCTTTAATTGTGATCTCATTTAATCTAGTCCATACCCCTAAGAAGTAGATGCCATTATTATCTGCCCCACTATTTTGCAGGTAGAGAAGCTTGGAGACAGAGGTTAAGTATTATAATTTGACTTAGTAGTAAAGCTAAGAATCAATCTGGCTTAAGCACTACATATTTTCCCTTGTCATGCATGATGTTTTTGAGCCTTCCCTTCTTACCATAGACACGTATTTATTCTTTCACAAAAGAATGAGGATAGAAGCAAAATGAAGGAGGGGTAGAGGTAGGCAAAGAAACAAGATCAGAGATGAGAGGAAAAAAGGTTACAAGACAATGTATAGTATAACTCTCTTTATGATTTAAATAGGACACACGTGCCCCCCTCCACCCGCCCTGTCCCACACACATATTCTTTAGAGGGGAAGAAAGGATTTTTTCGGTCGCTCTGGTTTCCTGAACTATCTGATTCTGTTTGTTTGTCTGTTTGCTGTTACCTTTATTTTTCAGAATGCTATTTATACCAAGAGTGGCGAGAAAGTAGATCCTTGGGAAAGAAAGAAAACAGTTCAAAATTCCCTAATCCAAAATCTAACAGATTTGGGGGATATGAATGTCTGCAGTTACTCAGGGGGCTTGAGAGAAACCCTTTAGGGGAATTTGCTCCCCCAGACTCTTCAGTGTGTATATAAGACCAAGCCCCTCATGTATCCTTAGAACAGGATATCCTGACTTAAATAATAAAGGCAACAATGTACGACCTCCAGATGAGGGTCCCAACTGTTTTTCCTGTTACCTGAATTAACAACTCGGTTCAAAACAAGATCCAGGCTGGGATTCTCTGCTATACTCAAAAGGGAGACCCAAAAAACAGCTGGACTGAGGGGTAAACAGTGGCTCAGTGCCGTCTTGTTTTGTTTAATTTATTTTTTATTGAAGGATAATTGCTTTACCAAATTTTGTTGTTTTCTGTCAAACCTCAACATGAATCAGCCATAAGTATACATATATTCCCCTCCCTTTTAAACCTCCTTCCCATCTCCCTCACCATCCCACCCCTCCAGGTTGATACAGAGCCCCTGTTTGAGTTTCCTGAGCCATACAGCAAATTCTGGCTTGGCTGTCTATTTTACATATGGTAATAGAAGTTTCCATTTTACTCATTCCATTTGTCTACCATCTCCTCCCCTCTCCCCATGTCCATAAGTCTACTCTCTATGTCTGTTTCTCCATCGTTGCCTTGTAAATAAATATTTTGCTCCTTGGAAGAAAAGTTATGACCAACCTAGACAGCATATCAAAAAGCAGAGACATTACCTTGCCAACAAAGATCTGTCTAGTCAAAGCTGTGATTTTTCCAGTAGTCATAGATGGATGTGAGAGTTAGACTATAAAGAAAGCTGAGCGCAGAAGTATTGATCCTTTTGAGCTGTGGTGTTGGGGAAGACTCTTGAGAGTCCCTTGGACTGCAAGGAGATCCAACCAGTCCATTCTAAAGGGAATCAGTCCTGAATATTCATTGGAAGGACTGATGCTGAAGCTGAAACTCCAGTACTTTGGCCACCTGATGTGAAGAACTGACTCCTTGGAAAAGACCCTGATGCTGGGAAAGATTGAAGGCAGGAGGAGAAGGGGATGACAGAGGATGAGATGGTTGGATGGCATCACCGACTTGGACATGAGTTTGGGTAAACTCCGGGAGTTGGTAATGGACAGGGAGGCCTGGCATGCTGCAGTCCATGGGATCACAAAGAGTCAAACATGACTGAGTGAGTGAACTGACTCACTGAAATAAGTTCTTCAGTACCATTTTTTCTAGATTCCATATATATGCATTAGAATACAATATTTATCTTTCTCTTTCTGACTTACTTCACTCTGTATAGTAGGTTCTAGGTTCATCCGCCTCATTAGAACTAACTCAAATGCATTCCTTTTTATGGCTGAGTACTATTCCGTTGTGTATATGTACCACAACTTCTTTATCCATTCATCTGTCAGTAGACATCTAGATTGCTTCCATGTCCTAGCTATTGTAAATAGTGCTGCAGTGAACATTGGGATAAAAATGGCTTTTTCAGTTTTGGTTTCCTCAGGGTATATGCCAAGGAGTGGGACTGCTGGGTCATATGGTGGTTTTATTCCTAGTTTTTTAAGTAATCGCTATACCGTCTTCCACAGTGGTTGTATTAATTTACATCCCCACCCTCAGTGCAAGAGTGGTCCCTTTTCTCCACACCCTCTCCAGCATTTATTGTTTCTAGACTTTTTGATTATGGCCATTCTGACTGGTTTGAGGTGATATTTCATTGTAGTTTTTATTTGCATTTCTTTAATAATGAGCAATGTTGAGCATCTTTTTATGTGTTTGTTAGCCATCTGTATGTCTTCTTTGGAGAAATGTCTGTTTAGGTCTCTTTCCCACTTTTTGATTGGGTTGCTTGCTTTTCTGGCAATCAGTTGCATGAGCTGCTTGTATATTTTGGAAGTTAATCCTTTGTCAGTTGTTTCATTTGCTATTACTTTCTCCCATTCTGAGGGTTGTCTTATCACCTTGCTTACAATTTCTTTTGCTGTGCAAAAGCTTTTAAGTTTAATCAGGTCCCCCTTGTTTACTTTTGTTTTTATTTCCATTACTCTAGGATAGGTGGGTCATAGAGGATCTTGCTTTGATTTATATCAAGTGTTCTGCCTATGTTTTCCTCTAAGAGTTTTATAATATCTGGTCATACATTTAGGTCTTTAATCCATTTTGAGTTTATATTTGTGTATGGTATTAGGAAGTATTCTAATTTCATTCTTTTACATGTAGCTGTCCAGTTTTCCCAGCACCATTTATTGAAAAGGCTGCCTTTGCCCCACTGTATATTCTTGCCTCTTTTGTCAAAAATAGGGTACCCATAGGTGTATGGGTTTATTTCTGGGCTTTCTGTCTTGTTCCAATGGTCTCTATTTCTGTTTTTGTGCCAGTACCATAATGTCTTGATGACTGTAGCTTTGTAGTATAATCTGAAGTCAGGAAGGTTGATTCCTCCAGCTCCATTCTTCTTTTCCAAGACTGCTTTGGCTATTCGGGGTCTTTTGTGTTTCCATATGAATTGTGAAATTTTTTGTTCTAGTTCTGTGAAAAATGCCATTGATAATTTGATAGTGATCACATTGAATCTGTAGATTGTGATTGGTAGTATAGCCATGTTCACAATATTGATTTTTCCTGCCCAGGAACATGGAATATCTCTCCATCTGTTTATGTTGTCTTTGATTTCTTTTATTAGTGTCTTATAATTTTCTGCATACAGTTCTTTTGTCTCCTTAGGTAGCTTTATTCCTAGATATTTAATTATTTTTGTTGCAATGGTGAATGGGATTGATGCCTTAATTTCTCTTTCTGAATTTTCATTGTTAGTATATAGAAATGCAAGTGATTCCTGTGTATTGATTTTATATCCTGAAACTTTGCAAAATTAGCTCTAGTAATTTTATGATACTATCTTTAGGGTTTTCTGTGTGCAGTATCATTTCATCTGCAAACAGTGAGAGCTTTACTTCTTTTCTGATCTGGATTCCTTTTATTTCTTTTTCTTCTCTGATTGCTGTGGCTAGGATTTCCAGAATTACGTTGAATAATAGTGACGAAAGTGGACACCCTTGTCTTGTTCCTGGTCTTAGGGGGAATGCTATCAGTTTCTCACCATTGAGAATAATGTTTGCTGTAGACTTATCATATATGGCCTTTACTGTGTCAGGTAGGTTCCTTCTGTGCCCAGTTTTTGAAGAGTTTTAATCATAAATGGGAGCTGAATTTTGTCAAAGGCTTTTTCTGCATCTTTTGAGATTATCATATGGTTTTTATCTTTCAATTTGTTAATATGGTGTATCACATTGATTGATTAGCATATATTAAAGAATCCTTGCATCCCTGGAATAAACCCAACTTGATCATGGTGTATGAGCTTTTTGATGTGTTGCTGAATTCTGTTTGCTAAAATTTTGTTGAGGATTTTTGCATCTGTGTTCATCAGTGATACTGGCCTGTGGTTTTCTTTTTCTGTGTTGTCTTTGTCTGGTTTTGATATCAGAATGATGGTGGCCTCGCAGAATGAGTTTGGAAGTGTTCCTTCCTCTGCAATTTTTTGAAAGAGTTTTTAGAAGGATAGGCATTAGCTCTTCTCTAAATGTTTGATAGAATTCTCCTGTGAAGCCATTTGGTCCTGGGCTTTTGTTTTTTGGGAGATTTTTGATCACAGATTCATTTCAGTGCTTTTAATTGGGTGGTTCATAATTTCTATTTCTTTCTTGTTCAGTCTTGGAAGCTTGGACTTTTCTAAGAATCTGTCTATTTATTCTTTCTACTAATTTTAGGGGTTTTTTGTTCTTTTTCCGGTTGTTTTAGGTGTAAAGTTAGGTTGTCTGCTCAAGGTTTTTCTTGTTTCTTGAGGTAGGATTGTATTACTATACACTTCCCTCTTAGAACTACTTTTGCTGCATCCCACAGGTTTTGAGTTGTCATGTTTTCATTTTCATTTGTTTGTAGGAATTTTTTTATTTCCCTTTTGATTTCTTCAGTAACCTGTTGGTTATTAAGAAATGTATTAATCTCCAGGTGTATATGTTTCTTACAGTTTTTTTCTTGTAATTGGTATCTAGTCTTATAGCATTGTGGTCAGAGAAGATGCTTGATACAATTTCAGTTTTCTTAAATTTACTGAGGTTTGATTTGTGACACAAGATGTGGTCTGTCCTGGAGAATGTCCCTTGTACACTTGAGAAGAAGGTATATTTTTCTGCATTTGGATGGAATGTCCTCAAGATATCAATGAGATCCATCTCATCTAATGTGTCATTTAAGACTTGTGTTTCCTTATTAATTTTCTGTTTTGATGATCTGTCCATTGGTGTGAGGGGGGTGTTAAAGTCTCCTGCTGTTATTGTGTTACTGTCAATTTCTCCTTTTATGTCTGTTAGTGTTTGTCTTATGTATTGAGGTGCTCCTATGTTAGGTGCATAGATATTTACAATTGTTATGTCTTCCTCTTGGATTGATCCCTTGATCATTAGGTAGTGTCTTTTCTTATCTCTTATAATCTTCTTTATTTTAAGGTCTATTTTGTCTGGTATGAGGATTGCTACTCCAGCTTTCTTTTGCTTCCCATTTGCATGGAATATGTTTTTCCATCATTTCACTTTCAGTTTATATGTATCTTTAGATCTGAAGTATGTTTCTTGGAGATAGCATATATATGGGTCTTGTTTTTGTATCCATTCAGCCAGCCAGTGTCTTTTGGTTGGAGCATTTAATCCATTTACATTTAAATTATTTATTGATATATGTGTTCCCAGTGCCATTTTATTAATTGTTTGAAGTTGATTTTGTAGATCTTTGTTCTTCTCTTGTATTTCTTGACTATATAAGTCCCTTTAACATTTGTTGTAAAGGCGGTTTGGTGCTACTGAAAAGCTTTTTATTTCTCCATCAATTTTGAATGAGATTCTTGCCGGGTACAGTTATCATGGTTGTAGATTTTTCCCTCTCAGTACTTTAAATATATCCTGCCATTCCCTTCTGGCCTGCAGAGTTTCTGCTGAAAGATCAGGTGTTAAGCGTATGGGTTTACCTTGTATGTTACTTGTTTCTTCTCCCTTGCTGCTTTTAGTATTCTTTCTTTGTGTTTAGTCGTTATTAGTTTGATTAATATGTGTCTTGGGATGTTTCTCCTTGGGTTTATCCTGTATGGAGCCCTTTGTGCCTCTTGGACTTGATTGACTATTTCCTTTTCCATGTTGGGGAAATTTTCAACTATAATCTCTTCAGAAATTTTCTCATACCCTTTCTCTTTCTCTTCTTCTTCTAGGACCCCTATAATTTGAATGCTGGTTCATTTGATATGGTCCCAGAGGTCTCTGAGGCTGTCCTCAGCTCTTTTCATTTTTTTTACTTTTTTCTGCCCTTCAGAAGTTATTTACACCATTTTATCTTCCAGCTCACTGATTTGTTCTGCTTCAAATATTCTGCTATTGATTCTTTCTAGAGTATTTTTAATTTCAGTAATTCTGTTGTTTGTCTCTGCATGTTTATTCTTTAATCCTTCTAGGTCTTTGTTAATTGATTCTTGCATTTTCTCCATTTTGTTTTCAAGGTTTTTGATCATCTTTACTATCATTATTCTGAATTCCTTTTCAAGTAGTTTGCCTATTTTCTCTTCATTTATTTGGACTTCTGTGTTTCTAGTTTGTTCCTTCTTTTGGTTGGTATTCCTTTGCCTTTTCATTATTATTTTTTTTAACTTATTGTGTTTGAGGTCTCCTTTTCCCTGGCCTCAAGGAAAGTTGAATTCTTTCCATGAAGAAGGTTGAATTCTTTCTTCCTTTTGTTTTCTGCCCTCCTAAGGTTGGTCCAGTGGTTTGTGTAAGCTTCCTACAGGGTGAGATTTGGGTTGAGTTTTTGTTTGTTTGTTTTTCCTCTGATGAGCAGGGCTGAGTGAGGTGGTAGTCGTGTCTGCTGATAATTGGATTTGTATTTTTGTCTTGTTCGTTGTTTAGATGAAGCCCCCTGCACAGTGTGCTACTGGTGGTTGAGTGATGCTGGGTCTGTATTCAAGTGGTTTCGTTTGTGTGAGTTCTCACTTTTTGATACTCCCTAGGTTAGTTCTCTGGTAATCTAGGGTCTTAGAGTCAGTGCTCCCACTACAAATGCTCAGGGCTTGATATCTGGTCAGGAACAAAGATCCCACAAGTGGTTTGTATGGCATTAAGTGAGATTAAAACAAATATCCAAAAATGAGAAACCGAAGGTGAACTCCAGGTAAATAGCAGTTACAAAATCAGGCAAATAATAATTAAAATGATGGAATATACACATATACGATTATATCCATGAGCAAAGTCAAAACAGTCCAACAAAAATAAAGTAGATTGACCCTGCGAACAAACGAAATCAAAAATTATATTTACCAGTTAAGAACAAAACTAACTAAAGCAAAAAGTTAAAAGTTAAAACTATTAAGAGAAAAGAGAAGAAACAGAAGAAGAAAGAAAAAACAGGAAAAAAAGGAAAACTCACAGAACTGCAAAATCAAAACAGTCCAACAAAAAATAAAGTACAATAGATTGACATGGCCAACAAAGGAAACCAAGAATTATATCTACTGGAATAAAACTAACTGAAGTACAAACTGGAAAACAAAACAAAAGCAAGGTGCCAATTGGGGAATAAACCAATGAAAATAAAACTAACAAATATGTTGAGTGGAAAGGAAAGAAAGAAAGGATATGCAAAGTTAAAAAGAGGTAGATAAGGAAGATTTATATACATTAAAGATTAGCTGCAAGGGGAAAAGAACAATAGGAAAAGCAAACAAAGGAATAAATGTAGAAAAAATAATAATGTTTAAAAAATTAAAATTTAAAAAAGTTTAAAAAAAAAAGGAAAACTCCACAGAACTGCAAAAGCCCAATGTAGAGGCAGAGGTTTATAACAACAGTAAAAAATGTAACTGAGGGAACAAAACAAAACTCAAAAGCTAAATTGGATTTCATCAGTTCAGTTCAGTCGCTCAGTCGTGTCCGACTCTTTGCGACCCCATGAATCACAGCACGCCAGGCCTCCCTGTCCATCACCATCTCCTGGAGTCCACTCAGACTCACGTCCATCGAGTCCGTGATGCCATCCAGCCATCTCATCCTCGTCGTCCCCTTCTCCTCCTGCCCCCAATCGCTCCCAGCATCAGAGTCTTTTCCAATGAGTCAACTCTTCTCATGAGGTGGCCAAAGTACTAGAGTTTCAGCTTTAGCATCATTCCTTCCAAAGAAATCCCAGGGCTGGTCTCCTTCAGAATGGACTGGTTGGATCTCCTTGCAGTCCAAGGGACTCTCAAGAGTCTTCTCCAACGCCACAGTTCAAAAGCATCAATTCTTCAGCGCTCAGCCTTCTTCACAGTCCAACTCACATCCATACACAACCACAGGAAAAACCATAGCCTTGACTAGACGGACCTTAGTCGCCAAAGTAATGTCTCTGCTTTTGAATATACTCTCTAGGTTGGTCATAACTTTTCTTCCAAGGAGTAAGCGTCTTTTAATTTCATGGCTGCAGTCACCATCTTCATAGTGCCAAGAAAATTGACAACTACAACAGAGAGGGGAAAAATGGAAAAAAAAAAAAAATCCAAAAGCATCTACAGAACAAGTCAAAAAATGAGAATAATAAATTTTTTCTTGAGTCACTGCTGTCAGAGTCCTTTCCCTCGCTGGAAGTCACAGTCCACCTTACCTCCCTAGGATGCCCTCCAACACTGTACTGATCTCTGGGTCTGCTGTGGGAGCAGCTCAGATTCTAATCTGGTCCTACTCCTGTGTGTTCTTGCCTCCAATGTCCACAGCTATCAGAGCTAGTGTGTTTTCTTTGTGGGAGCTCTCAATGACCTTTTATATATATTCCATAGACACAGAGTCTGCCTTGTTGACCATGTGGATTAAATCTGCAGCTTATACAGCTGGTTGGAAGGTTTTGGGTCTTCTTCCTTAGCCACACTGCCCTGGGTTTCAATTGGGGTTTTATTTCCACCTCTCCATGTGGATCGTTCCCTGGGGTTTGCTCCTGAGACTGCCCTGGAGGACTTGGGTTTGCCCCTGTGAGGGCCAGGTATGGGGGTGGTACAGCTGCTTGGGTTGCAAGGTTTTGGCAGCACCAGGTACTCAGGGGAGTTGGTGGCTAGGGCAGCAGGAAATATAGTGCTCGAAGGGTATGGCAACCAGTGTTGGCCAATACCCGCCAGTATTCTTGCCTGGAGAACCCCCTTCCCTGACAGAGAAGCCTGGCTGGCCACAGTCTACAGGGTTGCACAGCGCTGGACATGACCAAAGTGACCCTGCATGGATAGGCGCAAGACTCTTTTTGCCTGTGGCAGCTCTGCCCCATTGAGAGTTGAGTGTGAAGATGGTGCAGCTGCTTGGCTTGTGGGGACCCTGGAGGCACCAAGTATGCAGCGACACGACTGCCTCCACCACAGGAGTTATGGCCCTATCAGAGTCTTTTTTCGAGCCTCTTGTAGCAGACAATCAGAAGGCCTCTTTGACCAGTCTTTCTCTGTAACTCCACCCGTTCAGACGCTTAGAGGGCTCCCTAGCCTGGGGTCCTTCTCAGTTGTTTGGCGCGTCAGGCACATAGAGGGGCACCCTGACTGGGGTCCTGCTCTGCAGTTCAGTGTGTCAGGCATTTGATGGGCCAGCCTCTCTATTGTTCAGTCAACAGTAGCCCTCACTGTGGGATTGCTCCGCAGTCCCTAAACTCCAGCTTCCAGCTACTGTGCCTTCCAGAGGACCAGCATTTCTGTCCAGGGTGTGTATGGGTGTAGCAAGGATTATCTGATTCTCATTCTATTTAGACTGCCACAGATCAGCGGTTTCACTCTCAGCCTTAGATGTTTCTCCTCTGTCTCAGACAGTTGCCCCGATGTGGGGATTGGACCCCTGCTTCAGTTCCCCCACCTGCAGAGGGCAGGTCCAGTCCTACTAACACTCCTGTTTCCCCACTAGTTCCTTCATCCTGCCGAGTTTTGCGTGGTTCTTTTCTGCTGGTCAGGTACTCCTGGCCACTCCCAGCTGGTATTCTGTGTGCATTTCTGTTTGAGGTGCATTCCTGATGGGTCTGTGGAGAGAGCTGTGCTCCATGTTCGCCTCCTCCTCCATCCTCTTGCTCTCTTTTCTCAGTGCCTTCTTTGAGCCTGGAGCTCATCACCGTGGCTCAGGGAGCTCCATGGGTAGGTGTGTGATTTTGTCTCTTCCTAGAGTAGGGCTCTGTCCACCATCCTCCAGGATTCAGAGCAGGGCACAAGCTAGCTGCCTCTGCGGGCAGCTCCCCTTCCTCACCCCAGCCGCCCTGCGTGAGCTCTGAGTGTGTGACTTCCTCACTCTGGGCTGTCAGTCACTCCTCTCTCCAGTAGCCTGGCAGCTACTGGATCTGAGCTTGTGTTCATTGGTGATTGGAGGACAGAGCATAAACTTCTTCCCCGGATGGTAGCGCTTAAATCCAGAGTTCCCCAGGACCAGTGAACACACTTAAATAACACAAATAAATGTTACTATAAAAGTAACCAATGATAAAACATCGTGATGGGATCGAAGAAGCTGATGCCTTAGAAATGAGAGGATATATTTACAATGACTCAACAAAACAGAAACCTCCCCAGTAGTCCCCAGTCCTTTGATCTCTCAGTCTCTTAGTGGCTAGCTGGAAGGTGGATGGAGTAATTAGAAAATACTAGAGTCACCTTGGGACCTACCTTCCCTCCTTCCTGTAAGGAATAGAAATCCAGAAGGATCTTCTCACTTAGTTACCCCACGGGAAGGGCGTTGAAAACAGCTAAACATCTAAACTGAAGAGCATGTCAGGTGGTGCGTGTATGGTGATTTATAACAGTACCATGGGCACATGCTCACTTCTAGACACCGATTTACTGACACACAGAAGTTCATGGAAGGTCTTTACGCACTAATGTTTCTTGTTGGGCTGTTCAGTATCCAGAATTACTAATGGGGCTCAGAAGCTGCCAGCAAAAGGCAGAATTTTGTTCAACACAGAACCAACTCTGAGATTCTTGATTTTTAGCATTAAGGAAGGTTAATTATGTTTCCAGAGTTGTGCCTAAGGTAGCATCCTAAATGCACTGATATTTTTTTTATTCGTCAGCATTTTAAATGATAAACTGTGTTCATGTAAAACATTTCAGCAGTAAATAGTGATATAACGTGATTTTCTGGTACTCGTTCTTCATCACCATTAATAGTTTCTTATATATTCCCTGGTGGCTCAGAGGTTAAAGTGCCTGCCTCCAGTGCGGGAGACCTGGGTTCGATCCCTGGGTCGGGAAGATCCCCTGGAGAAGGAAATGGCAACCCACTCCAGTATTCTTGCCTGGAAAATCCCATGGACAGAGAAGCCTAGTAGGCTACAGTCCATGGGGTCGCAAAGAGTCGGACACGACTGAGCGACTTCACTTTCTTTTCACTTTCACTTTATATATCCTTCTGGAAATTTTCCATGCTAATAAAAGCACACACATACAAACATACACATACATGCTTCAACAAAGAACTTGTATATAAACACACATATATGATCTACTAATAGAATCATAAATAAGAGCATAATAGACATTCTGCTTTGCAGCTTTTTTTTTTTTTAACAATTGTCTGTTGGACATTTTCACACACCAGCACAACTGATTTGCTCCTTGAAAAGAATTAGTTTCATATTATGCCAATATTTATTTATTTATATTATGCTTTAATCAGAGAGTCTTAGCAATGGACATTTATGTTACTTATATGTACTTTTAAAAATAAGAAAATATATATTACTTAAAAAAAATAGGTATTAGAAATTTCCTGGAGGTCAAGTGGTTAGGACTTTCCACTTTCACTGCTCAGGGTGTGTGTTCAATCCCTGGTCAGGGAACTAAGATCCTCCAATCTGTGTGGTGTGGCCAAAAAAAAAAAAAAGTGAAAAAGTAGATATTACATAACTGGACCCTAAGATGTTGTACCAGTTACTCTTCTACCAATGGCCAGTGTGTGTACCTATTTCTCAACATGTCTGTTGTTGCTGAGGATCATCAAAACTTTTCTAAATGGATTTAAAGTTTTCTCTCAGTCTTTTGCAGTAGAAATGTGTATACAATGGAGATACATGAAGTCAGCACATTTACCAGGGTAAACAAGTTGTGGAGTCCCAGGTCAGTGTAAGAGTAAGGTGGGGGGAGTTGCTGATTTGTTTCTCTGGTTTATTTATGATCTGGGGCTTTGAGAGCATTTTCTTGTACAGTGCTACAGATGGTGAGTGGCTTCATGGGCGAGACAGGGATGTTACACTATAGGCAGTGCTAGGCCTCTAATTCAAGCTTCCGGGGTACTTGTAGTTGACGTCTTCAAAATATAAGGCTGTACTCGTAGTTGGAGACTCTTAATCACTGTTTAACCGTGTTGTGCTTTGTTTAACATACGTCTAGACATTCACTTTGGGCAGCCAGAAACCCCTTCCCCTCTGCTGTAGTGATGTGGGGCACGCCCATCTCACCTGTGTTACCTTTCTCACACTGGGAGACAAGTCTTTCCAGAGTTTTGAATTTTGATACTCCCCTTGACTGAAGGTACAACAAGCCAAGAAACACAGACTGTTCAATGGGAGAGGGGAGGAGGGTTGGAGAAGGTAGGTACAAATGCCCCTTGGCTATGGAGAAAAGGCAGAGGGTTTCCGTTCCCTTGTTGCAGGCAAAGGTGGCACAGAGCCCCAGGAACAGGCTTAAAATAGTGATCCTGGCAGAGCAAACCAGACTTCTGAGATTGATCAGAATAACTTCCAGCTTGTGAGGTCGCCAGTATTTTTTTTCAGTCAGAAACTGGAATAGCAAGGAAAGGAACGGCATTTTTCCAGTTTCTTGATATACTTCTATGAAGCAGTGTTTCTTCAGACTACTTGGGTAGGAAGCAGAGTTCTCTCCTACGTTAAGGGGAAGGAACCTTTTTCCTGGAAATAGCTCTGCCATATTTCACCAGAAATACCTCTGCCGTATTTTACCAGAAATACCTCATAGCCTCATTGGTTATATTTCATAAGGCCCTGATGGAGTTCTGTGTTCTCAGAAGGAAGGGAGAAAAAAACACAAGTCCACTCAGTGTTGTGGATTCCTGGGTGCAGAAAACAAAGTATGTATGCTCTCATCTCAATACATCCCACAGTATTTATTTCTGGCACTGAGAAACAGCATTCAGTGAGCCCAGAAGCACTTGGATTTTATACATTTTTTAACAAATCCTTATCTTACAGTGTCTATGAACTTAAAACATTATTTATTTATTTTTGCCTGCACTGGGTCTTCGTCGCTGCGTGCAGACTCTCTTTAGCTACAGCAAGCGGAAGCCACTCTCTAGTTGCAATGCACGGGCATCTCATTGTGGTGGTTTCCCTTGTTGCACAGCATGGGCTGTAAAAAGTTCTGAATTATTATAAATAATCCTTCAAATAAATTATTTTGTATGTTTTTACCAGTTGTTTTTAATATTTACTTAGAATAAATTCCTAAGGGTAGGATTGTACCCAAAGGTAAGGAGTCCTAATATTAGGCTTGTGACCAATTAGTGGCAAAAATGCCTGGGTTCAAAGAATGGAAAAAAGGCATTGGTCATTATAATCATCAGAAAACATTTATTGAGCAGCAGATATATGACCATATTGATCACTAAGACAGACTGCTGGCCTTACAACGAAGTTAAAACTTTTCTCTTCATGTGATTTTCTAATAAGATATACCAAAGAATACAGCATGAAGATGCTATGATGAAAGACATAGAATGTTAGTTCAAGAAGGGACTGTAGTAATTTTATGGTATAAACAAATGAAAATAAGGCAACATAATTCAAAAGCTTTTCTAGGTTTGTAATCATAGAGGTTTGAACAAATAGGTAAATGAACCTGATGCTGCAGCTACTAAGTCGCTTCAGTCGTGTCTGACTCTTTGCAACCCTATGGTCTGTAGCCCGCCAGGCTCCCATGGGATTCTCCAGGCAAGAATACTGCAGTAGTTGTCATTTCCTTCTCCAAAATGAACCTAAGTACTTAAAAAAAAAATTTTTTTTTGTCTTCTACAAAAAAACAAAAAAACACAGATTTATGCAACACAAAACAGTCCCTCCAGCCTGAGTTGGCTGATCAAGTTGATGACCATATCTGCCTCTAACCTGGAATTTGGTTGCCGACCCAGTAGTCCATCTAGGGGTGTCTCTGTTGGCTTCTCTCTGGTGAGTCTTGCTGGTTGTTTGTTCTCAGGACATTCTGGCTAGCCTGGCAGTCTCAGGATAGTTGTGGTGCTGGGGGGCAGGTGTGATCTCAAAGGCAAATCATGGCAATAATCATGGTAATCCTGGTGATATTGGCTACACTGTTGGTAAGGGACACATTGAAGTGTCTCTGGGTCAACTGTCCCTTCCCTGAGTAGTCTTGCAAGTTGGGAGACTGCATGGCTCTCGTGACATTATCGGAAAGAAGACATTTTCCTCTACCCTTCTAGTTTTTTCTGGCTTGTCTAAAAATTGACATGAGTCAGATTAAGAAGAATACCAAACAAAAGTTTAATCACATGTATACTTGGAGGGGATCCAGGTAAACTGAGTAACTTGCTGTGTGTGTGTATCTGCTCAATTGTGCCCCACTCTTTGGAACCCCGTGGATTGTATAGCCCACCAGCTCCCTGGTCCATGGGATTTCCCATGCAAGAATCCTGGAGTGGGTTACCATTTCCTCCTCCAGGGGCTTTTCTGACCCAAGGATCAAACCCGCTTCTCTTGTGTCTTCTGCTTTGGCAGGCAAATTCATTTCCACTGCGCCACCTGGGAAGCCCTGAGTAACTTGCTAAAATGGCTGAAACCTTTATCTTAAATATCAACTTTGCTGCTAAGTCACTTCAGTCGTATCCAGCTCTGTGCGACCCCATAGATGGCAGCCGACCAGGCTCCCCCGTCCCTGGGATTCTCCAGGCAAGAACATTTTTAACTAAAGATGAAAGAGGATGTTTGGAGTAGTGGTTTGGGACTTTCAAAGGGTAAGGAGGCAAAGCACTTAGAGATGGAAGAGCAAATGTTTGGTAGATAAATGTTTGCTGGGCATGCAGAGACAGTGGGACACAGAGAGGACTTAACAGACTTTGTTAGGTTTCTCTCTGTCTAACCACACCTAATTCATACTATAGTTATCTATGGTAACAGCTCCTGGTAGAAGAGATCCTCTGCCTACATTCTTTTAGTCAGTTAGGGGGAAGGTCAAAGTTTCTTTCTGAGTGTTTTGGGCCTTAATTGTTTGCAGCTTGAAATAATCTGCCTGCCATGAGGACATCTTCAGGTGGCAAATTTTGCTCCCTTACAACATGAAGGTTGGGCTTCTTGTTTGCCAGCTAGAGTCCTTTGACCTGTTGACATCCTTCTTGGCCATCATCCTTCTTGGCAATCCAGTTTTTCTTGGGCATCAACATCATCTGGACCTAGGACTGGAAAGCCAGGATAAGCTATTAAATGTACTGCTTTGTAATAAAGATTCAGATTGTCTGCATCTTAGGACCAGAAGAAACTACTGAGGGACAATCCATTCCCTTCATGTTCTGCATATGTGGCTATTCTGAGGGACACTTACATGGACATTTAATTTCTCAGAAAGGTTGAGTTGCTTGGGAAGAAGTCCTTTCTTCTTTATAGCACTAAAGAAGAACAATAACCTTGGCAGTTCTGGTTGCCTAGTGGTTAGTGTTCTGGACTTTCACTGCTGTGGCCCGGGTTCAGTCCTGGTTGGGGAGCTGAGATTCTGCAAAACTCAGTGTGACCAAAATAATAATAATGATAACAATAATGTATTTAAAAGCCTTATTTCATATATACTTATCCCTAAAAAGGGCTTCCCTGGTGGCTCAGATGGTAAAGAATCTGCCGGCAGATCTGCAGCCTGCAGATGCTGGAGACCAAGGTTCGATCCCTGGGTTGGGACGATCCCCTGGAGAAGGGAATGGTAACCAACTCCAGTATTCTTGCCTGGAGAATCCCATGGATAGAGGAGCCTGGTGGACGATAGTCCCTGGGGCTGTGAAGAGTTGGACATGACTGAGTGACTGACACTTTCACTTTATCCCTAAAAATGAAAAGGGCAGAATGTGCAGAATCTCACTAATTGCAGCAACATCCGAAGATGGTGGGATTTTTTACCCTGCCAGATAAAACAGAACTTTATAGCAAGACTTTCATACCAACAGGCTAAATTACTGACCTGTTTTTTTTGTGTTTTTTTTAAAAAGAGCACAAAATGCTTAATTTTCCTGGAAACTTTGGAAACGTGATGAAGAATGTGACTCCATTTGAGAGGCAAAATATAGATCCACCTCATTGCATTTTATGTTCTTTGGGACTAGAATCTGGAGTTCTAAGTTTTTGGTTACAATAGGAATACCACATCCTGTGGTCTAGAATATTTGGGCCAAGAACACGTGCTAATGCCTTTCTCTAGTCAGGATAGACCTCCACCCCACCCCCAGTCAGCACTTCCCATCCATGTGAGCGTGTGTCGCTAAGTGGCTCCAGTCGTATCCGACTCTGTTTGTCGCTATGGACTGCAGCCCGCCAGGCTCCTCTGTCCATGGGATTCTCCAGGAAAGAGTACTGGAGTGGGTTGCCATGCCCTCCTCCAGGGGATCTTCCCCACCCAGGGATTGAACCTGCATCTCTTATGTCTTCTGAATTGGCAGGTGGGTTCTTTACCACTAGCATCCCCTGGGAAGCCCCACTTCTTGTCCATATTAGGCCACATCATGCCCAGACCACCATTATACTGAGTTCTGGTTAGGAGAGTTGCATGTAGCCAAGAATCTAGCCTTTTTATTCTTTACAGAATGGTACCTTAGATCTGTATGAGATTTGGAGGGGAATAAAATAGCAAATGACTTTCATTCTTAACCCCAAATGAGTGACTTAAGGAAAAAAATTTCCTGCTTTCAGAGGACCAAGATGAGGTGGCAAACAGAACCCTAGATGATCAAGTTTTAGAGATCAATTTAATATATATAACTTTACTATTAAAAATACCAAAAAGTCACTGATATAAATAGGGTTTTCTCCTGAACTCTCCACACCTACAACTCCTCATCTTATAGGAAAAAACCATCAGGAAGAATTTATGCACCTTCTAAGCTGAGTGTCCCCAGCACACAGTAGGCGCCCAGAGGATGTCTGCTGGGATGTGAGTACATCACTGAC
This sequence comes from Capricornis sumatraensis, assembly GCF_032405125.1. Lineage (NCBI taxonomy): Eukaryota > Metazoa > Chordata > Mammalia > Artiodactyla > Bovidae > Capricornis > Capricornis sumatraensis. The sequence continues at coordinate 49,050,430 of NC_091087.1, forward strand.
ATCTGGTTAGATGAGTTTGATAGTTCTGATACATGCTTAGGCTGAATCAGGCTGTGATTCAATCTATTTGTTGTCATCTGATCTGTCAGAAATTCCCTCCCAGGTAGGATTTACAGAAGTTACAACCCCTCCTCTTGCTCTCTCTCAGCTCCATAGGTGAGAGATTAACAAACTCAGAGGGAAGTGGACAGGACAGATGGCCCAGTCTTGCTGATTAAGGGAACTTTGATCACCTGCCAGGGTGGACAAGGCAAACCAGCACACATCTTTCCATTTCTTCACAGTCTATTAGGTAACATATAATGAATACTCCTCAAGTGAAAGAATTTTAAGTCTCAAGCCTAGGGAATTCCCTGGTGTTCCAATGGTTAGAGCCCTGTGCTTTCACTGCCAAGGGCATAGGTTCTGTCTCTGGTTGGGGAACTAAGATCCGCAGGCCACATGGCCTGGCTAAAATAAAATAAAGTCCCATGCCCAGAGTCTTCTTATTTAGCCATTCTATCCCATGTTGACCTTATGTCACCAAAAATGTCTTCTATAAATATCCATGTCATTAGATCTCTTTACTGCTGTCTAGGTTATGGGTAAAAATGCATTTTCATTTGTGTCATAGTTAGTCTCCAGACAGTTAACTCTTGAAATTATAGCTAAACGTTTTTTTTGTTAATTGCTTTTGATTATACTACACTAGAGCTAACAGGGGAGAGAAGCAAATTTGCTTAGGGGAAACACTATAATACTGTTTGGCACACACTTATTAAACCAGTTTAACTTGATTTTGCTGTATTTTTTAAAAGATTTTTTAATTTATTTTTTAAAACATTTATTTATTGTTTATTTTTGGCTACATCGGGTCTTTGTTGCTGCTCATGAGCTTTCTCTAATTGCAGGCTTCTCATTGCGGTGGCTTCTCTTGTTGCGGAGCGCAGGCTCCAGAGGGCTGGCTCAGTAGTTGTGGCGTGTGGGCTTAGTTTTTCCGCTGCCTGTGGGATCTTCCCAGACCAGAGATCTGTGTCACCTCCATGGGTAGCGGTTTCTTAACCACTTCGCCACCAGAGAAGTCCATGACTTTACTGTATTTTTGATTGGCCAAGGGTGGGTAAGAGACTTTACAAAACTGCTCTCTTAATTTCTTGAGTTAGAGAAAGTCCTTGATTTCTTTCTTAGCTCCTTAAATAGCCTGTGTTAATCTAGCTCTTTTGACTTTCTCCATGTACATTTATTCTATCTCCACTCAATAATTATTTGGAGCTTGTGTTTTGGATCCAGGAATTTAAGAAGAATGACTGAGAAGGAAATTAGGCCAGATTTATTCCACAAGGTGAGATTGAAATAGGAGTTGATCTTAAGCATAAAGTCAAAATGAAATCAAGCGCATAAAAATATGCAAGGTGATTCTGAAGATTGCTTCTAAATTAAGTATAAATCTGTAGCAAGCTACATCATTTTTCTGAGTCAGCTCAGGGCCAGCTGGCAACCTCTATAGTTGTGCCATGTAGTAAATCTACTTAAGGCCTTGGGTTCAGCTGTCTTTCTATTCAAGTTAGGATAGCATCCCTCACCCCATCCGGAGTGCCACACAGCATGTGGAATGTGGGGTCTTCATTTCCTGACCAAGGATGGTAGAGCTTGTGCCCCCTACAATGAAAGCATGGAGTCTTGCCCACTGGACCACCAGGGAGGTCCTGAGGATCCTTTTCTTAAAACTCATGAAAATAGGACAACAGATTCTGTTATCAACCTCAGCAGTGGCAGTCACTCACTCTGTTTTTTGTTTTTGTTTTTTGCATTAAAAAAATTTTTAAGCCTTAATTAGAAAGTTGATTTCATATTCTCTCCTGCTGGAGTAAGTCTGTATATCTAAGTATGCTAAAAGCCTTACTGCCAAGCCATTTGAATATAGTCTAAACTGGGAAAGGAGCCTTCATTGGGGTGGTGGCCAAGAAGCTCGTCAGTTGTAGATGTAGCTGAAGAGGCCATTGGCTCACTTACAAGAGTGCTGGCAGCCTCAACATTTACTGCAAATTCTTCTCACTAGTCCATTGCTTTTGAATTTCTTTCCCACTGGGAAACCCAAGAGTGTCTCCTGCCTTAGTGTACGATTCTCAGCTGATCTCTTCCCCTGAGATGTTAGGAATGGTGCCCTGCAACATCCCTGGTGAGTCACAACCCAAGAGGCAGGAAGCCGTGCAGATTCTTCTCATTGTAGCCACCACCCTGTGTCTCTGTGACTCAGTCCGCACTCATAAAAGGTCATAAACAACATGCTTTGAGAAGCATCTGATGCTTAGAAGTATCAGAACCAGTCAAATAGCCTGTGAAAGAGGGGAACTAACTGTCCTGGCTCACTTGGTACTGACAAGTTTCCTGGGACACAGCTTTCAGTGCTGGCCCTGGCAATCCTAGACAAACTGGGATAGTTGGTCACACTATGCTCAGTTATTTAGCAGAGAAGGAACTGAAGCCAGGAGGCTGACTTGCCCACACTGACAAAATTAGTCATAGGCAGATCTGGAATTAGAATCCATATCTATTGGTGCTTGAGTTCAGTTCTCTTTCTGCCCTGGCCCTTCCTTATATTTCCACAGGGCCTTGCACAGTATAGGTGCTTAAGTTTCTGTGGTGATTGGGTTTTGAGTTCAAGGGAAATGCTCTTCACAGATATGATCATTCCTAATTAGCTGTGATCTCACTCAAGGTCATCATGAATCAGGAGTCTCTACTTCTTCAGTCCGAACAGAATAGGCTGAGTGAAGGGGAGGGAAGTTTAGGGAACGATGACAGAAGTGGTTAAGAAAATAGAAGGATTGTGCAAAGATGGAAAGACCTGTGTGTACAGGTTGGCTGAGCAACACTGTAGCAGGGGACACACAGAAATACAACACGGGTGTGAACACCGATGAGCAGGGTGCATTATTTCCCTGTCCTCTGAGTGTGGCAATGACCATGTGATGAAAATAGCATCACCTGCTGTTCGTGTTATGTGGTTTCCAAGGACTTCAAAAGGAACTAACTCAAGCGGTGTTTGTCCGTCTAGGTCTGAGATCTGCCCTATTTTTCTTACCAGTTTTCTTCCCTGGATACTTAACATTCAGATGTTAATAAAGTAGTATGGATTACGAGGGATCCTTAAGTCTGTTATACCTAGATCTTAGTGATCTCTAGTCTAAACACCGCTGTTTATACCACTCAGTGCTCCAGTCTTTTCAGCTGCAGAAGGCGCGGGTGCTATCTCTAGGAGCGGACAGAAAAAGCAGTAGGAATGTGCCTAGCTGCTGACTCAGACTAGAGAAACGACTGCTAGAAACAGGGGTCCAGGAGCATTATTTATTGTGGCCATCTTCAGGCGTTCATTCTGTAGGGTCGTGCTTGGCACTTGATTTCTTTCATCTGGAATGGAGCCCAAGGAAGTAATGCATGAAAAGGGCGCAGCAACAACAAAAGGGAAGTGACTAAGGTGTTTTGAGACTTATTAAGATGGGTGTTACTCTCAAAGTGGAAGCCAGGTACCTGCTTTTCTGTTCCACCACACCTGTTCCTGCTGGCGACCAGAGACAGAGTTACCTGTTCTGACTAGTCCCTAAAAGCAGAGGTAGACAGAGGCAGAGCTGACCTACTTCATCTTACCTGTGTTAAATAGCGTTACATTTCTTGTAGGCAGAGGTCAAGCAGCCTGCAGTCATTCTGCTTTAGGCTGAAAGCCACACTGGGAGCTGACCTTAGTTAGGGTAGAAGCACTAAAAAGCAAGAAGGAAGATGAACAACAAGTGTTGGGTAAAAATGCAGATGACTGGACCATATACTTCGGACATTCTGAAACAGATTTTCTCTTTCTTTTTAAATAAACTTTAAAATTTAAAACAGTTTTAAATTTATAGAAAAGTTGGGAAGTTAGTAAAGAGTTGCCATATACCACACACCCTGTTTTGCCTGCCATTAATATGTTGTTATATATTAGTATGGTACATTTCAACTAGTGAACCAAACTGATGCTTTATTCTTCACTAAAGTTCATACTGTATTCAGATTTCCTTAGTTTTTTAAAAAAATTTAACTCATTTTTGGCTGTGCGGGGTCTCCATTGCTGTGTGCGGGGTCTCCGTTGCTGTGTGCGGGGTCTCCGTTGCTGTGTGCGGGGTCTCCATTGCTGTGTGCGGGGTCTCCGTTGCTGTGTGCAGATTTTCTCTAGCAATAGCGTGCAGGCTTCTTTTATTGCAAAGCACAGGCTTTAAGCTTGGAATCTTTAGTAAGTGCAGCACACGGGCTCAGTAGTTACGGCTCGTGGACTCTTGATCTCGGGCTCAGTTGCCCCACAGCATGTGGAATCTTCTAGGACCAGGGATTGATCCTGTGTCCCCTGCATTGGCAAGTGGACTTCCAACCACTGGATGACCAGGGAAGTCCAGATTCCCTTAGTTTTTAACTAATGTCCCATTTCTATTCTAGGATCCCATCCAGAATTTGTTACATTTTGTCATCATCCTTAGGCTCTTCCTAGTTCTGATAGTTTTTCAAACTTTCCTTGTTGTTGATAACTTTGATGGCTTTGGAAAGTACTGGCCAGGTGTTTCATAGAATACTCTTCCATATGGTTTTGTCTGATGTTTTTCTCATAATTAGACTGGGTTATGGGTTTTTAGAAAGAAGACCACAAAGGTAAAGTGCCATTCTCATCATATAGTGTCAGGAGTGTGTGTGCGCTTAGTTGCTCAGTCGTGTCTGACTCTTTGCGATCCCATGGACTATAGCATGCCAGATTCCTCTGTCCATGGGATTCTCCAGGCAAGAATACTGGAGTGGGTTGCCACGCCCTTGTCCAGGGGATCTTCCCAACCCAAGTATTGAACCCAGGTCTCCAATATTTCAGGTGGAATCTTAATTGTCTGAGCCATCAGGGAATCCCAAAAGTACTGGAGTGGGTAGCCTGTCCCTTCTCCAGGGGATCTTCCGGACCCAGGAATCAAACCAGGGTCTCCTGCATTGCAGGCAGATTCTTTACCAGCTGAACTACCAGGGAAGCCCAGTGTCAAGGGCTTTTTATTATTGATGTTAATTTTGATCACCTGGCTGAGGTAATTAATATTTTAAAGCTTCTCCAGTGTAAAGTTTATTCTTCTTTCCTTCCCCTCTTTTTTAAAGGAAATTACTACCTGCAGCCCACACTTAAGGGGTAGGGAGTTAGGCTTTACATAAATTATTTGGAATTCTTTTGCATGAGGGATTTGTCTATTTTTCACCATTTATTTATTCAATAATTTATATTAGCATAAACTCATGGACATTTATTTTATATTATTCCATGTTCCCATTGTGTTTTGATCATTTGTTTTTAGCATGTTATTACTTTCTGGCATGTGGGGGTAGGGGCACTCATTTTTTTCAATATGCTTTCCTTATGTTTCCAGGCACACTACGGGTAAGCAGATATTGACAGAGAAGAATTTCTTTCTTATGTTTGTGAGATCTTTTGAGTCACTCGGGGCCTAGCTAAAAATAAGAGTCTTGGGCCCTTTCTCTGAAGACTCTGATTTAGTGGTTCTAGGGTGAGCTCCAAATATCTGGATTTTATAAGTTTTCTTCCAATGATTTGTAGGATCAAGCATGTTTGGTAAGCATAGCCTTAAGAAAATTTTAATTAAGACTTTTGAATAAGACTTAATTTAGATAAGAGCTACGGTCATGGCATTGAAAGAATAAATGCTTTACAGTTGGAGTTTCAAGTGTTTTCAGATGCACCCTGTCGTTTGTTTCTCATTAAAATAAGAAGGAAGAAGAACATTTTGTAAATGAGAAGAGTGAAAACCCAGATGGTAAGGTGGCTTTCCTGATTGCATAGTTGCATACACCACCTTACCATAGTCAGTAGGCAGAAAAGAAAAGCAACAACAGAATGTGCTGTATTTTGGGAACCAAAATAGCATTACTAAGTAAAATAACTGAAAACATAGCTATTAGCCTTTTGATTTTTTGAACAGTAAAGATTTGTTTGTAATGTCTTCCTTCCATCATAGTAGACTGCATTTACTTTGTATACTGAGCAACTACTTTCTGCTGAGAATAGCCTGGTCTCTTAACTTCTTTGTAACTAACTCCTTCTTTGAAACTTCGAGGGATAAATCTGTTATTTTTCTAGGGCTGCCATTACAAAGTACCAGAATCTTGTATTAAACAGAAACTTACTCTCTCATAATTCTGAAAGCTAAAAGCCAAAGTCAAGGTGTTGACTGGTCATTTTCCCTCCAAAGCCTCTGGGGAAGGAGGATCTTGCTTCTCTAACTTCTGGCAGGGCCAGGCATTTCTCCGTGGTGGCAGTGTAGCTCCAGTCTCGGCGTCCATCTTCACATGTACATCTTCCCTCTGGGTCTTCCAGTGGCATTCTTCTCTTCTTACAAGGACACTGGTCAGATTGGATTAAGGTCCTACCCTACTGCAATATGACCACATTGTAACTATTTACATTTGCGATGACCCTGTTTTTCAATAAGGTCACATTCTGAGGTAAAAGAGGTTAGTTCAGTTCAGTTCAGTCACTCAGTCATCTCAGTCATGTCCTACTCTTTGCGACCCCATAAATTGCAGCACGCCAGGCCTCCCTGTCCTACACCAACTCCCGGAGTTCACTCAAACTCACGTGCATCGAGTCGGTGATGCCATCCAACCATCTCATCCTCTGTCGTCCCCTTCTCCTCTTGCCCCCAATCCCTCCCAGCATCAGAGTCTTTTCCAATGAGTCAACTCTTTGTATCAGGTTGCCAAAGTACTGGAGTTTCAGCTTTAGCATCATTCCTTCCAGGACTGATCTCCTTTAGAATGGACTGGTTGGATCTCCTTGCAGTCCAAGGGACTCTGAAGAGTCTTCTCCAACACCACAGTTCAAAAGCATCAATTCTTTGGCACTCAACTTTCTTCACAGTCCAATTCTTACATCCATACATGACTACTGGAAAACCCATAGCCTTGACTAGACGGACCTTTGTTGGAAAAGTAATATCTCTGCTTTTGAATATGCTATCTAGGTTGGTCACCTTTCATCTTTCAGGATTTGAAATAGCTCAACTGGAATTCCATCACCTCCACTAGCTTTGTTCGTAGTGATGCTTTCTAAGGCCCACTTGACTTCACATTCCAGGATGTCTGGCTCTAGGTGAGTGATCACACCATCATGATTATCTTGGTCATGAAGCTCTTTTTTGTGCAGTTCTTCTGTGTATTCTTGCCACCTCTTCTTAATATCTTCTGCTTCTGTTAGGTCCATACCATTTCTGTCCTTTATTGCATGAAATGTTCCCTTGGTATCTCTAATTTTCTTGAAGAGATCTCTAGTCTTTCCCATTCTGTTGTTTTCCTCGATATCTGCATTGATCGCTGAAGAAGGCTTTCTTATCTCTCCTTGTTATTCTTTGGAACTCTGCATTCAGATGCTTATATCTTTCCTTTTCTCCTTTGCTTTTTGCTTCTCTTCTTTTCACAGCTATTTGTAAGGCCTCCCCAGACAGCCATTTTGCTTTTTTGCATTTCTTTCCCATGGGGATGGTCTTGATCCCTGTCTCCTGTACAATGTCACAAATCTCCGTCCATAGTTCATCAGGCACTCTGTCTATCAGTTGTAGGCCCTTAAATCTATTTCTCACTTCCACTGTATAATCATAAGGGATTTGATTTAGATCATACCTGAATGATCTAGTGGTTTTCCCCACTTTCTTCAATTTAAGTCTGAATTTGGCAATAAGGAGTTCATGATCTGAGCCACAGTCAGCTCCTGGTCTTGTTTTTGCTGACTGTGTAGAGCTTCTCCATCTTTGGCTGCAAAGAATATAATCAATCTGATTTCAGTGGTGACCACCTGGTGCTGTCCATGTGTAGAGTCTTCTCTTGTGTTGTTAGAAGAGGGTGTTTGCTATGACCAGTGCGTTCTCTTGGCAAAACTCTATTAGCCTTTGCCCTGCTTCATTCCGTATTCCAAGGCCAAATTTGCCTGTTACTCCAGGTGTTTCTTGACTTCCTACTTTTGCATTCCAGTCCCCTATAATGAAAAGGACATCTTTTTGGGGTGTTAGTTCTAAAAGGTCTTGTAGGTCTTCATAGAACCGTTCACCTTCAGCTTCTTCAGCATTACTGGTTGGGGCATAGACTTGGATTACTGTGATATTGAATGGTTTGCCTTGGAAACGAACAGAGATCATTCTGTTGTATTTGAGATTGCATCCAAGTACTGCATTTTGGACTCTTTTGTTGACCATGATGGCTACTCCATTTCTTCTGAGGGATTCCTGCCCACAGTAGTAGATATAATAGTCATCTGAGTTAAATTTACCCATTCCAGTCCATTTTAGTTCGCTGATTCCTAGAATGTCGACGTTCACTCTTGCCATCTCCTGTTTGACCACTTCCAATTTGCCTTGATTCATGGACCTGACATTCCAAGTTCCTATGCAGTATTGCTCTTTACAGCATCAGACCTTGCTTCTATCACCAGTCACATCCACAGCTGGGTATTGTTTTTGCTTTGGCTCCATCCCTTCATTCTTTCTGGAGTTATTTCTCCACTGATCTCCAGTAGCATATTGGGCACCTACCGACCTGGGGAGTTCCTCTTTCAGTATCCTATCATTTTGCCTTTTCATACTGTTCATGGGGTTCTCAAGGCAAGAATACTGAAGTGGTTTGCCATTCCTTTCTCCAGTGGACCACATTCTGTCAGACCTCTCCACTATGACCCGCCCGTCTTGGGTGGCCCCACAGGGCATGGCTTAGTTTCATTGAGTTAGACAAGGCTGTGGTCCTAGTGTGATTAGATTGACTAGTTTTCTGTGAGTATGGTTTCAGTGTGTCTGCCCTCTGATGCCCTCTCCCAACACCTACTGTCTTACTTGGGTTTCTCTTACCTTGGGCGTGGAGTATCTCTTCACGGCTGCTCTAGCAAAGCGTAGCCGCTGCTCCTTACCTTGGACGAGGGGTATCTCCTCACAGCCACCCCCCCCCCCGACCTTGAACGTGGAGTGGCTCCTCTCGGCCCTCCTGCGCCCACAGGAGGGGTTAAGACTACATCTATTTGGGAGACATAATTCAGTCCATAACAAATTCACATACTACAGAATTCATCCTTTTAAAGTGTATTGTGGTTTTTTTTTCTTTTTTTTTTTTACTATATTCTCCTGGTTGTACAACCAACACTACTGTCTAATTCCAGAACCTTTTCCACGTTCCAAAAAGAAACCCCATACCCATTAGCAGTCACGTTCCCCTCTAGCCTCCTTTCACTGACAGCCAGTTATCTACTTTGTTTTTATGGATTTGCCTATTCATAATAATTCATATCAGTGGGCATTTCATAAAATAGAATCATATGACAAGAGGCCTTTAATGTCTAGCTTTTTTTACTTAGCATACCATCTTCAAGTTTCATCCATTTTATAGCATGTATCAATTCCTTTTATGGCTGAATAATTTTCCATTGAATGGATATACCACTTTTGTTTATATATTCATCAGTTGATGGACACCTGGATTGTTCCCACTTTTTAGTTACTATCAATAATTCTGCTGTGAATATTCATGTACAGGTTTGTTTTTTTATTTTTTAGTTTTTATTTGGCCATACTGGGCCTTTGTTGCAGCATGCAGACTCTTAGTTGCAGCATGTGGGATCTAGTTCCCTGACAAGGGATTGATACCCAGGGCCCATGCATTGGGAGGGTGGAGTCTTAGCTACTGGACCACCAGGAAGTCCTCACATACAAGTTTTTGCATGAATGGACTTGCTGGATCATATCGTTAATTGTTTAACATTTTGAGAAACTACCAGTTTTCCAAAGCAGTTGCACTAATTCTCACCAGCAATGTAAGAAGGTTCTAATTTCTACACATCCTCCTCAGCACTTGTCATTGTCTTTCTGATCACACTCATCCTAGTGGAAATGAGGTGGTATCTTATTGTGGTTTTGCACTGCCCTCATGACTAAGGACACTGAGCATCTTTTCATGTGTGTATTGGGCATTTGTATATCCATCTTCTTTGGAGAAATACCTGTTTAAATTCTTTGCCCATTTAAAAATTGAGATGACTTTTCATTGTCACATTTTAGGAGTTCTTTGTATATGCTGGATGGCCTCTCTCTATATATATATATATACATATATATATATAATATAAATATGATTTGCAAAATTTTTCCTCCCAGTCTGTGGGTTTTCATTTTCTTGATGGTGTCCATTGAAGCACGAAAGTTCTTAATTTTGATGAATTCCAACTTATCTACCTTTTGTCAGTTGTGCTTTAGGTGTAATATATAAGAAACAGCTGAAAAGTAGGTACTTTAAAATGGTTAGAGAAAAGATGATTTTGAAACTCACATAATGAAACGTGCTAGACAGGTTTTCAAGGACAAGCATGGAAACTCCAACCTTTTAAAACAGAATGAACTGTTTTAAATGGTTTATACTTGTATTTGCCCAGAGACAGACCTTTTAGGTGATTTCTGGAAGTTCCAGTTCTATGTTAAGAACATACATAACCGAAGAAACACTTTAATATTGTAGAAAATTCTACAAAAAATTTTATACAACATTGAGAAATCAGAATGTTCACCTTATTACTCTAAAGAGAATGCATTTGCAATGAAAACCTGTAGCAAATGGCAGAGTCACAATACAGCTGACTGGGGAATAGGAAGTACATGTTCTAACCACATCTCATCTGATATTGACTCATGACAGTCTGTTGACCACTGAAATAAAAGAATTTCCATAATTTAGCAAATCTATTTTTACGAAGCTTTTGTGTTTAAATGAAGGCCTAGATGATATGTTTCTAACCCTACTAGGGTTACGATATGTTTCTGACCCTACTAGAGAGAAAAGGGTAGGAGACAAAGTCACTCTGGTGACTCAGGAAGCAGCAGGTGCTCCTCCAGCATTTGATTAGAAACTACGAGGCCCGGAGCTTGGTTTAAGATCAGAAACAAGTAAGCAGCAGAGAAACACCAGGGCTTCTACCTCATTGTCCAGCGGAGAACCTGTTCTAGTTGTAGACGCACTTTTCTTTTTCCCCCTTGAGGACATTTGTACTGACTTCAATAACAACACTAACAAAACCACTTTTGCTGTGTCACTAGCTTGCTTTAAATTGCTTTAAAAAATAACTCACTTGTTTTGTTCTTTCTTGGAATATTTTATTTTATAAAGCAGTCCACTCTTGGTGATGTGTGTTTATATGCATACACACACACACACACACACACACACACACACACACATACTTACATATATTTGCTTACAGTTTTTTCCATCTAGATGATTTTTCAGAGAAGTGATTAAATTTTGATCCTAATATTTAAGCAAAACAGTGTCAACATTAGTTTTTCATTGATAGCAATGACCTCTTATTTTCTTTAAAAATACAGTTAGACTCCTTTAAATGGCCAGAAATGATTCAACATTTTAACTGTATAGTTTTTGGGTAGTATAGACTTTATTTCATAGATTGTCAGTTTTTTATTAACATCATAGTTTATTAGCTTGAGGGTCTAATTTCTTCCCTCAACATGCAAAATATTGTAATAAAAAGGGAATGTTTCTCTTCAGTATTAATGTTACAGAGTTCCCATAGCACTATGCTATCATCTCTTTTATAGCACTTATTTGTATCTTTTAAAGTGCCTTAATAATCCCTTTAGGTTGTTGGTGGAATTTTCTTTTATAGAAATTTTGCTTTAGTTGCTCCATTAATAAAAATATGGTATCCCCAAGGTTTCTTTTTAAGAATTTCCATGATAAGCTTTTAAACATTGGATTAAATAGAAAGATTATTTGTTTTTCAGTTGCTAAGTCATGTCTGACTGTTTCTAACCCTATGGATAGCAACATGCCAGGCTCCTCGGTCCTCCACTATTCCCTGGAGTTTGCTCAAATTCATGTCCATTAAGTTGGGATGATATCTAACCATCTGATCCTCTGCTGCCCGTATCTCCTCCTGCCATCAGTCTTTCCCAGCATCAGGGTCTTTTCCAGTGAGTCAGCTATTCCCATTGGGTGGCCAAAGTATTGGAGTTTCAGTTTCAGCATCAATCCTTCCACTGGATATTTAGGGTTGATTTCCTTTAGGATTGACTGGCATGATCTTGCAGTCAAAGGGACTCTCAAGAGTCTCCTTCAGGACCACAGTTCTTTAGTGCTCAGCCTTCTCTGTAGTCTGACTCTCATATCCGTACGTGACTACGGTAAAAACCATAGCTTTGACTAAACAGACCTTTGTTGGCAAAGTGATGTCTGTACTTAACATGCTGTCTAAGTTGTCATAGTTTTTCTTCCAAGTAGTGTCTTTTAATTTCATGGCTGCAGTCACCATCTGCAGTGATGTTGAGGCCGAGAAAACAAAACCTGTTACTGCTTCCACTTTTCCCCCTTCTATTCCAGATGTACTATCTTAGGTTTTTTAATGCTGAATTTCAAGCTAGCTTTAAAGAGGAGACTCTTTGACCTTCATCAAGATCTTTAGTTTCTCTTCACTTTCTGCCCTTAGATTAGTATCATTTGCATATCTGAGGTTGTTGACATTTCTCCTGGCAATCTTGATTCCAGCTTGTGATTCATCCAGCCCTGCATTTCACATGATGTACTCTGCATAAAAGTTAAATTAGCAGGGTGACAATATACAGTCTTATACTTCTTTCCTAATTTTGAACCAGTCAGTTGTTCCATGTTGGGTTCTAAATGTTGCTTCTTGAAACAAAACTTTCAAACCCACATACAGGCTTCTCGGGAGACAGGTAAGGTAGTCCGGTACTCCCATCTCTTGAAGAATTTTCCAGTTTGTTGGGATCCACAAAGTCAGAGGCTTTAGTGAAGCAGAATTTAGTGTTTTTCTTGAACTCCTCTTCTCCGTGATCCGGTGAATTTCGGTAATTTTGATCTCTGATTCCTCTGCCTCTTCAAAACCTAGCCTATACATCTGGAAGTTCTCAGTTCACATATGCTGAAGTCTAGCTTCAAAGATTTTGAGCATAACCTTGCTAGCGTGTGAAATGAGCACAATTGTATGGTAGTTTGAACATTCTTTGGCATTCCCCTTCTTTGGGATTGGAATGAAAACTGACCTTTTCCAGTCCTGTGGCCACTGTTGAGTTTTCCATATTTGCTGACATATTGAGTGCAGCACTTTAACAGCATCATCTTTTAGGATTTGAAGTAGCTCAGCTAGAATCCCATCACTTCCACTAGCTTTGTTCATAGTAATGTTTCCTAAGGTCCATTTGACTTCACACTTCAGGGTGTCTGGCTCTAGGTGAGTGACCACACCATCATTTATCCAGGTCGTTAAGACCTTTTATGTATCGTTCTTTCTGCCCTTAGAAAAACATAAAGCTCAAGGCAAATATTGTATCACTTTGTTTCAATCCAAGTCACTTATCAACAGATTTAATTTGTAAAGTTGTTAATTAAGGGGTAACTGCTTTATCACAACTAGAGACTTATTAAAATAAAACAGATGTAAAGAATTTTTGATGTGTTTCTCAATTTTAAGATTCAGCTTTGAACAAGGCAGAACTTATATCAGTATCTAATTGTATAATTATTATTCCCACGGATATTGTAGAGGTCACAGACTTCTCCTACTTTTTCCTGTTGTTTCAGCCATAAAACTTTTGGTGGCAATTTGGAGAAATAGTCAATGAAAGTATCTTCAACGGTGAGGAAAGCTCTGGAGGGAATGTGGAACACTGAAAGGTGGGTTCAAACCTCAGCCATTAAGCCTCTTACCTTCTTTATCAGTAAGGAAATCTTTAACTAATTCAATATTGTATTAAAGAGGGAATTCCCTGCAGTCCAGTGGTTAGGACTTGCTTCCACTGCTGGGGGCCTAGGTTCAATGCTTGGTCAGGGAACCAAGATCCTACAAGCTTCAGGGTAAGGAAAAGAAAAAAATCCCAAACAACCCAATATTCTATTAAATAAGATGACACATTACAAAGAAGAAGGTTATAGAATAGTGCCTAACTCAGAGTTCTTAATTCTGTGACATTGGACATGATATTTTTTTTATAACTACTGATATTCATATAGCACCTTTAATCCAGATAAATTATGAGCAGAAACCTTAATGTTTACAAACACACTAAATGAAACACAACACCAAACAATATAAAAGAAACAAACAAAATTTTATCCTGAGAATATCCCAGTCTAGCATTTGCCTTGCTAAGGAATACATTTCTGAGTTCAAATTCATCCTATATCAATGCAGTTCAACAGTTTTTTTTGTTTTCTTTTACTTTATTTTACAATACTGTATTGGTTTTGCCATACATCAACATGAATCTGCCACGGATGTACATGAGTTCCCAATCCTGAACCCCCCTCCTACCTCCCTCCCCATACCATCTCTCTGGGTCATCCCAGTGCACCAGCCCCAAGCATCCTCTTATCCTGCATCGAACCTAGACTGGCGATTGGTTTCTCACATGATATTATACATGTTTCAATGCCATTCTCCCAAATCATCCCACCCTCTCCCTCTCCCTCAGAGTCCAAAAGTCCGTTCTATACATCTGTGTCTCTTTTGCTGTCTCGCATACAGGGTTATCATTACCATCTTTCTAAATTCCATATATATGTGTTAGTATACTGTATTGTTGTTTTTCTTTCTGGCTTACTTCACTCTGTATAATCGGCTCATTTCATCCACCTCATTAGAACTGATTCAAATGAAAGAGACACATGTACCCCAATGTTCACTGCAGCACTGTTTATAATAGTCAGGACATGGAAGCAACCTAGATGTCCATCAGCAGATGAATGGATAAGAAAGCTGTGGTACATATACACAATGGAGTATTACTCAGCCATTAAAATGTTCAACAGTTTTTAAGTGTCTAGTTGATGTCACACAGGCAGTTATAGAAGACAAAATTTCTCTTTCAGGAGGCACAGTCTAAAAGGAAAATATTAAAATGTAATGTGATGTTCAATGCATGAAAGAATATATAAAGTACTGTAGGAACACAGATGAAGAAGCAGTTATAGTTGCTTGGTCTGAGGGGAAGGTAAGAAGCCTTAAGGAGTTAAGGAAAGTGACATTTAAACCAGATCTAAAAGGAGTGGAAGTCAGCCAGATAGAACAGGCAGAGAAGGCATTCAGGTGAAGGAAACAGTAAGTATACAAATTCATAGAGACAATTAGGAAGACAAAGAATGCAAACCACTGCAAAGAATGTGCCCAAACAGGACTCTGCAGAGAAAATAGGCTAAGTTTTAGAGAAAATATTATTTGCTCCACAGAAATGATTTTCTGGACTCTTTAACCAGTCATCTTTTTGTGGGTAAAATAATTTCACATACAAGAATGATAAAGAAAATTAGCTTTATTTATGTAAATTAGAAAAATTGATTGTAGTGTTAGAATTTGTCAAATGTTTTCATTCTGAACAATTTACAAGTGTATTTATATACAAACATAATAAAATAGATTACATCACATTGCTTTTGCTTGACTCCAAGTGTCTCTCCATCCTGAACATGCCCCTCTCACTTCGGGTTTTAATTTTTAATGGGGAAGTGCTTTGTTTTGACACAGTGTTTAATTCACACAGTATAACACTGAAGTGGAAGGAGAGTCAATGATCAACAATTAAAAAATACTTTTCAACCAAAATGACTTCATCATCAGATTTTTCTATATTAAAATATGTTTCATGTTAAAAAAACATACTTTTATTCATTGATGATCTAAATTTATACTAAATTTAACATTTATAGAAACCCATAGTTAATTAAAATATAGATATGAATTATATTAAATGCATTGGTATGAATGTTTGCCACAAATGAAAATGAAGAAAACTGTTAGGAACAGAGGTAAAAGAAAATCCATGGGAGAAACTGAAATGCTCTGGTTATATTTAAAATGATTAAAATGTCAATTTTCCAAACTCAATACAAATAAAACCAATAGATCATAAAATGTCATGATATTTATAGATCTCGAATCTTAAGTTACACTGCAGACTGTAATTAATTTGTACTATTATATATATATTAGATACTTCTAAGCCAAGTTTCCTAAATAGCTTTCCAGTCACTTACATTGTTTGAGAACTCCAAGAAAGTTTAATACAATTACTGAGTAAGGCAGAATTTTAAATTAGCAATTGGGATACAATATAAATGCAGATAATTTAGTCAAATCTATATCTGTAAATGTAGTAAGTATACCATATGTATATGGACTGTTAGAAGAAATAAATTTTGTTTTTAAAGCAGTGGTTGGTTTTCTAAGTTTAGTTCTTTAGCATTTTATTGACATTATCCTGGCAAGAATTCTGACTGAGCTCTGTGGTTTTATTATATGAAAGAAAAAAAAAAAAACCAACCATGAAAAGTGAGTTGGCTGTGACTTTCCAAAGTGAGCTATTTAAATTAAAATAAATAGCCAGACCTCAAGTGCACTTGTGTCTAAAATGTCACTTTTGCCCCCCAAAGTGAAGGAAATGATCAAGTATTGTGTTAAGGTGCTTACTAGTTTAAAAAAAAAAAAATCAGAGGAAGTTGGTCTTTAACTGGATGCTTGAACTCTTCCCAGAGTTCTTAGTATGTTTTGATGTTGGTGTCTTGACTTTGACAGTTTCTTGATTGCCCTTTATAGCAGCTTCAAGGCGGGCTTTCAAGGCTGGAGAAGAAGCCATTACACTTTTAAAGACAGATGAGTACTGAGGCCCAATCTGCATGAGATTTTGCAAAGCAAAGTCATGGAGATTTCTCATTACGGAAGTTGCTGATCCCAGGGCATTCTCGTCCAAAACGAAGGAAATGAGGATGGGCAGCAGACAGGCCACGAGCTGAGAGCCTGCAAAGGACACAGACCGTGTAAGCACTGGCTCCAGGGATGCAAATGTTCCATGCACACTTGACAGGAACCTATTTCCCCAGCCTGAAGGGAAGCAGTTCTTCCGATGTCTTCTCCCAGACCGTTACTAAATAATATCAATACTTGGGGTTAACATCAACATCTGCCTTTCCGCAGGTGTGAAAATACAATATTAAGTGACTAGAGGGAGAAGGAAATGGCAACCCACTCCAGTGTTCTTGCCTGGAGAATCCCAGGGACGGGGGAGCCTGGTGGGGTGCCGTCTGTGGGGTTGCACAGAGTCAGACATGACTGAAGCGACTTAGCAGCAGCAGAGGGATGTTTTATACTTTAAAGAACATTCAAGTTCTGACTCTGTTAGTATGCATTCAGTGCTAGCACTTACGGTGCTGTTCCTCAGCCACGGCCACCAGTGCTTCCAAGACCTTTATGCCTTCTTGAAAGATCTGAAGCTCAGTAGTGTCTTCAGGTTTTCTCCTATCTATTTCCTGCAACTTTTCCATGATAGAGGATACTAAAGAGTAAATGTATGGATAGGAAACAGCTGGATTCGGATACTGAAAAATGGAAAGGAGGAGCTGATAGGTCTTGATTTGTACCTAGTCAGATAAGAGACAAAAAAAGTATAAACTATAAATACAAATTTACATTTACATTAAAATGTAAGTTTTAATTAAATTTTTTAAAGTTTTAAAATGTAAAGAAAAAAATTTTCCTACCCCACCCCCAAACTTACACTTATTTCTATTTTATCTTCAATTCTGGAGGTCCAAACACTAAATTCAGGTTTGCATGCTAAAAGTGGTTGTGACAGCTTGGAGTGGGAATAAAGTAGTTAATTCTTCTTTTTTTGACTAGTTTCTATTTTCCCCCTTTATGTGTCTCTCTATAATATATATATTTTTAAAAAAAGAACTTTGAAAAATATTTTGGGAAACGTTTTAGATGAAGAATCACATATATTTGATGCAATGAAGGTGTTAGGGAACTGTGTCTAGACTGTATTAATTATACGTCACCACATATCAGAGGCATGACTTTGAGACTGCTACATAAAGCTCCTGTTAGGACAGAGGAAATAAACAGGGCAGAAGAATAAAAGATGACTATACAT
Source organism: Capricornis sumatraensis (assembly GCF_032405125.1). Classification (NCBI taxonomy): domain Eukaryota; kingdom Metazoa; phylum Chordata; class Mammalia; order Artiodactyla; family Bovidae; genus Capricornis; species Capricornis sumatraensis. The sequence goes on from NC_091087.1 coordinate 49,068,405, forward strand.
CAGATATACAAACAATCCCTTATTTAATTCACTGTGATGATATTTGAATGATTTTTTTTTTTTTTCCGAGAGAAAACCTGATTCCTGAATTTTAGGAGTTTATCTATTTGTGATCATGTGCTACAAACTTATTCTGTAGCACCTAAAAACACAGGAAATTAACCAAGCGAATAAAAGGATCAGAAAGGAATGGGATTAATTTGTATGTGCTGTTTTTGAAATTGGTCTCATTATTTTACAATCATATACTGAAGGCATGTGCTGAAGTCTTCCTTTCCCTCCTGAAAGAAAACCCACTGAAGTTCTAGGAATGTATCAATTTTAAGATGCCGCTATTTCAAATTTAGTTGGTGATATTTTTAATCCTTTCTTTATCATTCTCTATCTACATTCTATCCTAATGGCCAAAAAACAAGACCATTATTATTTGACTTTAACCTAAGAATATGAATTAATCCAAACCTAAAAATAAAAACTTTAGTCTGGTACTTTTTGTTGGAACCAACAAAATCACAAAGAAAAGTTTTTAAAAGCCTAAATGTATTCCTATTATAAACATCTGTCTTCTAAGGACACTTACCATAGGATCTTTTATCTCAAGAGTGGCCTTAAATTTCTCAATACAGCGCTTCTGAAGGCATGGGATCGTAGTTACTTCTGGACTTGTAGACAAAATAAATACTGTGATAGCGGTAAGCAGACTGACTTCGTCAAGTTCTTGGTGTGTTCCATCTACTAAGGAGAAGTAATCTATGAAAAATAGATCCTGATACTTTCATATTTACTGTCTTATATATCTGTGAAACGTTCTCCAATTTGGTAGTAACAATTTCTTTTGGGCACCAATGGGCTACAGATAATAAATAGTGACTTAGAATCCTGGCAAATGATATAACTTCAAATTTTAAATTTGAAGCAACATTTTAAATTGCACTCATCTCACACGCTAGTAAAGTAATGCTTAAAATTCTCCAAGCCAGGCTTCAACAATACGTGAACCGTGAACTTCCTAATGTTCAAGCTGGTTTTAGAAAAGGCAGAAGAACCAGAGATCAAATTACCAACATCCGCTGGATCATCGAAAAAGCAAGAGAGTTCCAGAAAAACATCTATTTCTGCTTTATTGACTATGCCAAAGCCTTTGACTGTGTGGATCACAATAAACTGTGGAAAATTCTGAAAGAGATGGGAATACCAGACCACCTGACCTGCCTCTTGAGAAATCTGTATGCAGGTCAGGAAGCAACAGTTAGAACTGGACATGGAACAACAGACTGGTTCCAAATAGGAAAAGGAGTACGTCAAGGCTGTATATTGTCACCCTGCTTATTTAACTTCTATGCAGAGGGGTTGGACTGGAAGAAACACAAGCTGGAATCAAGATTGCCGGGAGAAATATCAATAACCTCAGATATGCAGATGACACCACCCTTATGGCAGAAAGTGAAGAGGAGCTAAAAAGCCTCTTGATGAAAGTGAAAGTGGAGAGCGAAAAAGTTGGCTTAAAGCTCAACATTCAGAAAACGAAGATCATGGCATCTGGTCCCATCACTTCATGGGAAATAGATGGGGAAACAGTGGAAACAGTGTCAGACTTTATTTTTTTGGGCTCCAAAATCACTGCAGATGGTGACTGCAGCCATGAAATTAAAGACGCTTACTCCTTGGAAGGAAAGCTATGATCAACCTAGATAGCATATTCAAAAGCAGAGACATTACTTTGCCGACTAAGGTCCATCTAGTCAAGGCTATGGTTTTCCAGTAGTCATGTATGGATGTGAGAGTTGGACTGTGAAGAAGGCCGAGTGCTGAAGAATTGATGCGTTTGAACTGTGGTGTTGGAGAAGACTCTTGAGAGTCCTTTGGACTGCAGGGAGATCCAACCAGTCCATTCTAAAGGAGATCAGCCCTGGGATTTCTTTGGAGGGAATGATGCTAAAGCTGAAACTCCAGTACTTTGACCACCTCATGAGAAGAGTTGACTCACTGGAAAATACTTTGATGCTGGGAGGGATTGGGGGCAGGAGGAGAAGGGGACGACAGAGGATGAGATGGCAGTATGGCATCACGGACTCGATGGATGTGAGTCTTGAGTGAACTCCAGGAGTTGGTGATAGACAGGGAGGCCTGGCGTGCTGCGATTCATGGGGTCGCAAAGAGTCGGACATGATTGAGCGACTGAACTGAACTGAGAGTCAAGAATTACCAAAGTAATTATAATCTTCACAAGTAAAGAGATCAGTAAATACATATATACATTTACTAGATATATGCATTTATTAGTTGTGTGACCTTGGATAGTTAACCCTGTCTTCAGTTTTCTCATCTGGAAAATGAGAGTAATAGTACTTAAGTTAATAAGTTAAATGAGTTAATCCTCATATAACATTCAGAATAGCACGTTGTACATAAATGCTCAAAATAAATTAACTTATTATTTTTATTGGGGAGAAATACAGAGGTGCTTGGGCAATTGTCTTTTCTTTGCTAAGTTTAAAGTATTCATATTTTGCTAATACATGTGTCAAATGAAAATAACTTAGCATTTTGTTATATATCCTATTTCTTAAGAGTATAGAAAAATGTGAAAATCTGTGTGTGTCACAATCATTTAAAGGAATTTTCTACTAGATGTAATTTACCTTCATTTTCCTAAGTCATACTCTCATTAAATAATTTTAATAAACCTGCTGTGGAAAATCAAATGTTATTTGAAAAGGCGTGGCAAATTCAATTCATTAAATTGTTAAGAATGGATTGCTACTTGGGAAGAAATTAGGGACATACTCTTTGGTAACATTCACTCATCAAATACTGAAGAAACTGTTTATGTGCCAGCATTCTTTTTGGCCCTAGGAATACAATTTACAGAGAAGATGTACTGTATGCCAGGAAGTAAATAAAGAATTTAATTTCAGCTAGTCACAAGGTCTATGGCAACCAGGAGTTGCTACACTGGGCAGTCAGAGGAAGGTTTGAGGAGATTAATACTTGAATTGACACTTGCAACACGGCAGCAATGAAGGCAAAATATTATAGCTGGGAAGGAGATATATTTATAAGAATAATCCGGATAATTTTAAGGTAAAATAGGTGTAAGGCCAACATTTAAAATTATGAAAGCATTATTATAAGCACTTTATATGTAATCCTCACAGTAACATCATGAGGAAAGTATTCCTCATTTCCCCCATTTTATGGACAAAAAACTGAGGAACAGAAATTCAGTAATTTGCCAAAATCACAGTTATTAGTGAGGTGTTGAGTTTGATTCCAGAGAATATACTGGTACTTACAATGCCACAGTGTTTCCCATACAGCCAAGTTATTTTTAGTCATTTACAGTGACTTGAAACTACAAGAGCTCGTCTATGTAGTATAAAAATCTCTTTATTCTTCATAAATAATGCTCTCCTGGGTTCCTCTTCCCCTTTCTTCTAAAATTTCCTTATTCTGCCATTCATGCCCCAGCTCCCTTATGTGCTCAGTCTCTCAGTCATGTCCGACTCTGTGACCCCATGGAGGGTAGCCTGCCAGGCTCTTCTGTCCATGGGATTCTCCAGGCAAGAATACTGGAGTGGGTTGCCATGCCCTTCTCCAGGGGATTTTCCCAACTCAAGGACTGAACCCAGGTCTTCCACATTGCAGGCGGATTCTTTACCATCTGAGCCACCAGGGAAGCCCAAGAATACTGGAGTGGGTAGCCTATCCCTTCTCCAGGGGATCTTCCTGATGTAGAAATAGAAGTGGGGTCTCATGCATTGCAGGCAGATTCTTACCAGCTGAGCTACCAGGGAAGCCCAATGTTCCTCTTAATTCTCTTTTACCTACAATAAGGCGCAAGGTTCCCTTAACATTGGTAAGGAATTGAGGCCTCTTACCAACAGCCACGAGCCAGAAATGGGTTCTTTGCCTGTGACCCTGGCCATCATCTTAACAGTAACTTCATAAGACACCCTGAGACAGAACCATCCAGCTACACTACTCCCCAATTCCTAACCCTCTAACACTGTCAGATAACAAATGTTTGTTCTTTGAAGCCACTAAGTTTTGGAGCCATCTGTTATGTTGTAAATGTTTTCCCTAGCACAATCAGCCCCTTCCTTATTTCTTCTCACTAGCGAGTCCAAATCCTTCATGTCCTAACCTCATTCCCCGATAAGACTACAGAAAACCATCTGTGTGCCTGTGCGTGAGATGAAAGAGGCAAGCTCATCATAACTCACCCTAACAACCTACACTTATTACTTTACATCCTTACCTCCCTGTCTTCATATTGGCAGAGATTCATCCTTCTAAATGTGCTGTGAATTTTTTTTTCCTCTTCTGCCTAGAAAAGGGATGCTGCTTTCTTCCCTAACAGCTCCATCTGCAACACTATCTCCACCTTTGCTCCCCACTAGCAGGAACTCATGCTAGACCCTCATCTGAAAAAAAAAACAACCCAACTTCCTTGACCCTGTATCTTCCTTCACTTTCTTCTCTTGCGGTCAAGAGAAGCCTGAGCGTGATCCTTCCCCTCCTTACTGCTCATTTGTGCCTCAACGCTGTAAAGCATGATCTCCAGAGTGTAATTTACACTGCTGCCCAGTCTCTAGTCATTAAAACTCTTTTCTCTGGCTTCTGTTACTGCATTATATTCAGAATCTCCTGCCATCCTGTTGCCTAAACCCAAGTTAGGAGATTTCACCCATCCCATAAGTGGCTCTGACAACTCCTGAATACATGCAGTCTAAAACCATCTCTAGCCAGCCTTTCTTGAATCCCTGACTGCTTCATAGTTCGTTCCACTTGCTTATCCTGTAGGCATTTCAAAATCAATTCACTATCTTCCCCTGAAAACCCTCCCTTTGGTATTTCTGTTAAGAGCACCATGAATGCTCAAATCACCTTACCCTTTCAACTTCTATACCAAACTACCAGTAAATTTTCTTAATACTTGCTTAACATTTTAGTTTTCATTATCCTTACTGCTACAATCTTGTCTCCAACAGTCTTGCTTTCTTTTCTGTGTTACTGCCAGGTGAGTCTTTAGAAATGCAAACCCTATCACTTTGATCCCATTTTAAGAACAAACGTGCCTATTAAAGGCAGTCCAAATCACCAATCATGCCAAACCTTTCACCATCTGACCCCATGTACCATCCAGCTTCATCTCTTTACTCATTACCGTTCACTACCTTCTTACTCTTTCCCCTCAAACCCACATTCACTCATTACACTACTGCTGTCCCCAAATATACCGTACTATTTAAGTTTCCTGGTCTTGTATCAAAATGTGTGAGAATACATTTCTGTGATGCCTATGTGGAGAATGGAGAATACTTTCTTATCCTTTAAGAAACTCTCTTGAAAAATCTCTTCTGGTAGTTACAGAGGGGAACCACTGAGCTCCCCTCCATAGTGGGAGGTCCTGCCCAGCTGTGAGGACCGTGGTCAACTCCCTCAGGTTGACCTCAGCCCCAGAGCTGCCTTGACTGACATCAGTCTTCTGGGGGCAGCCACATCTGAGCTGGAGTGCAGACACTTGTCCTTTGAAAGGCACTGATGGGCAGTATTCAGAGGACCCCGCAGGTGTGCTGAGTTCTGCTGGACACTCTTACTGCAGTGTGAGTTCGTTTGCCTACCACTGCTTTCCCCACTGCCTTCAAAGATACTCGCTCGCCAAAATGCATCTCAGCATGCGCTTCCACAGAACCCTTCTGTGACACTCTGCCTGGTTCACTCAAACACAACCATTCTAATTTTTGCCAGTGGTCTCTGTTTCATTATACCAGAAATGCAGTGGTAAGTAAGATACTACTGTCGCCTTCAGGAGCTTCTATGGTATAAATAACACCCAACGGCAATTTGTAGGTACTAGACTTCCCTAGACTCCCAACTCTGGGCACAAAGTGTGTGGTCAATAAATTGCTGCATTCAACTGAAATCTTTTTACCATATGAAACAGAATATGGTGAACTGTGACACTGATAAACAGAACAAAAAAGCCAGGGTTAATTATAATATGTGTAAACACTTTTTACAATCACAATGACAATGTCGAAAATAAAACCTATGTAACAATAACAGAAAAACTAATTTGAACAGATACTGAACATAATACTGGCTATCATTTACTGATATACGCCAAGTAAAAAGTGAAATAATTTTCATATATGTCACTGATCTAACAGTTTCCTGTAACACAATCTCCCTATTTTGTTAATGAGAAAACTAAGGCTCAGAGAATTAGATAACTTGTCTAGTCGCTTAGCACTGGTGCTGGAGTAAGGATATAGACCAGATCAGTCTTGAATTATAATGTATATCTGATCCAGTTTTCACTATACTGTGTGTATTAAAAAATTCTGACATGGATGACACCTTATTTTAAAATTAACATATTATTACATTTGAAGGTCTCTCACTGTCAACACACAGGCTTCTAGCCATTTTTTTGCATTAACGTTAAAGATACTAAAATGAGATCACAGATATCTGCTACCTATGATACATACCCTCTAAATATGTAGTGAACACGGTCTCCTCTAGATGAGACTGCCAAACATGATCAAGTAAACAGCATATTCTCAAAACACTGTCCATCTTGCTTTTTAAAACAAACTCCACAACTGCTTCCAAAGAGCCTGACTTACCTGGATCCCAACAGTCAAGGATTGTAGTTAAAGCGCTACGGAGGAGGCCCGTCCAGGCAGTATGGCTCTTTTCTGCTCGGGCCATGGGAGAAGACAATATTCCTTTCAGAGCCTGCAGGGAAGCTGCAGCCGTTGAGGACAGCTGGCCCCCAGGTAGCTTCACGGCAGTTTCCCTGAGGACTCCAGTTGTGAGGTACAGTATAGTAGGAAGGATTGAGATGCTTCCTGTAAGACATTTTGAAAAACACTGTTTCAGTCTATATGTAGTTCCTCAAAAGAAATTGCCAAATGAGTAGTTATGTCAAAGATTTCTAGCTTTAAAGATTATTTTTTCATTAACAATTATAAGTTTTAATAACCTTAAGATTTTAAAGGTTGGATAAAATTTAGGTTCTAATTGGAGATGTTATTTAAGTTATATCACAGTATCATTATCTTGTGCTGTGTGATTTTATTTGGTAGTTGACAAACACTGAATTTTTAGTGTGGTAAAATATTTTTAACAAAAATTTACCACTTTAACCTTTTTTTTTTTTAATTTGGCTGTGCTGGGTGTTAGTTGTGGCATGTGGGATCTAGTTCCCTGACCAGGGATCGAGCCCAGGCCGCCTACAGTGGGAGCAAGGAGTCTTAGCCACTGGACCACTAGGGAAGTCCCACTTTGACCATTTTTAAGTGTATAGCTCAGTGGCATTACGTACACTCACTACCACTATGCATCTGGGGGATTTATTTTATATTAAGCCTTGCAACTTGCAGTGAGTTAGTACAAAAAATTAAAGTTTCCATGGCTACTAAGTAGTTAAAAAGTCGCTTTGTTTAAAAGGAAAGGGAAGAGCTAAAGTTAAAATGGTCAATTAAGTTTTCCCAGGGGCTATCCACAAAACTCCTGTAGTGTATTTTTGCCCTTCATCCTTTGCTAGTCACTTTTTCTCCATTCTTGGTATAAGGCAGGTGTGTGAATAAGGAATACAAGGTTTTCAGTCAAACTGAAGCTTGAAGTTATATTAAGTTTATAATATATATGAGACTTATAAGACTTATATGCTGTCTATATATAAGTCTGCCAAGTCACATTTAAGCAGAAATATGCTTACCAATTAAGTATCTATTAAGTACTGAGTCCTTATTATGTGCTAGGGTACTAGAGGGTAAACATTTTGCTGGAAGTAAGACATATGTCTGTGTGTGTGTGTATATATATATATATATATATCTTCTCTATATAATAATAGATTATATATAATGCCTCTATATATAACAAAAAAACCTATGTATATACATATGGAAGCTGTATACACACACACACACACACACACACAGAGAAAAACAAAACTCAGTATGAGAGTTTTTAGGGAAGCCTTCACAAATGAAGTAGGTCTGGAGTTGAATTTCAAAGGAAGGCAGAATTTTAAAAAGGAAGAGAAGGGGTGGTGTCATTTCAGATCAAGTAACACCACTGGCAGTAGCACAGAACAGGGCTAAGCATGGAACCTCCTAGGTTTGTGGTTCACACAGAAGGTATCAGGAGGCAGCTGTACTCAGCAGAGCCCTATGGAGAGCCTTAGACACTATATTAAAAGTATGGACTTGATTCCAAACAGAACTGGATATGATGAGAAGCTTCTATCAAAACTGAGGCAGGAAAAGTCCATTAGATACTGTATACCAAAAGACGCCCCAGAGAGAGTAATTGCCTTCAACTGGTTTAAAATATTTCTAAAAAAAAAAAACAAAATACAAAAACCACCATTGAAGAGCATTATTTTTCTAGACTACATGCTGTCCCTATATTTACTTTCATCCTTTTAGTAAAATAAATTACTATATCGTTAATCGTAAAGGATTAAAGACAATACCCAAATCTCTGGGTCACTATTTGTTTAATGAAAAAAAGATTAGCAACCATTTGTCTCCATTATCTATTAAAACCATTTCTCTCCTTTTGGGTCAAGTAAAGCCATCACATACCACAACATACCTTCAGGAGAGCACACTGCAGGAAGTTCAGAGAGGATAACTAGCGCGGCTGAAACCAACCTACTTCCATCTTCTGACAGCATCTGTGGCTTTGTTGCTTTCCCTCCTGGGCTACCTGTCAATTTAGGATTTAGCCCTGGGAGCTGCCTAACTAGAATGCACACACACAACTCCAGTGTTGCAAAGACCAAAGACTTCCCAGGCACAAGTCCTCCTGTGTCCTTTCCCTCTCCAAACTCTGGCAAGGTTTCCTTTTCAGCAGCCCCATCATCGACTGGAAAACAAAAAGAACAGTGTTGAATAAATACTTCACGTTTGCTTTGCTTCTGTTGTAGGTAGCACATTTTAATGGGTCAAGACTTGGGTCTTAATGAAAGAGAAAGCTGTTATGGAGGTAAAAGGAGTTGTCTTTATTTGGACTTCTTATTATAGTGGGTCTAAAGAAATCCTCGGGGACCTTCTCAGCCTTGCAATATTGTCTGGTTAACTCCATGCAGTTAAGATGTGAACCTGAAAGCTAGAGCTCCAGCACTGACTTTACCACCATAAGCAGTGGCTGGGCAGAAAGATATGTACTGAGGTCTCTGATGTCTTTATGAAACTGCCGTCTCAGCCTAGGACTGCCAACCTCTGGAGTTCTTGTAGATGAGAGAATAAGTCCTTGTGTTTTAAATCTACTGTCGTTCTAGGTTTTGTTATATGTAGTCAAACGTAATCTTAAATGATATACTCACCAATACCAAATCAGACTTATAAATGAGCAAATTAATCACTTTATAAAACTAAGTCAGTAAAAAAAATTGTCAGTCATTCTTTCCCTGTACACTGGTAAACACTTTTAAGTACTCAATCCATATAAGGGATTTTTTTTTTCCTTCCAGGGCTGTTAAAATTCTAATTTTCCCAAGGAAAAATACTTTAGCTACTGACAGTACCCAAGGTAACACATAGAGATGACTGAGAGACTTTAAAGCCATACCTAGAGATGTTTCATTTGTACTGTACACAGCAAATTCTCAGAAGACATAGACACATAAGTAATACTTTAAAAAGCTTTTTTTTTTTAAAAAAGGTAATGATGCTATATGATTAATTTGGCATTGTGGTTTAATATTCACCTTCTGCACTTCGTCTTTTCTCCTTCACATGTTCTTGAGCTGCACAGATAATCTGCCTGACCACTTCAAGAGAAGCCAGTTGAATGGAAGGTGATTCTCGAGTCAAAATTACTCGATGTAGTACATTCAACAACTCAATACCCAAGTCCTATGACCGAAAACAGGTGAGACCATTTTGAAAATTATATACTTGAAAAATCATAAAGTGTTAGGGCAATAAAGTTAAGTAACACTTGCTCCACTTTAAACCATCTCCAGGTTGATTTCTGTCCAATCTTGTAGGAGATGGCACTATGACAAAAGATCATTTTCACACAGGTCCTAAACTGAGATAACAAACAAGGAAATAACACGGCTCAAAGTATACAAGGACTGCCAGATTCGAGAGAAAAGATTCCCAGAAATATATTAAAGTTTTCTAAACTTACAAATGGTGGCAAAAATGATATTAACAGTGTGTAAGTTATTAAGCATAGAATGAGTATCACTCAAAAGAAAATACACTAGAAGAATACTACTTAACTTTCCCCCTGTTCTATTGGTCACTCTTGTGGCTTTCTTTCATCTTCCAAAATAAGTGCAAAACAGTCATTATAATACTTGTTTTAACATACAGAATTAACAAGCACAAAAAGTTTAAAACTTATCCATGTGCAATTCAAGTCAGGCAGAAGCCTGATTTATACTTTAAACCTAATAAATGATAGTGGTAATAAATAACAGTCTATACAGAGAGGAAATTATACCATTTATTTTTCTTAAAATCCAAAAGTCAATTTAATATACAATTCAATATACTGGTAATACCGGCTTCCCTGCGGGCTCAGTGGTCAAGAACCTGCCTGCCAGTACCGGAGTTGCAGGTTCAGTCCCCGGGTCAGGAAGATCCCCTAGAGAAGGAAATGGCAACCCACTCCAGTATTCTTGTCTGGGAAATTCCATGAACAGGGGGCTGCGGTGGGCTACAATCCTTGGGGTCACAAAGAGCCAGACACAACTTAGCGAATAAGTATTCACGCATATGGTAATACATGATGCTGAGGGTGCCTGCCCAATGCACTGCTGCTCTTGGGAAGGCAGTTAAAGGAAGTGCTGTACATTGTGCACTGATCCTTCAAATCACGGTCCCACCTGGATCTGGTATTAGTGTCTGACTCCCCCCCACAGGCTAGTCAGTTGTCTCTTAAAAAGACCTTGATGGAGTAATGAGCCGAGAGGAACACTACACACCTCACAGCGAACAGCATGAAGCAAGAGGATTCTCTCTTGGGGAAGTGGGGCATAAGATACAGATGCATATGAGGGGCAGACTGCAGCGAAGCGGCAAGAGACAAGCATAGCACAAGACAGAACCTTCCCGGCACTGCAGAAAGTGCGCCTGAAGAGCTGCGACACAGTGTGCTGGCGGCAGCAAACCTAAGTGCGGCAGAAGCACAGACAGAAAGCGGCAGACCGGCGGGACCGCTCCCGAGTCAGCACGGTGCTGACGGCGCGTCGGTTCGGAGCTCAGCTACGCAGTGTTTCAGTTTCCTTTTTACTTCTCCGTGTTCACCCGCTGCTCACTACAGTAACCTGAACACATTTCTCTTGCTGTGCCTTGGAATCTACAGAAGCCTGACAAGCAACAAGAAATCACCTGATCACTGCCAATTTTAGATCTTGGCCAAGGAACATCAAGAAGGGCCTGTAACGCGTGTAAACAGGCAGTAATGCTTTCCATGGTTGCATCTGAACGTAAGGAACACAGAAACTTCACACTGATTCCTGTAGAAAGTAGAGAAGGAGAACAGGGCTTCTTTAGAGTCTTGGTTTCTGATGGTAAAGAATTTTCTATTTTGATAAGATATATAAATAAACTTAGCAAAGAAGCAATGCAAATAAATCACCATGAATTTAAGAGTAAACAATTAAGTGATAAGGCAATCTCTTAAACAGTTTTTATCAACATGTACACAAATAATAATCTCAACTAGGCTTGTACACTACTACAAAAATTACAATAAAACTGTGCCAGAACATGTAGATTTCACAATTTTATTCTGACTAAAATTTATTGAGTGATTACCATGTATCAGGCATTGTACTTTAACTATATCATTTCACTCTCACAGTATCTCAGGAAATAGGTACTATTATTACCACTCCTTTTGAGCACATAAAGCTTAAATAGTTTGCTAAATGTTACAATGAGGCACACCAAGAATTTGAACTAAGGTAATTAAACTGCACAGCTTATGCCCTGCCAGTCTTTATGACATAAAAATTTTTTTAAAAGCTCTCAAGGCAAACAGAAACAAAATTTTAATATACCCAAGGATATAGCAAGTCTGATCATGTTTGGCTTCAGAAGGAATAACAGAAGCTCTATGAATCAGAAACCTTATTAGTTAATTACTGACCTTTATAAACCTCACATTTCAGTTAGTAACTTATTTATAGGTAATCTAACAGGTTGCTTCCTCAGAACAAGATAAGTTTGGAAAACATTTAATCTAGAAACTCACTGTATCTAGAAAGATACCTCATTTTAAAAATGAAGTTCTAAGCCAAAAAATGGTTATACTTCATAAATTTAAAAATCTCATTTATCTTTGACCTTAAATATTGATGCAGTTCTGGACCTGTGAATACACCTTCTTGAACCTTGTAATTCTTGAGAATGGGGAGGGAGGGGTAGATGACTCAGTATACTGTTATTGCCTAATAAAGAATGAAGTTAACAGCCACAAGAGCTGATAGGTAAGAAAGCACAATCCAAGAAAAACTCTGTATGGTTGGCAGCAGGTAAAAAGTGTTTTACTGACCTAAAATAAGATGGAATCTCTCAGTGTAGACATCCTCAGGGGACTTTACTGTAGGTCCAGAGGATGAGCCCTGGCACATGGAAGTTGGTGTCACAGGCCTTGAGAGATTAGGAGCTCCCTCATCTGGGTCAGCAACGACAAAGCCTGTGCTTGTAAGCCACAGCGCTGTGGCATGCAAGATAAGCGCCCAGGAGTTGTAATAATGCAGTTTTGCATTTTCACTAGTCTCTGCTGTGTAGAAAGCACCACCTACAAAAAAGGGAAAGCAAACAGTTTCAGGAGGAATAAACGAAGAGTTATGTTCACACTCCATTTTCCCTTTTATCTGTTACAAGAGATATACCGTTTCCAGCCTGTACCCTACTCTTCAAGGCAACTGCTTGTTGACTTTTATCATCACAGATTAGTTTTGCCCATTTTTGGACTTCACAGAAATGGAAAAATACACAGTATGCAACTGTTTGTGACTCAGTTTTTACTTAACAATGTTTTTAGAGATGGATCACCCATGCTGCTATATTATCAATATTTTATTATCAGACTTTATTTCTCCTGAGCATACAACTGTTGGTCACAGTGCTGACGTATCCTTAAAACTTCATAAGAAATTTGTAGGCTAACTCTTTTTCTTTTTAATCATAAAATATTTTTAAACAAATATGTGATGTGCGTGTGTGTGTTTAGAATGCAAAAGGTTCATACAATCTGAAGAGAAACCACGGTATGTGTGCGTGCATGCTCAGTTACTCAGTTGTGTCTGACTCTTTGTGACCCCCATGGACTGTAGCCCACCAGGCTCCTCTGTCCACAGAATTCTCCAGGTAAGAATACTGGAGTAGGTTGCCGTCTCTTCCAAGGGATCTTCCTGACCCAGGGATCAAACCCCTGTCTCCTGCATTGGCAGGGGGATTCTTTACCACATAGCCACCTGGGAAGCCCAGAGTATGTATATGCATGTATAAAACAAATGCTGATACTCACCTACCTCTAAGATTAACATTTTGCCATTCTTAAATCTCTTTCTTAAAAAACAAACAAAACCACTAAAACTTTATATACCACTAATTCTTGCCCCTCTTTCTATAACCACTTTCCTCAAGTCACTGTGAATCAGTCTCAGGTCTTAAACTTTCACACTAGACGTTTGTATTCATAAATAATAGATGCTGTTATTTAGTGTGAGTTTACTTTAAAGGCCTCATATTATGTGTATCCTTTTCAAACTTGCTTTCCCCCTGAACACTATAGAGATTTACATATGTTGATTCATGTGTCATTCATTTTTGTTGATAAAAATTTTTTCAGTAAATCAACCTATTTCCATTTTTAATGCTATTAAAAGGTACAAAGTCCAATAAATACTCTGCATATCTTTGTGTATAATTCCAATTAAAATTCTAATAGAACTTCGCAAGCTGGCCCTAAAATTCACAGCAAGGAGTGAAAAAAATAATAGCTGTTTTGGAATAACATAAAGAGTAAAAGCAGCTGCCAAATATCCAATCCACAAAATGTGATATTAATAACAGAGTATAAAATTAGATTCCCTTGGGGGAATATATGTATAAAAAAGAGTGGATATATGTATATGTAAACTGATTCACTGTGCTATACAGCAGAAACTAACACAATGCTGTAAAGCAACTATATTCCAATAAAAACAAACAAAATTAGACCCCATCTTCATTCTACACACAAAAAATAAATTCCAGCAGGACTAAAATCTAAAATGTAAATAGCAGAAGTGTAAAGCTTATATATCTTTGTGGTCTTAATTTTAAAAAAGTATCAGGCATTACAGAGGAAACATAAACCATAAAAAACTGATTATATTAATTTTAAAAAGGTAAAAGAGCCAAGACACAGGCTAAGAGAGGATACCTTCCAGATATGGAACCACAAAGGAAGAGTATTAAACATATGTAAGGATTAACAAGTCAGTAAGAAAATGACAAATATGAAGTAGAAAATGGGCAAAGATGATGACTGGGTGATTTATGGGAAAAGAAACTTAAACAGCCCATAAACTGATGAAAAAAGACTTTCAATCAACGAAATAAACCAATGAAATTCTTTAAACTCATCACATTGGGAAAAACAATTAAGTATGGTAACATATAATGGACGGAAGATGTAGATAAACAGAGGCATGTTGTTGATCATATACCCTGCTATAATCACGCTGGAGAACGATTCGGCCATTCTCTTGAGAGTTAAGAAGAGCGTGCCTCATGACTGAACAAGTCAACTGCAGGGTCTCTACCCTGAAGCAACTCTGCCATGACTATTCTATGCATGAAAATTATTCTTGAAAGAATGTTTCAAATAAACATTACCTGTTAGTGGACAAATTTTGAAAATGCATGTTATTGACTGTCATTCTAGGAATTACAGTAAGTATTTCACCCCCTTACCTTCAACAGGAAGCTGAGAGGCAAATTCTGAAGGCAAAGTTAGGAGAGCAAAATCCTGAAGTGCAGCTAGCCAGAGCCTACTCAATGTGCCGAGGTCTGCGTGGACTAACTCAAGCAGCCCGTCTGGTGAAATCGACCCGTTCCCAACGCTCTCTTCTGAACAGGCAGGAGTCTTCAAAGATTGCCTGTGGTTTTTATGCCTTTCTACAGCAATTATGTAGACCTGTATAAAGGTTACTTTATAAATAGGAAAATCTTAGACCCACAGGTGCTACAATATTTTTATCTTGCAGATTTACCTTGAACCTGCCTCCTGGACTTGAAATGCACATGATACCAAGAAGGTACACATGTGCAACCACATTCAAAACTGGGGTAGAAAGATCCAAAAGCATTCTCTTCGCCGAGATATGTTAAGGACAATAAACACTTGACAAGTATGCTGCCACACTGCAGTTTACAACCATGACAGCTGTAACTAAATGATCCTGGCACCCTTTTCCACTAAGCCTGGCTATGGCCTTGTAATCCATTTCAATATATGGCTACAGGCAGCCATCTCTGAAATTAAATAAGATGAAATACTGAATATTTTCTTTCAATGTTACCACTAAATGACTTACAAAACATTTACCTATATAGACTATAGACAAGGACTACAGAATGCTAAGTATTCAACATCATACATAATGTGTACTATCTCTTTATCCATAGCTCTGAAATCCAAAAGCTCTGTAAAATGTAATTTTGTGGGCAACAATCTGGTGACAAAACACAAAAAAATTTATGTGAGGCTATTTATACAGTGTGACTATTCAAACATTTTCACATATTATAAATTGTTTGATTACAGATTTTATGGTATTATCCCAAACATCCTGGAGGGATACATGAAATATGCATCCAAATTTTAAATCCCAATTTATCTGGCTCTAAGGATTTCAAATAATTATGGACCTCAATTACATGGAGCTTGTTGGCTAGTCATTATTTCCACTAAGGAGAGAACAGGAAAAAGTAATGGCTTAAGCAAGAGTACAAAGATTCAAATGATTATAAAAAACATTATAAAACAGTAAATTTATAAAATAGGTTACAGAAATTACAGAATATCTGTTTGCTCTACTAAAAGCATATGTTTAAGCCATTTAGAGTTCATTGTTAAAGATCATTAAATCCAACTTAAGTCTAGGCAGAACTACTTTCTAACTGAAATTTGTCAATACTAAGTAATGACAAAAACAGAAACTCAACAATCTTCTGATTTTAATTAGCCCTACTGAAGAAAACCCTTTCTCACATATTGGCTGCAACACTCAGTTGCAATCTGAGACTACATATATTTCTAACTAAAGTGATACATAAACCAAGACTGGCCAAATCTGATAATTGTTGAAGCTAGATAATGGGTTTATATGAGTTCATTACAGTATTCTATTTACTTCTGTATACATGTAAATGTTTCTATCATAAATTTAAAAAATTATATGGCTTTCTTACTGATTAGAAAAATAAATAAAGAACAAATAAGTACTTCCCTCTAAGATTTTTTTATCCTTAGGAAATAAATGACTTACTTAACATTCAAAAGTCATTTTATGAAAGAAAGAGCTCTAAGAAATATTAAAGCATGTGTTATAGTTGATGGAATATATGAGCAAACCCACATTTCCAATTCAAATTCCAATTTCAAATTCAGGTTTCAATAAAAGTTGATTTCCATTGGCTATGATAAAGTCTCTTATGACTGCCCCCTGCTTAAAACAGCAGATAAGACAACAAGAGGGTACTTTAGAATCCTTGGCCAAAATATCAATTAGTATATAAATATATCTCATGTTGAAAGTCTTCTGTTAACCTTAAACACAGACTTACTTGTGTTTTAAATAGCTAATTTCAGTTTATGGCCTAAGATGTTTATTAACAACTTCCAAAATTCTAGTCATAAACGGAGACGTACTAACCTCTGCCCAGGCTTTTAGCACAGCTAAGATCTCCATGGTAGAAGCACTTTCATTATATAAGTGACTAAGAGCTTCTTTTCCAACCTGAATTTTTGTTAATGATGCAACAAGCAGCTGATGAACTCTTCGGATGTCGTTAAGATCACTTACAACTCCACTTGCTATCCAGGCACTGCAAACCTAGTTTTTTAAGAAAATCAAAGATTATATTTAAAAACTATAAACACCCCCCTTGGGAGTTCAGCAGAGTTCACCCATATCTCAGGAATCTGGTCACTTAAATCATCTTGCTATCAAGAAACCCAATGGGATGCTGCTGATAATGATAGTCAAAGCCAGCATTTCAAAAGAGAATGAGACAGGGTGCTCAGGGCTGGAGCACTGGGATGACCCTGAGGGATGGGATGGGGAGGGAGGTGGGAAGGGGGTTCAGGATGGGGAACACATGTACACCCATGGCTGATTCATGTCAATGTATGGCAAAAACCACTACAATATTATAAAGTAATTAGCGCCCAATTAAAATAAATAAATTTTTTTAAAAAATCAAAAGAATGAAATCATAAGGTTGAAGAAAGGAAGCTGTGCTAGTAAGTAAATAAAGAGTTTTAGATGTTATTAACATAGAGAAAATAAGCCATGAAAGGCACCACTTGCATAATTGTCTGGATTGACATTTGAATTATATCTCCAATCTTAATTATTTCATCTTACTATTTTAAAATCAGGGGTTAATTGCACCTCAGTAAAGATTTTTATTCTTTTGAAGATATTTTTAACTTTTAAAATAAAACATCATTAATAATCCTCCAGTGCAAAAAATTTACTCAGTTATCAGGGGCCATCTATAAAGGTTTTCCTGATTGTCACGATATTTCATGAAAATTTATTTTTCCTTTACCGTCTACTTATTTAGTTCACATTTCCTTTCACAAAAGATTTCAAGTGGCTTATAGCAAGAACACATATAATAAAATGATAAATTAGACTCAGTACAACAGTTAACAAAATTCTACGAATACTGAAGGTACTCAAACACTTCCTAAATACAACTGAATTTGAAAAGTTGAAAAAAATGAGTAAAAAATCAGTTTTTGCCATTTTGTTTATAATTAATTTAATTCATAACAGTTCTGCTTTTATTTTAGACCATTCAGGGCTGGATACTGAATGCTTGACAACACCATCAAGAAAAGCAACTATTTAAAACTGTATACCATGTGGCTCTTAGATATATGAAAAAATGCTCAATCTCACTTGGCATACAAATCTTTTTACTCCATCGCAAAAATCTAAGTTTGACAGTTCACACAGCTGCTGAGAAAACAGGCACTTGCATACAGTGCTGGTAGAGTTTAAAGTGGCTAACTCTTGTAAGATGCTCTTTAACCCAACAATTCAGTTTTAGGGAATTTAGCTCCCATACATGCTTGGACCCAGTGAAATGAAGAAGGTCTTTAACTGCAGCACTGTCTGTAAGAGCGAAAGACAAAAAAGAGCCCTCGTATTTCCATCACTAGAGAACTGGTGACGTACCCATACACTGGCTTACTATGCAGTTACAAGAAAGAAGTTCTGTAAATTTAAAAGGTGAAGAAAAGGGGCAGCTGAGATCAATGGCTGGGTGGACAACTGTAGCATCGAACCTTGGCATTAAATAATATCTGGAGAGCTGCTCCCTAAAGGAGGGCTTACTATTTACCTGACATGCTTTGGCAGTGACGTCAGGTGGCGTCTCGGAGGTGAAGGCTGGTCTGAGTGCTGCTCCTACCTGGCAAGAAAGGATATGCTCATTCAAGCATCAATAAGATAGCACAAACTCTTTTCTCTTTTTAATGTTATTTTAAAATTATCCCTTTATAATAGGTATTATAAACACTTTTTGGTTTTGCCAGCCCAGGGTATCTTTCCCTGTTTTGGGGTAAGAGCATCTCAATTCTCCTTTGGGGAACTTTCTCTCTCGCCAACTCTCAGCCCATGTGGCTGCTATGGAGCTAACAGTACTGTCTGGCTCCAGAGACCCACACTGGTATAATGAAAGCTCTCCTGTAGATGTTTGCTGGAAGTACTTGGAAAGAAGTGCTGTCTTTAAAAGACTCTATATGCTAAGAGAGCCATTTTGATACCACTCGGAGAGGGCAAATTAGAAAAAAGAGCCGGTGCAGGAGAAAGCAGAGCCAACTAAGATTCCCCAAAACAATCTTCCTTTTCTGCTTAAGTGAGTGGTAATTTTATTTCTATCATTTGTAATTTTAAGAGGAGTAAAAATATAACAGAGCTCCCCTTAAGCTGGAATATAGTATTTAGACTAATATGTAATTGTATGTAACTCCCATCCCTTCCTTTTCTCTTTCCCTAAACATACACTGACATTACCTGTTGGGAAGATGTGATGGAGCCTGATACCAACTGGTGAATTGCTCTGGATTCCCTAATTGCCAGTCAACAGAAGTTGCCTCTGAATCATGAGAGATATCCTTGCATGACTGCTGAAGGACTACATGTGATGTGTGTGATGTAACATGATAATTTTGTTACCTTCCTTGTTCCTCCTAGGTTGCTCAATGCACCAGTCAAACAAACACCAGTTAAAAAGATTACAGAACCAGTAAAAGAATCTTGAATGCTTTTCTAAGTTCAGGGGAAATAAAGGAGGTTATATCTAGACTAGGAGTAGTAACCTGAAGATGAAACATAGCCTAAATGGAATGTTAGTAATGTTAATAATTTGGTGTTATCTTAAGGTTATTTGGATATTCTGTAAAGAATTTCATTATCAAAGCCCTTTATTCCCGATAAATTACCAAGAAGGTTTTAATTACGCGACTTAACTTTTAGCATTATAAAAGACCTGTTTCATGAATTATTTTGCTTTTACTTGAAGATTTCTTCTTCAAACATATACTGATTAGACTGGTGATATATTAACAGATACACACATTTATGTATTAAGAGGTGACATGCCAATTAGTTTCACAGACTTCTAACCTGGTTGTTTAATAATAAGATTCTCTAACACAAAGTGCTTACATTGGCTTGATACTGTTCCAGAATCACATGACCTGGAAACTCTGGTTCTGGAATCGTTGCAAATCGCCGAATAACCACTAGCAGTGTTTCAAGGCCAGAGAGACGGAGCTGGTCACTGTGGTCTGTGGCGGCCATAAAGGCCATGCGGATTAAGTCAGCAAGATGCAGCACCAGAAAGTCACCTACGAGATTAAAACAGAAAATCTTACCAAGAAAAGGAATATGCTGGAGCTAAGAGTTATGCTAAGTGCTCATTCTTCCTCCTCCTAATTTCATAAGCTAGACTTTCAAGTACATTTACAGTTTTACTGTTTGTTACAGACCTTAAACCTAGATTTACTGCACCAGTGCAAATACTCAGACACAAACAACTATCCCAAATCAAATACTAATACAGCTTTGAAAAAACTAAAGGCAGAATCAGCATCCTTTAAAAGAATGCTAATAGTATTTTCAATAAAAATTTTGTTCAGACTTTCTGGTAAAAGTACATTAGAAGGTACTTAGGAAACTTTGGGCTTTGATGAATTATGCATTAATCATTCTCTTCATGTCAGGTTGAAGCTAAAAGATAATATTCCTTTAAAGATTTTTTATGTGGTTCTTTATATGAACTATGAGCTTCCCTGTTGGCTCAGATGGTAAAGAATCTGCCTGCAATACAGGAGACCTAGGTTTGATCCCTGGGTCAGGAAGATTCTCTGGAGAAGGGACTGGCAGCCCACTCCAGTATTCTTGCCTGGGAAATCCCATGGACAGAGGAGCTTGGTGGGCTGCAGTCCATGGTGTCACAAAGAGTTGGACATGACTGAACGACTAACGCTTTCACTTTCGTATGGACTACATTACCTTACTTTTGCATGTGCTGCCACACACACAAAAGATGGGGGCATAACAAAAATATTTCTAGCTATAAAATTATAAATGAGAATTCCTTTCCTGCCTACAACATATTACTTGGTATAATAATTCTACCTGGGAGAGACATAAAACAATCATTTAATAGTGTTCCAACAATAAAATGTTTACAGGTACAACAAACCTTTACCTAAAAAAACTTTGAGACTAATTCAAAGAAGTATACTAGTTACAGGTCATACTGAAGAAACCAGCTCATCTTAGTAAGTGCCAATTATAATTTTAATCAAAAGCAAAGGAGTCAGTAAGCACACTAATTTTATACCTATCAGTATTAGTGTTCATCACAAATAAGAGACTCAATTTCCAAAACATACTAAGAGCTCATACAACTAAACAACAAAAAGACAAACACCACTATCAAAGAACGGGCAGAAGACCTAAACAGACACCTCTCCAAACTATATATACATACGACCAACAGGCACAGGAAAAGATGCTCAACATTGCTGATTCTTAGAGAAACACAAATCTACACTGAGGTACCACTTCATACCAGTCAGAATGGCCATCATTAAAAAGCCTACAAATATTAATACAACTGTTGGAGAGGGTATGGAGAAAAGGAATGTACAATGTTGGCAAGAATATAAATAGGTACAGCCGCTACGTAAAACAATACAGAAGTTCCTTAAAAACCTAACAGAGCTGCCATATCATCCAGCAATCCTATTGCTGGGCAGATATCTAGAGAAAACCATAAATTGAAGATAACCCGGAGATACATGCACCCCTATTTTGATAGCACTATTTACAACAGCCAAGACATGTAAACAACTAAAATGTCCACTGACGGATGAATGGATAAAGGTGTGGTATACACACACAGGCGAGTATCACTCAGCCATCAAAAAGGATGAAATAATGCCATTTGCAGCATCATGGAACCTAAAATATGATACAAATCAACCCATCTACACAACAAAAACAGACTCACTGAAATACAGGACAGACTTGGTTGCCAAGGGGAGTGGAAGTAGAGGGGAAAAGAAATAGGAGTTTGAGATTAACAGAGGCAAACTATTACACATGGAATGGATAAACTGGACAGCACAGGGAACTACACTGAGTGCCCTGTGGTAAACCATAATGGAAAAGAAAATGAAAAAGTATGTAAATATATAAATGTGTGTATAACTGAGTCACTTTGCTGTACA
Source organism: Capricornis sumatraensis (assembly GCF_032405125.1). NCBI lineage: Eukaryota > Metazoa > Chordata > Mammalia > Artiodactyla > Bovidae > Capricornis > Capricornis sumatraensis. The sequence goes on from NC_091087.1 coordinate 49,090,428, forward strand.
GAAGAAATTAACACAACACTGTAAATCCAACACTTTAATAAAATTAAGCAAATGAAAGACAACCAAGAGACTCAATACGTGCTTGCTTGAAAAATAAATTAAAATAGAAACACCTAATTCATAAGTCTCAGGTGGGGAATAGCAACATCTTGCCTTGTGATTCTTTTGTTGGGTAAAGAGTATTTATGAGGCATTGAAATATGAGCATTGTGTCTGAATATACGTGTTTAAGTGAATTAAACCATAATCAACATGTATTTAGGTAGAAATAATAAAACTGAACAATAAAAGGTCAAACTGGTCTCACAGGTAGGTTTACTTTACATTGAGATAGACCCAGATGTTTTCAAGGTAATATCCATGGAACCAAAATAACCTATGAGCAAAATAGCTATATTTTGCTATATTTAATAGTTCTATAAAAATAAAACTTAAGAAAATAAAATTTGGGAATGTACATACTACCTTCCAAGAACGTGACCATTCTCTATAAACTTAATGTATCACATTATGTCCACGAAACAAAAGTGAATGCTGATTTAAGAAGTTCAATCATTAAGAATGTATTTGGACATTAGAAATGTACTACAGGCACACAGCGCCTCTATGTGTATCATTTGGTCTTGTCATTATTAAGCCGCTTACTTCTCGAGTCCTTCTTTTTCATTTCCTGTGCTAAAGCAACATCAAAATGTGCGCTGTGTGCATTCTCACACTGGTTGATTATCCTGCAGACACATTCAGCAGCGAAGACTCTGGTGGCCCATCGGGGATTGGTGAAAGGGTGAGGTCTGCCATCGTTTCTGCTGGTCAGAACTGAAGCGTCATCCCCTTTATCTCCTTCCTCTTCTTGCATTGTATCCACACACGTTACAGTTGCAAAATCTTTTATCAAGGGAGAATACACAGTTTCAGTTGGAAGATACACTTATAAAGGGACACAAATGGCCTTAAGTACAGATCATAATTACTGTTCATCAATCATACATCTTTTAACAATGTAACATAATCATGTCTAATGACTACTGATAACAGGGGTTACCTCCAGAAACGCTAAAAAAACTATTCTTAAAAAATGATGAAGCCATTAAATTATTTAAAGTGAAAACTTGAACATGATACTAGAATAATTATCAGTCTGCTGTATGCAGATGGATATACTCAAGGAAGCACAGCATTCTGTGGTAGGGAGTAGGTGGACAGAACTAGATATGTTAACACTGGGTCCCTGAATGAATTTAAGAAGGTTCCTGAATCCACAAAAAAGTCCAAAAAATACTTTCCTCAGGATAGACTCACTGGTATCTTTACAATCGCAAATTATCCAGATGACTAGAGCCAGTAAGTCAGGAATTATTTTCCCTTAATATTATACTAATTGCTAACTTATTAACTATTTAACTCAACTTAAAATGCAAGTTGTAACATAAACTAACTTGTTTATCTTAAATCTTTTATGTCAACATCTTTTGAGTGTGATATAACAGATAGCAAAGATGTTACAAAGTTAAGGCAAACCCGTTTCAGAACATCCAATGGAGACTGAAATGTATGTTTTTCTAATAAGAAGGGACAGAGGTAAACTACAAAGGATAAAAAGAATAAACAGTGAAGTAAATTGAGTATTAAGTTTACAGAGTGACTATAAAATTTTAAAGAAGATAGGTTACCTATCTATGCACTTGTAGTTCTTCTTTTAAAGAAGTCCTTTTAAGTTCTTAAGTAGTGGGGACAGAAGAAAACATCAAGAAAGGAAAACATGTACAATGTAATGGTGGAAAGAGCAAGTATAAGTAACTGAAAGACAGGAGTACCAACAAGAATAAAGGTGGACAGAGAAGAATACTAAAAACAAAAAAGCCAGAAATTTTATAGTACCTTTCTTCCTTTGAGACCAGAGCTACATTAAGTTATAAGGCTTAAGTAACTGAGTTGAGAGCTACTGAAATATAATGAAAAGTTCGATGTTAAAGTCATGCAGGCTAAGGCTTGAATATGTGTGTGTCTTTGGGAAAATTACTTATCCTTTGCAAGCCTTGTTTTCCCTTATGTAAAATGGAATAAACTGCCTACTCCTAAGATGGTTAAAAGAGTAAATGATACATAATATGTATAGTATTTGGAATAGAAATGGTTTCTATCTTCTTTCTTTCTCACTGTCTCTCTTAGTCCAAAGATACAAATTTTAAAGACTAACACAATTATAAGAGAGAAAAAAAGTAAGCTTTAAGTACTGGACTTAAACGCTAGCATTAGAATCTTCATTTAAAGAAAAGCAACAGTTTTACCCCAAATATCCAAATTAATAAATTAGCACTAGCAGACAATTTTATGTAATGCTTTTACTTTCAGTTTTATTATGTTGGCTGGTAATCGCCAGTACTTACCAGCTGATGCAGCGAGTACATCTTTACAAAGCTTTAACCAAAAGGAGAGTTTATCCACTGCCATAGATGTGAGCATATGATTTAAAGTCTCTTTGATATCATGGCATAATTTCTGATCTGTCTCTTTGTCAAGTAAGGTCAGTAAGGCCCCTTCAAGGCCCACTTCTCTGATGTTAGCATCTGACAAGAAGAAAATCGATGATCTAAGTAATACAGAAAACAAAACTGCCATATGAGAAGCACACACATTCAGTGGTTATTCAAAATATTCCATGCAAATACATTCTAAAGAACTGGTCCACATAGGGCACCCTCAGTCTACTGAGGTCTGTTTCAGTTCACAACTAAAGTTTGATTATTATTCACAACACTGCAAAGTTATTTTTTATACAATGTCATTAAAAGATAAATCTTTGAGTTTACTAATATGTTTTCCTTATCAGGTAAACATTTTAACCCAATTAGCATGCAATACTTCTAAAAATTTATACAGTGTTTCTTGGAATGATTACTTTATCTTCTCTTTAAAGTAAATTCAAATAATCATAATTAAGCATTACTTATTCTGGTATAAAGGCTTTAAATTTATTAACATGAGAGTAAAACTCAGAAAACAACTATTAAATGGAGAAGAGTATTTAATTACTACAACTAAGCTACAGTGGATCTAAGAATACTATTGAATTAATATAAATTACTACACAATATTCTCACTGCAAAGTGATACATCATCTCAAAAAAGAAATATAAGCCTTGATCTAGTATCTATTTCCTCTAACTCTGGAAACATAAAAAGAACATTTTCTTATGAGGATTTAACTTATTTGGCAATTATGAAAGCATTTAGTTTCTAAAGATTATGCTACTGTTAAACTATTTAAAAGAAGAGTTATCTTTTAAAGATCAGAAGGAGGTGGCAGGAATGTTTCTGATTATGGGTCTAAAAGTTAGAACAGCTCAATGTAACATATGAGTCATGATTGGATCCTAAATTTGGGGGTGGGGTGTGGGGGTGAGGGGGGGAAAGGAATTTATAAAGGACATTTTTGTTTAATATACAGGAAATTTATGTGAGGACTACATATTCTATGAAAATAATAAATGTTGATTTTACTAGGTTTGGAAATAATGTGTAATCAAGTAGGAGCATGTCCTTCTTGAAAGATGCAGATAAGTATTTACAGGTAAAGAGTCATGATGTCTGCAACCTGCTTTCAGATGGTTTGGCAAGAGGTTTATGTGTGTATATATACTGAGAGATACACAAAGTCAGTGTTACAAAGATACTAAGTAGGTGAGTCTATGTGTTCACTTGCATATTTCTTCCTACTTTTCCATGGTTTGAAAAATAATAAAAATTTTAATAAGGAATGATATAATGAATCCTTTACTATCTTACCCACATAACTTATTCAATACTTATGTACCAGCATATTAACATAATAAATCCTAAAGCAACAAATACAGTTTCAGCAGTTAATATAAGTTAAAGGTCACTGTGGGGAGAACACCATACATGGTTAGAAGATTACAATTTCTCTGGTTAAGTGACCACAGAATAATCTGCAAACAAGTTCTTCAACCTATTTGATGACTAGCATACAAGTTCAGCCCCACTCCAGTACTCTTGCCTGGAAAATCCCATGGGCGTAGGAGCCTGGTAGGCTGCAGTCCATGGGGTCGCTAAGAGTCGGACACGACTGAGCGACTTCACTTTCACTTTTATGCAATGGAGAAGGAAATGGCAACCCACTCCAGTGTTCTTGCCTGGAGAGTCCCAGGGACAGGGGAGCCTGGTGGGCTGCCGTCTATGGGGTCGCACAGAGTCGGACACAACTGAAGCGACTTAGCAGTAGCATACAAGTTCAGCAATGCTGACACAGTAAGTCAGAGCCAAGGTTTTAATATAATAATAAAACTAAGTTAAAGAGCACAGAATAACAGTAAAACACATTATGGATCTGAGAGCTTTAGATATTGGAAAGCTCTGTAAAGTCTGAGACTTTCTATAAATGTGATAGCACTTTCAATTCAGTTCAGTTCAGTCGCTCGGTCGTATCTGACTCTTTGCGACCCCATGAACCGCAGCATACCAGGCCTCCCTGTCCATCACCAACTCCCGAAGTTTACCAAAACTCATGTTCATTGAGTTGGTGATGCCATCCAACCATCTCATCCTCTGTTGTCCCCTTCTCCTCCCATCTTCAATCTTTCCCAAAATCAGGGTCTTTTCAAATGAGTCAGCTCTCTGCATCAGGTGGCCAAAGGATTGGAGTTTCAGCTTCAGCATCAGTCCTTTCAACAAACACCCAGGACTGATCTTTAGGATGGACTAGTTGGATCTCCTTGCAGTCCAAGGGACTCTCAAGAGTCTTCTCCAACACCACAGTTCAAAAGCATCAATTCTTTGGCGCTCAGCTTTCTTTATAGTCCAACTCTCACATCTATACATGACTACTGGAAAAGCCATAGCCTTGACTAGATGGACCTCTTTTGACAAAGTAATGTCTCTGCTTTTGAATATGCTGTCTAGGTTGGTCATAACTTTCCTTCCAAGGAGCAAGCGTCTTTTAATTTCATGGCTGCAATCACCATCTGCAGTGATTTTGGAGCCCAAAAAAATAAAGTCTGACCTGTTTCCCCATCTATTTGCCATGAAGTGATGGGACCGGATGCCATGATCTTACTTTACTGAATGTTGAGCTTTAAGCCAACTTTTTCACTCTCCGCTTTCACTTTCATCAAAAGGCTCTTTAGTTCTTCTTCACTTTCTGCCATAAGGGTGGTATCATCTGCCTATCCGAGGTTCTTGATATTTCTCCCAGCAATCTTGATTCCAGCCTGTGCTGCTTCCAGCCCAGCATTTCTCATGATGTACTCTGCACAGAAGTTCAATAAGCAGGGTGACAATATACAACCTTGACGTACTCCTCTTTCTATTTGGAACAAGTCTGTTGTTGCATGTCTAGTTCTAACTGTTGCTTCCTGACCTGCATATAGGTTTCTCAAGAGGCATGTCAGGTGGTCTGGTATTCCCATCTCTTTCAGAATTTTCCAGTTTATTGTGATCCACACAGTCAAAGGCTTTGACATAGTCAAAAAAGCAGAAATAGATGTGTTTCTGGAACTCTCTTGCTTTTTCCATGATCCAGAGGAAGTTGGTAATTTAATCTCTGGTTCCTCTGCCGTTTCTAAAACCAGCTTGAACATCTGGAAGTTCACAGTTCATGTATTGCTGAAGCCTGGCTTGGAGAATTTTCAGCATGACTTTACTATACTAGCGTGAGAGATGAGTGGAATTGTGTGGTAGTTTGAGCATTCTTTGGCATTGCCTTTCTTTGGGACTGGAATGAAAACTGACCTTTTCCAGTCCTGTGGCCACTGCTGAGTTTTCCAAATTTGCTGGCATATAGAGTGCAGCACTTTCACAGCATCATCTTTTAGGATTCGAAATAGCTCAACTGGAATTCCATCACCTCCACTAGCTTTGTTCGTAGTGCTACTTTCTAAGGCCTACTTGATTTCACATTTCAGGATTTCTGGCTCTAGGTGAGTGATCACACCATTGTGATTACCTAGGTCATGAAGATCTTATTTGTATAGTTCTGTGTATTCTTGCCACCTCTTCTTAATATCTTCTGCTTCTGTTAGGTCCATACCATTTCTGTCTTTTATTGAGTACTTTGGAAACTATATATTTTAAAAGTGTAAGACATTATCATTTCTATTTTTGTAGTCTGAATTTATATACATGTTTGTGTTAGTTATATAATTTTAAAATGAAGAGATACACGTAAAACCTTCCTGGCTAAGAAATCTTTTAATTCAGCTCTAAAACACAGAAGGGGCAAAGAAATCCTTTAATTTGAAGCAGATTCATCTATGAGAAATTTTACTCAATTAGATTTGAGGGGAAGAAAGGCACATATGATAAATGACTTCAGGCCTAAATGCAATTTCAATCCATTGTAAAAAAAACTCGTTCAAAACCAATAGCTCTCAAACGTCAGAACATATTACCATTACTGGAGAATAAGTAACAGATCACTGGGCTCTACTCCCCCATTTCTGGCTTAGACTTGGGATGGGGCCCAAGAATTTGCATTTCTAACAAATTCCCAGGTGAGCTGGATGTTGCTGCTGTTGGGAGCCTGTTTGAAAACCACTGCTTTAAACCAGTAAAATCACTGGTTGGAATGACAACTGTTTAGCAACCGCCGCTTGTAGCACGTTTAAGGTATTATATACTAACTTTTAAATTTCCCTTTAAAAACTCATGTTTATAGAGAAGCTTTAGGATTAAAATAATCATCTGAGCTGGAGATAATATTTATAAAGAGAATTACCCAGAGTCAGTTCTTCTCTGCTGTTCTTAGCAAGCATAACAGCGTGCTCTGAAACTTCAGCTGCTTCTCTCTGAACAAGCTGACGTAAACAAGCCAGCACCGCTCGTCTCAGTAACAAATAGGGACTACAGAGATTCACCTGAAAAATACCATTTGGGAAGTAAAGGAACCGAAATTCTTGGTGACATTCAAAAAGTTTAACAGATTACTCACTGGACCCCTCCTGATTTATTAGATATACAGAGATTTCTTCAACTATCTTAGCACGTATTTTTTACTAAATAACTTAGAAATAGCTTAAGGAGTAATACATGTACTTATTATGCAATATTCATAAACAAACCCAAGCAAAAGTCTCTTGACAATGTTAGAAGACATAAAATGTATATGAGTAAAACAGTTGTAAGAGACAAAGGGATACCACTGATAAAGAATTTACTTGCAGCTTGTATATACTATTGTATATACAAGTGCTCATGGAACCATATACTGTTATGTTCTATGTGGAACTATATACTATTATGTGTCCATGGAACTATATACTATTATGTTTTATGAATCTCCAAGTATAAGTTTATATAAATCTGTATGAGCACTGAAGCACAGTGATTAAAACTGAGGCTCTAGAGTCAGACTGTCTCAGTTCGAGTCCTATATCCATGACTTGCTAGCTATGTGACCATGGGCAAATTATTTAAATTCTCTGTGCCTCAGTTTCCTCCTTTGTTATATGAAAATAACACTACCCCTCTCTCACAGGGCTGCCTTAGAGTCAACACAAAGAAACATGCAAAGGTGCTTAGCACAGTACCTGGCAAATAGTAAGTATGCTCAATTAAACGTTAGCTATTAGTAATGCAGCCTCTATCAATAGTTTATGCAGATGCCATAGAGAGTAAGTAAATGCATTTTCAAATAAAGGCAGAAAGAGTCTTAACTCAGAAAACATATTCACCAAAAGTGCTCTCTAGAGACATTACAGATAGCAAATTTTATACTTGCATATCTACTTATATGTGGATATACATATATGTACACAGATATCTAAATCTCTTCGTGATATAGAGTATTTCTGCTTGAATGACAGACTCAATACATATTCTTTTCACTGAGAATATTTAAACAACATAAATCTCAATAAGCTGCATCTACTGAGGGTAAATGGTAATACAAATGGTGATATACCTTAAATGACTAATTAAAACAAGTCAAAGGTGATTTCATAAGTAGAATAAAGCCAAAAGATTTTAAAATTTATTTCATTCCAACTATGAAAACAAAGACCAGTTTGGTGTGGCTTATGACAATAAATGTCTTCAACAGTGATTTTCCAAGCAGCATTTGAGAAATAATGGCATAATTCTTACAAGGCCTTTAGATCTGGCTTATGTGGGAAAGGCATGACTGAGGCAGGTGCGTTTGCCAAAAAGAGCAGAGGCAGACTTCTGAGAAAAGAGAAGGCAGTGGCAGGGGGTTCTGGCACATGACCTATGCAAAGAGGGCTAAACCCTTAATTTTATCATGAGCTAAAAGACAAAGTTTGTAAATATATTATCAGTGAAATACATGGATGAGGTCTGCTTTATAAATATGTTCTATTATACCCTCAAGTACATGTCATGGACAGAGGAAAGACAGGCATGTCATTCACAAAGTCTCAAAGTTATGTCATTCTAGTCATGTTTAAGAACTCTGCTGTTAGAAACTGGTACACAGGCTAACAGAGAACTTTAAATGTATAAAGATTAAGTTTATTCATGCCCCAGATTAAGGCTGTATATAACAACAATAGCAAAGAAGCACTCTAAAGACAATTTTAAAGAAAAGTTAATGAATCTACTAGCTATATTAACTGGAGCATATACAAGCATATAATACAAGGCAGGTGCAGCATTTATTCAGGCTGGTCATACAATCTTTTAGAAAAAGCATGCTCAAAAGTACTCTACTTCTTCAGTAGAAAAAATATTAAAGACTGTCACACAAAACAAAATGGGACGCTTAATATCTCCATGTCATTCTCCAGCATTTATATTGGGAAGAAGAACAGGGTGGGTTAAGGCAAACAATCAAGCAAGCAAAATACAGAAATTAAAATCAATCTATATGTTCAATTCCTTTCTGAAATGAATATATTAAATCAAAATGATGCAAAATTAAATGCAAAGAGTGAGTGCACCAGCTGGAGAAGGTTAGGGAGGATTTGTTTACATTGGTATTAAATAAACACCAGGTAACATGCTACACGCACTGGACTTTGCATTAATGGTTAGCTTAAACAGAGAGATGCAGAGGAAACAAGAACATCTACAACCAAAAGGGCGGGGGGGGGGGGGCACACAGAAATAGCACTGCAAACCTCAAATAAAGTTTGGAATCGAGGGTCAGGGACCTACCAACACAGAATTATCCAACAAGATCTCCTGCACAAAAACAAATGACAGGCTGGTCATGACAAAAACCAAAAGATACACACCAGGATGACTCTGACAACAGTCAGCTAAGCATTAAAATACACATGTTGATAGAGCTATCATTCACATTGGCTTAGCTTCAGCTTTAAAAATATGCCATAAATCCTTCATTTTCCAACTTAAAACATGAGTTGAGCTAAGATTTTAAAAACAGTCAACTCAAGATATAAAGATATACAAAAATACAGTAATTTCAAAATGCACATTTGTGTAATTAGGTTTTCCTTTGGAATCTTTCATCAAGCCTTAGCAATAAACCAGATCAAGTAGACATGAGTGTGAAAGGAGTGATCTGGATTACCTTCACATGAACAGGTGTCCCATAAGAGACACAGTTAATCATTTACCTCATCACAAGTTATCGATTTTTTTACTCTTGGAAGCCAAGTTTTAAAACTGTGAGTAGTCAGAATTTCAAGTGTAGCTAAGACCAAGTTCAGAATGGAAGTTAAATAGCATGCAGTTAGAAGAAAATCCTCTATAGCAAGATTCTTTCCTAATGATTAAATGTATTCTGAATATTCAGAGAGTTTCAGTTAATATGAAAACACATCATGCTAAATAATTAATTTCTATGAAGAAAAGAAAACCTGAACATAAAGTTGGAAAGCAGAAGCAATTTTCTTATTACAGGACATACTTTAAAATATAATAAATTTAGGATAAAAGCTTTATTAACCAAAACTTTAAGTTTCAAAATTAACACACTATAGTGACAGCAATTTTTGAATTTAATTTCTGTATTAAAAAATGATTTTATAGCTTAAGTATTATGAGTAACATGAATAAGATTTGTAATTGTTACTTCTGATTTTCTCAATGGCTATAAATGTACCTAAAAGAAAAAAATCTGAGAACAGTCTCTATTGTTTTTTGTATATAACCTCCTCAGTCTGGGAAAATAAAAGAGTAATGAATGTGATCAGAATTAATTCATTAGGAATCAGTAGTTGTGCTCTTTATTTCTCAATAAACTCTGCTTAATGAATGAATTCATGTATTAGTTAAAGAAGAAATTTTAAATGGTTATTAATGGAAAATTTCTACGATGATTCAAGAAGAAAAAAATGGTAGTATTGATATATTTAAATGAAGAGCAGAAAGTTAGGTCAACTTGCTGAAGAGTGGGTTATCTTTCAATAATTAGTAATGGCAATGGTTCTTTGAATATAAAGAACAATATTACTGGGAAAAGTTGCTGAATGATAAAGGTAAAATTCTTTTCCAGGAGGTGCTATATTCTCTAATATATGTTTAATACAGACAGAAACCAAAGTTTCTATTAGGAAAGTCAGTCATCTTCTCTCCTTAAGAGTCTTAGATAATTATGACTATGAAAATCAACATGAAGATAAATAAAATTCTATATCTAAGTTGTATGTTAAGAAAATAAAAACAACTGCAATTTACTAAGTGGTTATTAAGTGTCGAGGACCCATGCCTTTATAGGTAGCATCTTGTGTAATCCTTGTGTTTTATAGACAGGATAGATGAGGCTGGGGGAGGTTATGGGACAGGGCTAGGAGGGGGCAGAGTCAGGAGCTATCCATAACTACCAAGTCAACATGAAATAACAAAATGAGGACTGGAAAAGGAGTTTAGAAAGCTGGTTCTAGGCTCAAAGCTAGAATACTTAGATACCTTGGGCAAAATATTTCTCTTTTTGCTCTTTATATTTTTATTGAGAACGTTGGTTTTAATAATGTTTGAGGTTCTTTCAAGGTTTGAAATGCTGCATATTTTGTCTCAAGTTTGAAAATGAACAGTCTTGTCTACAGTGATGATTCTCAATTATCATGTTACTAAGTGGAGGGTGCTGTACACATCACAAGGGCAGAAAAAGTTGAAAATCAATGGTCGTAAGTTTTAACTCCAATTGTAACTGTAATTCCTTTTTCAGGCAAGTCCAGATAGAAACTGGTGATGCTCACAGTAAATCTTAAAACCGCTGATGATCATGAACCACCTAATCAGAACATTTTATTGATCACCTTCACCTTTCTATGTTCATTAGATACACTGTTAGAACCCAGATGTTGAAGCATACACTGCTAGAATATTCGGGAAAAATATTTCATCTGGGATGAAAATAACTTTATATGTAAGTTTGGAAAAGAGGAAAAAGAAGAAGTAGGGAAAAAATTGCTATTACCACATAAATATTTCCATGTCCTACAGCGTTTACACAGTACCTGGGATGTTAGCACTCAGTATTAATGAATCAATATTCCAAATACTAAGTTTAACATTAATGGAAGGAAAAGTGAATAAATATATGAGCAGTTTAAGATATGACTATATGAAGTTACCCCACACCCTCTCCAAAAAAGACTAAAATTGAGGGAAGATAAGTATTATATATGGTCTGGAGATTAACAGAAATAAATTTACATTTCCAATAAAAGAAACTAACGAAATATGCAATTTTATACTCACACAGAGACAGCTGACCAGGCTAGACAAGTTGACATGTCGTGGAGCAAACATATGAAGCTGCTGAAGGCAAGAGATGGCCTGAGCTTGGACAAGGCAGTCTGGGTTATCTTGCATCACTGCACAACCCAACAGACAGGAACTTCTTAGGGTAGAAACAGAAGTGCTGTTACCTAAGATGAAAGCAGAAAGCTTTTAATTGGCCTATAAAATCACTACCCGTGAAACACATATTACTGGGCTTAAAATTTCTTTTTTTCCTCTAATCTTAAATGAGGTTCTGGGAAGTAAATTTCTTCTACAGAAGGAGGGATAATCCAGGTTATAAGTTTTTAGATAATGTTAGTTATTTTTAGTCTGAAAGGTTTATGACAACACAAATAATTAGGCAAAGAAGAACCTAAGACCGCAGTTTACATCAAATTTTCATGAAAAGTAGAGTGAGAAATTGCTAATAATACCCCTGCTAGTATTAGTTGAGGGTTGCTTTTATATATTAAAATCATGTATTTTGCATTTGAATAGATCAGAATAACTGAGTTTTGGGGCTTAGTCATTCATATCTTATAAGAGATGAGGTTTTTAAACTATTTCACTTTATGTTTGTCATTTAACTTAAGGAAAGTATTTTTAAGACATTATCTTTCTAAACATGGTCCTCATCTTTTCAAGGTAAGAGTAATCTGATTGGCATTTATTTTAACAAAATATACTGAGCATTTACTATGTGCCAATTACAAGGGTTTTGCGAATCTTTGATAGAAGAGGAAACTAAAGCTTAGAGAGATGAGAATTTTTCTAAGTCATCCGACTAACTAATGGTTGGTGAAGCTTAAATTTCTATTTTTTTTTCCCTATTATGTCATCACTAAGAAGTCAGTCTTTCCAAGATTATTCTCAATATTCTGCCCATATCTTTGAAAAGAACATTCTGCTAAACTTCACTTTATTGAGAAGTGTTTGAGTCAATGAGAGGAACTGTTTTCATTTTTATGCATATATTTTATGTAAAATATCACAAAAGCAGCTATGCATACCTTGTAGCTCTGGACCCAATGTAGTAATAAGAGCATTCAAACAGCGACCTAGACTTTGGTGAACTTCAGCATGAGTAGGAGGCACATTTAACAGCAACATCATAATAAGAGAAAGGGTTGGTTCTGCATGTATATAATAGAGTGGGCCGGCAGAATCAATTATCAATGAGAGAGAATGCAGTGCCCAGGTCTGTGAAGACAGAGAAAAACAGTTAAAAATGTTATAGCAGCATTAAGAAACACAAACCACTACGAACTGTTCTTTTGCTGAAATGAGTGATAAAGTAGTATCACAGTCAACTGTGTGTTATTACTAACTTGGAGAGAGAAACAAGGAACTTCAGGAGTTGAAAAAAAAAATGTAAATACCACTAAAACGCAACTGAGAGACAAATGACCAGTTGAGAATGGCACACATGGGTTACAGGGGTTTCCCAGATGGCGCTAGTGGTAAAGAATCTGACTGCCAATGCAGGAGACGTAAGGGATGAGGGTTCCATCCCTGGGTCAGGCAGATCCCCTGGAGGAGGGCATGGCAACCCACTTCAATATTCTTGTCTGGAGAGTCCCATGGACAGAGGAACCTGCAGGGCTGCAGTCCACAGCGTCTCAGAGAATCGGACACAACTGAAGCGACTTAGCTAGCACGCACACATATGGATATATCTCAGAATGGAGAATTCCAGAATCGTGTTTGGTTCTTTAGCTAACGGCTTGAACTAGATCTAGTGTGTTGAAAATTGTTTACTGCTTAATCTGTACAGAGAATGAAAATTTGAATTTTTAGAACATTCAACAATATCTCAACTAAATGAAATAATACAGATCTCTTGGAACACAATGTTGTTGAAGAAAGCCAAACATAAAAAAGTATATACTGTATGGTTCCACTGACATAAAGTATAAAAGCAGGCAAAACTAATAATCACTGATCATCAGTGAAGTTGGATGGTGGGTTTAATAGGTTCCTTACAGCATGTTCGGAATTCCAGTTGAGCTATTACAAATCCTGAAAGATGATGCTGTGAAAGTGCTGCACTCAATATGCCAGCAAATTTGGAAAACTCAACAGTGGCCACAGGACTGGAAAAGGTCAGTTTTCATTCCAATCCCAAAGAAAGGCAATGCCAAAGAATGCTCAAACTACCGCACAATTGCACTCATCTCACACGCTAGCAAAGTAATGCTCAAAATTCTCCAAGCCAGGCTTCATCAATACGTGAACCGTGAACTTCCTGATCTTCAAGCTGGTTTTAGAAAAGGCAGAGGAACCAGACATCAAATTGCCACATCTGCTGGATCATTGATAAAGCAGGAGAGTTCCAGAAAAACATCTATTTCTGCCTTATTGACTATGCCAAAGCCTTTGACTGTGTGGATCACAATAAACTGTGGAGAATTCTGAGAGAGATGGGAATACCAGATCACCTGACCTGCCTCTTGAGAAATCTGTATGCAGGTCAGGAAGCAACAGTTAGAACTGGACATGGAACAAGAGACTGGTTCCAAATAGGAAAAGGAGTACGTCAAGGCTGTATATTGTCACCCTGCTTATTTAACTTCTGTGCAGAGTACATCATGAGAAATGCTGGACTGGAAAAAACACAAGCTGGAATCAAGATTGCCGGGAGAAATATCAATAGCCTCAGATATGCAGATGACACCACCCTTATGGCAGAAAGTGAAGAGGAACTCAAAAGCCTCTTGATGAAAGTGAAAGAGGAGAGTGAAAAAGTTGGCTTGAAACTCAACATTCAGAAAACGAAGATCATGGCATCCGGTCCCATCACTTCATGGGAAGTAGATGGGGAAACAGTGGAAACAGTGTCAGACTTAATTTTTTTTGGCTCCAAAATCACTGCAGATGGTGACTGCAGCCATGAAATTAAAAGACGCTTACTCCTTGGAAGAAAAGTTATGACCAACCTAGATAGCATATTCAAAAGCAGAGACATTACTTTGCCGACAAAGGTCCATCTAGTCAAGGCTATGGTTTTTCCAGTAGTCATGTATGGATGTGAAAGCTGGACTGTGAAGAAGGCTGAGTGCCGAAGAATTGATGCTTTTGAACTGGTGTTGGAGAAGACTCTTGAGAGTCCCTTGGACTGCAAGGAGATCCAACCAGTCCATGCTGAAGGAGATCAGCCCTGAGATTTCTTTGGAAGGAATGATGCTAAAGCTGAAACTCCAGTACTTTGGCCACCTCATGGGAAGAGTTGACTCATTGGAAAAGACTCTTGATGCTGGGAGGGAATGGGGGCAGGAGAAGGGGACAACAGAGGATGAGATGGCTGGATGGCATCACCGACTCGATGGACGTGAGTCTGAGTGAACTCCGGGAGATGGTGATGGACAGGGAGGCCTGGCGTGCTGTGATTCATGGGGTCGCAAAGAGTCGGACACGACTGAGCGACTGAACTGAACTACAGCATGTTCTCTCCTTTTATGTATGCCTGAACTTCCTATATAAGAAGTATCTGAAAAGTTCTCCCTTTAGGAAATCAACTAAGAAAGTTTTACCCTCTTATCAACAAATATGTAAGAAAAGCTTACAGTATTTTTAAATGGTACAATAATGAGTTCCCATTAGGTAAGCAATGGCAGAAATCAAGAAGAGTCAGACTGATGACACTGGATGCCACAGAACGAAAAATCTAATAATCAACAAAAGAGACTCTCAATAGAAAAGGAGTCTGTTCAGAACAGACTTTTTGAAGGGGAAGAGGAGAAATATAATAAATAGAAGCAGAAAGTACTGTATTAAAGGAATAAAAAAGGATGGAATACCTTATAAATCAACTCAAGTAACAGATGATGTGAAAAAAACTATTAGTAATATGGTAATTCAAAGAATGACACCCATGTTAGATGCTGAAGTTTGACAAGGTGGTGGTTAAACTGGGTCTTAAAATACTAAAAAATGTGGATTATAAGATAGGAATAGAAAGAGAGAAGAGCGATAGGAAGAACCCAAGCACAGACATGAGAATGACGTGTGGGAGGAAAGCAGGAAGATCATTTTAGGAGATCAGTACTTTCGGTTAATAACCAAGAAAGCTTCTGAGTCAGTTTATGGGACTTCAATGAGTTAATTGAAGAAGCAATAAGCAGTATCCCCGGCATTTTGGTTGGGAAGTGGCAAGATGAAAATTTCCCAGGCAAACATTTCTGGCTTCATATCTAGGTAGAGTTGTAAGTGAAAGTGAAGTCGCGCAGTCGTGTCAGACTCTTTGTGGCCGCGTGGACTGTAGCCTACCAGGCTCCTCCGTCCAAAGGATTTTCTAGGTAAGAATACTGGAGTGGGTTGCCATTTCCTTCTCCAGGGGATCTTCCCAACCCAGGGATCAAACCCGGGTCTCCCGCGCATTGTAGGCAGACACTTTACCATCTGAGCCACCAGGGACGTCTCAGAGTTGTAAAGAACCTGAAAATAGAGTGACCAGGTAGGAGGCTACTATAGTAATTAGGGTCACACAAGGGGGACAGAGATACACTAAGGGGACCAGAAGAGCAGGAAGTACAACAGTCATTCAGGGTGTGAATAAGATCTCAGGAGAATGATGCCTGGCAGAAATGAGTAAGTTATGTATAATAATACGGTAAACTGGTTAAGAACATGAGTTTAAAGTCCATGACTTATGTTCTTCACCTGACTGCACAATATATTAGTGGTTCTAAGTGTGAGCAAGTAACTTAGGTTCCATGAGCCTGGTTTCTTTCTATATAATGGGAATATACATCCTAGATAACTATGAAGATTAAATACATTAATATGTTTAGAAAAATGTAATACAATGCCTGGTACCTGTTAAGTTCCACAAGATAGTAGATGTTATTTTAAGATAGAAGGCAGATCCATTTTCAGAAAATGATATTGAATTTGACTTTAGGTATTGAGTATGAAGCATAGATAGTGATATGTGAATTTTAAAAATCCACTGAGGTTAACAGTGGTTTTGATTTCATTATGGAGCAAGAATTATTATATAAATTAGTGATGGTTAATACAACAGAATATGCATTATCTACAAATCAATGGGGTACTCACCTGCACATCAGGTGAGGTGCTGTCCTGAGACAAAGTATAAAGGATCCCAACACAAGAATTCAAATGCTGAGAACTTATTCCTCCTAAGTACCTATGTAGGGATCCCAAAGCCAGTGAGTGTCCTGTTCTGGTAACTGCATCCCTTGCTGACTTCAGTCTGTGATTATGGAAACAAAAATAAATGATAATTACTGAAATAAACCAATGCATGCACAGTCACTTAGGGAAATTTTTTATATAAAGAGCTGCAAAATTCAGAAATACATTTACAGGTAACTGATACAAAAAATTCTGAAATAACTTGAAAGGTATCTTGAAAAATATTTTAAATAAAAATGTCTTCACATATGTGCTGCAACGACCGAGGCCCACACACCCTGGAGCCCATGCTCTGCAACAAGAGAAGCTACTGCAAGGAGAAAACCGCACATCACATCTAGACAGCAGCCCCCGCTCGCTGCAGCTAGAGAGCGCCCACACACAGCAACAAAGATCCAGCACAGACAAGAATAAATGAATTTCAAAAATTTTAGATGTCGTCACATTATTAATAAGAATTATTTAAATATAAACAATTTCAATGTCTTTCAGAAATACACACTAAATTCATATGACGTGCATTATTACCTTATCATTAAGTCGTATTTTAAAAACTCATTGAGGAGATACGAATTCCATATAGAGTTCCAGCTCAAGAACTTTGATTTAAAATGAAATAAAGTAAGAGAACTTATTATTCATCAGGAGTTTTCATCGTATTCTAATTTAAACACTTTATATTGGGTCCTTTAATCCTCTCAGGAATCGTGAGATTCATACTATTATCAGTTCCTTTTTACAAACGAGGAAATCAAAACGACTGAGTCATTTTGGCCAAAGAACTCTTAAGAAGTAACCAACTATTAAATGGAAGAGTTGGGATTAGAACCAAGTTAGCAATCTGACGAGAGATATAGAGTTCATAACCAAATCAAGACATATATACTCAGGAGACTAGAAGGTCAAAGTGCCTTCTGCATTGCTACCATGGCTATATAACTAATATAACCATGAGCATTTGCAGTTGTTTTATTTTTTCATACTATTTTCATATTTATTTTCTCATTCACCGTAACATTCTTAGCAGGCAGGGCATCATTAATAAACTTCTATTTGAAATAGAGAAAAACAGATTAAGATGATTAAGCAACCAGCTCATGGTTACAAAGCTAGTAGGAACGAACATAAGAGTTTATGCTTCCTGATCTGCAGCCTTTTATCTTTCCAGTAGATTGTTTTACTGCCTATCATCTATATTTTATATGATGAAACTCCCTAAGTTTCTTACTCCCAGAGTCTACTGGTGGCCTATTACATCACTCATATAGGCAGTGATCTTTCTTATATAAAAACAAAAACCAAAGTAAAAATATTACTCATAGTTTTATGTTCCAAGACAAGCAGTCCATGGCAGCAGTGGTGGGGGGGGGGGGCGGGTTCCACTTTAACCCTAACCCTAGCTGAGCTTTTGAAATGTGGTGTTGGAGAAGACTCTTCAGAGTTTCTTGGACTGCAAGGAGATCAAAGTAGTCAATCCTAAAGAAAATCAACCCTGAATGTTCATTGGAAGTACTGATGCTGAAGCTGAAGCTTCAATAATTTGGTCACCTGATGTGAAGAGTTGAATCATTAGAAAAGACCCAAATCCTGGGAAAGACTGAAGGCAAGAGGAGAAGGATTGACACAGGACGAGATGGTTGGATGGCATCTCCGACTCTATGGACAATAGTCTGAGCAAGCTCCGGGATATAGTGAAGGACAGAGAAGTCTGGTGTGCTGCAGTCCATGGGGTCGCAAAGAGTCGAACATGACTGAGTGACTGAACAACAATAAAATACGCCTTTCCCAGTTTTTTAAAGTTATAATCAGAAGTTTCTTAAGTTCCAACAAGCTATACACAGTTTTGACACGTATCTCATGAGTATTAAGTAAGACATTCACTTACTTGTCAAAGCTAACTTGAGCTAATGCAGCAGTAAAAGCTCCATCATCAACTACTTGGGCTAATCTAGCCCATGCCTCTGCAGCTGCACATCGCAAGAGGGGGCTGGGACTTTCTAAGGCTCCCATCACCAATGCAAGGACAGGTCTTCTCACTTCTTCTGGACTCAAATGTCCCTTAGAGCCAGCCACATACTGAAATATGTAAAAAACAATCCAAACTTACAACTGTAGTAAATTCTCTTATCCAGTTTGGAATATATATTCTGGTAAACCAAATATGTTCATATTCAGTGATTACTACTTAAAAAAGAAGAAATCACAACACCAGAAACACACACTGAACATACAAATGTAATTTAATTTTTCTCATGAAGTACTTTAGAATTTTAAGCCTCCAGGCAAATATGGTGATGAAATATCACTGTACTACATATGTGTTCAAAGAACATTAATAGGGATTTCCATAAAATAAATGACCAACGAAGCCTATTTTACTTAGAAACAGTACATCATAAATGCAACAATGAGCCAGATTTGGTCCATAGGCCATAATCTGCCAATCCCAGGTCTGCAATATTAGGCTTGGTAGGTTAAAGCATGTTTCTAAAATAGTATTATAGGCTTGACTTCTGACCAACAAGTTTTATATGGAGAAAAAGTAAAAGGGGAATTACAAATCCTGAAACATCAAGAAAAATGGGGGGGAGGGGAAACCATCTTTTAAAAACATCTTCCCTCAACCTACTTAGTTGGCCACATATTAGGGGAAAAAAGAAAATAAAGTAAGGGGGAATTTTTAAAAAAAAATAGACTTACCTTCAAGAAACTAGAAACTGAAGAAACAACATGTAACTGAACTACTTGTTGACGAGCCCCCTTTGTATGCTTTATACTGTCCAAAAGCTGTTCCAAGACAAGAAGCCTAAAATCAGAAACAAGATTCAAAGAGAAATTAAGTCAAAGGGCGATATTAAGTATCCACTACTAAATTTGCTTGGTTGCATTTTTATTGGAGCTACTAAAACGAGATAAACTGTTGTCAAATACACTGAAGCCTTTTGGGAAATGAAAATATATTAATAGCAATGCAAAAGTATTTTGACTATGTGTCATGACACTGAGGGAGGAAAAAAATAAATGACATGTATCACTTGAAGTAGATTTACCTGGGAAAATTTGGCTATTTCAGCAACTATTTTCTAAACAAAGGGTATTTTAAAAGTTACCTGCATCAACATTTTTGTTCTTAGCAATAGGACTTATTGGACTCAAATACATTGCTTCAATTTAAAGGCAGCCTGGACTTCAGTTTATGAGAAGAAGCACAACCTTTTGAACCCCCACTGTACCTTAAACATGTAAGTGGGGATCATACCATATATAACACAGATTTTACACTTGCTTTTCTCATTAACATTACCTCTTTATCACTTTTCAAAGCATTTTTATTCTTAGATAATTTTCAGGAAGCCAAATTTTACTATACACATTCTACAGTTCATTCAACCATTCTCCTACTAGTGCAGAGTAATATTCTTATTTTCACAATTCTACAATTCCACCTATAATGAATGTGCATATCACTTTTGGTCTGGGGTTGCATGTGCTCGCTAGGTTTTAATGTATTAAAAAACAATGTGAGTTGTTTTTCATGTTCTTATAACATAGGAGTTTTAAAATCCGTTTGATGACATTAAAGATATGTTAACCATGAAAAAAATCACCCCTTTTCTCCCCACCAATTATTCTGTTTATAAACATTGCTTCAGAGCTCTGAATTTTCTTTCTCTCCTTCTCTCCCTTTACATCAGGGGTTAACCCAGTGAGTAAAAACAGGCATGACTGGCTGAAGATGGCATGTGGGTATACTTTTACTCAACTCTGCCGTACTTCCAATAATATTTCTAAAGCCCTTAACTAAATCTCTATCACTCTGTTGAGCCCAAAAGGCCCAAACACAGTTCTGCTCCAAAGGATAATTCTGTTATCAAAACAGAATAGATATGGAACTTACGTTTTTTTAAATAAACCCAGTTGTGGAAAAAGTTAAGTCAGAAAAAAAGGAAAGTATGCGAGGTTACATTATATTACTCGAGGAAAGCATTATATATAAAATCAATTCAGAGAACAAACACAGTGAATCACTAAAAATTTAGGGAAAATCATAGTAACTCTTAAGTAGTCTATTTAAATACTTATTTCCTATTTCAAGGTTAATTCAGTTCATCGTAATAAATAAAAACCAGAAAAGCACAAGAAATAAAAATAAAATTTACCCCAAATCCTACCGTTTAGAAAGCCACATTTTGACATCTTTGGTCTAGTCTCTCCAGATATATGGATCATTTTTTAAAAATTGGTTTCACAGTGTACATACTTTGTTAATAACTTTATTTCCCTAAACATTAATCCCACCTTATTAACTATTGTACTGAAATAATTTTATTTTTCTCTTTTTTATCTTGACCTCCTGTGATTTTTTTGTGTGTGATTTTGTTTCTAATTTAAGTATAACTGATGTACAATATTGTCTAAGTCACAAGTATGTAATATAGTGATTCACAATTTTTAAAGATTATATTCCATTTATAGTTACTTTAAAACAACTATATTCCCTACATGGCACAGCATCTTCTTGTAGCTTATTTCATACATGACAGTTTGTGCCTCTCAGTTGCCTACCCCATGTTGCTCTCCATCCCCCTTCCCTCCCCACACTAATAACCACTAGTTTTGTTCTCTGTATCTGTGAGTCTGCTTCTTTTACATTATATTAACTAGTTCATTGTATTTTTCAGATTCCACACATACTGAAATAATTTTCAATTGCTTTTAGAATTAATTAACTAATTCTCTAGTTTGGGATATTTAGGCCATTTCTAATTTTTATTACAAATAACACAACACATGTATCATATAAAATTTTTCTGTTTTCCAGACCATATTTAAGTCATTATGCTTCAAGAAAATATTTATAACCAACCTGCCCTGCAGGAAGAAAAATTAAGAGTAACCATATGGTCAGGCTTATGAATTTAAAACCTAAAACATCATTATTAGACCATATCCTAGTCACCTGTTATAATGAAACTGTGTCATGTTGAAAGTACTAAAAAATACTTAAGATTAGAGCTTGAGAATTTTGTTATATTGTAATAAAATCTGACCTGCACTGTTTTCTTGCCCACATTCATAGGACAAAGACCCTAAATGAAACTACCAGAGCCCAAACTTTCTGTCCCATCCTTTATTCCCATATTTTGACACGGATCACAAGAAAACACTCTGACTCTTCAGGAAGATGGAGATGACCACTTTTTAGTAATACTGAATTTGTATTCCTAAGTAGTATTAATTATATAATTATTAGTTCATATTAATATAATTAATAAAATTAGCAGGTGCTGAAGCTGAAGTTCCAATACTTTCACCACCTGATGTAAAGAACTGACTCATTGGAAAAGACCCTGATGCTGGGAAAGATTGAAGGCAGGAGGAGAAGGGGATGACAAAGGATGAGATGGTTGGATGGTATCACCGACTCAATGGACACGAGTTTGAGCAAGTTCCAGGAGCTGGTGATGGACAGGGAAGCCTGGCACACTGTAGTCCATCAGATCACGAAGAGTTGGACACGACTGAGACACTGAACTGAATTGATTAGTTCAGAACAAAGTTAGATAATAAAATGTTTGAGTCTGGATGAAATGAAAACATACAAGTAATTAAGTAAACAGGAAAGACATAAATATTGAAAATGCTGATTTACCTTTCTTATACATTCAGAGAGAGGGTGTATAATGGGTAAAATTTTTACTACTGAGAGCTATAACTATGCTTTTCCTCCCTCTCCATCAATTTACACTCTACATTACTTTATAGCATTTTTAGCACTGTTCTCTGCATGCCAGAATCACCTAAGGAGTTTAAAAAATTTTAATGTCCAATGTAGTATGCATACCATTACTATTACATCAGAACCTACATTTTAAAAAGTTTTAAAAAATGATCCAAATGACTGCAACGTACAGTCAAGGTACTTAATATAGATGAATTAAGTAATCCATTCTTTGTAATTAGATGCCAATATATTGGAAAGTAAACATAAATAACACATGTATAAGATCAGTAATAATTTATTCTCTGTATAAAATATCTTGATATTCCAGAGCTTTCAACATTTTAGTGCTTTAAAATTATCAATGCAAAGTTTTCTTAGTTTTAGAATCCTACAGTCAAAATAATCAATGATTTAAAGATAATTTAATTTCTAAGTGCATAAATAAAGTAATAAAAACCTATTTCTAATTTCAGGACAACCTCATGTTATGAGTTTCTTTTAAACTGTTTTAACACAAAGATAACCGCCACAACAAAACACTTGAAAACATTCACTTGTTGAATACAGGTACTTGAAGACCTTTCTTTTCTAGAGATGCAAATGTATGGCCCAGAGAAGGGTCTGCCTTGTAAACAAGTAACATCTCTGGGATAACAGGAAACTAGAAACTCAACTTTGCTGCCTCTGTTTCTCTGTGGTGCTCTAAGGGCATCCACTGGAGATTGCTAATAGTTGCTAAATGTAGGATCCTGCCACACGGCTTCCTTTAAAACTCTCCAAACTACCACCTACTATTTTTATTCAGTTAAGACTTCGAAGAGAATATGCTTTCTTTACTAAGTTACAACATTTTCATTAAGACAAACAAAACCTCTCCTCCCCTGAATATTCATTCTATATGTTATTTTTATCCAGGTGAGATAAAAAGAAATGTGGCACATTTTAAAGTTCATTAAACTGTAAAAAACAGAAATAAGAAACCATTTCCTTGAAACTGTAACTGGGCAATAAATCTGGGTAAAATCAAAAAGAAAATCACCTTCTCTAGGAGAGCAATAAAACTAACTTTTTAAAAGGAAAGCTTGTAAGAAGTATGCTTTTCCCCCCACTTTTTATCTGAGACTTATCAAAGAGTTTAACAGTCTTTCAAGAATATGCTTAATTTAAATCTTCTGCCCATAAGGCTGCAGTTATTACAGTATTAATCCAAATTAAGTATTTGAAATTAATTGTATGTACTATATACTAATATAGTTACAGACTAGTTCAAATCTTCTCTCCATCAGTAATTCTTTAAAAATTCCAGACCACTGTGATTTTCCTCTCGTCTTTTAGTGCTACAGCATTCATTTATAATTTAGTCACATATTGTCTTAAGTATAACCATAAGTTTATAGTTATAGTATACAGTGAACTATAGATTACAAACTTCAAATCATCTTTTGAAATTAATCTCAAAATATGCATATACCATATGATACTGAGTAAGTACTATTATCAGTTAAAATAGAACAACATGAAGTTATTAAAAATCAACATAAATGTTATTTGTTTTCTATCCACTGAAAGTAGACTATCCAAAAGGCTGTTTCAGAAATGTGTTGCTGACAAGACTCAAATATTCCTGCGATTCTTCATCAAAGAGACCAAAGTAAATCCCTTACCTAATTTGTGTTCTCTGGAAGACATAACTGATAAAATTATATAAAAGCTATGATCTAGCATTGTTGCTGGTCTAGCATAAAAGAAACAAAGAGAATGAACATGAATGAATGAAGATAGTTAATATTCTGTAAATTGTTAACCAGCACAGCCTATGGGAGAGATTCAGTTCCCATCAGTATCTCAGATAAAAACAGAATTTCCTGGATACTAGACATGAGTAGTGGTTTTTGATCCCCAAGAAAAATATTACCCTGTTACCTTCAATGAGAAATCATTAGCAGTCTTTATAATTTTTAAAAACCAAAGTTCATTTCAAGTGAAGTGAATCCACCAAATTGAAGACTAATCTATTTTAATCTAATTTTTGAAATCCACTAAACTGAAGATATAGTATGAGATCTTGTCTATTCAGACAACCAGTGTTTCCCTTTGCAACACTGGCTCATAAATCACTGTTTTTGTGTCACTGAGTTTTATATTCGTATTTTCAGCTAAATGAGAAGTTAATGTGGGAAAAGCATTGCATCCATGATACTGCCTAGCAGTTTTCAGTTTAATCTAATCACTGACTTCATTAATTTTTATTAAATATTTAGCCCACTGAATAATTAAACAAGAGCCTTTAATCTCACCTTCATCTGTCATCTATAAGAAGTCTTTTATATTAATGAGAACTTCTGACAACCTCCTTTTTACCAGTCTATTATGGATTCACTGAACAAATTACCAAACCTGAAACACATTTCAGCTAAGTGAACCTCTGAAGATGGTTTACCTTTGAGCTTCTCCCACATGAGCGCATACAACTCCGAACAGCTTGACTGCAGAGCTAGTAGCTGACAGCATTGGAGGTAAGGGCTTAGGCACCGAATCTCCCTCTACGTCTTTCTCGTAAATAGAGTAAGGGTCATACTCAAGACTTCCACAAGCAATACCACTACCAAGCAGGAGCTAAAAGAAAAAGAAATTGCATGTAAGATTTTAAAACGACTATGCAGGACCTCCTTGTGGTCCAGTGGTTGGCACTCTGTGTCCTGGTTGGGTAAGTAGGATCCCACTTGCCGTGCAGTGCAGCCAATTAAAAAAACAACAACAAAAAAACAATTTAAACCACTGTTCATAGGTTGAATCAATCCAAGTGTTACTGAAAAATGACCATACCTGTTCTTCAATAAATCTATGGTCAGTCTCTTGTAGCAAAGGACTTAATATTAGAAGATCATCTTGATGACAGAGGGGCGGGAGTAAAAATGAGGATGCTGCCACCTGTACATCAGGGGCAGTCAGGTCAGCAGCCAGCTCTCTGAGGATAGCACTGAGGTTTCCTGTTGAGTCACAGAAAAAGAGCAATTAGCAATTTGGCAATAGCAGTTAACAGGTCTGAGAACGGGGTTTAAAGAGCCCAGGGTGAACGTTAATTTACATTATCACCTAACTTTAATCTATCACAGCCTCTTTAATCTGTTCTCCTCCCTGAGAAATGCCCTACCGATGAAAAGCTCAACTATGTATTGCTGATCACAGGATAAGAACAAACATCTCAAAGTATATGTGTATGTATATTTTATACACTAAATAAGTACTACTACCATCATTTAAAATAAAATGACATGGAGCATAAAAACAGAAAGAAAAAAGAGTAACAAAGGCTGACAAAGCAGGCATAATAGTAGTAGTATGGCACCCTAACTCCCCACCACCCCAGCAAATGACTGTCACTCATCCTAACCAGCTAGATTAATCTTGGTTCACCTATACTCTCAATTGACTATCTCATCACCCTCCATACTATTTTGGAGCAATCTCTGGAAAGCATATCACTTGCATCTATAAATATTTCACTGTGTATCACTAGAGTTAAGGATGTTTTAAACAATTTCACTATCATAATTTGATGTTTTAGTAATTACTAAACAGGGACTTCTCTGTTGACAATCCTCCCTTGAAGAAGATATAAGACACAAGACACACACGTTAACTAAAAATGAAGGTAGGAAATACTAAGTTTCATAGAGGATGAAAAAAAGAGTATAGCTATGTTTAGAGAAAGGAGAGATTATACACAGGAATTGGAGACAGTGGACAGGGATCAATAAAAGCTTAATGAAGCAAGTAAGAGTCTGTTAGTTTAGTTACCAGTATGTGATACTCAAGAAAATAATTCTATTGGTGGCATAACATGCAAGCTATGTTTGGTACTACAGCTAAATGTGGAAACAGTGGTATATCTCCATTTCTCATTTAAAGTAACTGCTGGCCGCCTAACTGTCCCTGAACAAAGTACTTCAAGATGATTCAGTTTTAAAATGCAAATATGCTTCTCTTGTAGAAATACACCACTTTCTGACGCTAATGAGAAGCAATTTTCAGTGTGGAGAAAATTAAAATACTTGAATGCAGATCCATAACAAAACTAAGATACGAAATAAATATTAGGAACCCAAGTTTTGTTCCATAAACTTAAGAAAATTAAGCTATTGTGACAAAATTCTGTTTTTGTTGGATAACCATGATGAAAAGTTATTATAAACTTTATAACATAAATTATACCTTGGTATACCACTCAAGATTAAAGTGCTATCTGGACAGAGTTAAGAATGGAATAATGCAAGGCAATGTGTATAATAGATATGCACTCTAGAAGGAAATCAGGGAATGGTCAAATTTCTAACTGACTTGCATTATATATTCTGTGGAAAACCCTGGAGTAGAATCAAGACTAATCTTTGTGACTCATTCTCTCTCACACATTGAAACTAGGGACATTTTTCTCAAAAGAGAGAAGACAGCAAGACATGAAACAGTTTTCTTTTTTAATGTATTTTATTTACTATAAATTGATCGATGATTTCGAATTGTGGTGCTGGAGAAGACCTTTGAGAGTCCCTTGGACTGCAAGGAGATCAAACCAATCAATCCTAAAGGAAATCAACCCTGAATATTTATTGGAAGAACTGATGCTGAAGCTCCAATACTTTGGCAACCTGACGCAAAGAGTCAGCAAAGAGCTGACTCACTGGAAAAGACCCTGATGCTGGGAAAGACTGAAGGCAAAAGGAGAAGGGGGCAGTAGAGGTTGAGATGGTTTGATAGCATCACTGACTAGATGAACATGAACTTGAGCAAACTTTGAGAGATCGTGAAGGACAGGGAAGCCTGGTGTGCTGCAATCCATGGGGTCACAAAGAGTCAGACACAACTTAGTGACTGAACAACAGTGTTTACTATAAAATGGTAAACACATGGGTTAAGACTGAACTCCCAAAACCTCCTGAACACAAAGCACAAAGTAAATGCCATATGATCCATTTGTTCAGGCACTGTATTAATCACAAATAGTAAAACATTCAGGTGTAAGGCACTTACCTTCATAGGTTTCAGGAGATAATAAAATCAACAATTCATAAAGCCTTTGTCTATAAACTACTGATGGTGTTTTCAAAGGACTTCCATAGGTTTTTAGTATTGAAGAGAGCCTTAAAGTAAAAGAAAAAGTATATGTTAAGTGTATAAGTTATATAACAATGTATAAATATTCAACATACTGACATATAAAGATAAAATATGTATTATATATGTGATCATTAATGCTTTTATTTACTAAAATTATTTTTAAAAATTTTAACTGTGGACCATTTTTAAAGTCTTTATTGAATCTGTTACAACACTATTTCTGTTTTCTTTTTTTTTCTTTTTAAATATAAATTTATTTATTTTAATTGGAGGTTAATTACTTTACAATATTGTATTGGTTTTACCATACATCAACTTTGGCTGCAAGGCATGTGGGATTTTAGCTCCCAGATCAAAGATCAAACCCACACCCCCGGCACTGGAATGTGAGCTCTTAGGCAGTGAACCACCTGGGAAGTCCCTATTTATTATTTTTTATAGTGTGTGACTTGAAGTTAAAAGAGGAATTACAAGTGTCAGATATGAAAACCATTTAGCTATTTTTTCTATCATACCTCATAAAACTATATATATCTAAGGTTGTTACTATTTTGGCTCTTAGCTGAAACTCTTACTAAACCCCCACATTTACAGCAATGCATTTGTGAAACTAAACTCTGTTATGCAGAAAAGGAACAGGCCAAAGAAACAGGAGGCACAAAGATCTGGGAAAAAATCCAAGTGTAGAAAACTTCATCTGGAATGCACTCACCAAATAACAATAATCATCAAAATACACAGAATCATAAAACAAATTCACTTTTGAGAAAGCAAAAGCGGGAGCCAATGTTTCCCCAAAAGCTCCAGTCATAAAAGCTCTTATCACCTCCTCTTTTCACTCTCCTTCATTCACTTTCATGTACTCTTTCAATCTTCTATTCATTCTCACCACTGGTATTAACATCATTTTATTGATGTTCACTCGTCTAATATTTATTAAAGGATGACTACACTTTGCCTTGGGATCAAATGGAGTGAAGCTTTCATCGCCTGTAGCAATACAAAAATTCAATGGAATTACTTTTGCTGTGCCACTGGAATAAATTTACTATGCTGTTATGGCATGTGGTTTCCAGGTATTCTAAGAAATCCTGGTAATGCTTATTCATGTGTGTTTGCTAGAAAAATACTGCATGCTGTTTCTTGTTTCTAAAAGAAAAAAAGAATTATATATATAATTTTTTCTTTTTTCAGAGAGAGAGACTATGATTGACAGTCTCCTTTTTTAATAAAAAACATTTATTTATTTACTGGTTGTGCAGGGTCCTCGCTGCTGCTTGGGCTTTTCTCTAGCTGCAGGACGTGCGCTTCTCCCTGTGGTGGCTTCTCTTGTTGCAAAGCATGGGCTCTAAGGCGTGTGGGATTCAGCAGTTTTACTTGCCGAGCTCTAGGGCACAGGCTCAATAATTGTGGCACATGGGCTTAGTAACTCTGCAGCATGTGGGAATCTTCCCAAATGAGGGAGGGTACCCGAGTCTCCTGCATTGGCAGGGAGACTCTTTATCACCGAGCCATGAGGGAAGTGCAAATAATTATTTTTGACTTGTCATTTTATTGAAAAAAAAAAAAAAAAGAACGAAGTTGGTTCTATTTACTATCTCTCACCTTAGTAAACAACATTTATATAACCAGGGGAGAATTTTTTAGTTATGGAAGTTAAAAACAAATCCACTGTATTTTTGTATTCCTCTAAAATAAGATGGGGGGGATTATGGCTGATTACACGAAAAATATTTAAATTGTATTGGCAAGACGCTAAGATATTACAATTCTTAAAAATTCTGCAACATTCAGTTGGTTTAAATACAATAGAATTTAGTTCAGAGGGTTGTGTGCATGTGCGTCCATTTAAGGAAAATAAGATGAATACATAAAAGAAAGAACTTATTCCTAAGGATTTCTACTACTATAAGTAGGGCAGATTAGAATCTCTAAAGGGCCTTCTTCTATAAATACACTTCAGATTTTGGATAAAAGATAATTTGCATTGCTAGACTTGAAGAAAGACTTTTCCAAGGTCAAGCCCACACTAGCTGCCAAAATAAACGATCATAAAACGCTTGAAATAAAAAATGAGCTAAAATCAGAGTGGGAACAACAACACAAGAACCTGCAATTGAGCTGTGCCCATGCGCTGTAGGGCTGCTAAATGAGATCTCTTAAAGACAGTTTATCCCGCAGAAATCCCAAAACAATGCAATGCCAAAGAACGCTCAAACTACAGCACAATTGCACTCATCTCACACGCTTGTCAAGTAATGCGCAAAATTCTCCAAGCCAGGCTTAGCAGTAAGTGAACGTTGAACTTCCAGATGTTCAATCTGGTTTTACAAAAGGCAGAGGAACCAGAGATCAAATTACCAGCATTCGCCGGATCATCGATAAAGCAAGAAAGTTCCAGAAAAACATCTATTTCTGCTTTATTGATGCCAAAGCCTTTGACTGTGTGGATCACAATAAACTGTGGAAAATTCTGAAAGAGATGGGAATACCAGACCACCTGACATGCCTCTTGAGAAATCTGTATGCAGGTCAGGAAGTAACAGTTAGAATCGGACATGGAACAACAGACTGGTTCCAAATAGGAAAAGGAGTAAGTCATGGCTATATATTGTCACCCTGCTTATTTAACTTCTATGCAGAGTACATCATGAGAAACCCTGGGCTGGAAGAACAAGCTGGAATCAAGATTGCCAGGAGAAATATCAATAACCTTAGATATGCAGATGACACCACCCTTATGGCAGAAAGTGAAGAGGAACTAAAAAGCCTCTTGATGAAAGTCAAAGAGGAGAGCAAAAAAGTTGGCTTAAAGCTCAACATTCAGAAAACCAAGATCATGGCATCCGGTCCTATCACTTCATGGGAAACAGTGGAAACAGTGTCAGACTTTATTTTTTGGGCTCCAAAATCACTGCAGATGGTGACTGCAGCCATGAAATTAAAAGATGCTTACTCCTTGGAAGGAAAGTTATGACCAACCTAGATAGCATATTAAAAAGCAGAGACATTACTTTGCCAACAAAGGTCCATTTAGTCAAGACTATGGTTTTTCCAGTGGTCATGTATGGACGTGAGAGTTGCACTGTGAAGAAAGCTGAGCGCCAAAGAATTGATGGTTTTGAACTGTGGTGTTGGAGAAGACTCTTGAGAGTCCCTTGGACTGGAAGGAGATCCAACCAGTCCATTCTAAAGGAGATCAGCCCTGAGATTTCTTTGGAAGGACTGATGCTAAAGCTGAAACTCCAATACTTTCGTCACCTCATGTGAAGAGTTGACTCACTGGAAAAGACTGTGATGCTGGGAGGCGTTGGGGGCAGGAGAAGAAGGGGACAAGAGAGGATAAGATGGCTGGATGGCATCACCAGCTCGATGGACATGAGTTTGGGTGAACTCTGGGAGCTGGTGATAGACAGGAAGGCCTGGTGTGCTGCAATTCATGGGGTCGCAGAGTCGGGCACAACTGAGCAACTGAACTGAACTGATGCCTAAAGATGAAAAAGGCCAAAAAGTTTGCCCTAACAGACACTAAAATTTATTATTATTATAAAGACAATGTAGTATGGGCACCGAAATGGGCAAACCCATCAATAGAATATGGTAAGAAAATATAGAAACAGACTGTGCTCTGGCATTTACCAGAGAGAGGAAGCATGGATTTATTTAGTAAAGTATGGGACAATGTGTTATCCATATTAAAAAAGAATGAAATTGGAACCCTATGTCATTCCAAACACAAAAATAAATTCCAGATTGATTAAACACAAATGTGAAAGACAAAAACCTTAAACATTTTAGAGAGGAAAAAAAAAAAGTATGTTTATAACAATGCAGGAATATTTTATAAATCAAAAGGTAGGAAGTACTAACCAAGAAGTAAAAGCCTGATAAATCTGACATTTAAATTAAGAATGTCTTCGGGGCCCAGGTTTGATCCCTGGTCAGGGAACTTAAGATTCCATAAGACATGCGGTGCAGCCAAGAAAAAAAATAGAATGTCTGTTAATCAAATCATTATTTTACCTAAAAATAGGTAAATATATGCATGATAGGGATTTCACAGAAATAGTGAGGAACAATAAACATACAGCATGACACTTAAAGCAATCAGGAACCAGATACATAGAACATTATAATGAGATAACAATTTACACCTATTGGATTAAACAAGAGTTGATATCCGAGTAAGTGTTGGTGAACAAGTAGATTGATAGTTACTCCCATTTACTATGGATATACATATGAAAAAATTTTGGAAAATAGTTTGGTTATTTCACTGAACAGGAAGGTAAGTTGCTGTATATTCGATTAAATATTACACAGCAACCAACAAGAACATACTTGCATGTAGAGGAAGTTTAGAAATATCATGTTGAGTAAAACAAGTTAAGCCTCAGAAACAATATGATGCCATCTGCCTGATCAAAATCAAGCAAAACTAAACAAGGAACGGTTTAGGGAAACATGTACATGTGGCACACTTTTGAAAAGTGCAAGAAAATGACAGCTCTAAAATTCAGGAGAGTGATCACCTCTAAAGGTAGGGCAGAAAGAATGGTATTAAAGAGGAGCACACAGATAAACTTCAAAAGTTATCAGTGTTCTAGTCCAGGGATAGCTAATTTGGGCCCACTTCCCCTTATTATTAATACAGGTTTACTGGAACACAGCTGCGTTCATTCATTCACAGATGAGCTATGACTGCTCTTAAGCTACAACAACAGAACTAAGCAAGCGCAACCGAGACTGTCTGAACTGAAAAGCCTACGATATTTACTCTCTAGTCTGTTACCGCCAACATTCATTAACCTCTGCGCCAGTTGAGCTGAACTCACAGGGGTTCACTTTACTGTTATGCTTCATAAGCCATAACCTGAACTGTATTTTTCTTATTTTAGAATTTTCTTCAGCCTTGTACTTTAAAATAATTATAGTTTCATAGGAAGTTGCACAAGTATTTTGCCACATACATAAAATGTTGTATTATTAAACACTTTTTGGAAAATCTTTCCCTAACCTGTACATTTCATTAATTGGGAAATTATTAGTGACCGTGACATAAATTATATTTTAAAAAAATAAATCAAACATGAAAAATATGAACAACAAAAAACTGAAACTGTTAACAAACATCTGGTTCTTAAGAACACAGAACAGCACTAGCAAACCAATAAAATGCATACCTGAAAAGGTTAACAGGCTTAATATACACTTTCTTGGTTAAATCTGACTGTATGGAAGATATATTATCCACCAAGTAACTTTCCTTCCCTTTTAATATGTATTTTTCAAGATCCTACCCTAAAAAAAAAAAAATCATGTAACTAAGGAAGATACATTATCTACCAAGTAACTTTCCTTTCCTTTTAATATGTATTTTTCAAGAGCCTACCCTAAAAAAATAAAAAATCATGTAGCTAAATGTTTGCCTTCCTCTACAAATGGAAAATCATTCACCAACTACAGAAACTTGGCCTCATTAATGTACTTCATAAAATATTACATAACCAGCAGGTAAAGGATTGCTATTAAAAATCTGTATCAAATCTAAACAGCAGATCCTTACTGAGTTAGCAAATCCACAGCGCAAGGAAGTGGTGGAAGAAGATGCTGCATTACTTCCTCAGTAAGGAGATCACCGCAGTGGGCGACAAAGCTCTTGATAGCTGAAAAACAGAACAGACCCTGACTTAGCAGAATGTAATGAAGCATGAAAGAAAGCATTCAATTTTGGTACAGCATTCACATTTTTTTAAGAATAAAGAAATGTGTGAAAACCAAAAAAATTCTTGAAACTCTAGTAAAAAAAGGAACCTAGTGGCTTCTACTTCTAGTGAAACTGAAAAAACAGAAAAACAAAATCAAACTTCCTAGACTTACTAAAGGAGACCGAAAACCAAATCAACAAAATGTTGCTTTCTTGGGGTTTTACTCAGCCCTTAAACTCAAAGCAGACCTTCAAGTCTACCAATTCTACACTAGTTCTGAGGAACCTGGCTGAATTTAAGTCGGCATGTTAGGTTTTACAGATGTTACCTGAAACATACAAGTTTTCATTAGGAGTTATCACATATATAGAAAAAAATGAATATTTAAAATTTAGACTCA
This sequence comes from Capricornis sumatraensis, assembly GCF_032405125.1. NCBI lineage: Eukaryota > Metazoa > Chordata > Mammalia > Artiodactyla > Bovidae > Capricornis > Capricornis sumatraensis. The sequence goes on from NC_091087.1 coordinate 49,124,203, forward strand.
GATTCAAGGAAGCACTGATTTTGGTTTTGTTTATTCATGTCATTTTTACTCTTAAAAAAGATGTTTTTTAAGAAAATGTGCTTCAGAAAAAAGTCTGTGCTTCCATGTCTTTTCCTTAGCTCAAATTTTCAATGTGGATACTATTTTTAATGGTCTGTGTGTTGTAGAAGGGTACAACGTTCACATATATAAAAAGCTAAATAGAAACCATACTTAGTCGATATTAATTAACTTCAACCCTAGTTTTTCTGAAAAGGGAAATGAATGCCCACTTAACACAAAGCAATCTTGACATTTCTCAGGTAGATCATATTATAATAAAATATCCCAAAGAGAAGAATGCTTAAATTTGTTTTTTTACATCATACTTCTGTTACAGTAATTGCCAACAAATCAATTATTTCAATAACAAAAATCACCAGAAGCAGATTCTCCCCCTCAAGTTAAAACATACACGTATATGTGAAGTTAAAAGATGGAAAAAGCCAGAGGAAAGGGAGAGAAAGACTAAACTCAACCTACCACAGAGAGCACCAGCGCGTCCTTCCAAGGTTACCTGCCATGTGAAGGAGTCTCCTCGGCTCTTTTCTGTTTCTAGGTCTTTAGGAGACACTGGGAAGACACACCTCCACAAGAGCAGTACTCGCGCAAGGTGGTGACTGACAAACGCAGGACCTGCAATTTATTCAACTTGTCATTTGTACAAGAACCCGAAGTGGTTCCTCTTTAAACCCCTTCCCTTTTAAAAGAAACATATTTGAATCCACTACTGCTGGATTACTTTGTCCCTCTAGTTCCAACAAATGTACTACTGGATCACTGACTATCTGAAGGCACTGGAGTAGAGAGAGGAAAAACAAGGAACTGCCAGCAAAGTCTGGGCTCTGGGGTCTGCTCTTCTACTACTGCTGTGACCTCTTTACGCCTCAAAATTTCTTTGAACTGTAAAATGAAGCTAGACCAACCTGCACTGTTTATCTCCAAAGATTTGTCCTGAGCCAAACAACAGATACACTTTAAATTAAGCCTAAAAAACTAATGTGCCTGCATAAATGCAAAGTACTACTGTTTTGGTAACAAATAACACTGCATCCTGAGAGTAATCCTTTTAAAAAAATATTTATTTGGCTGTGTTAGGTCTTAGTTGTGGCACGTGGGATCCAGATCCCTGACGAAGGATCGATCCCAGGGCCACCCACACTAGGAGCTCAGAGTCTTAACCACTAGAGCATCAGGGAAGTACCCTAATTCTAACTTTTGATAGCAACTTGCTCCAGGTCAAAAATCAGACATGATTAAATCCAAAGGCAAAATTTTTTTTTTAAGATTTCAGAGCAATATTTATAAACTGAATACAGTAAAAGAAGCCATATTCACTCCTTGCTTATTACTTTCTTTGAGGAAGTAGTACTAAAAACATCCTAGGACTGGGATAAAATAAGGAAACTGGAATAAGGCAATTAGGAATAGGTGACTTTAAAGGTTTCTGTGACTGTGCACACAGGCACACTCATATACAGTGGGCTGTGGGAACAGAGAAAATTCTGAATGCAAAATTTAGTCACACACCAAAAAACAAAGCAGGTATGCTGTCACTGAGAATATCCACAGTTAACAAAAAGTTTCATAGTATCTGCCCTTAAGATATCTCACTAACTCAACAGTGAAGAAAGTAGCATCACTTTTCAGAGAGGTATGAGGATAATTTATTTCAGAAGTGTATGTAAAGTAAGTTAACAAATGTGAGTTTATAGTAATAACAAAGTTAAACAAGAGTAAGTTTATTCACACCAAGAATAACACTGGATCAAACAAAAACCAAACACACATGTAGATGCCTGCAATTGAATCAGAGGTACTAATATGGCATCAGAGAAACTGAAAAGTGCAGCCAAAGGGGTTAAAAATGTTCACATTTGAGAAATAAATTTAAATGTGGTCTACCTGAGTTTAGGTTCTTCAGAACAGTGAATATATTAAAAATGACAATGAAAACTATAAATGGTGAAGGAAATGCTGAAAATGCATAAGAGGTGTTAAAACTGCCAGGCAAAAATCAATAAAGCACTCAGTTCAGTCGCTCAGTCGTGTCTGACTGTTTGCGACCCCAAGAACCACAGCACGCAAGGCCTCCCTGTCCATCACCAACTCCTGGAGTCCACCCAAACTCATGCCCATTGAGTCGGTGATGCCATCCAGCCATCTCATCCTCTGCCGTCCCCTTCTCCTCCTGCCCCCAATCCCTCCCAGCATCAGGGTCTTTTCAAATCAGTCAGCTCTTCACATCAGGTGGCCAAAGTATTGGAGTTTCAGCTTCAAAATCAGTCCTACCAATGAACACCGAGGACTGATCTCCTTGCAGTCCAAGGGAATCTCAGGAGTCTTCTCCAACACCACAGTTCAAAAGCATCAATTCTTTGGCGCTTAGCTTTCTTCATAGTCCAACTCTCACATCCATACATGACCACTGGAAAAACCATAGCCTTGACTAGGCGGACCTTTGTTGACGAAGTAATGTCTCTGCTTTTTAATATATTGTCTAGGTTGGTCATAACTTTACTTCCAAGGAGTAAGCATCTTTTATAGACCTTTGTTGACGAAGTAATGTCTCTGCTTTTTAATATGCTGTCTAGGTTGGTCATAGCTTTACTTCCAAAGAGTAAGCATCTTTTACATGGCTGCAATCACCGTCTGCAGTGACTCTGGAGCCCCCCAAAAATAAAGTCAGCCACCATTTCCACTGTTTCTCCATCTATTTCCCATGAAGTGATGGGACCGGATGCCATGATCTTCGTTTTCTGAATATTGAGCTTTAAGCCAACTTTTTCACTCTCCTCTTTCACTTTCATCAAGAGGCTTTTTAGTTTCTCTTCACTTTCTGCCATAAGGGTGGTGTCATCTGCATATCTGAGGTTATTGATATTTCTCCCGGCAGTCTTGATTCCAGCTTATGCTTCCTCCAGCCCAGCGTTTCTCATGATGTACTCTACATAGAAGTTAAATAAGCAGGGTGACAATATACAGACTGTCACCTAAATTCCACTCCACCAAATATAATCAGAGCTCCTTGGAGAAACAACTGGTTGTAAGCTGAAGCAGAAACTGTGATGTAAAAGCTGAGACATCTTGTCATGTCAAAAATAAAGATGTTGTCAAAAGAACACTACGTTCATGTTAAAAGGACACAGGGGACCTTCCCAGGTGGTACAGCGGATAAGAATCCGCCTGCAAATTCAGGGGACATGGGTTCGGTCCCTGGTCGGGGAAGACTGCACGTGTCATGGAAGAACTACTGTGCCTGTGCACCACAACCACTGAAGCCCGCATGCTCTAAGGCCTGTGACCCACAACTACTGGGCTCACGTGCTGCAACCACCGAAGCCCATGCACCTAGAACCTGTGTTCTGCAATAAGAGAAGCCGCTGTGATGAGAAGCCCATGTACCACAACTAGAGAGTAGCCCCCACCTGCTGCAAGTAGAGAAAGCCCTCACACAGCAACAAAGACCCAGTGCAACCAAAAATTAAAAAAAAAAGGACACAGGAACCAACTAGCAGGGGCTCCCAAAGACAATTGGAGGATCAAAGGAATAATGACTGCAATGGACTGAAACACATAAATATATAACAATCTGTGAGTTTATAATGATACCTAAAAGCAAAATCTCACTCATCTTTGAAATTAGGACAGCAACACACTCTAAAAACAGATAATAAAGTGAAAGAATAATGTATTTTTTTTAAAGCCCAAGAAAACAATTAAAAAACATTAATTTTTTTATCCTTTTGGTATGTTGAATATGAATATGCACAAAACAGGATGCCCTAATCCCTTATATAAAGGCTCTCTTGTAGTCTTCTTCCAATGGGATTACCCTGTTTTGAAAGCTTTTGTTCATTAAAACATTATACTTATTAAGTAGTTTATTTTCTTTTTTAATTAACCAAGAACAATCCATATGGCAGGCAGGAAACACCTAGACAGAAGTAAATAAAAGCTTGACCACATTATTCCCATCACATTGTGAAACCATGGGGCCAAACAAGCATTTCTATTAAGGCCCAGAGAGTAAACAGTTTTGGCTTTGAAAGCCATACCATCTCTGCTGCAGTTACTCAATTCTGCCACTGCAGGGCCTGAACATTAGAAACAATATGTAAACTAACGATGGTGGTTGTATTTAACAAAAAGTTTATTTATGCACACTGAAAACTGACTTTCATGTATTTCTCATGTATCACAAAACACTCTATTTTTGTTTTCAAACTGTGAAAAACAGAAAAACCATTCTTAGCTAATGGGCTGTATGAAATAGGCAGCAAGCCAGATTTGGCCCATAGGCTGAACTCTGATGTAGTCCAGTAAGTCTTTTTAATCACCTCAAAAACATTACTTACAGTGGCTCTTCATTTATGATTGCTTATTTTAACTGAGCTCCTTTTAGATCAAATTACTTCAGAAGTGTCAAAATGGTTTGCTGGTCAAACCCATCAAGTTTTATATCTTAAAACTAAACCAAACAAGTATAAAAAGAAAATTAGAGTATAGTTTTAATAAAGTCATAAAACTGAGTTTTAAAGTTATTGGATGTAAATATAATAGTCATGATCATAGAATAATTACTAATTTTTAAATAAATATAATTTAAATGTGCCCTATCCTCATCAATGTAATCACCTTATTAGTGTCACTGATTCTCAGAACAATTACAGAATTGGATTCATGGGCTATCATATGTTCTCTTGCCTATCTTTAAATTGTGGAAAAATTTTTTTCGTGAGGATAGATATGAATGATTTTTGGAAAAACCAGAGTTAAGTGTGAAAGCTGATCAAATTGGCTTATCCTAACTAAGGCTCATAAACTGGTCTTAAAGAGAATTTCAAATAAAGACATCTGAAAACATTCTGAGAATTAGATAAAAGAAGTATATGGTTTCTTACGGTGACTCCTAGGAGAAAAATTTTTATATGAATATTTAAATTCTGGTATATATCCAACTTTAAGTTAGTCTTATTAAATCATACATTAGAATATTTATATTCAGAAAACACCACGTAGTTTGTAGTTTTATAAGCCCTCCACAAAACTGTTACCTAAGGTCATCAGCGCAGCAATCAACAGCCATCCGGCCTGTGTGCGCTGAGCTGAAAGGCGACTGTTCTGAGCAGCGGAACACAGCAAATCCTCTGCTAATGCCATAATAATCTATTGATGTATAGAAGAAAACAGTAAAAACAAGTATATCAGTTTATAGGTAATGACAAATGATAGCAACTAATAAAAACAATCTCTTGAAAAATTAATTCTTACACGTAATAAAAGTACATGATAAAAGATAATCATTCACATACACTATACCATAGGACAATGTCATAAAGGAAACAAAGAAAACGTCAGATTCCCAGGATAAACACTGGTATATTAGACTGTACACAGCAACCCTAATTCTGTACACAGCAACCCTGTAATTCTTTGTAGAGTTTACAAGAAAACATTGTACAACTGTTCAAGCTGCCTAAAATTTAAATTGACTTTTACTTTAAAGAAAATTTGATTACAGGAAACTCACTTTAAAGTTCTGCACACTACTGAGGCTGATAATAGTCTTTCCAGAGGTAGTATACTACATAACCATAGTTAAAAGTATTCAATAATTTCACAATGAAGCAGTTTCACAGCATAGTGGGATTAATTTAAAATATTATATTTTAAAAGTCTAAGAAATAGTGTTTTAAAACAAAAGAAGGGAGAAATAGGATATTTCACATTTATGGATAATGTATGCTTATAGGATACATATAGGTTTCTCTGGTGGCTGAGATGGTAAAGAATCTGCCTGCAATGAGGGAGACCCAGGTTTGATCCCTTCATTGGGAAGATACCCTGGAGAAGGGAATGGCAGAGCTGAATATATAACCCCCCCAAAAAAGAAAAAAGCCTTCAGGAACAAAGTATCTTACTAACTGGAGGTATTTCTAACAAAAGGCACTAAAACCAACTCCTGTTTAAGTGTGGATATGATATTTTTAACTATCCCTTCATTTTTCACAGTTATTACATTAATGATACTTAACACTAGGTAGTAGCACAGCTGATAGCTCAGAAACCTGTCTTGAATGGTTCTTCCTGGGTGACACCCAGGAAGACAATGATGGCTTTTAGGAAATGCTTGAAATGTCACTATCATACGTGAAGAATGAAATCGTTACCTTGCCCTTTCCATGAGGAATTCCTAGGGGACAATGTTTCACTGCTCCAAGCAGAGCTGCCACAGCAAAACTAAAGCCAGTCACTGCTTCGGGTGAAGACTTAAGCACAGTAAGCCTTTCGAGGCAACGATCTAAGAGTGGCGTCAGGTAGGAAGGCAGTGCCACAGCAATGCAGTGCAGACACCATGCGGCTGCTAGTCGAACGGAAATGCTAGGATGAACAGTAACTGAAATGACATTGTCAAGGATGCCTGCAAGGATGGAATAAACAAACAATGACTCAGCTACAGAAATAAAGTTGTCATCAAAGAGCGAAAAGAGTAAGCGGCCACATGGATTTAATATATATTATCTTTATCAAAAGCCAGTCAGAATTTTAAAAATTAAGTGATACATAATTATAATTTTTTGTACCTAAGAATTACTTCTACTAATATATCACATGAAAATTGGCTTAAATTAAGTCAGTAGACAAAGGAAAGTTTTATTTCCTAAATAAGCCAATGTTCTGCTTACTTGATCTGAGATCATTAATGTGGTACTAGAAATTAATAACAAAAACATGTTGAGAAGAAATGTCACATCTTAGGTCAGCTTCCTTTTAAGTCCTTTCTGGCATATTTATCTATGTAATTAGTATTCTCCCTATCCACTATATTGCTCTTATCTGAGAACAAAATGCTGAACAAAATCAAGGCTTCACTAGGTCCCAGAAGGCTACTAAACCACTATGAAGACAATGAAATGCAAATGCTACCACCAGGAAGGAGAAAGTCTGTACTGCTACAATTCAACATATACCTTCATCGTAACGTGTAACAGTTCATGTCGACTGCTACCTAACCAATATATGCCCTACAATAAATTGCATACAAACCAAATATAATGTAAGCTCTAGGCAGCAGGAATTGTGTATCACAGTCAAAGGACAAAAGCCATTAAAGATAATTTTAATAGTAATTACATAACGAAGCCTGTCACAAAAGGCCTCATGCTATATGATTCTATTTATATTAAGTCTCGTCCAGAACAGACAAATCCAGAGACAGAAAATAGATTAGTGGTTATCAGGGCTGAAGGAGAGGAAATGCAAAATGACTGCTAATGGGTCATTTAGGACTTCTTGCGGTGATGAAAACATTCTGGAATTAGACAGTGGTGGGGTTTGTACCACTTTGTGAGTACGCCAAAACCACTGAACTGTGTACTTTAAACCAGTGAATTTTATAGTATGTGAATTATCTCTCAATAATTTTCAAAGAGAAAGAAAAGAGAATGCTTAGAAGACCTTTGAGGAGGTAAATTACATGTACCATATAGAAACTAATACTTTCACTGCAGATGAAAGATATAAGTTCAGGATTACTTCTCCATTTTTCCATGTTATCTTAAATATCTCCAGAAAGGGGGTTAGAGTAAGGAAGAGACCTAGAGAACAACCTTTAGCTACAAAAGCTAAAAGGAAAAAAAAAATCAAATATATATATATTTTATATAATCTTGATTATATATATCTTGTAAAATGACCCTAATAAATCTATAATAAATGAGCGATATGAAGGAGCTTTTCTTTCTTAGAGAACAGTTGTCTAAAAGGAAAAGTGAAAACAAAGTATTCAGACTAGTCACAAACAACAGATACCTGCACTGGAATCCTGTAACAAAGGTGCAGCTGTGGTGCCGAGACTGTGTATGAGATTTCCAAGTTCTTGTAAAGCACACACCAGCATATGCTGGCTGGCAGCTACATCTGCAGAGCCAAGCCGGGTTTCCAAATTACCATCACTCATTACAGCATCTGATAGAAATAGGAAAATTAACTAGGCATCGCTGTTTTATTAAAATGTATTACAGGCAATAAGTATTAGGAGTAGAAACATATAAAGGTAAAAAATACCTCCACTTGATATATATTAAATCCTTGAGGCAGTAACTAAAATACTAAAATGGGACTTGCATCTACAGAGAAAGAACTGAACTAATATAACCAATTTAGTTCAAGCAAGCTGATTATAGATGCCTTATCACTCTTTTAGCAAGTGACCCTGAAAGGGAGAACTCCATAAGCAGAGTGGACTTCGGACAGTAGAAGAACTGAGATGAACTAACTGTTTTAAAGAGAATGTATCTTAACTTGTATAGAGAGACTCTGAATTCTAAGGAACTATTACCCACCATCCTCTAAGATCAGGACATCTATATAATAGTTCTTATCAAGTTAGATAATTTATGTCTCATCTATCATAGACTGCTCTACTCTGAAAAAACTGACCTGTATTATAAAAGTAGCTTCTTTTGTATTAACATAATTATATACCAGTCCAGCTTTTCCAAAGCCACAATTTCTTTAGCACTGTTTTAAAACAGACTGTCTTAGGAGATCCATACCCATAACTTTCTTTAACTTCCAGATAGCCTGGCAAATATCCTTAGCAGCAGCAATTTGAGCCTTTTCTCCAAGAAGGCCTCCAACAGTAGCTCGAAGGATAAATGAAACACAACGGCGACTGCAGACAGCATCAATCTGAGTTTGGGTGGCCTTAGGGTGTGACTGTGAAACCAGGCTTAGGATATGAGAAAGAAAGGCAGCAAAATTTTTCTCTAGCCATGCTCCTCCTAGTGTTGAAATAAATACCACGTAAGCCTAAAAAATAGAAATGAGTTTTATCTTCAAAATGAAATAATTTCAATTCTATATTAATGTCTTATCTTCCATGAAATATGCAGAATTTATTAATATTTTTTAGTTTTTCCTCATTTGTGTAGCCACTTTAGCTATACAAATATTGTACAATTTTTTGCTTGTTAAGCCAAAATTGAAGTACCTAGTCTTTCAACTGAGATTTCATTTATGCTGCCTGTGTTTTATTTTGGTCAGACTTGCAAGGTTTCAGGACAGCCAATGTAGCTAGCTAACCAGTAAAACTTGCCTGTGACTTTTCTGAACAAAGTATTCAAGCTCTTTAACCTTCTGAAGAAGAAAACCCAAATCAAACAAATAAACACAATGTAAGAATTAACTATGGTCTAATACCATAACTCTAAGAGAGTTCAGTTCTAGAAAACAGAAAAGAAAGTTTATAGTGATGAATCACTATTCTTTATCTTCATGAATGTTAATGGTTTGCCTTACTCTAGAGATACAGAGAGTAGTTATCTCATGTAATCTGTTTTTTAAAAACAGTTTAGTTATGCTGGGACATTATATTTTCATGAACTCTAATATCATACAGTATAAAACGATGAGGATTATATGTGAATTAAAAAAACATATATGTGTGTGTTTGCTTTGAACCACAATGGCATTTAGAAAATAAGAAAATTCAAAGAAAGAATCCAAAGACCTCTATATTCTCTTATTCAAAGACCCTTTTCCCAAGGTTTAGCTTTTTAAGTTTTATTTAGGACCAAGAATTTAAGCCTTTAAAGAAATTACAATTCTGTAATCTTTATTTAGAAGTAGAAACCATATTAGATAGAAATATAATATTGCCCACGCTGAATATCATGTACCTAACAGGTTAAATCTGAACTCTATAAGCATACAAAAACACAATGGAAAACATGTGAAAACACAAGACACATGGAAGCCCAAGGCCTGGAAACAAACAAAAAAATGTTTACATTTCAAAGGAAATAAACAAGTCTCCCATTATTACGAACTGAAAATACACTGCAATAGCCTATTTCGCTGGCTTTGTATAAACAGGCTTCTCTTACTTATAATCTAGCTTTTTTATAAAGTATTTCTTTGGCCTCACCACATCTATTTATAAACATGAGAGCATAAGTGGTGACCTAGCACAGTATCACTTCTGCCTGGAGTCAGATACTAAAACTTTCATCACGGGCAACTGAGAATTAGATTTAGATACTGGTTTGTGATTCTAACCTGAGTAACTCCAACTCGAACATCCCTACTGACTGAACTGGTTCCTTTCAGCATATCTCCACTGGCTCGAAGAAATCCTGAACTCCCACGTAGAAACCCTGTTCCTAGTAATTCCAGAACTTCCTCCAGTGATACTCTGCGAATGCTCTGACGTGAGGCTGCTATAACAAAGAACAAAACAAAACATGTAATTTTGTTTTACAGACTAAATTTTAATGCATAATCTTGAACAGCACGTTAACAGAAAAGAAAATAAAACTAAAAATAAAACAAAAGGCAGAATTTACAGGACATTACACACAGTAACACATAAAGTCACAAACGTGTTAAGAGGCCAAATCATAATGGACTCTGATGTACCATGTCAATGACATCTTAAAGTCTATGCCACTTTGAGATTATGACCTACTCCTCTCTTGCCCTCAAGTTAAAAGGCTAACAGTCTTCTAAAACAAGGGGAAACATAAATAAACTGCCCTAGTTCTCCAAGAGTGAAAATGCTATAGGGGCTTCTCCAGTGGTCCAGTGGCTAAGACTGCATGTGCCCAGTGCAGCAGTCCAAGTTCAATCCCTGGTTAGGGAACTGGATCCCACACGCCGCAACTAAGACCTGGCACAGTCAAATGAATAAACAGAAAACACTTATACAACACCTTGAAAATTCTTTTGAAATACTAAAAAGGCCAAAATTCATAATTTTATCTTTCTAAGTGCTCTATAACTCTTAATGAAACTTTAAAGCAAACACCACATCATGTTGTTTAAAAATTATCAATTCCAAGTACAACTTTTCTTACATCCTCAGTCTCTAAAGAAATCAAAGCTAATATTTACTAAAACTTCTCAGTCAATCCTTCAGTTCAGTTCAGTTCAGTCGCTCAGTCGTGTCCAACTCTTTGCGACCCCATGAATTGCAGTACGCCAGGCCTCCCTGTCCATCACCAACTCCCAGAGTTCACTCAGACTCACGTCCATCGAGTCCGTGATGCCATCCAGCCATCTAATCCTCTGTCGTCCCCTTCTTCTCCTGCCCCCAATCCCTCCCAGCATCAAAGTCTTTTCCAATGAGTCAACTCTTCGCGTGAGGTGGCCAAAATACTGGAGTTTCAGCTTTAGCATCAGTCCTTCCAAAGAAATCCCAGGGCTGATCTCCTTTAGAATGGACTGGTTGGATCTCCTTGCAGTCCAAGGGACTCTCAAGAGTCTTCTCCAACACCACAGTTCAAAAGCATCAATTCTTCGGCACTCAGCCCTCTTCACAGTCCAACTCTCACACCCATACATGACTATTGGAAAAACCATAGCCTTGACTAGACGGACCTTAGTCAGCAAAGTAATGTCTCTGCTTTTGAATATGCTATCTAGGTTGGTCATAACTTTTCTTCCAAGGAGTAAGCCTCTTTTAATTTCATGGCTGCAGTCACCATCTGCAGTGATTTTGGAGCCCAAAAAAATTAAGTCTGACACTGTTTCCCCATCTATTTGCCATGAAGTGACGGGACCGGATGCCATGATCTTCATTTTCTGAATGTTGAGCTTTAAGCCAACTTTTTCACTCTCCTCTTTCACTTTCATCAAGAGGATCTTTAGTTTCTCTTCACTTTCTGCCATAAGGGTGGTGTCATCTGCATATCTGAGGTTATTGATGTTTCTCCCAGAAATCTTGATTCCAGCTTGTGTTTCTTCCAGCCCAGCGTTTCTCATGATGTACTCTGCATAGAAGTTAAATAAGCAGGGTGACAAGATACAGCCTTGACGTACTCCTTTTCCTATTTGGAACCAGTCTGTTGTTCCATGTCCAGTTCTAACTCTTGCTTCCTGGCCTGCACACAGATTTCTCAAGAGGCAGGTTAGGTGGTCTGGTTTTCCCATCTCTCTCAGAATCTTCCACAGTTTATTGTGATCCACACAGTCAAAGGCTTTGGCATAGTCAATAAAGCAGAAATAGATGTTTTTCTGGAACTCTCTTGCTTTTCCCACAATCCAGCAGATGTTGGCAATTTGATGTCTGGTTCCTCTGCCTTTTCTAAAACCAGCTTGAACATCTGGAAGTTCATGGTTCACGTACTGCTAAAGCCTGGCTTGGAGAATTTTGAGCATTACTTTACTAGCATGTGAGATGAGTGCAATTGTGCAGTAGTTTGAGCATTCTTTGGCATTACCTTTCTTTGGGATTGGAATGATAACTGACCTTTTCCAGTCCTGTGGCCACTGCTGAGTTTTCCAAATTTGCTGGCATATTGAATGCAGCACTTTCACAACATCATCTTTCAGGATTTGAAATAGCTCTACTGGAATTTCATCACCTCCACTAGCTTTGTTCATAGTGATGCTTTCTAAGGCCCACTTGACCTCACATTCCAGGATAGGCTGCAATAATTAAGAGCCTAGCTAGGCAGAATGTTTTAACTTTGTCTGCAGTTTGACACAGTTGAGTTTCTCCCTGTGAGTATCTCCTTTAAAAAAAAAATTTTTTTTCACCCTTTCATTCTTCTGAAAATATGAGGGTCACAAGCTCTGATCCTCATTATCAACATAAGTCATAGGCAGTGGCAAAATAAACTTATATTAATTCAAGTCAGCATTTGGAAAACTAAGATTATGGCATCCGGTCCCATCACTTCATGGCAAATAGATGGGGAAACAGTGACTGACTTTATTTTTGGGGGCTCCAAAATCACTGCATATGGTGATTGCAGCCACAAAAAGAAAAGATGCTTACTCCTTGGAAGGCAAGTTATGACCAACCTAGACAGCATATTAAAAAGCAGAGACATTATTTTGTCAACAAAGGTCTGTCTAGTCAAGGCTATGGTTTTTCCAGTAGTCATGTATGGATTTGAGAGTTGGACTATAAAGAAAGCTGAGCGCAGAAGGATTGATGCTTTTGAACCGTGGCGTTGAAGAAGCCTCTTGAGAGCCCCTTGGACTGCAAGAAGATCCAACCAGTCCATTCGAAAGGAGATCAGTCCTGGGTGTTCATAGGAGGGACTGATACTGAAGTTGAAACTCCAGTACTTTGGCCACCTCATGCGAAGAGCTGACTCATTTGAAAAGACCCTGATGCTGGGAAACATTGAGGGCGCAAGGAGAAGGGGACATCAGAGGATGAGATTGTTTGATGGCATCACTGACTTAATGGACATGAATTTGGGTAAACTCTGGGAGTTGGTGATGGACAGGGAGGCCTGGCGTGCTGCGGTTCATGGGGTCACAGAGAGTCGGACACGACTGAGTGACTGAACTGAACTGAATCCAAGTCAAGATGAACAAAAAATAAATTTCTCAGCCTAAGGATGACACAGATGAAAATCTATACTGGTACATGGAAAGAAACATTAGTGAACAGTACAAAATCCCTGCCCTCACAGATCATAAATTCTAGAAGAGAGACAAGAATAAACATAACAAATGACGAAGTGTCAATTAATAGTATGTCAGACAGTGATTAAAAGCCACACAAAAATGTAGAGCAGATATCTTTTTTGTGCAGTGAGTTCTCTGGTAGGAGACAGGCCAGGGTGTGAGGATGGTGCAAGAGCAGAAGATACAGGACCTTGTCAATTATTATAATGATGATGTGAGTAAAGGGAGGTGCCAGTGGAGACCCTCAAACAAAGCAGTAACAGCATCTGTCACTTTGCTTCTGTGCTGAGAGAAGACTATAGAGGGGCAAAGGTGGAAGCAGAAAAAACCAAAACGTTAGGAGGATTTAGTAGTACAACCAAGAGGTGATGGTAGCTTATAACAGGCTAGATCAAGGTAGTTACAACAGGAGTCTTGGTATACATACTTATATAGTTTTTAAATTTTTTATTAGAAAAAATTTCAAAATCACAAAAAAGCTGAAAGAGTAAAATAAATTCTTATGTACCCTTCTCCTAGCTTCCATATCTTCCTTATCAGTTTCTCATTTTTGAAGCCTACATATATGGCTAGTTGTAGTTACAGAAAAGCTCTCAACTGCGTAAGTAATACTGTAAGATTTCTCAATACATAATATCAGAAAGAATGTCAGGTTTGATGTCAGTCTGTCCCTATATTGGTGGTATTATCTTTAAATACACGAAACCGGTGTCTGTCAATCTCATCAACTGTAAAATACCATTTTTCTCTTTATTATCACTATGCCGCGTGTGTAGTGATACTTTAAGATGCTATAAATAAACTCTAACCCATTTCAGAATGCACTGAAGACTCTTATCTGCATGAACTATTCCTATAATGACTGCAAAAGGTCATTATCTAACATTCATTACTTCTAAATTTCTTGGTTGGCATTCCACTGTAAAAATAGACCTTTCCCTTCTCCTTTATTTATTTATTTTCATTACGGACTCATAGATTCCTTTTTTATTTAAGATGTTATAATCTATTTCTATCATTATTAATTCTAATATTGTCTTGGATTTGACCAGAGGAAGTATCTTCAGAAAGCTGGCCATTGGACGTCCCCTACTTTTTTGGCATAACAAGATGTCCCAGGCTCATTCTCAGATTGTTGTTGCCCCAACCATATAAGCCACTTCTCCATGGAGCCCCAAGTATAGATAGTTTTAATATTGATAAGCAGAATAGGTACTGAGTTTGAGAAAGATGATTCAAGGTGACTTTCCAAATTGCTGCTTGAATACCTACATGGATGAAGCTGTCATCAACTTAGATTAGCAAGATTGCAACTGCAAGGAGAGCAGGAATATACATGTACATATCGGGGAGGGGAAATCAAACATTCACTTGGGACAAGTCAAAACATCAAATAGACATTCAAACAGAGATTTCAAACAGGCAGGTATGTATGAGAGTTCAGTGTCCAGGAGAGAAGTGTGGGCTAAAGACATAAATCCAGGAACCCCTGATGCACAGATGGTATTTAAGCTTAGAGACTGGCTGGGATCACAAGAGTGAGCCCACATAAAGAGAAGATCAAGGACTAGGTTAATCGGTGACTTCTTTGAGAAGATAAGGAAATCATTAAAGTCTGAAAAGGAATTTCCACAGAGGAGGAAAGAAAACCAAGGCAGTATGAGGCCCTAAAAGGCAAGTGAAAAGAGGATGAGAGGAAGATCAACTGAGTTAAATGTTGCTGAAAGCTGACTGCTGCTGTCAAGTAAGACAGCAGAGAACTGCCCACTGGCTCAGCGTGACTAAAAACTAGAATGGAAGCTGCAAAGGTCAGGGGCTTTTAATCTGTTCTGTTCAATAACACCTCTTACATGCTGAGGATAGTTTATGGCCTGGTATAAGTCCTCAATAAATACTTGTTTATTTACTGAATAAATGATGAACATGGAGGTCATTGACGACCTTAACAAAAATAGTTTTTGACAGACAACTGAGGAAAAATCTTAACTGAAGTGTGTTTCAAAGAAGAGAGAAACTAAAAACTGAGTATCAGGAACCCCTCTGAGGAACTCTGCTGCAAAGGCATGAGAAATGAGGCTCTAGTTGGCTGGGAAGACACAAGGAAAAAAAAATTATTTTAAAGATGAGAGGGGGAAAAAAAATAAAATAAAGATGAGAGGGAGGAGAAAAGCATGTTTTATAGGGAATGAACCAACAGAAAGGGAAAAGTTGATGTAGGAGAGGGGAGACTTCCTACAGCTATGTCCTCAAGCAGGTGAGCGGATGAGCTCTAATACATACTGAACATAAGGCTTTAACAGAAGATAATTCATCTTGGTAACAGGGGAAAAGTCTTGATAACAGTGGAGCATATGCAGATAGATGTTGGAAGGTGGTAGATTTAGTAGGGGGAGCCTATGGAAGACAGGCCATCAAATGAAAGTAATATAGGAGAAGATGAAGGTATAAAATAGTCAGTTAGGAAAGTGGGACAATGAATGGGCAAGGGAAATGAAGGTATGAACCTTTAAGTTCTCAAGAAGTAACTTTAAAAGATTCCGTAAATCCCTGGCAACTTATCTAAACTGTCCAAATATAGCAAATTTCAAGTATCTGTTGTTTGGAATTATTTACATCATTGCTCCCTTATACCAGTCTAGAAGATGGCAAACCAAATGTATGTAATCAGATGCACGCTGCTTAAAACAAAATTCTCAAGAAGCAGATCTTATTTCTTACTGAGTAACACTCCACAATTAACTTACACCAAAAAAAAAAAAAAAAAAAAAAGGCCATGGTGTAGAGGAAGACAACGACTAAACAAAGCACATTTATTTAAGAGTTCTTTTAAGTTTTTCCTCAAACTTTCCCTAAATTGTTTTAATAGGAACTCTGAGGACTTTGAATGTTTCCAAACTCTGTATGATATTCTGCCTCTTTTCAGAAGTAATAATGGGTCCCAGTAATGCTACGTATGTTTGTTTAAGTCAACAGGGAAAAAGTTATGGAAGACATTATGAAAACAATTACATAAATTTACCTGCTCCTGAATGTTTAGAAATTATGGCTTTAGCCAACACCGTGCCTAGTAGTTTTGAAACTGAAATCCGCACATCATAATTGGAGCCTTCAAAGGATTTAAAACATAGTGTTGCCACACTGTCCAGGTCTGTACTCCACATAAAGACGGCCTCATTCTGAAGTTCAAGGAGACACTATTCAATTGGGAAAAAAAGAAATTAATGAAAAACAAAATATAAATGTCAGGCTCAGATATACGTAAGTTGAAGAACCTATCAAGAGCTAACAAAAAGAATACACAAATCCAAAGTCTCTAAATAATGACTGCAGGGACAAGTGAATACTTACTAAAAGCCATGATAATTACGCTATAAAAGCAATGTGTCCACAAAGACCCATTTCTAATTCAGTGGGGTATGAAAAATGTCTTTAGAAGCTATCTGTTGACTATGAGCAGTTGTGAGACTAATTCCAACATAAACACTAACTGTCTAACCCACTATGTTAAGAAAGCATGATAAAAACAAAGGTCACTTTCAAACAACACAAACCTTACAGGTAAATTTTACACACCCATAGGGAGGAAGGACAGTGGAATGGAAGGAATACTTAGGAGCCTGACGGCTGATCTCCCCACTTCTGACAATGTGCTGCTAACTACTTTAAGAACCCTGGGAAATGCACATAAGCCTTGCAGCCTTGGTTTCCTCATATGTTAAAATGAGACAGTCTCACCTCAATACCAAGGTAGCAGCTCTGAGATCATGTGGCGGTTACTAGTGTTTTCACTGGGATTAACTGATTAAGTTGTCCTTATATTAATTTTTACAAATTCTGCTTATTAGACTGTTTTACCTTTGCAGCAGCACAACGAACAGCCATGGATCTATCTGTTAAGCAAGATCTAGCAGCTTTATAAACATCTCTGTGGCAAGGGGTAGCAGCAGCTCCCAGTCCATTCAGTATGTTTTGCAGACTCAACATAATCTCATAACGACCTTGTGACTATCAAAGAGGAAAAAATTTAAGGATCAGGAATAAAAACTCACTGTGAAAAACAGCATGAGCATTGAAATTTATCTCACATATTAGAGAAATAGTAGGATTTTTATACAAACTAATCAACCTATTCTGACATTAAAAAACATGAATAATTTCTATTTTATACAGTGTTTACTATTTTTTTAATGCTTCCTTTAAAAAAAGCTTATGTATTTGAGTGCATCAGATCTTCGTTATGGCACGCAGATCTTTCACTGTGGTGCGAGGATGCTCTAATTGTGGCACAGGTTCAGTAGTTGAGGCACAAGGGCTTAGCCATTCTGCAGCATATGGGATGTTAGTTTCCTGACCAGGGATCGAACCTGAGTCCCCTGCACTGCTAGGCAGATCTTAACCAATGGATCACCAGGGAATTCCCAGTGTTTACTATTTTAAAGTGCTATTTGTATTAATATATATTATACTACAGTACAATACAAATTTCATAGGGTTGACATGCAGATTAAATGAAATTATATGGAAGTACCAGGCACAAAGCTTGCATGTTGTTAAGCATTCAATAAATGGTTGTTATAAATGAGGTAACATGGTAAGAGTGCATGGTCTGCCACCTACTAGCTACATGTCTTTGGGCAAATCTGTTTCTTTATCTGTTAAATGGTTGTTGTGAGGATCAAATGAATTACTACATGTCATTACTGCAGGTGGTGACTGCCGCCATGAAATTAAAAGATGCTTACTCCTTGGAAGAAAAGATGACCAACCTAGACAGTATATTAAAAAGCAAAGACATTACATTGCCTACAAAGGTTCATCTAGTCAAAGCTATGGTTTTTCCAGTAGTCATGTATAAATGTGAGAGTTGGACTATAAAGAAAGCTGAGCGCTAAAGAATTGATGCTTTTGGAGAAGACTCTGTGGTGCTGGAAAAGACTCTTCAGAGTCCTTGGACTGCAAGGAGATCCAACCAGTCCATCCTAAAGGAAATCAGTCCTGAATATTCATTGGAAGGACTGATGCTGAAGATGAAACTCCAATACTTTGGCCACCTCATGCGAAGAACTGACTCATTTGAAAAGACGCTGATGCTGGTAAAGATTGAAGGTAGGAGGAGAAGGGGACGACAGAGGATGAGATGGTTGGATGGCATCATAACGGACATGAGTTTGAGTAAAGCCCAGGAGTTGGTGATGGACAGGGAGGCCTGTGGTACTGCAGTCCATGGGGTCACAAAGAGTTGGACACAACTGAGTGACTGAACTGAACTACTTAGAACAGTGCCTGACACACAGTAAATGTTCAGAATATTTTTATCATTTATTGGCCTGAGTATTTTAACTCAGAAGTTTAAAGTCTGGATTCAGATTTTGAAAGATCTGGGTGTGAATCCTGGCTCTGAACCTTGGCAACGATGTGACTTTAAACTGTTCTTACTTATTTCTTCAACTATAAAATGAGGATAAGGAACTTCCCTGGTGGTCCAGTGGTTAAGACTCTGGGCTTCCACTGTAGGGGGCATTGGTTCAATCCCTGGTCCGGGAACTAAGATCCCACATGCTACATACCATGGCCAAAAATAAATAAAATAAAACGAGGATAAGATGAATCCCACAGAGCCAGTAAATAAGCCCTTGTGGGGAAATCATTCACCACAGTGCCTAGCACAGAGTAAACACTCAAAAAATAGTACCTGTTTGTATATCTCAGAAAGTTAAGGCTACTGTATGTAAGCTAACATCAATATCATTTTCATAGTAATGTTATTAATTTTTGTTCAAAGGAGCATAATAGTGAGTAATTACAGGTAGATATAACAAAATGAGTCCTAATGGGAAACTTAACTTTTTTTTCAAATACTGCCAGTTTCAAACACTGTCTATCACCATGGGTGTATATCAAAGGTAGAAATCCCTTTTGATATCTCCAAAACATTGTGGTACTGATGAATCAGCTAAATCATAAACGTTATAAAGTGGAGGAGCAATAAAATACTTAGCCAGAACTTAAAATTTTCTGAGACTTATAAAGTAATTCTCTGTTAACCATGAGCCCTAAAAAGTATAGCTTTATCAATGGAGCTAAGAGAAAAAAAAAGTTTAAAGTGGACACACTTCAGTAAAAGAAAGTTTTTACAGACACGTCCTTTTAAATAAAACCATGTTTCTGGATGTTAACAATTTCTCCTCCTTAATCACCTTCTTCAATCTTTGTGAAAGCTACTACTGCTAAGAAGTAATCTGCTGAGTTGATTTTCTCACCAGTTTTATATTATGGATTTCACTTCTCTGTAAAGTTCTAGAATCAGTTACATTCTTCTTGAAATTTGGCATATTTTATATTTGAATTTCCCCTATTTTATCCTGATATAGTTAAAGGAAGGTGTGTGACAGGCCTGCATTTTTACAAATTTTCTACACTTCTTCAAAGTAATGTAAGAATAAGAACTAGTGAGATTTTTTTAATATTTAAAGGTACTGAGTTATCCTTAAATACGAGGGACCACAGATTTAAAATTTTTGATATACAAACATACAAATGTTTGAATCTCAAAATGAGATTGGTAAAACTTCAGCTGGCAAAAAATTGCAGTATATCTTAGCAGTCTGATAAAGACAAAGGGTGTTTCACAGTGGTAAATGATACCAACAAATCAGTGAGGCTAAGGCTGAGAATATATTCACCCCTGGCGATTAAAAGGTTATCCGGGTTCTAGTCAAGCTTATGTCCTTCACACTCTTTCCTACCCTGATTTTATTCCTTACTCCCTGCTCATGCAGGGAGAATACTAATCCATGCATCACATAGCCGGTCGTTACCTATTGTGTATCTGAACCTTTGGTGGCAAGCACTTGCTCTGGCACTAGTAAGTAGCATGAGATGGAAAAGGTGAAACAAGAAGGAGGAGCAGGGACGGGTCTGCCAGAAACACCTGAGTTTGTGTCCACTGGAATTTATCTGAACACACAAAATTTTACTGCATTATTGTTTTTCTAATAAAGATTTAATATACAAAGTAGATAGGTGCACTACCTAAAAATATGTCATTTATGGATATATTTACATATATACTATGTATGCTTGTCATAGATAAGGCTCTTTTATTAGCTCAAGAAACTATAAAATCGGTATTTACCTCTGCACTCTTCATGGCTTTGAGAATATTCCCCACTGTATCAGTAAAGGTGTTACCTAATATTCTACCCAACTTCTTGTACAAGGAACCCAAACACACCACAGCAGCGCTGAAATGACATTTCAATTAGAAATCAGTCAAGAATGAAAAAACAAGAAAAAAAGGATCTTAGGACATGTAAAGATGACCACTTAATTTTATTTTTAAAGGATAAATTTCCCAGAATCTACTCCACTGTTAAGTCATAAGAAATGACACTGGAGTATCAAATGATTACATTTTCAATGTAAGAATGTTAAAAAGATGTATCTTCAACTAATCTAAATCTCAGCCCAAAGATTCCATTCCCCCAAATTTTTTAATAGAACTGAGCTTCACATATTAGATAATCAAAGACAGTCTTAAAAAGAACAGTGTTCTCATCAAGTCTTAAAATTTTATGGAAAAGCATATTCTATCCTAAGCTAAAAATTAAAGCAATAAAAAAATTTCTATAAAATTAGTACTGTGCAGCCATACATCGTAAATAGCCTTCTGTAAACAACAGGTGATAAAATGAACTGAGTTCTATGGAGAAAGAAACTTAGTTGTTCTTTTAGGATCTTAGAATAGTATTTTTCTATATATTTACTATTAATCTTCACTACTAAGAACTAATAAACTGAAAGAACATCCAAAACATGAAGAATTTAACATACTTGTTCCTTAAACACTCAACTGCTAAAATATTAATCAGATGGTTTTGATTCCCAAATCTAAGCTTCACATGTCTAAACTTTTTAAAAGAATTGTTTCTCAATGGGAAAATATTAGATCTTTTCAAAAGCTACATATTTTTAAGAAAATGAGGAAAACAATTTGTATTCATTTTTATAATAATTATCAAGTAGTTTAGTTCTTTTAAAAAAATTATTTTACTAAATATAGTTGATTAACAAGGTTGTGCTAATTTCTACTATACAGCAAAGTTTGAGTTCTTTATAAATATGATACAACAAAGATTTCTTATATTCAGTTTCAATATTAACTTACAGTTTAGTGGGAAGATAACTTGGAGAATCATCTTTGCTTCGAATAAGATCATTACATTTATCGATTGTCTCATAAACAGAGAACGTGTCTCCAATACTATAAAGAAGGGCTAGATTCTTAGCAAGGAGTTTACGAGTAGGAGGCCCTGGGGAGCTGTTTAGCAAAGACAGGAGCTGTTCCACAAGAGTCTTCTGCTTCTCCCTTACATCACTCTACAAATGAAGTGAACAAAGAAGATTCTCATCAATGCAATTACATGTACTTCTCTAATATGATTTTGCTTTCATGTAATTAAGAACCAAAAGCCTCCAGAAAAATGAAAAATTATTTTAACTAAATATTACAAATAAGTTGGTGGCATAGTTATTACACCTCACAAGCGAGTAGTTTGCTGCACTGCTGGTATCTCCAAAGAATAAATTCTGGACCACAACATACTGGAGTCTGTCAACAAAGACAAGGGTTCCATTGCTTTTCTTTCTCCTTAGGTTTGAAACGTAGAACAAATTTATATCTTAACTAGTGCTTCTTAGTTCTTAAGTCCCTGCCTGATACATATCTGCATCAGTGAACAACCTATCACCAGAGCTGACCTTTTAATGGTTACCTGTTTTACTTAGATCTTTTTCTAAGTTAAGTGGAATTTTCTGCATGTAGATGCCATGCTGTGACTCAATTTTACTTACCTACTCTCTAAAAAAGGAGACCAGAATATTATCACAGTGGTAATGGTATTCAGATGCTTCCTGAGGCTTCAATTTTCACAATAAAATACTTGTTAATTTAGGCTATGGACCTTTGTCATTTATAAATTCTAAATGTCTCCATGAGTAGTGTCTTTGCAACATTTTTGCATTATGTAAGGTATTGTTATTCTGTGGAATACCTTTATTTTTAGGCGATAGATAGGAAAGTATTTAGAAATAAAGTAGCAACTCGCATGGCTCTGTAAATCAACTAAACTTGGCAAAATGTTAACAGTTGTTGAATGTAGGGAAGGATATGAATGATTGGCTTTCTTCTCTGCAGTACCTATTTTATAAACTTTTAAGAGAGAATATGTTTACTCAAGACTCCACAGCTCCTATTCCCCTTCAAGAGTTCACACCTTTTTTTTTTTTTAGTGAAATTCCCATAACATTATCTAGTGCAATACTGTTCCAGGACATCATCCATATGCAGGGACACAGGTAAGAAGATAACAATGATGAAATTTAACACACCGTGCTCTGTAGTTAGTTTTTAACATATTTTAAAGTAATATTATAAATATTGGTTAATTTCTTCCTGTTCTTTTAAGCAGAAGAAACCTACTAGTTCATTGTAAAATCTTATTAAGGTCTAACCTTTGAAAGCTAATTTAGGTTATACTGGACAGAACTAGAAAAGTAAACCAAAGGAATTAAACATTATCTGGCACTTAAAAAAACAAAACAAAACAAAACCTTGTAAAACAGTTTTTGCAATTTTACTCACCCTGCTGGTTGCAACCAAGAGCTTCTCCAAATATCTCAACCAATCAAAAATAAACTCTGCCTTCTGAACTTCACCCAGTTGATTGTATGCTTCTTCATTCAGCAATAAGCTATGAGCTAATTCCATTCCTTGCAGAAAAGTCTCCTAGCTGGTCACAATTCTGCTCATTAAACTTTAGTCATATACCTACAATAAAGGAAAATAATATTTTAAAAGAAGAATGAAAAGGAATGTAATCACAGTACTGGAAATCTTCCACAGAAATGCACAAAGCATAAACAAATGGAGACATCTTTCCTAACAGCCTTAAAGTGAAACTGGAAAATTCCCAATAGTAAACTTATTGATACAAAACCCCTTTTTCAGAGAGTAGATAGGCAGAACAGAGTAGGATTACTCATATTCATATGTCAAAACTTGCCAAACAAGAGACATTTCATTAAAAATTTGAAAATTTTACAGGTAAGATTACTCAAGTGTGAAGACTTTCAGTTTTCTCTGTTAACATAAGCACTTTTTCACTAAAATGGGTTGTGAGTACATATTCAGTTCAGATGCTCAGTTGTGTCTGACTCTTTGCGACCCCATGAATTGCAGCACGCCAGGCCTCCCTGTCCATCACCAACTCCCGGAGTTCACTCAAACTCATGTCCATCAACTCGGTGACACCATCCAGCCACCTCATCCTCTGTCATCCCCTTCTCCTCCTGCCCCCAATCTCTCCCAGCATCAGGGTCTTTTCTAATGAGTCAACTCTTCGCATGAGGTGGCCAAAGTATTGGAGTTTCAGCTTTAGCATCATTCCTTCCAATGAACACCCAGGACTGATCTCCTTCAGAATGGACTGGTTGGATCCCCTTGCAGTCCAAGGGACTCTCAAGAGTCTTCAACACCACAGTTCAAAAGCATCAATTCTTCGACGCTCAGCTTTCTTCACGCTCCAACTCTCACATCCATACATGACCACTGGAAAAACCACAGCCTTGACCAGATGGACCTTTGCTGGCAAAGTAATGTCTCTGCGTTTGAATATGCTATCTAGGTTGGTCATAACTCTCCTTCCAAGGAGTAAGCGTCTTTTAATTTCATGGCTGCAATCACCATCTGCAGTGATTTTGGAGCCTCCAAAAATGAAGTTTGACACTGTTTCCACCGTTTACCCATCTATTTGCCATGAAGTGATGGGACCAGACACCATGATCTTAGTTTTCTGAATGTTGAGCTTTAAGCCAACTTTTTCACTCTCCTCTTTCATTTTCATCAAGAGGCTTTTTAGTTCCTCTTCACTTCACCATGCCATAAGGGTGGTGTCATCTGCATATCTGAGGTTTTGGATATTTCTCCCGGCAATCTTGATTCCAGCTTGTGCTTCCTCCAGCCCAGTGTTTCCATGATGTACTCTGCATATAAGTTAAATAAGTGGGTGACAATATACAGCCTTGACGTACTCCTTTTCCTATTTGGAACCTGTCTGTTGTTCCATGTCTAGTTCTAACTGTTGCTTCCTGACCTGCATATAGAGGCAGGTCAGGTGGTCTGGTATTCCCATCTCTTTCAGAATTTTCCATAGTTTCTTGTGATCCACACAGTCAAAGGCTTTGGCATAGTCAATAAAGCAGAAATAGGTGTTTTTCTGGAACTCTCTTGCTTTTTCCATGATCCAGCGGATGTTGGCAACTTGATCTCTGGTTCCTCTGCCTTTTCTAAAACCAGCTTGAACATCTGGAAGTTCACAGTTCATGTATTGCTGAAGCCTCGCTTGGAGAATTTTGAGCATTACTTTACTCACATGTGAGATGAGCCCAATTGTGCTGTAGTTTGAGCATTCTTTTTGGCATTGCCTTTCTTTGGGATTGGAATGAAAACTGACCTTTTCCAATCCTGTGACCACTGCTGAGTTTTTAGGAAAAATCCCATCTCAACCAGTACAGATAGTCTCCCTATCCCTGTGAACCTTGTTATGAAAGCAAACTCATGTTTTTGAAGGCACCTGGATAGATGCCATCCAAGGACTGTAGAACACAGATCATTATCTGCTATGACCCAGATCCAATGCAGCCTTCACTTCTCTTGTAACAAATAATCAACAGAAGAGGTTTTGTTTTTAGATTCATGAGCATCTCCTGGGTACACTCTAGTACCTTTCTAGAATATATACAACATATACGCATGTGGGTAAAATACATACACACCCATATGCAAATTTACAAGATGGCATTTCTGATTATGGATTTTTTATTTCCAGGTGCATGCTCAAGTATATGTCAGTAAAACAGTATGATGTCTGCAACTCATTTTCAAATGGTTAAGTACATCAATTAATTAGCCATAAAATACGGCAAAATGTTAACAGATGAATACTGTAGGTAGTACATATGTGAGCAATCATTTTGTTATTCCTCAATTTTTCTGTTTTTAAAATACTGCAATAAAAAAGTTGGAAAAATTATTTAAGAAGAGAAAATTTTTAAAAACATAAGCTGGCTTAAAAATAAATCACATTACTACTTCCAGGAGTAACAGCTATCATCAAGAACATTAAACAACAGAGAAGGTATCATATACATATAAGGTGGGTACATCTATCCCATACTAAAGTATAAACAATAACTAATACATTATAAATAAACTGGTTAAGCTAACCAGAAACATGTAATTAAAAATGCATAGAAATACAAACAGAATGCCACAGGTAATTAAACTAAACCATATAAAATACATAACTCATATTCCCTCTAAATAAACCTCAATTTTTTGCAGAGAAGCCAGTAAGATGTGGACTTCCCAGGGGGCACTAGTGGTAAAGAACCTGCTTGCCAATGCAGGTAGATGTAAGAGACATGGGTTCAATCTGGGTTGGGAAGATCCCCTGGAGAAGGGCATGGCAATTCACTCCAGTATTCCTGCCTGGAGAATCCCATGGACAGAGGAGCCTGGTGTGCTACAGTTCACAGGGTCTCAAAAAGAGTTGGACAGGACTGAAGCCATTTAGCAAGCATGCACGTGTAGTAAGTAGTATTAGAAAATCAGATGGGAGATATGAGGAAGGCTTTTCTTTCTTTTTTCTCCTAGAGAGTTTATGGGTATAAAATTACCTAGACTGTAACACTGCAAAAATTGTGATATAACTGAAAAGAAGCCTCTTTAAAAGACAGTAGTTACAAATTGATGAACTGTTGGCCACATTTCACCTGCAATATATGTACTGGGGAAAAAATAGGTTACTAACATTTAAACACATGATTTTACACAAAAATCTGGGTCCATATCCCATACAGCAATGAATGACTGAATCTAAGGGGAGCAGGGACTCTCAGGTAAGTACACTTGCCACCTGGACTGCCTTATTCATTTACATTATTTGCCAACTTCTATGGGTATTCAAGCTTTCAGCTCCTACTCTATCTTTACCTTACTTTCGCCCTCTGGCTTGGGCAAGAAACCCTCCTTTTCTTTCTTCAATTATCAACGTGAACTGATCAAAATATGCACAATAAAGGTAATAAATGCTACAGAAATAATTTCCTGAAGAATTCTAAGTATACCAAAGGAGAAAAGCAAGTCTGTACTCAATATCTGCTGTTGTGTGAGGAAAAAAAAAATAACCTGAGTATCACAGAGAAAATTTCTTGTAACCACCAGGGCAAGTCAAAACCCTATCTTAAGAATCAAATTACCCTTTTTAGAGGTCATTAGGACTGCTGAAGACACATTTTTTTTCCTTAGGCAGAAGCAATATTGTGGTGTAAAATGATCTATCAAGAAGCAAAATAGCTAACACAATGCAATAATAAATAATTCAGTAAAGAGTTTGAGATCATAAGCAGGGCATAAAGTTTATCTCCCATGCCCTCAATACATTCCTCATATAAATTACTCTTAAAGAAGTAGACAATTAACACTGGTAATCCCACATCCAAACCCCCACATTGCAAACAACAGATGTCCCTGCTATAATCTACAGTGTAACTTGAGGATGATGAATACAAATACAGTCAACCTACTGTATGTTTTAATTCAACTACAGCCCTATGGCTATACATACCTGGAGAATGCTTATTTGTCTGATTTTTCTCTTATTTTCCATTTTTACGCTTCTTGGGGGAGGTTACAGAATGATTAATTTATTAAAAGTGAACATATATAATAATGTATTTTTCAAGGTACAGTTATGCTACTCAAAAAAAAGATGCCATCAAACCACTGTACCAACTATAATGCCAACCATTATTTTTGGCAGACACTAATTATTACTGATCACGAATTATAGTCCAAGCACAGCTCTAAGAGCTTTAAATATTCTTGAATAAGTTGCAGAACTGTCCATGGGTAGTTATTTTTATTAGCACCATTTTAAGACGAGGAAACTGAGGCACAGAGAAGCTGAGTCACTTTTCTAAGGTTACAGAGAAAACGGTCATACACTAAAGTGATGTAACTCGAGATATATGCGCTCTAACCACTATATATTATGCTGCCACCCTTTTATCCAATCAAGCCTATCAAATACCTTGACAGGCCAGGCATTTTATTCATTCATTCATTTTTACTAATATATACTTGATGTACAATATTATGTTAGTTTCAAGTGTACTACATAATGATTTGACATTTACTAACATTTGAAATGATCACCATATCTACAAAGGACTTTTGGGGAACATGCTATTTTGGGGAACATAACTATTTTGAGAACATATGTCATCTGGGGGAACATATATGCTCAAGTTCATGCGGGGGGGGAAGTCTTCTTCATATTTTTGGTCATTTTAGTTTCTTAAAATGATTTATTATATCATTTTTAAGAATGTAAAGAGAAAAAAAAATCACAAATAAAGAGACCCCCTCAAACACAAATAAGAGAGGTTTGACAAATTGGTTTTCTTTCTTTCCTGAGCAATAAAAGATCAATTTACAAAATGAACAAGTCATTCAGTAGTAAATGGAACTGAATCTAGAATGTATCAAGCAGTTAAAGTTTTGGAATGTCTCAAATTTAAATTACTTTTCTTTGCCTCTCAAGCCTTTAAAAGCCATCACAGCAGCTGCAACTCCGCCTCCAGCTTTCAGTTTCTCAGTTTTGTTTAAAGAGCATAGAGTAAAAAACAAACAAACAAACAAACAAAACCTCTCAGGAATCTCCCATATTTCAGGGTACACACATAAATCTTAAAAATCCATACCTTTCAAAACAAACAAACAAAAAACACAAAACAGTAATTAGCTTTGTTGGGGAAGGAGGAAACTTTCCTCTACCCTTCTACTAGGTTTTTCTGAATTCTGGTCTAGGAATTAAATTGGCATGGGACAGATAAACAGGAGAAAAAATTCAATTCCAGATATAAGGAACCCCCCACACAAGTGGATCAAAGACCCCAGATACATGAAGTGTTGAGAGACAGAAAGGTAAAATGAAGTATTATGCCACTCTAAGCTGAGGGAGCCTGCGGCTTCGAGGACAGGAACAGTCACAGGATGA
Source organism: Capricornis sumatraensis (assembly GCF_032405125.1). Lineage (NCBI taxonomy): Eukaryota > Metazoa > Chordata > Mammalia > Artiodactyla > Bovidae > Capricornis > Capricornis sumatraensis. Next base: position 49,152,795 of record NC_091087.1, read on the forward strand.
CTAAGGGGAGTAGATGTTTGGTAAATAGATGTTTGCTCTGACAGAGACAGGGCTACTTAGAAAAAATTTACCTCTAATAACAACTCTTCCCTGAGACAAGTCCCCAATTTATTCTAAGTAGTTAAGGGAGGACAATATTTTCTCTTGAACCTATGGGTTCAAAAGAATCCTCATGCAAAAGTGACACCTTCTGGGCAGCTCGATCTGAATCCCTACAAGATTTAATCTAAAAGAAGACAGATCATTTTTTACTGACCTAATACTCCCTATGACCTGTGATTCAGGCTTTGCACAATTATAGGTTACAAAATAGGAACTCACAAATCACACAGAGCATTAGGTCATAATTAAGATGTTGCCTAAGGAAGGCTGCCCCTGGTAGAAAGCAAATAAGGTCTTTTTGTCACTGTACTTTAAATACCCTTCTCTACAACAGTCTTCACTGGTTGTAGAGTAAAACAAATATTAAAGCAAGTCACTTGTGATTCCAGAGTTAATAGTTTCATCTTGATGATTTGAAAATCCTATCTGGATCTTATTTTTTAAATCTGAAGCACCTTGCTTCTTCCTACAATAAACTATTTCAAAATTTACCTTTTTTAAAAAAAATCCTTCAGGAAGTCTTTCAGGATTAATTCCCCTATTAATATCGTGTTCGCTTGGTACAGGATTTCTTTGATTATAGATATGCTTCATAAAGTGGTGGGCTTCTCTAGCCATCGTTTAAATCGTGCTCCTGGTATTTTTCTGATTCAAAATGTTAGCAATGATTATTAAAGCAGTAGCATTGTGGGTAATGCTATTTTCTCTAGTCTCAAATGGTTATGATTTTAAAACTTTTAAAATGAAACCCTTAAAAACCAATAAATAAGCTGAACTTCTACTGATTCCTTACTTTTATAATTCACAATACCATTTGTTAGCATCACCTCGGTAACACAAGTGGGAAGGACACACCTATTACCTGCTGCAGTTCATGGCAATGCCTCTCACTTTCCCACTAATTCCCAAATCACAAACTGATGACAGTAGCTATTCTTTTTCTTTTTAAATTTCATTAATTTTTAAAATTTACTGATTTTTAATTGGAGGATACTTGCTTTACAATATTGTGTTGGTTTCTGCCATATATCAATCATGAAATCAGTCACATGTCCCCACCCTTTTGAACCTCCTTCCCACCTCCCACTCCATCCTATCCCTCTAGGTTGTCAGAGCACCAGATTCGAGCTCCCTGCATCATACAGCAGATTTCCACTGGCTGTCTTAATTTTACACATGGTAATGGATATATTTCAGTGCTACTCTCTCCTTTTGTCCCATCGTCTCCTTCCTGCTTTGTGTCCACAAGTCTGGTCTCTGTCTGCATCTCTACCGCTGCCCTGCAGAAAAGTAGCTATTATTCACTGAGCCAGGAACTTTTTAGGTGCTTAATTACTATCATCTCTAATCATCACAGGAAAGAAAGCAAGTATTACTGGTCCCCATATTACAGAAAAACAAAAACAAAAAAACTTTGATGCCAGTATACAGGAGAGAAGAACAAACCCAGGTCTCTTTGGGAACAAAACTCATTCTCGTTCCTCAGTGCTAGGAAACCTTTCCACCGGAAAAAAAGGGAAAACAGCATTTCTGATATTAAGATGTAAGGGACAAAAGTGCAGAACAAACAGAGCATGGCGGTGGAGGTGGGGCCTTACTTTATATTTGGGCTCACTCTCTACCGATTTCCCCATGCATGTGGGCACGCTCAGTCGTGTCTACCTCGTTGTGACCCCATGGACTGTGGCCCGCCAGGCTCTTCTGTCCAGGCGATTCTCCAGGCAAGAATACTGGTGTGGATTGCCATGCCCTCCTCCAGGAGATCTTCCCAACCCAGGGATCGAACTCGCGTCCCTTGCAGGTCCTGCACTGGCAGGTGGATTCTTTACCAGTAGTGTCACCTGGGAAGCCCCAATATTTCGCCCTACACCTTTCAGTAAATCACAAAATCAGTTTTACCTCCCAACTCCTTCAGGGACAAGGGTCAAACAATCGAAAAGGCAGTGTTGGGAAAACAGCAAAAGGAAGAACATAGATGAGGTAGGTAAACTGTTTAAGAAGCTGAGCATGTCAAAATAGTAGACCTATAACAAAATAGACTACTCTGGTTAATATCAACTCTGGTTGCTTTTAAAAATACAAAGTTTTTTGAGCCTAAACCAACTTAACAGAATCTCTGGAGGCTGAGGTGCTATGATAATGGGAGTTTCCATTTAATCCTCACACGATGAGGTGACTAGGCGACTAGGCTGCAGCTCCACCCACCCCTCAAAGTCATCCCTCTGCTGGCCAGTCACCCCTACTGTCCACTCAGAAAATCACATCCAGGTTTTGGACCAAGAACTTATGAGAAGCCCACACCCTGTTTGCTTCTGTTTTTGACTTCACTTTGTCTTCTTTGTAAAAGGATGTTTTTCTTTAACTAGAAATAACCAAATGCTTAAAAAAAAAGAAATAAAACTAGCACTATTCATGTACAAAGAATACTGAAACTAGATAATATAGATATTTTAATAGCTGGTGAGTGTCCCCTATGCTCCTATAATTCATTTACTACCTTAGGTAAGAAAGATTTAACTTATTATTTTTAGATAAGCACAAAGAAACTGAAATTGCTTTAGAAAATAGCAGCAAAATGACAATGAACTTCAAATCTATGAAATTACTTGATATGAACTTAGACTTTCTAATTCTCTGCAATAACTCTAAAATAAACCAGCTGTCATTAGTCAAACACTTAAAATGTTAAGTGTACAATACTGATTAAGCTCAGTAAGAATTTAGCTGAGTGATTCAATATACGTACATTAAATCTAAATATAAATGCAAAAACTTCACAGCCAAAACTGAGATTTTAGAAAAGCTGATAGATTTATAGTGACAGTACAAATAGGTTCAACTCTTTTGGAAAATATAAATAAGTCATAAAAACATCAAAACCACTTGACAAAAGCATGAGTTTTTGACAATTCGTGCCACAGAAAGGAAAAGGAAAATATCAGAAGTGAAAGCACTGATTAGAGCATTATGAGAGGTGAAAACTGAAAACTTGCAAGTCCATCATTAGAGAAATGACTGACATTTTCAGACACTATCAGGCTCTCATTAAAAACTGTAATTGTAGAAACTACAAGTGCATAAATTTTAACAGGTTCACCTATTGAGAGCATTCCAACAGGTAAAGCAGTGTTTCCTTAAAAGTGTTGTGTAGAATAGTAGTGAAAAACAATGAGGAAATGAGGATTTGTGTTGTATGTGAGGGAACAGAATCCAAATCTTTTGGGGAAACACCATGTTGGCAGTCTTCCTTCCTACAGAGGGTCTCCACATATGTGCTATATGTAATGTACATTATATACTGCCAGAAGGGTATGTGTGTGTGTGTGTGTGTGTGTGTGGCACTTGATGTTTCTCCGCATCTTTTAAGTACTGACCTTTGCCCCATTTCTATCTTTTTCTTTTCCTCCCCCTGCTGGGAATTCTGAGAACTCAGTGTTCTATAGAGCACAATCTTTAAATACTAATCATTAGAGACCACTATAATTCAAAAAATTTTTAATTCCCTTTTAGTTATACTATGATAGGATTTTTATAACAAGTAGAAGAATATGTAACAAGACAATATCATATTTCTACTTAAAAGTAGCCATTTCTGGTTAATATTTTGGATCAAATTATCTAACATTCAGAATTCTAAATATAAACAATCTTTTCTACTACTCCTGGAAGAAGAGTAAAGAAAAAAAGAGTACTTTTAATTAACCAAATGATTTCTCAGTTCACATAAAAATCTGTGTTATTCATAACTTTCGACCAAGTTTCACCACACCCCTTCTGAGCTAAAAATGGCTTGTTACACCATAAATGTTAATATTTGATTTTTGGAATTCTGAATACAATTCCCATAAAATCAATTTAATTAATGTTTCTTAAGTCATATGACAACATGACCCAGGCACACAGCACTAATAACCTGTTTTACAATATAATGAAAATTCATTCAGTGTACCTAGATTCAAAGAATACTTCCTGCAAATGCGGTAGAAATGCTGAGAAACCTGCTTCTTACCACTGCATAATACACATCAGTTGGAAAGGCAGACTCACTCAACTCGAAGAACTGATTAAGAAGCACATCCTACAAGACAGAGAAGCTAGAATGGAGTAGGAAAGAAACAGAAGTTATACAGAAATGGACAAAGTGAGGTAAGAAAGGGCCAGAAGTAGGTATGCAATTTCCCTTGCCTTCCTCCCGTTTCCCTTCAAGTGCTGCAGATTACTACTGAGGATGAGAAGAATGGCAGAAGCTGGATTCAGCGAAGGAGGCTGCCAGAAGGGGCCTCTGGTGTAGGCTGGCTCTGGCATTCTCCCTCCAGATTACAAAAGAGAAAACCTTAGAGGGTAAAAGGAAGTATGGTGGGAGGGGCGCAGGGGACTGAGCAGCAGAACCAACTCTAACAAGGCAATGATAGGAAGAGACTTAACATTTCTTCAGGATTTCCTTACTAGAACCTTTTAATGCACTATCTCATTGAATCTCCCTACTACTGTGGTAGTTGAGTCACTAAATCGTGTCTGTCTCTTGCGACTCCAAGGACTGTAGCCTGGCAGGCTCCTCTGTCCATGGGGTTCTCCAGACAAGAACACTGGAGTGAGTTGCCATTTCCTTCTCCAGGCGATCTTCCTGACCCAGGGATTGGACCTGGGTATCCTGCACTGCAGGCAATTTCTTTACCAACTGAGCTACCAGGGAAACCCCTCCCTAACACTAAAACTCAGATATTAATCATCCTTATTTTACAGATGAGGATAAAGAATTAAGAAAATTTGTCCAAGATTTAAGTGAAGAAAGAAGTGGAAGAAAGAAGGTAACACCTACAGCTGTCTAGTTTCAATGTCCATACTCCTTCAACTACTTCATATATCCTTTCCATACAGTTTGTAATCACTGACAGTTACTATCATGCCCACTGAAGCATCTAATCTTTATAACTTTGTTTTCTCTTATCAGTTCACTCTCCTCTTAGGTCTCCAGTACTTTGAGGCTTTTTGATGAAATGTGAGGTATACTAGAGACATCAACTTCCCGACGGCCCTTCCCACAAAGACAGCAAATCCCTAAGTAACTCACACTAACACCATCAGTCTTCCCTGGTGGCTCAGACGGTAAAGAATCTGCCTGCAATGCAGGAGCCTTGGGTTCGATCCCTGGGTTGGGAAGATCTCCTGGAGAAGGGGCGGTCTACCCACTCCAGTATCCTTGCCTGGAGAATTCCATGAGCCTGGTGGACTCCTCCATGGGATCACAGAGTCTGACACAACTGAGAGACTAACAGTGTTAGCTTAGTCCTTGGCTATTCTTGACAATTTTTATCACTCTTCATTCCACAAACCAACTCTTCCACCTCTCCCTGGGAAGAAAGATATCACTCTGGACACTCTGAAGTGCCAGAAGGCAAGTTTTAAAAGAGAAATTTTACCCTAATATCTCCCACCACACTCATCTGAAAGTCACTACCTAAGCAATCTCACTACTTGGTATCTAGTAAAGAATTCAGTAACAAGAAGTAAAAAACAAACAAAAAAAGTTAAAAAAAATACACAGCAATTAACTGTTTCAAAGATCATCAACTTTACTGACATAAGTTTCTTGTCTCTTGGGGCCTGCTGACTCTTAGTTTAGTCTAGACATGACTGATAATCCAGCTATCTGGATTCTAGTTGGAGTGGGGTAGAGCGCCATATTAAAAGTGAAGGAGGAGACTAATTGAGAGCATGAAGAAGCTGGAGCAGGAAGCTAACAGTAATGGAAGAGACCAAAATACTATTTAATATAAACATTTTAAAAGGCAGGCAATATGGGGATACTTAGTTCAAGAGCAAAGTGCGTAAGATGCCTGTATTCCTCCAGCTCAGCAGAGGACAGGAATCCTTGCTCAATTTTCCAAAATATCACTGTATTTGTGCTCAAGTAATCTGCTACCTAGGACTTCCTACTTTAGTTATTAGACTCTACCTGCTTTAGAATCCCCTCCTTTTCCCCCTTCTAACTGTTCATTTCATGGCTTTTATCCTGGTGAGCACTCAGAGTCACCCTTATTCCCACTATGGTCTGACATCTTGGCTTTTCTTCACGGTCCCCACTTCTAATTTACAAATCTTCTGAAGTGCCTCGCCCAGAATTTAGCCACAGTTCTGACCTTCCTGGAGCCCTACCTGAGGTTTTTTTATTTTGTTTTGTTTTAGCAGACTCCCTGCCAGATGCCTAACTGGGCTCTTAACTTCACAAGTGTAGCTCCCTGGAACAACTCCATTTTTCCCTTGTTTTCCACCTGCCATCATCACATCCACCCAAGTAATATAGTGAACACACCATCTACTACTTCTAACCCCCAGCTGGTCTGGGGCAGCACTCCACAATCAAACTCACTGATTTTTCTGCAGAAAAATATAAACATATTCACATAAAGGATAAATAATGACTATAAACAGCTTCCTATCAGGTCAGGTCATGTTCTGCAATGAGTTAAGAAAAGTGCCTTTTGGACTCTGTAATTAAGCTTAAGGGATTATTACCTGTATATACTTCTCTTTTCTTTTTTTGCTTTTCAGATTTCCTCCCAAAATATCTCAAAAAAAAGTTTGTGCTTTTCAATGGGTAATTTCAACTTCCTAATAATTTTACTTACATAAAAATGTACGGAATAAATGAGGTAATGTTTTGACTATATATTTAATACACAAAAACATGCATAAATTCAACATACAGAAATCTACAAGTGCAACAGAAAAGAAGATAGATAGATATTGTAATACATCCATAGAGAAGCATAAACTAGGAAAGAAGTACATATACAAAATATTTTAGAGAAGTTAGAACCATGGTTTCAAAATTGGCAAAAGTATATACTCTGCTTTAAATACTTAAATATCACCTCATACAACTTTACCTTCTTTCCTGTCACATAACTAGTTCTAATTTCTTATGCAGCATAAACATAACATTATGCTTTAATATGACTATATTATGTTTCTTTCTAGAAATACTTAGATATATCTTTGACTTCATGCTCAGTTACACTGTGAATAATTTTCTGTCCAGTCTTTTAATCAATGTCACTAGATTCATGGTAAAAAAAAATGTTTAAGTAAAAATAACTGTTACTTGTGAAAAACAGAAATGATACATTTAAAAGAGCTTACTAAATTTAAAAAAAAACAGTCCACACCAGATCCAAATTAAAACTAGAAGTTATAAAGTTGTTAGAAACACACAAAAATCCTTCCCTTTCTCTAGCCTTCCAAAAGGCGAGAAATGCTGAAATTAAAACTTACTAGGTAATTATAACTGAAAAGCCATGACCTTTTTCCAACATTACACATCTAGGATCCAGAAGCATTTGTAGGATGCAGGAGTCCACCTGACACAACAAAGAAAGTAAGAAAAATAATAAAAACTGAACTTAACCTACTTCCTCTCACAAAAGATACAGTGACTAAGAATTTGTAGAGGTCTAGTCCAAGGTCAGCAATTCTTTCCTGTAAAAGACCAGAGAGTAAATACTTTAGGCTGTATGGACCACACAGTCTCTATCACGACTACTCATAAACAACACATAAACAGCTATAAATAGATAAAAGAGTGTGGTTATGTTCCAGTACAACTTTATAACAACTGGCAGCAGGCTGGATCTGACCCACAGCCTGTCAATTACTGACCCCTAGTGTAATTCCAATGAATTTAATACTACAACTAGACAAAAGCTTCAATTAAATGATACAAACAAGTCTCTACTAATTCCTCAGGCCTCAGTTAATTCATTTCTTAAGTGAAATTTAATAACAGTTTCCCAGTTTTGGCACTCTCCTTAAAATGTAGAAATGCTTTTACATGAGAGGACTAAGGTCCCACTAAGGGGCTGTTCAAACTCATTAACTATACTATGGATAGTTAATGAAAGAAAATTCAATGAAGTCTTTTTTTAAAAAAAAGGCTACGTCTTTAAACTAGTTAATCAGGATTTAGAATAAATGAATTTTAGAGTATGAAGAGACCTAACCACCTAAAGACATGGAGAGAGGTAAGTTCATGAAGATTATAAACTGTCTCAGTCCTCTTTTTGAAATAAAGCTGAAAAAAGGAAGATATGTGCATTGCCTAAAGACAAAAATTCTTAAATTTTTTTTCTTAGAGAATGTACTATTTGCACAGTAGTTTGGCTATGTATTTTCTGTTACTAAAGTCAGATATAAAGATTAACAGAAAAGAAGAGAAAAGTAAGCTAAGATCCATAAACAGTAGTGGAGGCGCTTAAGCTAAAATTCAGGTCTGTTGTCAATTCAGGAGTCTTGTAGCACTAAAGCTCTCTATACAAATAATTATTTTTTCCAACTGTCCCTATCCTTATGTTATAAACCCTGCCTGCTACCCATTTCATTAAAGGGAAAAAAAAAATCCATGGTGTTTAAAATGTAAATAACTGTCGGCTTCAATACTGATCTAAAATCATTTTCTCAAAGACATACTTTCTAAAATGTTTGCGAAACAGGACAATTCTCCTTTCCCCATCCGTCTAATGCCCAGCTTCAAGGACACTTCTGCTTTCTTTCCACTTTAATCTCTTCAGAGTATTTTCTCTGACAAAGTTCTAAACCATACTTACGGGTCCCCCCTTTCCCTCCTTTTTACGTCTTTTCTACGCTCTAAGGTCCTTAAGGGCGCTCAGCCTGAACATAAAAGGCGCTGAATATTTGCTGAATAAATGACTGCACGGAAAAAGAATGTATAATTATGACCTTCCATAAAAGAGGTCAAATCATCTGACACACTATTCGACTTGACAGTTATGAAAATCATCTTGCCAGAGGTGCATTACTGTGACTAGTATCATAAAGCGCTTCTTAAAGTTTCCAAAGACTTTACAATCCCTTGCAATGACGCTGCGCTGACCGAAAGTAGGGTAAGAAATGTTTCCTTGTACTAAGCAAAAGCTAGCCCGGCAAAAGCTAGCCTCGCTTTCTTTGCGAGGAAGGACTATCAAGTATCCAGTCTCTACTGCTTCAGGAAACCCGCCTCCTGGGCTGCTCGCGGGAGCCCGGAGAACCTCGCCCAAAGCCCGGGTTGGGGCCCCGCTCCCAGCCAAACCCCGACGTTGCGGGCGCCGCTAGGGCGGATCCGGGGAGCGGCGCGCGGGCTAGGCGGGCTCCGACCTTCCGACCTTCTCCGCACGCCCGGGGGCTCCAGCCCGCGCGGCCAGAGTCCACGCCTACCTGTTATGCTCGGGTGAAACACACTTTCCCAGAGCCCAGGAGGAAGGACCGGCTGCACTGGCCATTCGGCCGTCCCCGCGCCCATCCCCTCCTCGGCGGGCTCCAGCCCCTTCGACCAGGACACCTAATCCTTCGACCCGTTCCGGCTCCTGGGGTCCCAACTTCCTCCACCTCTTGGCTGCCGCGAGCACCCTGCGGACCCCCAAGCAGCTCAACTCACGGTGCAGGGCCCCGGTGTGTGTTTCTTCCCCGCCAGCAGGCAGCCCGGACACCGCCCCCTCGCGCCCGGAGCCGCCTTCACTCTTGGGACTCCCGACTGCTCGCCCCCGGCGTCCCCCCACGACTCAGCGCCCGTCCCAGCCCAGCCACGCTGTCGGCTCCACAGTGCGGCAGGGTAGCACCGGGACTCGCCGGCGGCGGCGACTGCGAGACAGCGGGGCGGGAGGGGCTCGCGCGGGGCGGGGCCGGAAAGCTCGGAGCCTGGAGTGCGGCGGGAGCCAGCGATTGGGAGCGCGCCCCGCACCGCACCGCCGACCAAGGCCCCGCCAGCCGGCGGCCGAGCTATCGAGCGCCCACTCTGGCAGGCGTGAGTGCTCCATCGCCGAAAGAGCGATGAAGGAGACTGCGGCTCAAGTTGAGGCCAGGGCAGCAGTTTTGCTGTCCGGAGAGCTTGACCACACCCATTTTTGTTTGTTTCTAACGCCAGCCAGAATCCTTGGGGACAGCCTTCGGGCATCTGAACACGACTAGAGCCTGGAGAAATTCAGGCAGGGAGTGTAGGTGGGTGGGTGTAGACATGGAAGGGACCCTAGATAGCTTTGTAGTCCTACAGCCCGAAACTCTGGGGCCTGGCTCAAGGTCACACACCCCTGCCACGGGCAAAATTAGGATTAACAACCTTTTGGCCCCCAAGTCAATTGAGGTTTTCTAGCATACTCAGCATTTTGAATCTAATTTTACAATTTTTATTTTGAAATAAGTGCAAGCTTAGAAAAGTGCTTCTAGTATAGAGAACATTTTTCCTTCCCGAACCATTTGAGATCTAAGTTACTGAGAGGGTGCCACATTGTCCCTAAATACTTTGAAGTTGCTCAGTTGTGTCCGACTATTTGCGACCACATGGACTGTAGCCTACTACGATCCTCTGTCCATGGGATTTCCCAGGCAAGAGTACTGGAGTGGGTTGCCATTTCCTTCTCCAGAGGATCTTCCCCGCCCAGGGATTGAACTTGGGTCTCCCGCATTGTAGGCAGAAGCTTTACTGTCTGAACCACCAGGGAAGGTTAAATACTTTATATGTCTTCCTAATAAGCACATGCCTGCTTGCTAAGTCGCTTCATTAGTTGCCAACTCTTTGCGACCCTATGGACTGTAGCCTGCCAGGCTCCTCTATCCGTGGGATTCTCCAGGCAAGGAGTGGGTTGCCATTTTCTCCTCCAAGGGATCTTCCCAACCCAGGGATCTAACCAGCATCTCTCTGACATCGGCAGGTGGGCTCTTTATGACTACGGCCGCCTGGGAGCTTCAGCTTCAGCATCAGTCCTTCCAATGACAATCCTAGACAGCATATTAAAAAGCAGAGACATCATTTTGCTGATAAAGACCCATATAGTCAAAGCTATGGTCTTTCCAGTAGTCATGTAGGGATGTGAGAGTTGAACCATTAAGAAAGCTGAGCGCTGAACTGATGCTTCAAATTGTGGTGCTGGAGAAGAACCTTGAGAGCCTTGGACTGCAAGGAGATCAAACTAGTTAATTCTAAAGGAAAAAACCCTGAACATTCATTGGAAAGACTGATGCTAAAGCTGAAACTCCAATACTTTGGCCACCTGATGCGAAGAACTGACTGATTGGGAAAGACCCTGATGCTGGGAAAGACTTCAGGCAGGAGGAGAAGTGGGCAACAGAGAATTAGATGAATATTGGCATCACTGACTCAATGGACATGAGTTTGAGCAAGCTCCGGGAGTTGGTGATGGACAGGGAAGCCTGGTGTGCTGCAGTCCACGGGCTCACAAAGAGTCTTAGTGACTCTTAGTCTTATCACTAGTGACTAAACAACAAAAATAAGACTTCTCCAGTAGTTACTTTTTTCCTCTTTGTAATGAATAAGTTACTTTTTGGGGTTAATTCTTTGAAACTATGTTTTTTTCCACTCATCAAACTTTCAATTAATTTATTTCTATTAGTATAAATTCAGAGTTTCCTATTTGATTAAATGGGTAATAATCTGTTTTTATCATTGTTTACTTTGGTGTTCAAAGTGTCCCAAGGTTGGTCAGTGGGATTTACCCATTCACACTGGCTCCTATGTCTTTGTGTGTTTTAAATCCTTTCACAATGTAAAACAGTTTTTAAATATGGAAAATTTGAAAGAGTTTTATATAACATTTATCCCAGCCTCCATATTCTTCATTAACATTTTACTATTCTGTGTCCTTTGACACACCTCCATCATTCCTGGTGCACTCCCTTTCCTGGCACAAGATAAGCCTCATCTTATCCCAGCACCGGCTGCCATTGATCTGGGAGCCTGGGGTTCCTTTTAGTGGAGAAAGGTATTTAGAAACACTAGGCATGCTCACCGGAGGAGCCAAAGGCAACCCACTCCAGTACTCTTGCCTGGAAAATCCCATGGGTGGAGGAGCCTGGTAGGCTGCAGTCCATGGGGTCGCTAAGAGTCGGACTCGACTGACTGACTTCACTTTCACTTTTCACTTTCATGCATTGGAGAAGGAAATGGCAACCCACTCCAGTGTTCTTGCCTGGAGAATCCCAGGGATGGCAGAGCCTGGTGGGCTGCCGTCTATGGGGTCACACAGAGTTGGACACGACTAAAATGACTTAGCAGCAGCAGCAGCAGCAGGCATGCTCACTATTACTGGGGTATCACCACTCAGGCTGTCTTAGGGTTTCCAGCTAGGGAATACTTGTACCTTAACACACACATACAGTACGTCTGTGTATGTGTACTCACATATACATTTACAGCTGTTATTTCTTTAACAACATATATTGAAAACTGTATTTCACAGTAATACCTCCAATCTAGCATCACATACTTTATTCTAGTCATAGTTTATCCTCCCTTCTGCATTTGTAACTCTTTTCTACTACAGAGAACATTCTAGATCCTATTTTTCAGATATTTATTGTTTGAACACCTATCCTATATTTAAGCAATCACCACTGCTGCCATCTCTCCCTTTGGAGGATGCTGCCCTTACCCCCACTAAGGTGTGAAACCCCCAAACTAGCCACCACAAGCCCCTCTTTCTCTTCCCTTACCCCTTCTCCCAAACTCTGTCCTCATCCCAGGCGTGGAGCCCTCCCCACCCTGTTCAGGTTCCATCCCTCATCAAGCATCCTCCTTTTCCCACTTGATAACACACACACACACACACACACACACACACACACATTTTAACACATGTGTGTGTGGGGGGGGTACTGTAAACTATGCTGAGAAAGGTACAAAGATATTCTAGATCCTGAAGGAGAGAGCAAATACTGTGAAGTCCAATTGGGAGGCTCAAAGAAAGATGGCATTTAGGGACTTCTCTGGCACTCCAGTGGTTGGCACTCTATGCTTCCGATGCTTGGGTGTGGGTTCAATCCCTGTTCGAGAAACTAAGATCTGATGTGCTGCACAGCTAAATATAAAATAAGTGAAAATATATTAAGTGCTTGGCACATAGTATGTGTTCATTAAATGGCAGCTATCTATCTTAAAAAAAAAGAAAGATGGCATTTAAAATGGACTTTGGGAATGCATAAGAATGGATGACTAGAATATGCTCTGTTAGATATAGAAATAATCCTAGAAAACAGTTTGAGCACAAATTTATTTATTCTTGAGCCAAAGCAGAGAAAGTGATTCATTTTTGACTGAGTATTTGGTATAAGAATAACAACACTAGAATTTTTATTTTTTTATTTTTTTAACACTAGAATTTTAGAGCTGGATGGGATACATAATAGTATTGTTGAGTCCAACAACTAATTTTACCAAAGATTCAAAGATGGCTCCAAACTTTGAGCCCAAGTGACTAAGAAAATTAAATTAGGAGGAGGAAGTAATAAGTTTAATTATTAATATGCCACATTTGAGGTGACAGTAGAGCATCCAAGGAGTAATGGAGAAAGGACTACAGCATAGGAGAGGGGTCAGAATGACAGCGCTAGATTCAGAACTTTTCTACATGGGGCGGACAGCTAACACAATGAAAGAGAAAAAGACAATAACAAGGACAGAATTCTGAAACATGAGTTTAGTTTTAACCAAATGGAAATGTTTCACCTCTCAACTAAATACTATTATACTTTGTTCTATCTCAAGATGAGATTTTTAAGTCACAATAAAGATGAAGCTTGTATCATATAGCTTTGGAATCTGGTAACATGTTCATAGCCTAATTCTACCACTTAGTAGGCTTGATCTAAGAAAAACTGCTTCACATCTCAGTTTCCTCCCTTTCAAATGAGAGCAACATCTCCCTCTCTAAGGTGTACTGAGGATTCAAAATATAATAGAAATAACTGGCATGTTGCCCACTGTCAAATGATAGGCAGCATTTTGGGGCACTTACCTTACCTCTCTACGCCCAACTTGCTCCAGCTGGTCAGCTTATTGGGTGTCCCTGTTGGGCACATGGAAGGCATTCATCAGTTATCTGCTGAAGGAAGGGAGACTTTTATATACTTTCTCTTTACTTTATGAAGTGAAGTTGCTCAGTCATATGTGACTCTTTGCAGCCCCATGGACTGTAGCTTACCAGCTCCTCCATCCATGGAATTTTCCAGGCAAGAGTACTGGATTGGATTGCCCTTTCCTTCTCCAGCAGATCTTCCCAACCCGGGAATGGAACCTGAGTCTCCTACCTGCAGGCAGATGCTTTACCCTCTGAGCCACCAGGGAGACCCCTTTATTCTATCAGTTCAGTTCAGTTCAGTTCAGTTGCTCAGTCGTGTCCGACTCTTTGCGACCCCATGAATTGCAGCATGCCAGGCCTCCCTGTCCATCACCAACTCCCAGAGTTCACTCAGACTCACGTCCATTGAGTCAGTGATGCCATCCAACCATCTCATCCTCGGTCGTCCTCTTCTCCTCCTGCCCCCAATCCCTCGCAGCATCAGAGTCTTTTCCAATGAGTCAACTCTTCACATGAGGTGGCCAAAGTACTGGAGTTTCAGCTTTAGCATCATTCTTTCCAAAGAGATCCCAGGGCTGATCTCCTTCAGAATGGACTGGTTGGATCTCCTTGCAGTCCAAGGGACTCTCAAGAGTCTTCTCCAACACCACAGTTCAAAAGCATCAATTCTTTGGCGCTCAGCCTTCTTCACAGTCCAACTCTCACATTCATACATGACTACTGGAAAACCATAGCCTTGACTAGACGGACCTTAGTCAGCAAAGTAATGTCTCTGCTTTTGAATAGGCTATCTAGGTTGGTCATAACTTTTCTTCCAAGGAGTAAGCGTCTTTTAATTTCATGGCTGCAAGTCACCATCTGCAGTGATTTTGGACCCCCCAAAATAAAGTCTGACACTGTTTCCACTGTTTCCCCATCTATTTCCCATGAAGTGATGGGACCGGATGCCATGATCTTCGTTTTCTGAATGTTGAGTTTCAAGCCAACTTTTTCACTCTCCTCTTTCACTTTCATCAAGAGGCTTTTTAGTTCCTCTTCACTTTCTGCCATAAGGGTGGTGTCATCTGCATATATGAGGTTATTGATATTTCTCCTGGCAATCTTGATTCCAGCTTGTGTTTTTTCTAGTCCAGCGTTTCTCATGATGTACTCTGCATATAAATTAAATAAGCAGGGTGACAAGATACAGCCTGGACGTACTCCTTTTCCTATTTGGAACCAGTCTGTTGTTCCATGTCCAGTTCTAATCACTGCTTCCTGACCTGCATACAGATTTCTCAAGAGGCAGGTCAGGTGGTCTGGTATTCCCATCTCTTTCAGAATTTTCCAGTTTATTGTTATCCACACAGTCAAAGGCTTTGGCATAGTCAATAAAGCAGAAATAGATGTTTTTCTGGAACTCTCTTGCTTTTTCCATGATCCAGCGGATGTTGGCAATTTGATCTCTGGTTCCTCTGCCTTTTCTAAAACCAGCTTGAAGATCAGGAAGTTTACGGTTCACGTATTGCTGAAGCCTGGCTTGGAGAATTTTGAGCATGACTTTACTAGCATATGAGATGAGTGCAATTGTGCAGTAGTTTGAGCATTCTTTGGCATTGCCTTTCTTTGGGATTGGAATGAAAACTGCCCTTTTCCAGTCCTGTGGTCACTGGTGAGTTTTCCAAATTTGCTGGCGTATTGAGTGTAGCACTTTTGCATCATACTATATTTTCTTGCTTTCTGTAAAGGAATAATTTTCCCCACAATAAAGGAAGCATTCTTAGAAGTAGAATTGTTGGTGATTAATGGTACATGTAAAAATGAAGAAGTAAACCAGTAGTTACCCATTTCACCAGCTACGTGATAACTTGCTTTAATTTACTGTTCAAACCCATCTGATATAACTCTAGGTTCCAAGCACTATACATTTGGGAAACTGGAAATGATAGATTCCCTTTAAGATTGCTTCTATCCCTTAGAGTATAAAATTCAATGATAGTAGAACAGTATTACCCAAACAATGGGACGCTTGTGTACCCATGAAGCTCTACAGTCCTGCTATAGATTGTACTCCTCAAGATGTTAACAATTGTTCCTTTAAAAAGGCATTCTTAAATAAATTTGAGAAAACCTATATGTTAACACTTTATAGCTGTTTCTTAGAGAGTCATTAGGCATATTAGTAGGCTGCATTTCAAGCAGTGTTTCCCGCTCTTATTTGGCAATGGAATATAATATGTGTATTTTTTTTTTAAGGAATGCACACCAATATCTTTTAGAACTAGTGTTCCTGGGAGCAGAGTTTCCTCAATATTTATGAAGCCGTCAAGGAGACTGGAGTATACATGTGGCAAGCTCATGTCACAAAACTCATGGGTTGAGCACAGCTTCCACTCTGTCAATTTCAGTGTGATCTGAAGCCTTAAATGACACTGATACCTCCCACTCCAACAAAAGATCTGCTGGCCTTTTGTGATACAGCTTTCTACTTTTTGGTCTATCAAGCATTATTTGTCAATGTACTGCTGAGCTTGCTGTAATCTGTGACTGCTTTTAGCACTAAGTTTCTATTAAGAACTTTTGGCTACAGACAGGATTTTCTTCAGTAGGGAATCTACTACTCTAAATATTCAGCCAAGAAGTACTTACAACATAGTATAGACCTTGATCCATGAGGGTAAGTAGGTAATAGCAGACCATCTAACCTGGAAAGTGAAAATGAAAGGGTTAGTCGCTCAGTCATGTCCGACTCTTTGCAACCCCATGCACTGTAGCCCGCCAGACTCCTCTGTCTATGAACTTCTCCAGGCAAGAATACTGGAGTGGGTTGCCATTCCCTTCTCCAGGGAATCTTCCCTATCCAGGGATCAAACCCGGGTCTCCAGCATTACTCACAGATTCTCTGCTGTCTGAGCCATAAGGGATTCAGGGTAACCTGGAAAGAAGCAGTTAAATTCAGAGTTGGTATTTCTGAGCAGGAATATGGAGCAAAGGTAAATCTGCAACTACATAGCTGTTACATAAGAATCGACTGCAAATTATGTTCGTACTTGACTAGGACCCTTAATCTTAATCTCTCAACTTCTCATTATCTGATTAATAGTGTTTTAAATGTGCATAAACTTTATGGTTTTGTTCTAACGTTGCCAGCATATATTTTATAAGCAAGTCAGTTAATATCTTTGAGCCTCAATTTCCTCCTCTGGAACACAAGCATGTTGTACTACAGGATGGCTCTCCAATTTTAAAATTCAAATATTCTATTGTTATTCTTACAAAAATCCCTTCACAGTAAACAGAAATAGAAACCAAACCCCAGGATAGCTAAGTGATTTGTCTATGTTTGAAACAAGATTCCAGAAGTAAGATTTTAAAACCAGGTCTTCTGAATCCTTGTCTGTTATCTTGTCCACTATATTTAATATAGTACCACATATATTAAAAACTGTATAAGATATGTTAAACACCTTCACAAGTCTTTCTTTTATAGGTATGTAGTCATATATTTATTTTAAAATTTTAGCATCATCTTGAAAATGCAACTATTTTTTTAACTCAAAGAAACAAAGATAGGATCCTGCTACCTCCATGAAATTATTTTCATTTATTTGCTTTTCTTTTAACTGTTACTGTCATATGTTAAAGCAAAGTCATACTCATATGGCACATCAAATTTGTATTGATAGTAATTTTGTTACCACTGGCCATATAAACATAAGCTTCTGTGTATGAGATTGGTATCAGTCAATCACACGGGCTTGAGGGGGAAAACTGCTATCTGTCTTCTCATAGGGAGGCATAACTGGCAAGGAATGAAGACCTAAAATGGTTCTGTAGTTTGCTGATACCCTTTTCCTTCATATCTGACTTTAAAATCAAATGGTTAGGCACTTCCCTGGTGGTTCAGTGGTTAGGACTCTGCACTTCCATGGCTGAGGGTGCAGGTTCCATTCTTGGTCAGAGAACTGAGATCCCACAGGCCTCATGGCCATGAATGAATAAATAAATAAAATCTCATGGTTAGGAGCCATTCCTCTGGCTTTCATTAGAAAGACAAGGAAAGAGGTTTTAGGAAGTCCATGTTGAATGCTGTATCCTGAGGAGAGAAAATCCTGGAGACCTCTTCCATCTACTTCTTTCATAGAGTTTTCACCTTGGAAGATAGGCAGATTGTGACCCTGGAGAAGTAAACAGCAGGACCAGAAGGTTTCAGTGGAAAGAGGGAGGACCAAGCAGCAACAAACTCACTGTGGCCAGAGAGAGAAGGCTCTCGATGATGGGATCCAGAGCTGACTCCAGGAAGTGGGAAGGAGGTGTCTGTGGGGAATCAATAAAAGTGGGGCTGAGAGGAATCAGAAGACTCCTTGGTCGGCCTGTCAATTTTTCCCTGCCAGAAAGTTCCTGATGGGAACCACAGGAAACACTATCATAAGCCAAATTAATCATGGAGTATATATCAAGGTGAAGGAGCAAAGTTTAAAGACATTAGCTGCTCAGTTCTAAACATGAGCCAAAGCCCAAGGAACAGGATAGGTCAAGCCAGAGGTAGGACTGAAGAAGAATATTACACAAATCCTCAATTTCAGCTGCAAGCTCTTTAGGCAGGTACACTGTTTACCTACAGACAGGCAAGTTAAGAAAGGAATTTAGTGCTTTAATTTAGGAATGTTTCATCCTTTATACGGAGAAGGCAATGGTGACCCACTCCAGTACTCTTGCCTGGAAAATCCCATGGACGGGGGAGCTTGGTAGGCTGCAGTCCATGGGGTCACTGAGTCGGACTTGACTGAGCGACTTCACTTTCACTTTTCACTTTCATGCATTGGAGCAGGAAATGGCAACCCACTCCAGTGTTCTTGCCTGGAGAATCCCAGGGATGGGGGAGCCTGGTGGGCTGCCGTCTATGGGGTCACACAGAGTCGGACACGACTGAAGCGACTTAGCAGCAGCAGCATCCTTTATAAGTAGCATATAAGGCATCCCACCAGAACTTTATTCACCAATTGCAGACATTTGAATGTAAAAACTTATGATGGATGATTATCCACCTAAAAATTAAATGCACTGGAATATTAATCACACAAGATAACGTGGTTCAGTTCAATTCAGTCGCTCAGTCGTGTCCGACTCTTTGTGACCCCATGAATCGCAGCACGCCAGGCCTCCATGTCCATCACCAAGTCCTGGAGTTCACTCAGACTCACATCTATTGAGTCAGTGATGCCATCCAGCCATCTCATCCTCTGTGGTCCCCTTCTTTTCCTGCCCCCAATCCCTCCCAGCATCAGAGTCTTTTCCAATGAGTCAACTCTTCACATGAGGTACAATTCAAATAATTTGTTGTAAAATTCATAATCAAAGATTATTTGTCTACCTCAAGAAATTGAATTTACTCAGTAAAATGGCAAAACTCTAACTGGTTGATAATAGTATTCTTGCTGAATTATAATTCATGAGGAAAAATTATATATAATATTATAAAATATGAAAATTATTATCAGTTACTGCATTTTTGAAGACAGATCTATTATTAACTTCTTTGGGACACATTATTGCTGAAGGAATTCTAATAAAAATTAGTTTATATGTCAAACTCGTTTAGCTTTAGACTTAGAATTAAGAACCTTATCTAGATGCAAATATTTAACTGACATGCATGAACAATAACTAGAAATTAAATTAACCACATAATATAGTTAAGATAATCAGTGGAGCCAGAGTCATAGATCAGAAAGAAAAGAGAAATGTTAATAATATGGAATAGAATTACATACTCTCGAACTCGATTTGTTAACCTACAGGCATTCACAGACCAGAGCACAAATCCATTTACAGGCCATACTTGCTCATCTTAATAATATTTTATTGACTTACACATTTTCTCCTTTTGTCTGTTTCCTCTTCCTTACACTCCTTGAGATCAAAATTAAAAAAAAATCTTTTTCTTAAGTATTATGATAAAATATTTTTAAAAAGCAAAATATAAAATCCGTTTATCACTTAACTGCACTAAAATATGGGTGTGTTTATAAACAAAGACAATAGGAGAATATATACAAGTGAAATAATGGTATTTGAGCAATGAACTTACGGGTTTTCTAATGTTTTCATTATTTGTAATTGTTTATATTACTTTTACAAAAAAAAAAAAAAGGACTTTTAAAAGTTTTCTCTTTGCAATTTTCCAGGGGTAATTTTTCCCGGTTTGGACAGGTGCTTGGCACATGCTAGGGGCCCAATGTATAATATTTGATGACTAAGTATACAAAATGGCAGCTGTAACTGCTAGCAGATTTTCTTTAGAGATGCCAAATGATGACACTGGCTATGGTGAAGTAAGGATATAATAAGTGAGTATTTACTCATCCCAGGGGCTTCTAATTACCTATCCCTGAGACTGTTATTAGTAGTGTCCATACAACTCATTGGACTTCCCTGGTGACTCAAGACAGTAAAGCGTCTGTCTACAATGTGAGAGACCTGAGTTTGATCCCTGGGTTGGGAAGATTCCCTGGAGAAGGAAATGGCAACCCAATCCAGTACTCTTGCCTTGAAAATCCCATGGATTGAGGAGCTTGGGGCAGGCTACTATCCATGGGGTCGTAAAGAGTCAGGCACGACTGAGTGACTTCACTTTCACTTTATAACTTATTGTCCACTGGGACACTTTGAGAGGCAAAAGGGATATATTTATAAATATGCCAGGTTCTTAGATATGACACCTAAGGCACAAGCAACCAAAGAAATAAACTGGACCTCATAAAAATTTAAATGTTTTCTTGTCCAAGGACATCTTGAAATCAAAGATAAGATTTCCTTATCAGGAAAATAAAGAGACAGCTCATCAAACACGAGGAAATATTTATAATCATTTACTGGTAAAGGTCAAGTATCCAGAATATATAAAGAGCTCTTATGATCAACAATAAAAAGACAAATAACCTAGTTAAAAAGAGGTAAATAATTTGAATGGACATCTCTCCAAAAAAGATATACAAAGGGAGATTGAGCATATGAAAATAAGTTTAATATGGTCATGAGGGAAATGCAAATCAGAACTATGACATACCACTTCACAGGCACTAGGAAGGATATAACTTTGTAAAAAAATGTTAAATAACAGGTGTTGGTGATAAAGTAGAAAAAGTGGAACCTCCATACACTACCAGTAGGAATTTAAAATAGTGCACCCACTTCGGAAAACAGTTTGTCAGTTTTTCAAAGAATTAAACATAGAGTCACATGATTCAGCAATTCCACTCCTAGGTATATATTCAAAACAGTTGAAACATACATTCACACACAAAAAATCTGTATTCCAATGTTTATAGCAGCATTATTCATAATTCATAATAGCCAAAAAGAGGAAACAATGCAAATGTCTACCAATTAGATAAATGTATCAACAAAAATATATCTCCATACAATGGAATATTATGTAGTCAGAAAAAGGAACGAAGTTTCGATGCTAAGTTTCACATGGATGAACCTTGAAAACATTATGCTGAATCAAAGAAGCCACATGCGAAAGGTCGAATATTGCATGATTCCAGTTACGGCTACTATCCAGAATAGGCAGATTCATAGAAATCAAAGATGTGAGGACGAGTGAGGAAAATGTTCTGGAATTAGACAGCAGTGACATACAACCTTATTGCAGTATTGTATGATACAACAATACTGCACCAGCCTGTGAATACACTAAACATCACTGAATTAGATACTTTAAAGTGGTAAATTTTATGACATGTGAACTATATGTCAGCAAATAAATAAGCAAACAAATGAGAAATCTGGGCCAATAGGGGAACTGGAACTGAATTATGGTCACTGTAAATCAGGCACTCAATGTATTTTCAATCTTGAAAGATAAATATGTGGAGAAAGTTGGGATTGAAGAAGGTAAGTAGATGTTTTTTCCCCCGGACAAAACGTTTAAGTCTGAATTCTAAAACTTTAAAGCAGAGTCTATACTAATAAGAGATATTACTTTCAGATCATCTTCATTTTGCTTCATCTCTCCTACACAATATGAAGCCCAAATTTAGTGTTTTCATTGTATATATGTCACCATCTTTTATGTCTTCCAAACAATATTTAGACATAATTAGTGTTTTGGTTGTATTAACATCTCTCTCCGCTTCTTTTGCTTCATCTCCCACAAATAGTAGTCAGTCAAAATTTAGCATCATAATTCCATTCATATTTCTTCTCTTACCTCCCTGAAACTCTTGAGTACCTCTCAGCATCTTATCTCCCTATGTAAGTCTCTAGTCACTTCTTTTTTCTGCTCTATCCCATACCACTTAGCTTGCTTTTTCTCCTACTAATCTCACTTTATCTTCTAAAACACCATTCTGTTGCTAATAAACTTTACTCTATTTTTAACTTTTCCCTAACAATATTTAAAAAAATTTTTCTTTTTTGCTATAATGGAAACCTGACGTCTTCCTGACCATGAACTTTCCTGTAAGTGACAGTGATTCTCATTTCAAGACCAGGAGATGGAATTGACATTTCCCTGGATCTCTCATGGTTTTCAAACTATAATTCTTCTTTGCTCCTCCTCTGACATCCTCTTGATACATCATTCTCTTACCATCCACATCTCTGCTTTTTGCTGCTCTTCATATCACATTTTCACAGTGATTAAAAATTTGGGCTCAGGGTCACAGGTATTTTTTGCTGTTCTGAGTCTTATCATTCTGGGTTACCTTTATTATCCAAACGGGGTACTAGCTTTTAAATTCCTTGACGTCTTCCACTGCAGCTACACATTCCCATGGCCACATTCTAGATTTTATCACTCATAATAGCTCTACCTCAGAGATCTCATACTATGACCAGTCTCTCGCCTTTCCACATCTTTCACTCTCTTTTATAATTCTCCTTCTAAAAATTCTTAGAAGCATGTCTTCTCAATCACTTCCTTCAACTAATCTGTTAATTTTTCACTGATTTTGCTTTTTCCACTTTTGATTCACGAGGTCAGTTGTTTCAACCACTTTTTAACTAGCATTCCCAATTTCTTCTACTCCATGACCTTAATACACTGCATCTCCTCTGCCAATCCCTGAATGTGAATCAACCCAACCATCTGCTTTTCCCAATCTGCTCTTGGACTGCCAAGAAAATTGTGTAACTGTGCTTTCTAATTTGTTGCATTATTTATGATTTTGAGCCTCAGTTAGTTGGCTCACTTACCCATTTCCTGAAGTGGCTACGTCAAACATTCACTATTATCCTCCAGCCACTAAGCCGCGCCATCTTACTCTCTCCCAGATGACCGTGTCTCATATTTTACAGCTAAAGTAGAGGTCATGGTATCTAAATTCCATGGGAGCTCTCCTTTTCATCCCATACTCAGCAGTCTCATCTCAGACAGTCAAAGTTTCCCAGTATTCTAAAAGAATTTCTCTACCAATACTTTCGATATATTTTGTTCCATAATTTAGCTCTATAAATCTCTCTTCTTAATTTCCCTACTTCTTCTTCCTTAAAAACATGCTGATTTTTTGCATCTTACAAGAAAAAAAAATCCTTAATACTGCCTTTCCACAAAACTACGCTCTTCAATTTCCTTCATACTCAACTTTCTGAGAGTCATCTACATTTACTATATTTTCTTAGTCCCATTCAACCTTCAAGATATTTGGCTTACATAATTCCAAGGAATGTGTTCTCGGTAAGGTTCATAGGGACCTCCCAGTTGTCTATCTAAGTGGCTCAGAATTGCATTGTAACATGTATACTATTATGTAAGAATCGAATCGCCAGTCTATGTCCAACGCAGGATACAGCATGCTTGGGGCTGCTGCACGGTGATGACCCAGAGGGATGTTATGGGGAGGGAGGTGGGAGGGGGGTTCATGTTTGGGAATGCATGTACACCCATGGTGGATTCATGTCAATGTATGGCAAAACCAATATAGTATTGTAAAGTAAAAAAAAAAAAAATTCTACCTTATTTGATTTCTTTACTGGATTGGCTATTGTTCACTATGATCTACTTAGAGAGATTATCTCTTCTCTTGGATTCTATGTCTCTTAGAATTTCTTTTCCTGCTTCTCTTCTCACTCTGTTAGCTAGCCTCTTGATGGCATCTCTTAGTCTGCCTGTTTCTTAAATCATCAGATTCTTACTGTTTGCTTCTTTCTTCATACTGCACTGCATGCTGTGCTTAGTCGTGTCCGACTCTCTGCGACCCTATGGACCACAGCCCACCAGGGTCCTCTGTCCATGGGATTTTCCAGGCAAGAATACTGGAGTGGATTGTCATTTCTTCCTCCAGGGGAACTTCCCAACCCAGGGATCAAACCTGCATCTCCTGCATCGGCAGGCAGATTCTTTATCACTGAGCTACCTGAGAAGCCCATACATACATATATATATATGGCTGCATCGGGTCTTAGTTCTGGCATGCAGTATTTTCCTTACGTCATGTGGGATCTTTTGTTGCCGCACACAGATTCTCTAGCTGTGGCATGGGGGCTCCAAGGGTGCACAGGCTTCCTTAAGGTTTATCTCTTTACATCTTTTCTACACACTGTCTTAGAAAGTATCATCCACTTTGGTGACTTTTTAAAAAAGTGTGTAGTTCCATAGTTTAAGTATGCCCACATTGTTGTATGTTTAGAACTTTTTCATCTTGCACAACTGAAATTCTATCCCATTAAACAACTCTCCTTATGCAACGACTTATCCTCCTCCCCCTCCCAGCCCCTGGCAACCACTATCCTACTTTCTGTTTCTATGACTCTTACTACTTTAGATACCTCAGATGAGTGGAATCATACGGTAGTTTTCTTTCTGTGACTGGCTTGTTTCACTTAGCATCATGTCTTCAAGGTTTATCCATTTTGCAGCATGTAACAGAATTTCCTCTCTTTTTAAGGCTGAATAGTATTTCACTGTGTATGTACACCACATTTTGTTTATTCATCCAGTCTTCAAAGAATGTATGGGCTGCTTTCATCTCTGGCTACTGTGAATAATGCTGCTATAAACAACGGTGTGCAAATGTCTCTTTGAGACCTTGCTTTCATTTCTTTTGGATGTATATCTAGAAGAGAGATTGCTAGATCATATGGTAGTAGTATTTTTAATTTTTGAGGAACCATCGCTATTAACTTCGTGACTTTAACTACCATGTATGTGTAGCTAACTTCCAAATCTACATTCATGCCCCAATCCCTCTGTCTCCTGAAATACATAAAGACAGGAACATACAAAGGAGGGAAACATGATTACCTTTTTATCCACTAGGTACAATTGCTTCTAAACAAATTCTTGTTTAAAAAACTATGCCTTTTGAATTCTGAGTGTGTCTAACAAAGAAATTTTATGAGGGCTAAAGTCCAGTGTTTTTCCTACTGATTATTATGTAATTCATGATGAATTACTATTGAGCTTAATGTTAAGCATCTTGCAATGTACTTATCTGCTTCTCATAATGCTTACTACTGTTTTGCACTTACTAGGTAGTATCTGGTTAATTACCTAATCTAAAATAGTAACCAAACTGAGAGTAGAAGTGGCCCAGTACCAAAATACTTGTGCAATTTCTTTCCCCTATTTGTAAATGAAAAAGAGAGGATAAAATATAGAAATTAACATATCATTACTCCTACACATATTTTTAGCATAAATACAAATATATGAGTTATATACTAGATAAACTTTATTCTGAGCATATGACTTTAGTAAATAAGAATCGATCAATAAAATATTTTGAAAAGTTTAGCACACAGCAAATTTACAATGCTACCAAAAAGGAAGAGGTAACCAAAAAAAAAAAAAAAACATTTTGGAGGGTATGGGCACTCATTATCATCATTTATGAAATGAAGGCAAGAACACTGAATAAAATTTAAAATAATATTCTGAAATCCCCTTGAAATGAAAATTAGGCCCAGATTTATAATGGGGAAAAAAAAAAAGCTTCCCAACACCAAGGTGATTGAGGGCAGAAAATTTAATCATTGCTTACGACAATAAGACAATTTTCTGTTTCACTGGTAAATAGTTTTAGAACTTGCAATAATTTCTGCCAACTCAGAGCCCTGAGAAAATACATCACTTTTTTATAGGAAGAAGAAAAGGATATTGTCAACAACGTAAAAGGAATGCAGAGTAGCAACAGCTCAAAATGGACTGGCAGACTATGAACACTGGGATCTCCACGGAAACAGAGAGCTATGAGATGGCAAAGGGCTGAGTAAACGCTGAAGCCCAGCTTCCAAAACCAAATGAAAACTCATGAGATGCAAGGATTTAGTTATTTTGATGAGTAACACTCATACTAGCTGAATTAAAAGAAATAATTATAGCTCAAACGAACACAAACTGAAACTTTTTTTTTCAGTTTATCTGATTAAAGTTTAACCAACGGTTGATTTATAACACTCAGTTTACAGAGTTCCACAAAATGGTAGAGCTGAATGGAATTTCATAATTTGTCAAGTATAAATTCCCTCCCTTATTTTGGGAGTGAGTTACCTTAGGCTAGTGTAACACACAAGAGTCCATGGAAAAGCTGAGACTACAACAGAAGCCTCCCAGGTCTTGGTTCAGACATATCACCACAAAGGCTATACCATTAGCTCTCAGATGCTAGTTTGTATAAGAGTCACAGGTAGAGAAAAGTGATTTAAGGCATACTGTTCAGAAATTCTGACTTAGTAAGTCCAAGGTGAGATACAGGAGTACGCATTTTTAACAAGTTTTCCTAGTAATTCTGACTAGGGAGATCCTCAGACTGTACTTTGGTAAACTACTATTCAGTGGCTCAGACTCTTTGCGACCCCATGTACTGCAGCACACCAGGCTTCCCTGTCCTTCACTATTTCCTGGATTTTGCTCAAACTCACGTCCATTGAGTCTGTGATACCACCCAACCAACCCATCCTCTGTTGCCCCCTTCTCAGAAAAACTACTGGAAAACTTGACAAACCATGGGTTATTTACAAATAGACTCTTGTCTCAGGGGCAGACTTCCAGGGACAGTAAAACCTAACTGGAAAGGGGGAAAAGTTATTTCTCCTAGGTTCACCATTTGGGACACTTCTTTAAAGACAGAAAGGCTCACAGTGTAGAGGCTTTTCTATTATGTAAGTATAATGAATCTGGGTTTATCAGTGAAATGCTGCAGGCTCACATGCAACCGGGGCCTCTGAGAGGAGAAATTAATCAGTAGAGGTTAAAGGGGAGAAAAGAAGGGGAATAAATTAAAACCCTTGTGTGTGCTTAGCTGCTCAGTTGTGTCCGACTCTCTGGGACCCCGTGGTCTGTAGCCTGCCAGGCTCCTCTGTCCTCGGGTATTCTCCAAACAAGAATACTGGAGCGGGTTGCCATGCCCTCCTCCACAGGATCTTCCCAATCCAGGGATCGGAACCCACGTCTCTCGCATTGCAGGCAGATTCTCTACCATCTGAGCCACCAGCAAAACCCTTTGCAAACAAAATAACCTCATTCTTGGAAGGGACAGATGGATACATAGGTAGTAAAGCAAATACAGCAAGATGTCTATTGCAGACTCTAGGTGGTGGGTAGGGGGGTGTTAACTATGTAATAATTTCAAGTTTTCTGTGTTTGCACCAACTTCCCCAATTCTTGAACTCCAGGAAACTAGTGTTTCCACTTCTCCAACTTTTCCTACCTATCTGTCTAACCTTTCCTTTGTCAATTTTCCTCTTCCTTCTGTTACTATAAATTTGGTTGGAACTCAAATCCTTTGTTGTTCTCTACATCATCTCTCATAGATCTCACCTTCAAAATTATACTAAAATGCGAGCGCTCCCTTAAGTAGGTGAAATCTCTCCCATCTCCACATTTCCATGGTACCGCTTTAACCTCTCTTCTGGCACCCCTAGTTCCTCTGTGTTCCGGTTCACTTTCTTAACACACCAGTTCTGTTGTAACATACATAATGGAACTGCCTTCTCCTTTTTAGTGTGCCTCTTATACTTACCCGAAGAGGCACTCAGTAATATTGGATGATTAAATCTGGTCTATTTATAGGGTTTCAATGATCACTTTTATAAACAAGATTTAACCAAATCTGGTGGACGGTACCACTTTGAAAGTGAAAACTTTAAAAGTCTTGTCACTCAGGGCAGAGAGAGTCCAGATTTAAGAGTCTTATTTATAAAAAGTGACCATTGAAACCCTATAGACAAGATTTAATCATCCAATATTACTGAATGTCTCGTATTCTCTCTGCCCTGAGTGACAAGTCTAGTAGTCATTTCTACTTTAGGTGCCTGAAACTCAGTGTATTAACATCTGAATTCATCTTCCTCAGTAACTCAGACATGAAATATTAGAGTGATTTCTGATTCCTTTTAGCTCCCTCACAACTAATCAGATGTCCTGAAGTATATTTTTTAAAAAACACCTTTCAGTATCACCAATTTTGTTTATTTCCATGTTCACAGGCACTACAATGTTATAAGTGAAGCCAAATCCCTTTATGTTGGCACTACCCAAAAAAATTAAAACAAAATTAAAAATCTGTCTTCCTGTCACAAAATGTCCTTCTCTCTGCAATCCTTATGTGCTGTGTGCTCAGTCATGTCCAACTCTTTGTGACCCCATGGACTGTAGCCCACCAGGGTCCTCTGCCCATGGAATTTTCCAGGCAAGAATACTCAAGTGGGTTGCCATTTCCTACTCCAGGGAAGCTTCCCCACCCAGGGATCCAACCCGGGTCTCCTGTAATAGCAGGTGGATTCTCTACCACGGAGCCACCTGGGAAGCCTATATACCACTGTCAGGACTCTTCTCTTAAAAACTGACTTGAGATTTCCCTGGTGGTCCAGTGGCTAAGACTCTGTGCTTCCACTGCAGGCGGTGTGGGTTTGATCACTGGTCCGGGAACTAAGATCCCAAAAGCCACAGGAAGTGGCAAAGCAACTGTCTTAATTATGTCACTCTTTAAAAAGTCTTCAGTGGCACCTTATTATCCCCACCCCTTGTGCCCATCCTGGAGAAGAGAAAGGCTACCCACTCCAGTATTCTGGCCTGGAGAATTTCATGGACTGTGTCCTCTATGGGGTCGCAAAGAGTCAGACGTGACAGAATGACTTTCACTTCACTTGTGCCTATAAAAATTCTACCCATTCTCAAGGGGTGGCTCAGGTTGCCATGCCTGTTTTAACACAGGGATTCACAACTCTAGCTGGAAATATCTTCTCCGTCTGCTGCTACTCTATAGCTCAGAGATAGCACTGTCCAGATACCACTGGTCACACAGTACTTAGTACATTTCTGTGTCTATCATGTCCACTACTAGATGGTAAATTCCTTGGGGTTAAGGGTCATATCTTGAACCATCTGTATTTCACATAGCTCCCAGATCCGCTGGTGACCTGCACATTCTAAGGATTATAACTTTCAAATGGAGAGCAGCTATCGATGATGCAGTATTACGAAAATGTTAGATTTCCAACACCTGGCTTGAAAAAGGTGAAGTATGTATAGGATGAAAAGAAATAACAGTCATGAAGACTATGTGAACGTAATCAAGATACAAAATAATTTAGGCACTGAGAAAATGCAACTATGATGATCTACTCATTAAAGAGACTTATCTTGGGGCTGCAAAGTAAAAGAATGCCTAGAGTAGAAAGTGTGTCTCAGTTTATCCATTAGTACAAAGCTAAATAAACAATATCTCAAAGTGGGAGCCAAGGATGGCATTTCTGCTAGTATAGTTAGACCTGCCCTAAAAAGACTCCGTATCTCCCCCTCAAAAAAAAGTCCACAATTACTTTCCCAACCCCAACTGTTTATAAGAGTATTAGCTAATGGTTCTCAGATACTCTTAAAGAGGGTGTGGTACATTCTCTACATAAATTCTTCTTTTCACATTCAGAAAAAAAAAGCTGATGTAATAGGTCAAATTGTATTGTTTCTTAAGAGAAAAATGCTAAATAACCCAAGATAAAGAATTCCTTCATACGGAAAAGTCCAGTAAAAAGAAGTAGGATCATATTTATCATGAAGTTGGCTATTTGTGATGCATTCTACAGAATTGCTTTATTTTGTAATTAAATATGGGCTTCCCTTGTGGCTCAGCTGATTAAGACTCTGCCTGCAATGTGGGAGGCAGATTCTTCCCTGGGTTGGGAAGATCCTCTGGAGAAGGGAAAGGTTACCCACTACAGTATTCTGGCCTAGAGAATTTCATAGACTGTATAGTTCATGGGGTTGCAGCATTGGACACAACTGAGCAACTTTCACTTCACTTTGTAATTAAATCTAGAAGGGTCTTAAAGCTTGTCCTATCAAAATTAGTATTTATTAATACAAAAAGACATTTATATTCGACTCATAAAAGGTTTACTTTGAAAAGGACTCAAAAAAAATTTTTTTTAATTGGCACTTTCTTGGTGGCCCAGTGGTGAAGCTGCCACCTACCAAAGAGGACACAGGTTCAATCCTTGATCCAGGAGCTAAGACCCCATATGCCACAGGGCAAGGAAGCTGAAACTCTTAATTGACCTTATTGAGAAATACATCAATCAGGCAGCATCCTAGTGAGCACCTAGAGGGGTGCTGCTACTGCTGCTGCTGCTAAATTGCTTCAGTCGTGTCCGACTCTGTGCGACCCCATAGGTGGCAGCCCACCAGGCTCCCCCATCCCTGGGATTCTCCAGGCAAGAACACTGGAGTGGGTTGCCATTTCCTTCTCCAATGCATGAAAGTGAAAAGTGAAAGTGAAGTAGCTCAGTTGTGTCAGACTGTGTGTGACCCCATGGACTGCAGCCTACCAGGCTCCCCCGTCCATGGGATTTTCCAGGCAAGAGTACTGGAGTGGGGGTGCCATTGCCTTCTCCAGAGTGGTGCTAGGAGGGGGTATAAAAAATGGAAGCATTTTATAGGAAGAAAGGTGGGGCAAGGTAGCTCTTAGCAAAAGAAAAGAAAGAACTACGTTTAGGCTAAAACATCTTTAGGGGGAAGGGTTGAAGGGTTTTATTATATAGATGGCTTCCTCTTCTTGAGCATAAAGAGCACCCACATGGCAGACTGTGTGTGCCTAGCTGCTCAGTCATGTCTGACTCTTTGTGACTCCATGGACTATAGCCCGTCAGAGTCCTCTGTCCATGGGATTCTCCAGGCAAGAATACTCGAGTGGGTAGCCATTCCCTTCTCCAGGGGATCTTCCCAACCCAGGGATCGAACCCAGGTCTCCCACGTTGCAGGTAGATTCTTTATTGTCTGAACCACCAGGGAAGCCCATGGCAGATCACCACATTGGTATTGATCAGAAAACTCTAGACTGGTTGATTAAGACTACATTTCTGAGGGAACTCTCCTACACTGTTGGTGGGAATGTAAGTTGGTTCAGCCACTATGAAAAACAGTATGAAGCTTCCTCAGAAAACTAGAGTAGAATATATGATCCAGCAATTCCACTCCTGGGCATATATCCAGACAAAACTCTAATTCAAAAAGATTCATGCAATCCCATGTTCACAGCAACACAGGTCACAACAGCCAAGACATGGAAACAACTTAAATGTCCATCAACAGATGAATGGAAAAAGAAGATGTGGTACATTCATACAATGGAATACTGTGTGTGTTGCGCGTTAAGTCGTTCAGTCGTGTTTGACTCTTTGCAACCCTATGGACTGTAGTCTGCCAGGCTCCTCTGTCCATGGGATTTTCCAGGCAAGAAAACTGGAGTGGGTTGCCATGCCCTCCTCCAGAGGATCTTCCCAACCCAGTGATCAAACCCACATCACTTTACGTCTCCTGCACTGGCAGGTGGGTTCTTTACTACTAGCTCTGAAATGGAATACTACTTAGGAATTAAAAAAAAAAAAGAAATAATGCCATTTGCAGCAATATATATGCAACTAGAGATTACTAAGTCAGACAGAGAAAGATAAATACTGCATGATATCACTTACACATAGAATCTAAAAATATGACACAAATGAACTGATCTACAAAACAGGAACAGTCTCGTGGACATAGAAAACAGTCTTGCAGTTGCCAAGGGGGGGGGGGTTGGGGGTGGGTAGAGTGAGAGATTCAGGTCAGCAGATGTGAGCTATTATATACAGAATGAATAAACAAGGTCCTACTGTATAGCACAGAGAATTATATTCCATATCCTATGATAAATCATAATGGAAAAGAATATAAAAATGTATATATAATTTGTGTAACTGAATCACTTTGCTATACAGCAGAAATGAACTGCTACAATTGCGAAACAATTTCACAACATTGTACGTCAGCTATTCTTTTTTTTTTTTAATAAAAAGACCTCATTTCTGGTAAAGGCTGAAACTGAAATTAGGTTGGATCTTAAATCTAGGTTTGGTATCATGGGCTTTAGCACAAGGGACACCATTTTGGGCATGCGGTTTTTCTCTTTAACACCCTGATATAATAAAGCAACAAAATAGAAATAGCAATGCCTACATTTTTGTTGAATCGCAATAATCTGTTTTAGTTTGTCTTTTTAACTTTTCCGGTATTATTTATTGTATTAAAGAAAGGGGGTGGTGGTATTAAATTTGGTTCCTGCACATTCCAACCTCTTTATTCCTTAATGACAAAGAAATCTGTGGGAAATACTGGTAAAACTGAACCAAAATCAAGAGTATTCTAGCCCCTGACATGCCTCCATATTAATTCAGGTAACACTGTGAGTTATTGAGCATGGACAACACAGTGCTATAGATGAACTGTGGGAGATTTAAAGAAAAACTGTGTGTGCTCATGTTATATTGTCTCTGTTCAATATTATTTATACTCTTGTAGTTAGGACATATAAACATAAAAAAAGGTGAAGTACTCAGTCTCCTAAAACACATAACAAGTGTCAAGAGTGGAACCACCATATTCCTGGGGAGGTAAAGGCAGGAGAAATGACAGAAGAGACCAACTTGAGCCAGATACTGAACGATGGATTTAGAGGAGGGCAGAAGGCAACTTACCAATTAGCATGATCTAAGAAGGGTAAAAAAAGAGCTATACTGGAGAATTTCTACTGGAGAGTAGAGGGAGAAAGGGTCAGAAGTTAAGCTGAAGCCAGATTATAAAACTGTAATACCAGCTTTAGAGGTCTGGGCTTCATTCAAGTAACAGTGGTTCTGAGATTCCAGGATATACAATAATCACCGGGAGAAGACTGGTGACTAGACAGATATTAACTCCTGAGATTCTAATTCAGCAGATTTGGGATAGTCCCAGAAAACTGCATTTGGTAAAATGTTAGATTCCCCAGGTGATTCCTGTACAGGTGGTCCAGTGGCAAACCTTGAAACACTCTACCTGAAGAAAAAAAGAATCCTTTTCTATCCTACTAACTTTCAAATTTTAAATCAATTTTCCGTAAGTTTAAAAACACTTAACTGCTAGGCCCAGAAGTTTTTTCCTCAGTGTAATGCGATATTTCTTCAGTATTTGGCACTGACTCTGCCACTGTTTACATCTTGAAAACTATCTTGTGTTAACAATACATTATCTGGTTCTCTCTGTCTCTTTGACCTCTGTACCATTCTCTGGCCTCTCATATGTTGCCTTTATTTTGTTTTTCTCAGGATTCTGACTTTGGTCCTCTACATTTTTCCCTTCATGAGTTCATTCACTCCTAGTGAGTAAAGAGAACCTTCATGCCAACTTCAGAAGTTTAGACTTTGTCCTGTAGACCAAAAAAAAAAAAAAAAGTTATAAAAGTTTCTGAACAGTGGAATGTTATACAGAAAGGAATTTTCTAGAAACATTACCTTGGAAATCATCTGCAAAAGGGGATTAGAGGTAGGAGAAATAGGACGGAGGGAGAATAATTAGGAGACTATCAAAATAAACAGACATTTAGGGTCATCACCAAAGTGTGGCTTCAGAATGAAAATGTTAGTTTTCTAATAGATCTTCCCTTTCAGAAAGTAGTCTTATTTCAATAAATTAATAGGTAAAGTACTTCTAGAAATACTGGTTTTATTATCATGTGAGCTTTAAGAAATAACTATAATGTAACAAATCAGATCCTTTGCAATGTTAACCACAGATAATAAAAATTTGACGTCTTCATTCTCTTAAAACACCAGTATGAGTTTTTATCCTCTGAAACAAGTGGCATAGGATTCTACATCTTTGATCCTTCTATCTGATAAGTTTAGGTCTCCCATTGTGTGTGTTAGTCACTCAGTCATGCTCGACTCTTTGCAAACCCATGGACTGTAGCCCGCCAGGTTCCTCTGTCCATGGAATTCTCCAGGCCAGAATGCTGGAGTGGGTGGCCATTCCCTTCCACAGGACATCTTCTCCACCCAGGGACTGAACCTGGGCCTCCTGCATTGCAGGTAGATTCTTTACTTTTTGAGCCACCAGGTCTTCCATTATGGAGTCAGTAAATCACTAATACATATATTATTCACAAATTTCATGTCTTCTTTTGACTTGAACTAATGAAGAAATGTAAAAGTATTTGCCTTACCTAGTATGAGTATATTCAAGATAAATTCATACTCATTGGTAGTCCATGCCTTATACACAGTATTTTAAATAACTGAATACATGAAGTTTTAAAAATGGACAGATAAAACAGTATTTAGAAATGACATTCTACGTGAAGTAATTCAGGCAAAGATAAATATCATTTGATATCACTTACATATGTTAATCTTAAAAATGACACAAATGAACTTATTCACAAAATATTAACAGACTGAGACATAGACAACAAACTTATGGTTACCAAAAGGGAAAGCGGAAGGGAGAACAAATTAGGAGTTTGGAATTAATAGATATATACTCTTATATATAATAGACAAACAATGAGGTCCTACTGTATAGCACAGGGCACTATACTCAATATTTTATAATAATTTACAAAGGGAAAAGAATCTGAAAAAAATATATATATACACATACACACTGAATCACTTTGCTATACACTTGAAACTAACTCACACTGTAAACAACTATATACTTCAGTTAAAAGAAAAGATACTCTAATTTAAACATTCTAGAATCTTCGAAAAAGAGAGACAGAAGACACCTAAATTAGGTGTAACCCTCCAGCCACCTAATTCAGTAAGTAAAACAATTTACTGGCTCTTTTTTCTCAAGTGATCCACACTGGGAGATGCCAAACCTTTATAAAGATCAATTTCAACTCTCACTACAAGAAAAGTCAGGGAGATGGAAATTATTGCTCCCTAATGTATGATCTCGGAAAAATTCTTCCAGCATTTTCTTACTTTCCAGAGCACTGTCCTCATTACATATTGTGAAGATAAAACTAGGTATCTGTTGAAGGTTCTTGAAGCATCTTGGGCCAGGAAAGCTACAGAAAGACACAGTAGTTATTTTCAAATCTACTATTTCTCTTGCTTTTTCCTGCTTGTTCTAGCCTCCTGGGAAATGAAACAAACTTGGGTGTCATCTTCTGCTTAATAACCTTTCATTTAGTTGAAACTGCTATTCTCCACAAGTACCTCAAGCAAATTTTTTCTTTAAAGGAGAATTGCCTGAACTATAAAATAGCAATCTAGGGCTGTGAGTCAGCATTTCACCCACACACATCAAAATGATTTAAAATAGGTAACACATAATCTTTTTGAAAGACATACACTTCTTTGGAGAAATTCTGAGAAAATTGGAGTTTGCAAGTTTATGAATAGTTTATTACATTTCAATAAGTGTATTGTGAATCAATAAAGCAAAAGTTCAGGACAATGAGCTCACTACCAAGCCAATTATTGATCCTCAAGTTCTAAAATAGAATAGTACAGGAAGGATACAGAGAAAATAGGATGTTTTTTCTTAAGACACTTTAAGAATCTAAGGAACCCAATCCTAAAGAAATTGTATAAGACACAAAGAATTTTCAACAGCTACTTAAGATATTTATTCAACTCAATTTTTCATTTTGATAATTAGAAATACTATTTCATTTTCACTCTTTAAAATATCTGATTCAAGTCAAAGGAGTTTGCAAAATATGAGTAATACCTTTTATTGATTCATTTGTTCTTTTAACTTCTTACAGATCTTCCTCTCTTGGCTTTGAGAAGCCTACCTTACTGGCTATTTATATCACTGTCTTAGCTTGGGCTGTTAGAACAAAATACCATACACTTACGGTGGCTTAAACAACAGAAATTTATTTTCCTATAGCTCTGCAGGCTAGAAGTTCAAGATCGGGGCACCAGCATGGTCAGTTTCTGGTAAAGGTTCTCTTCCTTGTTAGTAAAAGGGCCCCTTCTCACTGAATCTTCACATGGCCGGAAGAGAAAGGGTGAGTAAATTCTCTGGTGTTTTTTCTTATGAGAACACTAATCCCATCATGAGGGCACCCACTCTCATGATCTATTAACCCTGATTACCTTCCAAAGGCCCCATCTACAAATACCATTGGGAGACTTGGGAAACTTCAACATATAAATTTTGAGGAGGGAGGACATAAAAACACACTAAAAGAAAAAATGACACTGGGTCCAAATCACTAAGTCAATAAAACGGAAATAAACAAATCAACTTGGTTTCAAGTAATTCTAGTAGAAAGCTTCCCTTTTTATTCCTATTATATAGCAATCTAAATCAACAAGAAAAGAACTTCCTAAAAAAATTATGAACACTAATTTAATTAAACACTAACTTTTAAAAACCAAAGACAAACAATATGACACACACTGTTTTGGTAAAAAACTGAGAAACAGAATATTAACCAAGAATATTAAACAAAAACAACTTTTAGTCCCCTACCCTCTGTTCGTGTATCAACTAAAGATTCTTAAAATAACTTAAGGCACTTGGATAGTCTTGGAAAGTAATATTAAAATGCACATAACATTTTTGCATTACATTTTCACAGACAATATTAGAATAGTAAATTGCATATTCTTTTATTCAAAATACGGAAATCTGAAATATTAAGACAAATTTGACAAAATTATAATTGGTTTGTGCTGGGTTTTACATAGTTTTAACACAAACAGTGATTTTTATTACGTACCACACATATTTGAGGGCATAAGAAATATATTTTTATT
Organism: Capricornis sumatraensis; assembly: GCF_032405125.1. Lineage (NCBI taxonomy): Eukaryota > Metazoa > Chordata > Mammalia > Artiodactyla > Bovidae > Capricornis > Capricornis sumatraensis. The sequence goes on from NC_091087.1 coordinate 49,189,757, forward strand.
GATCGTAAAAATGCTTCACTGCAAAAAGCTTAAATACAACTCTCTAGGAACACTTCCATGTTCTTATCAATGACCATAAAGTGAAGAGAAGGATTTTTCAAATTTCTGAGTGTCAGTGTAGGGGAAAGTGGGATGGAAGGTGACTGAGATCCACAGTTAGGTGACTGGCAAGGTCATCCAATTAGGAGGATGCAGAGTTGTGGCTGGAACCCAGGATTTTCTTATCTAAAAATGCTGCAGATTAGTGTACTCAAGAAGAAGGGGCTAGGGAATCTAATTACGGCTGTCAAAACTTTCAAAACTCAATTAGGTGTGTGTACGGTCCATTGGTGTCGAGCTTTAACACCTGCCTATTGCCGTAAGTACCGTGTTTCACGACAACCCCAGCTTCAGCACACTTGCTATTAGCAGCTAATTCTTTTTTACAGAGATTCACAAATTGGGAATAAAGTTCTAATCCCTCTTCTTTTCCAGAGTTACAGTGATACTGCATGCTTCTTCCTTTTACTCTACCCCCAAGGGTGGCTTGAGGGATGATAAGAATGTTGCCAGGTAGATCCAATATAGAGACGTGCTTGCCATTTTCTGTTTCACTTAATTTCACATTTAACAGTGTATTAACTGGGTGGGGAAGAAAGGGAAAACATTTTAAAGTAAAAAACAAACATGAAGAAAAACAACAATCTTCTACTCAGCAAATTTCATGTTGAAAATTCAGTTTGTCAGCTCATGCTTTTAACCCAAAGTCTCTATGTAGATTTCAAAAATGGCTTCAGTAAGCTAAATGATCTAAGCATGAAAAACAAGGAAGATTTCAAGCAGAAAATGGCGTGATGTTTTAAATCTGACTTGGCAGTTAGGATCTTCCTGCAATAAAATCATCCAGAAAAGACTACAGAATTAACCATATACCAGAACTTAAAAATATTGCTTCCCTGAGGGATATATGAGAAGACTTTGCCTTTTTGTTCCTTTTTATATCTCAAAGCAAATCCTACTGGAAAAGACCGTGACAGATCCTCCACACACATAATATGCTTTATAACAAAGAATATTAAATAAAAACCTTAGTGCATTTATTATTTTAAACTTAGTTGCCTAGAGTTCTAAGCTGAAACAAAGATTCCAGGTTCAATTCTATTACAAACTAGCTGATTTTGTAGTTTTATAACCTCAAAGGCATTAGTAACATAGACTAATCATTTCATCAATACAAACATCACCAGTGGGAGAAGGATAAAGGTGAAAGGTAGAATCATCAGAAATTCATTGTCAAAAAAATAAAACAAAATAAAATTCATTGTCAACTGGAAAAATAAATCCAAAGGCACAGTTACTGGCATTATCTTCACATACATACAGGAAAATATGAGATTATTACTTTTATGCCATTTATGAAAGTACACTCACAGCTAGTAAGAAGTGTCAAAATAACCATAAATATTTATGTGAGCTAAAAAAAAAATCTAAACTTAGAGAACTTTTACATTTCAACACTGGCCAGTTTTCAAAACAATAAGCAAAAGAAATGCCTAATATAAAACTCAGGGTCTTTCTACCTCTACAAAGGGTATAACTTCTGCGTGTAGTCCTGAGAGGACGCAAATGGTAAAAGAATTACTGAAACCTCACATTCCTTTGTGAATAATCAGGCTTGAAAAGCTATGGTTTCTGGTGAGGTATCAATGATTTCAATTTTAGAAAGCCTGTAGCAAATATCAGCAAGGATTCAATAAGGCTTTTACTCTACAAATCAAGGAATTAACCTGGTGAAAACCTGCCAAGGTGAACACCCAAATGAATTTCTAAGCTATGCATTAAGCACTATCAATTTTCATTTAACTAATACCTATTTTAAAATACTTCTAATTTTCTCTATTATAAATAGGACTTTGCTATATAGCCAGCAGTCCCTATTGATTGCTTTTAAGGAAATTCTAATTCTTCAGAGCATTTCATTCCACAGAAATCACTACCCAGCTATCCAGGCCTCAGGCCAGTGACAGACTAAGAAGGCAATTTTGAAATAATAGGCCAGAAAGGTAAATGTAATTTATTATACTTCCATATACCTCCCTCTACTGGCTCTGAGAATTCAATTAGTGCTGTTGGCATACAAATATGGGCTTCCCCTATTGCTCAAGCAGTAATGAATCTGCCTTTAATGCAGGAGACACAGGAGATGGGGGTTCAATTCCCCAGTCAGGAAGATTCCCCTGGAGGAGGAAATGGCAACCTACTCCAGTATTCTTGCTGGAAAATCCCATAGACAAGAGTAGTCTGTCCAGAATTGCAGAGTCAGACACAAGTAAGTATGCATGCATTGATGATTGATAACACAAATATCAGTTGTTATTGTTGCTTAGTTGCTAAGTCACAATCTGACTCTTTTGGGACCCCATGGACTGTAGCCCACCAGGCTTTTCTGAGCATGGATTCTCCATGCAAGAATACTGGAGTTGGTTGCCATGCCCTCCTCCACGGGATCTTCCCAACCCAGGGATTGAACCTGTATCTCCTGCATTGCGGGCAGATTCTTTACCACTGAGCCACCAATATCAGCATGTAGAAGTAAATACAAATACAAATGTCAGTAAGTAGAATTAAAATGAGATGATGAATTAATGGCATCTTGGGGCTTCCTTTGGGGCTCAGCTGGTAAAGAATGTGCCTGTGATGCGGGAGACCTGGGTTCAATCCCTGGGTTAGGAAGATCCCCTGGAGAAGGGAAAGGCTGCCCACTCTGGAGAATTCCAAGGACAGTATAGTCCATGGTGTCACAAAGAATCAGATGCAACTGAGTGACTTTCACTTTCACTTCACTTTCACTTTTTAGAAACTCAAGTATCTCTAATGATGAACATGGGAAGCAAAGCTTTGACAGGGCCCCTGAATCTCTGTCCAATTATACTGAAGATGAACTGAGGGAGATTATGCACATTTCTATTTCAGACTTTATGGCTGTAACTGGTTGTTATGTTCCCAAGAGGTAAATGATTTGACTGGAAAAATCTGAATCCATGTAGTAAGTATGAGGCGGGCTGTTTAGGAGAATCCTGTTACACTGGCTTACTTTGCCTCCTGGAATAGAGAGAAGTACAAGCTACTTTTATCAATAATAGATGGACTTGTTTTGCTTATAACTCACACCAGTAGAATGTGATTCTTAAGAGTCACAGTTCCTTACTGAGAATCATGATATATAAAAGCTTTGTGTTACAGACTGTCCGCTAGAAGAGTTAAGGCGGACTTTTAACTGGCCACAATCTCATGCACATATTCAAAGTAAACTCAGAAAGACATACATGTATGTACACAGGATTTAATTACTACATAACAAAATGTGGCTTGGGTTTGGCTGGTTCATTTTGCCTTATTATAATTAGGATCCATTTAAGAATATATAAAAACAACTTTAGAAAGTCAACATTAAGTCATGAAAAAAATGCCTTTCCTGTTTTTGAAGATTTCTACTATATACTTTTAAAGGTTAATAAGGCCTTAATTCAAAGCAGAAACAGACAGAATGCCCAATATCTAAGCATTAAATCTCTGCAATCATCCTAACAAGATACCTCATTTTATTTTCTCTTTAAACACTTTAAAGCTCCCTATTACCCTCCAGATTCAAATTTCAAACTATTACAGTTACTGGCTTTCCATCCTTACCTATCACAGGCCCTTCTCAAGTCTAGTTTTCAACTTCTGACAAAGTTGTCAAACATGTTTGATGTCTCAGCATAAAATCTCCTCTAGAAGCTTTAGCCCTTTGTTCAAGTTGTTCTTCACTGGGCTATTAACGCTTGAGTTCCACTGTTCAAAGCTCTTTTAGGTTAATTAACTTCTGCCTGCTTCAATTACCCATCTGTATAGTTTATGTGTATGTGTTAGTCACTTAGTCATGTCCAGCTCTTTGTGATCCCATGGACTGCTTCCCACCAGGCTCCTTTGTTCTTGGGATTTTCAGGCAAGAATACTGAAGTGGGTAGCCATTGCTTTCTCCAGGGCATCTTCCTGATCCAGGGATCGAACCTTGGTTTCCTGCATTGCAGGCAGACTCTTTACCATCTGAGCTACCTTCTTATTAATCCAACTAATGGGTATTGCCTTTACTAATGAAGAGAAAGATAACCTGTCCCCAACTTTAGGGACAGCTCCACTATTTCAGGCTTTTTTTTTGGACATAATTATTCTATCAAATACTGTCTTGAGATAGCATATGGTTTGATTTGGTATATCTGCACCTATGTAATTATCAAAGGAATGTGCAGTGGTATAGACTATTTAGAACACTGGGAAGATGGAGGCAGGTAAATTATGCCTGCAGAGATGTCCGAACACTGACTCTGTCTTCTCTGTCCCTCGAGGAGGTGTGACTATGATGACACCAAACTTGATTCAAGAATATTTATATGCATTTCTTACAAAGAATTTACAGAATGTAAATTTTTCCATAATAATGATATAAGCCTGATCTACACAGATTTGAACCACATCTTGCATATACAGTGTCACCTACATGCCCCTGTTAGGGCCTCTAAGAGATAGGTAAACTATATTAAGAAATGCAGCATCTGTTTCTCTCTGTGCGGCCACTCTGCTTCCATAAGTTTCTGTATCCTTGGCTAAATCTTGCTGTATTGTCTCTGTGTGTTTTTGTACAGTCTTCTAAACCAGTCCATCAGCCATCCGAAAAGCTGCAGATATTTTAAAAGAATTCCACCATACTTGCTTACATTAAGCTTTGGAACAAGAAAATAAATAAAGTCAACAACAGTACACAGAGTTAAGTCATTTATAACTTATATACCTGTATAATATAAGATTGCAATCTTTGCCCCTTCTGGTTCATCTATTGCTATTCACTCTCACTCTTATAAAACAAATAATACTAAACACATACCCATTTTGGGAAGAAGTTCTTTATCAGCTCCCTTGAAAAAGCACACGTAGATCACTAATCCTCTTTGAACCTAGGAGAAACCACAATAAACTCAGATAAGAAACTTCTATAGAGAGATACAGAGGAAAATGAATAAAATTTTACAGCTGTTACAGGTAAGAAGTTAAACGCAGAAGAAGAGAAATAACTTTTTACAACAGACTTGATTTCTTAAATATGTGAGAAAATAAAGTATTTTTCTATATTCAATCACCTCAGTTATCACTTCTTTCAAAAATCAAGTTAAAAATACAGTCAAGATAAGTGTTTTCATAAGGTAAATTCCTAGAAGTAAGACCGCTGGGTGATTTTAAAATCCAAATAAACCTGGTGAGCTCAACGAACTTTAAAAAAATAAATTGATGGCACCTAAAAAAAAAAAAAAAAACACCAAACAGCCAAGAGCAGTGAAGACCCCAAGTTATACCTTCAAACCTCTAATCAAAATCATTAGGATTACGAACTAGACTTCCCCTCCTCAAGTAAAGCTGACAGATTTAGAAACATTCAGTTTTGCAGAGGCTTGTTCATTCAACATCAAATGAATTCACATAATATCAGATATGACTGATGTATAAACAACATTGTGACTTACATGTCTTTTGACATAATCATTCTTCATTCTTACTAATCCATTTACTTGTAAATAATAAAAAGAAGTAAGGGTCTGATTCTATTGCAATAAACTCCAAGAAATTTCTGTCCTATTATTTTTTTGTTACTTTTGTTAATTCTTTAAATACACACAGTGATTAAACCTTGGAAATCACATTCATATTAAGTTCTACATCAAGAGGTTGTCTGTTATCAGGAATGTAAGCTTATTTTATATGAGGACTTGGACATTTCTTTCTTAGTTCTTGTAGGAGAGAGACTATATGGAAAGAAGACATTTGATAAATGACTTTCATTTTGTTGCAAAGTGAATCATTAAATTTTTTATTTTGTAGATTAACCTTTTGAGTCCAAGAGCTATTATGAAGATTAAAGGAGTTAATATCTGTAGAGTACTTAGAACAGTGCCTGGTTCATAGTAAGAGCTATATAATTGCTTATTAAGTACGTGAAAAGAAATTTAAGGACTGAAACACAATTTATTTTACATCTTAACTCCCAAAGCACTTCATAGACTGTTTTGTACATGATAGGGGCTCTGTTGAGTGCATTTAAGTTCAACTTTATCTTATAGGCTCTATGTGTTATCTAAATAGTCTTCTAAATAAATATAAACACAGCTCTGCATTCACACCTGATCTATCTGGATAGGAAGTAACCTTCTACAAGTGTGATTGTCTTTCAGAGGACTAAGGTGAAGCTGGGGAGAAGGAAGACATATCTCATTGTTCTATCAGCCCTTTGACCCTCTCCCAAAGCTCCTCAGTAAAATAGCTTCATCCCGCCCATCAAAAAAAAAAAAAAATTTAAATAGTGCTCTTGGAACAAGCAAGTGCCTCCAGTGCACACCCAGAGTAAGGAGGTGGCAGGTGGAATGATTCAGATACCTGCATCACTGTCACAGCCCTCTCTCCTGGGATTGTTTTGCCACAGGGCAAAATTTTTCAAGCACATTCATATTTGGACACATATTATGAGGGGAAGCTCAGAGTAGACTCCGGTTCAATCCCTGGGTTGGGAAGATTCCTTGGAGAAGGAAATGGCAACCCACTCCAGACTTCTTGCCTGAAAATTCCCTTGGACAGAAGAGCCTGGTGGGTTACAGTCCATGGGGTTGTAAGAGTCTGACATGACTTAATAACTAAACATCAGATTTAAGCATCTAATTACTGGCATGAATAAATGCCTGTTCTTATCACTCACCACATACCACTCTTCATTCAGGTATTTTCTTTTAGTTTATCACAACAATAGCTCTTAAATTGTGACCTACAAATTCCCCTCTTCAAAACAGAATCACTTTCCTTACAGCTTCTTTTGGTATAAACAGAACATTTCAAATATATAGAGAAGTACAGATAATTCTCACTGTAGGTTAAAAAAGTTCATGCCTCCCAGGAAAAAAAAAACATTACTGTGAGAGCAAATATCTAAATGAATGAAACCAACAATATGCAAAGTAACCTTCAAATCTTTGTGACAATTAAAAAAGAAAGCTTTTAAAAAATTATAACTATTAACAGAATGGAGGATGCTTGAGAAAGAGGAAAGTATTTACTCTCTAATTACTTGTCAACTCTTTATACTAATTTAACCATGTGTGGGAGTGGAAGAGAAAGCTTTAAAATAGCTTTTAAAGTTTATAAACACACTGATAGTTTGGCAGGCTGCAATAAACTATTTGATTTTGCATAAGGAGATGTGACATGAAGCATATAAAAACATAAAGAGGCATGGAAGAAATCTAAATGATTAATAGTTTGGGATTTATAATCCCCTGAAGCAAATATAAAAATAGGCAACTCTTTGGAGAGGATGGCCAAAAAGAAAGAATAAAATTTCAAAGTAAGGGAGATAAATTTTTAAAAGGCCATAACAAAAGAAACAAGAAATGAATTTTTGAGAAAGAAAAAGGGAGGGCAAAAATACAGGAATGTTTATGCTTATAAATATTCAGTATTTCAAAACTACCAGAGGGTAACAGATTGTGATGTAATAATAGTCATCCACATACGGTCTATGTGTTGTATTTAAAATAATAACTAAGATTGTGTTACAGAGTGCTAGATCTGGGATGGAATTCAGCAGATGAGTGAATGAAATGATCCATTAAAGTTTCCCAGTACCTCCAAAAGTTTTAATTATTATTATTAGAAGTTTTTCCCCTTCTGCGAGTGGTCCTGCTAAGTCACTTCAGTGGTGCCCGCCTCTGTGAGACGCCATGGACGGCAGCCCATCAGGCTCCTCTGTCCATGCCATTCTGCAGGCAAGAATACTGGAGTGGGTTGCCATGCCCTCCTCCAAGGGATCTTCTCCACCCAGGGATCGAATCTGCAAATCTTACATCTCCTGCATTGGCAGGCGAGTTCTTTACCATTGAGCCACCAGGGAAGACCTCCCTTCATTTCAGCTTACTCCAAAAATAAGTCAGGGCCTCAAAGAACATGTTTTTGCATGGAATTTTGCATATGGGCAGGCTGTCTTAAAAAGGCAAATATTCAAGTCGAAGGACATTTGGCGTAAATGTTTAAAATTCTTTGGAGGAAATGGGTTTGATAACAGTGCAACTTTTAAAGTAGTGGTCTTTGTTCCTAGTGTGAAATAAGTTAAAATTTTAAGTTTCTTGAGAGAGGAAGTTTCATGGGCAATCTCATTACTGTGCTAACACCTAGCTGCACCCAACATAAGACGGAATTCGATGGGATCTGGAGTACAAGTCAAAACAGATCTTCAGCGTTTGCAACAAGTCTAACCTAGAAGCTCGAACCAGACCACCACAAGTCACCAGCAGCCCCAGCAAGGCGCCGGGAGTGACAGGCTTTTTGCTCTTTTGAATCAAGAGGTCTGAGACTACTAGGCCTAAAGTACACCGAGCTCACGTAGATCGTTTGAGAGGAAGTTCAAATTCCCGGGGTCCCTCTTAATCTCCTCTGGGAGTCCGAGGGAGAAAGGGCCGGGGCCAGTGATGCAAGACTGAGGAGAAAGGCGAGGCCAGGCAGGCACTAACGGCAGCATTGGGAGGACGGGCCAGGAGTCCAGCGCCGACCGCACCACCTGCCAGGCGCCAGGAGGCTGGGTCGGAGTGACAGCGGGGTACGAATCACCGGGACAGCGCGGTGAGAACCGCCCCTGCGCGCCACAGGATAACCAGAGCTGCGGGGCCAACGTTACCTCCACCCATTCGGCCTCGACGTCCCCCTCGGCCGGGCGTACTTGCAGCCGGGCGTGCAGGCACTGCTGCAGGAGAGCCCGGGCCTGAGGCGTTCTGCCACTGTCAGCCATGGCTCAAGCTGCGTGGATACCCCACAGCTTCCGGCCTCGCGCAGCACACGCCGGCCCGCAGCGCTCAGGAAGGATGGGGCGGGGCGCCACGAGGAGGAGGATCATCCAGGTCGCTAATGGCCCCGCCTCCAGGAGGGCGGGGCCTTTGCCTGGCTTTCCGGTGACCCGGATGTGCGGGCTTCACAGCTCTGTCTATACAATCTTTACGTGTACCCCAACCTACAGCTCGGTAGAAGACCCTCAGTGGATACTTTTAAAAGAGTTTAAGGACCCAGTGGTTCTCTTCCCTGCATAACTTTTTAAGACACATTTTTCATCTCAGAACGCGTAAGTTTCCAAACGTTGAAAAAAATTAAATCTGCATAAATCCATATTATGTCCATTATGAAGATAGGTAAATAGCACGAGTTAATTGAATCACAAACCAAGCGTAGGTGAAACTGAAAGGTATAATAAATCTTTCAAAAAGTTTGCTTACCCCAATCAGTAAAGCAACGCTGCCGCCTTAATGCTATATAAATCATTCTGTTCTCGCGGTTGTGGAAAGGTATTGGTAGGCTATATGAATACATATTTGAACATCAGTCTTTTAGAGAATATCCTTGCTAAAAATATTCTTATCCAAGAAAGCTTGTGATTGTTAATAAATTTTAAACATGCTCCTAATGGTAAAAACTATATATTCTGTGGTGTTTCCTGTAAGTACATATTAGAGTGTATGTAAAATTAAATACTTGATTTTCTTTCCCACATAACGTATTCCTTGAACCTGCATCAGATTAGCATTATTTTTCTATGGGCTTGAAGGATTTAGATGAGGAATAATAGTGTTACCCTGACTGCATTACCCAGGTCATTGATTTGGGCTCAACTGGCACAATATGCCTATACATTTCAGTCTGTTGTTTTAGAAGATGACATCACTGACAGTGTTGCTATCCATACAAAGTAGTGTGATTGAAGAAAATAATCCGTGCGTAATCAAAGGTCCTTTCTACACAGAATTGAAACTGCCTGTTTGCTGGTTATCTTGCAGGCTGCCTGCACACTTTTGTAAAAACAGCAAAATCTCATATTATCTCTGCTGCATTGCAGGGACTCATACATTTGTTGAGATTTGTCTGCAAAGCACAGACAAGTTGCATTGTCTGCACTTTTATGTCTCTATTCTCTTTCACTCCCAGACTCAAGTTTTACAGGGCTTGAAGGAATTTTGTCATAGAGGTGCTTAACCTTGACCTTGAATGAGAGAGGACTTCATGTCCATTTGTATATAGATGTAGGAGATAGGGAAGTCTCTTGAAAATAGTCTATGGTTCCCAGAAATTTTTACACAATGGAGGGACTTCAGCAAATTGGGAAATCCTTCCTGTGAATAGATGGAGTCTGGTGGGTAATGGTTAGCCTCTCAAAAAACAAGTTACTTTTAAATCTTTATGTTGGGTGCTGATCTTATTCTTTCCTTCTCCCTGCAGAGGGCAGTAGAGAGTAGGCACCAAAGAGAAAGTATTTACTTTTCTGTATTTGTTTTTTTGGAACCTCTAACCTCATTCCACAGAGAATTTAAAAAGTCAGCTATACCTGCAATAAAATAGTGAAATGTGAATAAAAATAAAGCATAGGAAGTAAAGGGAAATGGAATTATGTCAGTTGCAATGTGGGAAATTGAAAACAGACAAGACTGTTTTTGACTGGAGTGCTGAGCTGATAATGTAGCAAAGTTTTCACAGATATGTAACTGTAATTTTTGTTATGAGACAGTTATGTTCATCATGTGTAATTCTGAGGTGGAGCATGTTGTACAATTTTCTTCAAGTTAGATGTAAAAGGCAAAGCACAACATTAAGTTGGCTCTAGAGGAAGGTTAACTGGAATGTAAAGAGAGCTTTGCCTTGTGAGAATACAAGAAATCACTGGGCAGAAATAGTTCTGAAACACAGTGCTGAAAGGAGACCATCTGGATAGCGTGTTAGTTAGAATGCATTCCAGGCCCTCTGAAATGTATAATAATTTAGAGTTATTTTAAGTGATTTAATTCATTCAAGTTGGCTGCCCCAAATTTTAACGCTCAGAAGTGTTTCACAAACATAAAAAAATTGAGAACCACTTCTGAAAGATCCCTTGCAGCTGATAGTCAGCTTCCTGATTGCAACAAGGAGTAGTCTGTTTCATCATTCTTGGAATGAGTGGAGCTTTTCCTAAGATTTAGCTCTAAAATGAGCCTCTCGCCTGAGGCATTACATGGAAATGTTAATCAGTAGAAAAGCAACACCGAGAGAGAGATGTTTCATTTCAGGGAAAGCTGGAAGAAACCTAACCCCCTACTTCAAAGCTTAGAGAAGTTTCTTTTTCCTCAGCGCTTAGGGAGGCGATAGGGTTATAAGAAATTGGTTCATACTAACTAAAATGCATGTAAATTGGGATAGAGCCAGAATACTGATGGATTTATTTGTATAATAAGAAATATTGCTGTCGTGGAGTGGAAATTCTCGCATAAGGCATGATCAGCACATTTTCTCCTGTGGTCAAGCAGAGTTTACTAGATTACATTCAGAAGTGTCTTTACTAATTTTCTGTAAGAGACAGTCACTCTTCCACCAAGGCGTCTAAAACTGAGGTGTGAAAGACCCATGTGAATTCTGGCTTCAAGACACTTGGCACATGCATTAATACTGTGAGGAAAAAGGAAACACACATATTTAAATAAGAACTTCAAGTGAAAACTCCAAAGGCAAATGTTCCAATCATAACCATATATTTTTGTCACCATATATTTTTGTCATGGCATTAATTCAGTTGAAGTCTCTCCAAGATGAAAATATGAGGCCTGGTAAGATGATAGTTCCCACCTAAGAGTTGTGTGTGCTGTGCTGAATTGCTTTAGCCGTGTCTGACTCTTTGCGACCCTGTGGACCATAGCCCACAAGGCTCCTCTGTCCATAGGATTCTCCAGGCAAGAATACTGGAGTGGGTTGCCATTTCCTTTTCTAGGGATTTTCCCAACCCAGGGATCGAACGAACCCATGTCGCTTATGTCTCTTGCTGAGTCCCTTTTTAACATGAATAGTTTGTACAAACAGGTAGGAAATGGAATTGAGTTTGGAACCTGATATTGATTATTCTTTTGTTCATCTTGCTTTTTTAAATTCTTATTTTATTACTGCACCATTTGCTGGTATGTTGTCTAGGTAACGTAACATAGCAAGTGCTTTTAACTCTAAGGCAATGATGTATATCTTTGGCAGTCTGTAGAGTTTCCCCAGGGCAGGCTGATAAATTATCTTCATCTTTGGGTTATTTTTCAGTTCACAGTGTTGTGATAACTTAGCAAAGCATTACATAACCTTTTTAATATTTGTATGTGAAGTGAAAGTGAAGTTGCTCAGTCGTGTCCGACTCTTTGTGACCCCGTAGACTGTAGCCTACCAGGCTCCTCTTTCCCTGGGATTTTCTAGGCAATAGTATTGGAGTGGATTGCCATTTCCTTCTCCAGGGGATCTTCCCAACCCAGGGCTCAAACCCAGGTCTCCTGCATTGCAGACAGACGCTTTACTGTCCGAGCCACCAGGGAAGTCCTTAATAATATTTGTATACGTCTATCAAATCAGGCCAGCCTGTTGTAAGGGCTTTTTAAAATAATTTTGACACCTGAATCCTTTATAGAAAAAAATTGTAAAAGATTTTGAAATGGGCAAAAAGATTTCTAGGTATCTTTTTAACAGAATGCTGGAGCATCAGAGATTCACCTAGCCCTAGAGGGCCATACAGGATTGGTTTGTTTTTCTTTTCTCTTTTTTGGATTTGTCTGTGACTAGATTATCTTACAACTCTGTAGAAATAGAAGTTAACTCTTTGCATACTGATAGTAAGCAAATCATTCCTGTCTGTAAAAGTGTAAATTTTGATTATTACTCTGTGGATATGTTTTGCCAGGTTTGCATCTGTTTGTAAATTCATTTCTGCATTCTTTTCCTGAATATAAATATACAACACCTTGAGTAGTTTTTTCCCCTCTCTTTCTAATAAACATTAAAATTTAGAATAGTACCATAGAAAGTTATCCCTCACCTGATTTCTCCTGTTATTAATATCTTAAATTACTATGGTATATTTGTCACAACTAAGAAATCAGCACTGGTATATTAATTAAACTCCATACTTTATTCAGATTTATTAGTTTTTTCCTAAATCTTTTTTTTTTTTTGTATCCCATCCAGGATACCACAATGTATTCAACCATCATATTTCCTTAGGTCATGACAGTTTCTCAGACTTTCCTTGTTTTTGATGATCTTTAAATTTTGGGTAGTACTGATCAGATACATTGTATGATGCTCCTCTATTGGAATTTGGTGTCTTTTCTCATGATTAGAGCAGGATTATGGGTTTTTGGAGGATGACCATAGAGATGAAGTGCTTCTGATTACATTATTTCAAAGATACATGCTGTTAGCAGGCCTTATCAGTGATAATGTTAACCTTAATTACCTGGCTAAGGTAGTGTGTTTGCCAAATTTCTCCACTGTAAATTTATACACATGCCCACTTCCATGATTTATTCTTTGAAAGCAAATCACTAAACACAGCCCACACTCAAGGGATAAGGAGTTACAGTCTATCGCCTTGGCTAGGAAGTATCTACATAAATTATTTGGAATTCTTTATTTGAGAAGGGAGAAGGAAATGACAACGCACTCCAGTATTCTTGCCTGGAGAATCCTGTGGACAGAGGAGCCTGGAGGGCTGCTGTCCATAGGGTCACACAGAGTCGGACACAACTGAAGCGACTTAGCATGCATGCATGCATTTGAGAAGATTTTAGTTCTTTTTTTGAGCTGGTTATAATATATCACTGGGTTCTTCTTTGTTAAGAATGAATGAAATAAAAGTTTTTGGCACATGCTAATTTTATGTTTGTATGAGAATTGTGATTTTTATTCCTTTAAAAAAAAATTGTCCTCATATCTTTCTACCGAGAATTGTTGTGGAAATTATTTTTTATGTAGTTCTTTGAAATCGATGGATAAATGCCATAAACAAATACATTATTTGGGAAATAAGTTAATGAAGATTATTTATAGTCAGAGAAAAAATGTTATTTTATCACACTATTCAATCAAGGACCTATCAGCAATCAAATAACATAGTCTAAATATAATAACCTTAGAAGAGTTTTACTGACAGAGGCAGTATTTACAAAGTTGTAGGTGTAGGAGATCCATAGTGAGTAGCATAGTAACTCAGGACGTCAGTTCTGTTGATTAGTGGTGTCTAACTCTTTGCAATCCCATGGGCTGCAGCATGCCAGGCTTCCCTGTCCTTCACCAACTCCCGGAGCCTATTCAAACTCATGTCCATCACATCCATGATGCCATCCAACCATCTCATCCTTTGTCGTCCCCTTCTCCTCCTGGCTTCAATCTTTCGCAGCATCAGGGTCTTTTCCAAGGAGTCGGTGCTTCGCATCAGGTGGCCAAATTATTGGAACTTCAGCTTCAGCGTCAGTCCTTTCAATGAATATTCAGAACTGATCTCCTTTAGGATGGACTGGTTGGATCTCCCTGTAGTCCAAAGGACTCTCAAGAGTCTTCTCCAACAACACAGTTCAAAAACATCATTTCTTTGGCTCTCAGCTTTCTTTATGGTCCAACTCTCACATCCATACATGACTATTGGAAAAACCATAGTTTTGACTAGATGGACCTTTGTCAGCAGGACAAACTCAGGACTTAGTAGCAGCTAAGATATTACCATTCCCTTGGCCTGAAGGGAGAAAGGGAGGGAATCTCAAATCCAGGGGTACATAGACCCTTAAGAGAAGGAGTGGACCATGTGCTAAGAAGCACAGTTAACTTTAAGTAACCCTTTAGGAAAGGAGCTAGGAAAATAAACACCTGACGGCATCGTCTACCTTCCATTTCCTGCCAGAGCACCCCATCATAAAACCTAACCAGAAACTAAGAAGCAGGGGGCCTGTTGATGTCCCCACATCCAGGGCAGAAAGCAAGGGGGAGAATGCTTGGTGTGGATTGGTAGGCAAGGGAAAGATATCTGGCACCCTGACTTAAGAGGCTGTAAAGGCCACAGTGAGGACTCTCTTGTCCCCTTTTGACGGGAATATAACAGCTGAGAAGACAAAGAGAGACATCGCTGCTGTTAATGTTTCTAGTGGAAATATTTAATTTCTCCAAGAGTTTAGCGAGGTGAAGTTTGACCTAGTGAGTTATCAGTGTAAGATGAGTCAAAGTCTTTTACTCCTCCTCTGTCCTTTTTTTTCCCCAGCCTTTGGGAATATGGCAAGACATCAGAGGAGAATGGTTGCTAGGACTCTTGCCTTGGTGAAAATGCCCCCTATACTGCCCAGCTTGCATGGCAGGAAGATGTCAACAAAAATTTAATCAGTTGATCTAAAAAGAAATGGAAAATTTTACTTGAGCCAAATTTGAGGATTATAACCCAAAGAGCATCTCAGAAAACTCTGAGAACTATTCCACCCTTTAGAAGTCAAGGCAGTTTGCAGTTGTAGTTTTAGTTGCTCAGTCGTGTCCAACTGTTTGCAACACCACAGACTATAGCCCACCAGGCTCCTCTGTCCATGGAGTTCTCCAGGCAAGAGTACTGGAGTGGGTTGCCATTTCCTTCTCCAAGAAGTCAAGGCACAGTTATATAAATTTTTTGAAACAGAAGGCTGTACATTAAATGACATATTACTGATAGTGTATACAACCCAGATCTAAGCATCTTGTGACCCTTTGCAAGAATAAGGAGGAATGTCATCTTTTAAAAAATTTAATTTGTTGATGTATAATTGTGTTTTTTGGCTGTTTCTTTGTTTTTAAATATTTATTTCTTTGGCTTCACTGGGTCTTATTTGCAGCATATGAGATCTAGATCTCTGACCAGAGATGGAATCTAGGCCTGCTGCATTGGGAGCATGGAGTCTTAGCCACTGGACCACCGGGAAAGTTCCAAGAATGTTATCTTTTAAGGAGTTGTCTTGATGCTAGGAGAGTGTTGCTCTTTATGGTTAAGAAGGTATGCAGGTGGGAGAGGTTTGTCTGAGGCATAATGCAGATATGCAATGGACGGTAGCTGGGAAGAGGGGAATTCAAAGGCAAAGAAAATTTTTATGTTTCAATTTTCCTTATTCTGCCATAAAATAAGAATTTTATTTCACAAAGGGAGGTAGCCAGTGCCTTCCAGGGATCTTGAAGACTTGACTACGAGGCATGTTACAGGGAGCCACTATGCACTTACCCATGAGGGAAGAAAATCTGGAATTAAATTTGATTTGATACTGAAAAAATAACGAACCATTTTCATTGTCTTTGAGTGCTGTAACTAAGCAAACTTCATACTGACTCCAGCAGGAAGTAAATAAATAATAGAATTTTGATAATGAATTGTTCATATACATCTAAATCTTCAATTGCCTTTACTTGACGTCCGAGGTCTGGGCGGTGGCCGAGAGGAGCTACCCCACATCTAAGGAGCGGTGGCTATGCGGGTGCAGGAGGGCCGAGAGGAGCTACTCCACGTTCAAGGTCAGGAGGGGCGGCGGTGAGGAGATACCCCTCATCCAAGGTAAGGAGCAGTGGCTGCGCTTTGCTGGAGTAGCCGTGAAGAGATACCCCACGTCCAAGGTAAGAGAAACCCAGGTAAGACGGTAGGTGTTGTGAGAGGGCATCAGAGGGCAGACACACTGAAACCATACTCACAGAAAACTAGTCAATCTGATCACACGGACCACAGCCTTGTCTAACTCAATGCAACTAAGCCATGCCTTGTGGGGCCACCCAAGACAGATGGGTCATGGTGGAGAGGTCTGACAGAATGTGGTCCACTGGAGAAGGGAATGGCAAACCACTTCAGTATTCTTGCCTTGAGAACCCTATGAACAGTATGAAAAGGCAAAAAGATAGGACACTGAAAGAGGAACTCCCCAGGTCAGCAGGTGCCCAATATGCTACTGGAGATCAGTGGAGAAATAACTCCAGAAAGAATGAAGGGATGGAGCCAAAGCAAAAACAATACGCAGTTGTGGATGTGACTGGTGATAAAGCAAGGTCCGATGCTGTAAAGAGCAATATTGCATAGGAACCTGGAATGTTAGGTCCATGAGTCAAGGTCTTTGGAAAAGACCATAATGCTGGGAAGGATTGGGGGCAGGAGGAGAAGGGGACGGCAGAAGATGAGATGGTTGGATGACATCACCGACTCGATGGACATGGATTTGGGTAGACTCTGGGAGTTGGTGATGGACAGGGAGGCCTGGCGTGCTGCGATTCATGGGGTCACAAAGAGTCGGACATGACTGAGTGACTGAACTGAGCTGAGTAAAAAAGGGAACCAGTATTATCAGATGGCAGCTCCTTGATTGCTCCTTTTGGCAAGTGAAGCAAAGGAAATACTGTAGAGCTTTAGCATGCTTGAGGAAGGACAATATAAAGACCCCACAAATAGAGAACAATTCCAACTCTAGGTTTAATTAATAAGTGCATTCACATATTTAGCCAGTTTTTGGTATAAACATTTATTTATCATGCCAGACACCTAGCTAGGTGTTGGAAATATATGAGGAATAAGATGCTGTTCTCACCTCACAGGGCTCAGAATTTAGTGAAGATGCAAGGAAAACAATAGGAAGCATTAGAAAAGGATTTCTTTTACACTATTGTGTTCTTACCCTCCCAGTGTTATCAAACCCAAAGTCATGAATCTGATGCACAGTGAAGTCAAACAATCACAAACTTTATAGTGTGGAGCAGAGAAAGATTTGTTGCAGGGCCAATCAAGGAGAACAGGCAGCTCATGCAGAAAAAAACCCTCCTGAACTCCAAGATGGTTTTCAAGGAAGAATTTTTAAAGGCAACATTTTGGGGGCAGGGTATGCCAAAAGGCTGCAGGGTGTGTGATTTTCTTCTGATTGGTTGGTGGTGACCTAAATAGGGTGGTGATCCAGAAATCTAAACCATCAGTCTTCTCCCTCAGACTGATCTGTAGTCTCAGAATGTAGTCACATCCTCCACCCTGGTCAAGGTCTTAGTTCCTGCAGAACAAGTCAAAAGTATGTGTCAAATTGTTATATATATTCCTGGAGGAGGAACTAGGACTCTGTTATGTAGCTGAGCTATTATTGTTTCTTGACTGCTATCCCTTTGTTTCTGCATTCCTTACTTCCCTAATTAGTAACTTCTTGAATCTCCTCTTTGGAACCCAAGAAAGACCTTGGAGACTACAGCCTTTTTCTACCAAAAAAAAAAAAAAAAAAACTAAGGTGGGGATGTTAGGGGAACCACTGACTGGAACTGTCCACCGTGGCCAGGCACCATAGTAACCATTCGCATGAGTTATCTTAAACAGGGGTTCCTGGTAAGGGATGTGGAACTTACAGGCTACCACCAACCAGAAGAATTCAGGAAAGGCCAAAAGGAGAGAGCAGACTCCAGTCCACATATCCTGCCAGTTTCCCAGAAACCTTCTTGCTGGAATCCATCTTGGCTGAGTGATGTGTGCACCACCAGGAAGGACCCTGAATCAGAGTGATTGGCCAGAGACAACTCAGAAACTCACCCGATTACTATAAAACCCAAGACTGCAAGCCAGGTGGTAGAGCAGTACTCCTGGGTTCCCTTAGCCTCCTACTCTCTACCCAGGCACCCCTTTCCAATATAGTCTCTTACTTTGTCAGCATGTGTGTCTCCTTGGACAGTTAATTTCTGAGTATTAGACAAGAGCCCACTCTCAGGCCCTGTAAGGAATCCCCTGTAATAGGAGCACTGAGGGACTGTTGTATCTAGGAGGACCCTGCAGGGTCCTGCTGGGTTTCACCAGTAACGGAAGGACAGGACTTGGAAGGGGAGCTACCTCCTGGAAAGCCTAAACTAAACGGGGATTACTAGCCTTAACTGCAGGGAAGATAAAGTCTGCAGCTTAAACAATTTGGCACAAACTGGATTTTTAGGGCCATACCAGATCTAGCCAAATTTCTTCTTACTCACCAACTCTCTGTTCAGAATAACTCTCCATCTCCTTTCTCCTTTATTTTATTATTGTTGTTTAGTCAATAAGTTGTGTCCGACCCTGTGATCCCATGGACTGCAGCATACCAGGCTCCTCTGTCCTTCATTATCTCCGAGAGTTTGCTCGAATTCATGTCCATTGAATGGGTGATATTAGCTAATCATCTCATCCTCTGCTGCCTCCTTCTCCTTTTGCCTTCAGTCTTTCCCAACATCAGGGTCTATTCCAGTGAGTTGGCTCTTTGCATCTGGTGGCCAAAGTATAGGAGCTTCAGCATCAGCATCATCATCAATCCTGCTAATGAATATTCAGAGTTAATTTCCTTTAGGATTGACTGGTTTAATCTCCTTGCAGACCAAGGGACTCTGAAGAGTCTTCACAACCACAATTGAAAAGTATCAGTTCTTCAGCACTCATCCTTCTTTGTGGTCCAATGCTCTCATCTATACACATTCAGTTCAGTCACTCAGTCATGTCCGACTCTTTGCGATCCCATGGAATGCAGCATGCCAGGCCTGCCTGTACATCACCAACTCCCAGAGTTTACTCAAACTCATGTCCATAGAGTCAGTGATGCCATCCAACCATCTCATCCTCTGTCATCCCCTTCTCCTCCCACCTTCAATCTTTCCCAGCATCTGGGTCTTTTCGAAGGAGTCAGTTCTTTGCATCAGGGGGCCAAAGTATTGGAGTTTCACCTTCAACATCAGTCCTTCCAATGAGTATTCAGGACTGATTTCCTTTAGGATGGACCGGTTGAATCTCCTTACTGTCCAAGGGAGTCTCAAGAGTCTTCTTCAACACCACAGTTCAAAAGCATCAATTCTTCTGCGCTCAGCTTTCTTTATAGTCCAACTCTCACATCCATACATGACTACTGGAAAAACCATAGCTTTGACTAGATGGACCTTTGTTGTCAAAGTAATGTCGCTGCTTTTTAATATGCTGTCTAGATTGGTCATAACTTTTCTCCCACGGAGCAATCATCTTTTAATTTCATGGCTGCAGTCACCATCTACAGTGATTTTAGAGCCCAAAGAAGTAAAGTCTGTCACTGTTTCCATTGTTTTCCCATCTATTTGCCATGAAGTGATGGGACCAGATGCCATGATCTTAGTTTTCTGAATGTTGAGTTTTAAGCCAGCTTTTCACTCTCCTCTTTCACCCTCATCAAGAGGCTCTTTAGTTCCTCTTCACTTTCTACCATTAGACTGGTATCATCTGCATATCTGAGGTTATTGATACTTCTGGCAATCTTGATTCTAGCTTGTGATTCATCCATCCCAGCATTTTGCATGATATGCTCTGAATATAAGTTAAATAAGCAGGGTGACAACATATAGCCTTGATGCACTCCTTTCCCAATTTTGAACCAATCAGTTGTTGCATGTCCAGTTCTAACTGTTGCTTCTTGACCTGCGTACAGGTTTCTCAGGAGACAGGTAAGGTGGTCTGGTATTCTCATCTCTTTAAGAATTTTCCAGTTTGTTGTGATCCATGTAGTCAAAGTCTTTCCCCTATGCATATTATATTACCTTTAGGGTCTCCAATATCTGCTCCTGGCTTGACCTACAACTTCAAAGATAGATTCTCTTCCTGTAGGCCATAGTCAAAAGTCTAATATTCTAAGTACTGTATTTAGCTGCACTCTGTTGGGCATGAAGCTGATTAAAGTAATTCACATTAACTTCTGAGTGAAACATAAGCTTCTTAAAAGATATATTTGCATTTTAATAGCAGTCCCTTAACACAAATTCACCTCCAATTGATAAAATGTGTGAGAGTTCCTTTCTATGGGAAGGAGGAGAGGGAATAATATCTTAATTTTCTAAATTTAAGACAGTTACTACTCTTAGAGCCTCAATTCTCACTTCCCAGTCACTCCTCAGCAGAATGGAGTTTTGCTTCTCTTGCTGAGGCTAATCACTCTGAAAAGCTTTTAGGGTAAAGTCAATGGACACGTCACCTTTTGAATAACTTTTATATTTGGGGAAATTCCCACATTATGAGTATCCTTTTTTCATGTAGATATCACTTCCCTAGCCTCCTTTGTAGCTAGGATGCAGGCATGCTGATTAGATGCTACATGCAAGATTAAGCTTGCAAGTGAGCAGTGTGAATAAGCAGTGCTTGGGGCTTCTGCATGGGGCTTCCATTTTCCTGATGTCATTGTTGGCAGGGCTTTCAGACACAGGAGGTTCAAGATCCGGTGCAGAAGTGGCATTGGTGGCAGTAGCAGTTGCACTGAAACCTAGTTGCTGGCATTTTGGGCCCAGAGGTAGTAACTGGTACTGTTGCAGGAAGGGGGACCTCTTCCAGGACCTGAGAGTGGGCTCTGGTCTAAAACTCAGAAATGAATTTTTTCGAGGAGACACATGTGCTGACAAAGCAAGAGACTTTATTGGGAGGGGACACCCTGGTGGAGAGCAGGAGGAAGGCAACCTGGAAGAACTGCTCTGCCACGTGGCTTGCTGTCTGGGGTTTTATGATAATCCAGTTAGTTTCTGAGTTGTCTCTGGCCAATCACTCTGACTCAAGGTCCTTCCTGGTGACACATACATCATGCAGTCAAGATGGATTCCAGTGAAAAGGATTCTGGAAGGTTGGTAGGACATGTAGACTGGAGTCTCCTCTCTCTTTTTGATGTTTCCTGAATTCTAGTGGGTGAAAGCCTGTTAGTTCTGCATTCCTTACTGAAAGGTTGTTGTTGAGCTGTGAAAGACACTGGGATTCTTGGCCTCCAGAGGAGAGGAATTCAATATGGGGCCAGTGATGGGGCTTGATCGCTCAGAGGTTTTCTGTAATAAAGTTTTATTAAAGTATAAAAAAGAAAAAGCTTCTGACATAGACATCAGAAGAGGGCAAAAAGAGTGCCTCCTTTACTAGTTTCAGCAAGCTGTTTTGTATCTGTTAGAAAGCTATTAATCAGATAAGAGAGACACCTCAAGGCTGACGGAGTTTTACCAGGCCCCTCTCCCACAATATGCATTTTTGAGATAGGATGGCACGAGGTGTGTCATCCCCCAGCCATAAAACAATTGATATGAATACTGGTTTGTTGAGCTATTATCAGCCTAAGGTTTGAGAAAAAAAAAAAAGTTAGTTTTAGGTGGAACCATTTTGAAGAAATGCAAATTCCAAAGCAAATAAATAGTTTAATTAACACAGCTTAAGAAAAACATTTCCATAAGAAAAATGCATTGGTTAGCTCAAGGTTTGAGAAAAGTTTGAGCATTCTTTGGCACAGGCTTTCTTTGGGATTAGAATGAAAACTGACCTTTTCCCGTCCTGTGGCCACTGCTGAGTTTTCAGCACAATTGCTCTAATCTCACATGCTAGTTAAGTAATGCTTAAAATTCTCCAAGCCAGGCTTCAGTAATACGTGAACCATGAACTTCCAGATGTTCAAGCTGGTTTTAGAAATGGCAGAGGAACCAGAGATCAAATTGCCAACATCCGCTGGATCATCGAAAAAGCAAGAGAGTTCCAGAAAAACATCTATTTCTGCTTTATTGACTATGCCTAAGCCTTTGACTGTGTGGATCACAATAAACTGTGAAAAATTCTGAGAGAGATGGGAATACCAGACCACCTGACCTGCCTCTTGAGAAACCTATATGCAGGTCAGGAAGCAACAGTCAGAACTGGACATGGAAAAACAGACTGGTTCCAAATAGGGAAAGGAGTCCATCAAAGCTGTATCTTGTCACCCTTCTTATTTAACTTCTATGCAGAGTACATCATGAGAAACGCTGGGCTGGAGGAAGCACAAGTTGGAATCAAGATTGCGGGGAGGAGTATCAATAACTTCAGATATGCAGATGACACCACCCTTATGGCAGAAAGTGAAGAAGAACTAAAGAGCCTCTTAATGAAAGTGAAAGAGGAGAGTGAAAAAGTTGGCTTAAAGCTCAACATTCAGAAAACTAAGATCATGGCATCCAGTCCCATCACTGCATGGGAAATAGATGGGGAAACAGCATCAGACTTGATTTTTTTGGGCTCCAAAATCACTGCAGATGGTGACTGCAGCCATGAAATTAAAAGACACTTCTTGGAAGGAAAGTTATGACCAACCTAGACAGCCTATTAAAAAGCAGAGACATTACTTTGCCAGCAAAGGTCCATCTAGTCAAAGCTACGGTTCTTCCAGTAGTCATGTATGGATGTGAGAGTTGGACTATAAAGAAAGCTGAGCTCAGAAGAATTGATGCTTTTGAACTGTGGTGATGGAGAAGACTCTTGAGAGTCCCTTGGACTGCAAGGAGATCCAACCAGTCCATCCTACAGGAGATCAGTCCTGGGTGTTCATTGGAAGGACTGATGTTGAAGGTGAAACTCCAGTACTTTGGCCCCCTGATGCAAAGAACTGACTCCTTCGAAAAGACCCAGATGCTGGGAAAGATTGAAGGTGGGAGGAGAAGGGGACGACAGAGGGTGAGATGGTTGGATGGCACCACCAATTCAATGGACATGAGTTTGGGTAAACTCTGGGAGTTGGTGATGGACAGGGAGGCCTGGCATGCTGCAGTCCATGGTGTTGCAGAGTCAGACATGACTGACTGAACTGAACTGAATTGAGGGTATGGAGAAACCAAAGCTTTTGTAAATTGCTGGTGAGAATGCAACACAGTGCAGCTGTTGTGGAAAAGGTGGCAATTCCTTAAAACTTAAAGAATTGCCAAATAACCCAGCAATTCAAAATAATTTAAAATAGTTGAAAACAAAGACTCAGGCACTTGTACAGCAGTGTTCGTGGTAGCATTATTCACAATAGCCAAAAGGTGGAAACAACTCAAATGTCTCTCAACAGAAGAATGGATAAACATAATGTGATACATTTATATGAAGTGAAGTGAAGTGAAAGTCTCTCAGTCGTGTCGGACTCTTTGTGACCCCTTGGCAATACAGTCCGTGGAATTCTTCAGGCCAGAATACTGGAGTGAGTAGCATTTCCCTTCTCTAGGCGATCTTCCCAACCCAGGGATCAAACCCAGGTCCCCTGCATTGCAGGTGGATACTATACCAGCTGAGCCACAAGGGAAGCCCAAGAATACTGGAGTGGATAGCCTATCCCTTCTCCAGTGGATTTTCCCGACCCAGGAATCGAACCAGGGTCTCCTTCACTGCAGGTGGATAGTTTACCAACTGAGTTATCAGAGAACCCTATAATAGAATATTATTTAGCCATAAAAAGAATGAAGTTCTGATACATGTTACAACATGGATAAACCTTGAAAACATTATGTTAAGTTAAATAAGCCAGACACAAAAGGAGAAATACTGTATGATTCCACTTACATAGAACATCTAGAATAGCAAATTCACAGAACTAGAAAGCAGATTAGATGGTATGAGGGGTTGGGGGAAGGGGGAGTAAAGAGTTACTGCTTAATGGGTACAGTTTCTCTTTCTGATGATTAAAAATTTTGGAAATAGATAGTGGTGATGATTGCAAAATACTGTGAATTTAACGCCACCAAAATGTACAATGAAAAAAAAAATGATGTTATATGTTGCATGTATTTTACCACAAAGTAGAAAGAAAAAGATCACATTTTCAACATTACCCACCACATTTTATAGCCCTTATAATATTCATAAATCTAACTATAGTACAGTCCAGGTGTCTCTCTAAGATAGACACTATATTATATGCAAAAGCTGAGTATCTTTCTCTGATGATGTCTTTGACTAAGAGTCCCCTGTTTGCTCTGGGATCCAGAATTTACATGTCAGTTTCTGAATTTAGGTTTTCTGTCCTTTCTGCCGAGGAATCCTCACTGAATGTTGACTCAAAAAGAACAAGGACAGACTTCTTGAAAACTTTTCTGAAGTTCTCCCCAGTAAAGAGGTAGAGCGTGGGAGAAAACACAGTATTGAAGGTAGTAGTTATCACTGTGAGTAAGACAGTCAACTGGAAAAGCAGAGACCTGTTTTCAGTGAGCAGTAAGCCTTGATATACGTGATAGGGCATCCAGCACACAAAGAAGGAGACAGTGGCTGTCACCATGACTTTGAAGGGCTTGCTGGATTTCAACAGTCCCCTCTCTTTCGTCTTTTTGGCTACTCTTTCATAACAAAAGGTGATGATGAGAAAAGGCAGAAGGAAGCCCAGCAAGAAGCGGCTGCTGAAACAGGCTATGTGAATCCATTTCCTTAATGTCTGCATCTTTTTGCTCTCCCAGTTAGTAGACACAGCATAGTTGTTTTGGCAGGTCACCGTTCCTTTATGGTCATCATGTGTCTCCCTGAAAACCACATAGGGCATGCCGAGGGCAGCAGCAAAGATCCAGACTCCCAAGATGATGCTGGAAGCCCAGCGTGGGGTTCGATGCAGTTGTGACCACACCGGGTGAAAAGTGAGAAGGTAACGATCAGCACTGATGGCCGAGGGGAAGAAGACAGAGGCGAACATTGCTGCATACAAAATGCTGTTGAAGATCTTGCACGTAGCCCTTCCAAAGCTCCAGTGATTGTCTTGAAGGTGAGAGATGGCCAAAAATGGCAAAAATAATATTGAAATAAAATAGGAGAGAATGAGATGAAAATATAAGAGAGTATTGACAGTCTTTTTCATTTTGAATTTTAGCACCCATAGATAGAGACCATTGGTAATAGTGCCAATTAAAAATGACATAAACAAAAGAACTACAACAATCACTTTTGAGGCAGAAGTTGGAATGTGAATTCTGTTTGTTATTAAAGTAGAGTCATTGAGCAGGTAATCAGTAGAGTTGGTCAGGTCCATAATTGGAATGAGAAACTGGAAATGACAACAAAAAAGAAGCAAAGGAAATGATTAAACATGGAAATTAAAATAGTAATTTTTTCATGTTAATATTCAAAATGGCAATGTTTTTAAAATGACAATATTTCTTCAATAATACAAATCGGATATTTTTCTTTATTTTTGTATGAGGAACTAGGATCAGATTAATTTGAGCACCAACTATAATAGAAACACTATAGATATGCAATGAATTAATGTGAAACAGAAATAACATTTGGAATATTTTTACTTTGTTAAGTGATTTAGGTAGCTAAAAGTATTCTAATTAGATATTAGCCAAAAGTCTGACCCTTCTTGATGGGCACAGGTTCTTGAATAAGGCAATGTAGAAACAGTTTTACTTGACTAGGACTTGGTTAGGGTAATGTTGCTAATGAAACTGAATAACAAAAATAACAATGGCTCAAAATTGGTAATCATGTTGGAGCTATAGTTAGACCTTTCCCATGAGCTAATTATATATAACAAATGTTATTAGCTATTAATAGTATTTAACACTCAGTTCATATGGGAGCTCTCTGGCATGTGAGATCATGAAGTGCCTTCCAAAATCAATGAAAGAGGAGGGTGTATTGTAGAACCTCATAGCTGTTCTTTCTTACTTGGAGAGGAGAGAGAAGTCAAGGAACTTATATTTACCAATACTTGTTGTATGCAAGGAGCTTTATATAAAAATAATTTCTCTTTTTCCATATGTCAAAGTGAAGTCTCTTAGTCATGTCCGATTCTTTGTGACCCCATGGACTGTAACCTATCAGGCTACTCTGACCATGGGATTTTCCAGGCAAAAATATTGGAGTGGGTTGCCATTTCCTTCTCCAGGGGATCTTCTTGACCCAGGGATCAAACCCAGGTCTCCTGCATTGCAGGCAGACACTTTACCGTCTGAGCCACCAGGGAAGCCCATAAAGGCAAATATTTAAACAGAGGAGAAATGAAGGAGGGGTTTGATTTCTTATTCATCAACGTCTCCCACCATACCTCCACTGTGGCAGATGGGGAACACTATCAGTGTTTTGTTATTTCTTTGAAAATTGGTAATTCGTGTATAGTGATTTTTAATTAAAAAATTTTATTGCAGTATGGTTGATTTACAGTGTTGTGTTAGTTTCAAGAGTAAAGCAAAGTGAATCAGTTATACATATACACATATCCACTCTTTTTTACTATATTCTTTTCCCGTATAGGCCATTACAGAGTATTGAGGAGAGTTACCTGTGCTATACAGCTGGCTCTTATTATTATCTATTTTTTATATAGTAGTGTGTATATGGCAGTCCCAGTCTTCCAATTTATGCTCTTCCCTTTTATCTCCTGATGACCATAAGTTTGTTTTCTACATGTGTGACTCTACTTTTGTTTTGTAAATAAATTCATTTGTACCCCCATTTTTTTAGATTCCACATTTAAGAAATAACATATGATATTTGTCTTTCTATGTCTGACTTTCTTCACTCAGTATGACAATCTCTAGGTCTATCCACATGTGTAGTATATTAATAGTGATTTGTGAAACAGAGTCTTTGATGATTCAGAATATCCTATTTCTTGAATAAATGCCCCTATAGTATTGAAAATATAGACCTGAGAATATTTTGGAAAATAGCTATTATAATAAAATCATATCAACTAATTGGTTTTCGATAAACTGAGTAAAGCAGTGGAAATTACTAATAACTTTTTTTTCACTAAACAAAAACATTCTGAGAATACAAAGAGAGAAATACCATAATTGCTGTTAAAATCACAACTGCCTTAAGTTAATTCTGTCTGCTAAGGGAGTTGCAAGATTCTCCCTGCCAAGTAGAAAAATGATCCTGTTCAGGAAGTTACCTTGGTAGTCTGCTTCGGATATGAAAAGTGAAGTCTTGGGACATGGCATGGGATGAGCAATGGTGAGTGAAAGAGTTGCAGCCCAGGAAAGAGGCTGGTTGAAGGTCCTGGGACCATGAGAAGAGGGAGGAGGAGTGAGGATGTTCTCCAGAGAGGGGCCACATGAAAACGCAGCAGGGGGGTGGGAGGCTTCCAGAGGAGGAAGGGCCAATGAGATATTCTGAGAAGCAGAGATGACACCAGGGGTTTAAAATGAGGACTGTCTTAATATTTAATTTTAATCCGCTTGCTATGCTTTGGCATGGTGTAATGTCTCCCTTATCTCATTAATCACAACTTTCTTGAGTTGGTGGTTGCTCTGGGAAATGGAAAGGAAAGAGCTTGTGTTCCCTGTTTGGGAAGGAGTAGGACAAAGAGAAGAGACTGGTGGTGTGAGAGGTGTTGTTAATGAGATGATGAATATGGCGGAGACTAGATAGATAGTGGGGCATGAGTAGACAAAGAGAAACAAAACCCTATGGAGGGTTTCTGATAGTGTGTGTGTAGACCTATGTGTATCTATTTGTGTGTGGTGTGTACGTGTGTCCCTGTGTGTCTGTGTGCCTGTGGTATGTCTTTATATCTGTGGTGCCTTTGTGTGTATGTATGTGCGTATATGGTGTGTGTGTCTCTAATGGTGTGTGTTTGAATTCATGGGATGTGTGTGGAGCTCGGTGTGTATGTGTGTGTATGTATCTGTGATCTGAGCATGTGTGGCATATTTTTGTGGTCTCTGTGGTATCAGCAGTCCGTGTGTGTCTGTGGGGTGTGTATATGTTTAATGTTTGTCTGGTTGTGTGTGATAGCTCTGTATGTGCATATGAGAAACTGAATTATAGAGGTTTTATTAAAAATTGTGTGGCTGGGCTCCATCTAGAAGGGTGTCTGAAAGTAACGTAGGACTTGAGGAAAATCAACATTGGTAGTGATTCTGAAGAGCATTTAAAGTTTCCTAGGAACCCTGATTTATTGCACATGACCAGGAGATTTCTTCATCCTTAAACATCTTTTGAAATGGTTTTAAAGTAGTTACTTATAAATTGTGCCTTCCCTGGTGGTGCTAGTGGTAAAGAACTCACCTGCAAATGCAGGATATGCAAAAGACGCAGGTTCGATCCCTGGGTCGGGAAAATCCTGTGGAAGAAGAGATGGCAGCTCACTCTGGCATTTTCCAAGGACAGAGGATCCTGATGGGCTACAGTCCATGGGACTGCCAAGAGTAGGACGTGACTGAGCACAGCACAGCACAGCACGGTACTTATACACTTGGGGCAGAACTGGGGCTCTGGCATCCCGCAGAACTGGGCTTCAGTCCTGTCTCTACCACTTACCAGTTCTGTGATTTTGGACTCTTAACTCTGAGCCTGTTTCATCTTCTAAACCCCAGTGACTTCTTATGAGGACTAAGTGAGATACTATACTTGAATCACTTACCTCCCTTCATAGTGCGTATTAAGCATTCAATAACTTTTTACCTGTTTGTTGAACTTTTTTTTGGCCTCACTGCATGGCATGTGGAGTCTTTTTTCCCTGATCAGGGATCAAACCCACAGCCTCTGCAGTGGAAGCATGAATTTTTAACCACTGGACCTCCAGGAAAGTCCCCTCAACTTATTATATTAAGGGTAGCCGGAGCCTCATTTTGCCCTTTTAATGTCATATTTCTCTCTTTGCTGAAGCCCAACTACTAAATTCTAGAGTACCACTAGGGATTTCTGAAAAAAATCTAAATGTTCATCTATTGGGGCAAGGGCTATCAGAGTTATTATGAAGCCCTATTATAATGATACCTTTGGCATAAGTGACTTTCAAGCAGACCCCACCTTAGCCTGGGAATATCGAGCTACTGTGGAGGAGGAGACTACAAGAATCTCTGGAAGCTTGATCTGGAGTGAGCCTAGAGGGTCTATTCAGATGATGGCTCTCGGATAACCTGCTGTCTCAGGGAACCTTACCTTGTAGCTGTATCTTCACACCAGTTGGTCTTGGGAGGGTCAAAGGGATATGTCAGCAGTTTCCCCTCCAAGGACAGAGGCAAAAATTAGTGACACTTTGCCTACCTTTCGTCTGCTTTTCTTCTTGCCTATGCTACTCCCCAGCCATGAACCTGCTATTTAAATATTCAGCAAGACTTCCTCTTGCTATTTTCCCTTCCTTTTTCTGTGGAATGTATACTCTAAAGGTGTAGGTAGACAGTTGAGTATTTCTTCAAATCATTTCTCCATTTTAAGGAAAGATTTAAAAAATTCCATAAACAATGTTATGCTATTCAGGTTACTCTATTTCAGTTCAGTTCAGTTCAGTTCAGTTCAGTCGCTCAGTCGTGTCCGACTCCTTGCGACCCCATGGACTGCAGCACACCAGGCCTCCCTGTCCATCACCAACTCCTAGAGTTTACCCAAACTCATGTCCATTGAGTCAGTGACACCATTCAGCCATCTCATCTTCTGTCGTCCCCTTCTTCTCCTACCTTCAATCTTTCCCAGCATCACGGTCTTTTCCAAGGAGTCAGTTCTTTGCATCAGGTAGCCAAAGTATTAGAGTTTCAGCTTCAACATCAGTCCTTCCAATGTACACTCAGGACTGATCTCCTTTAGGTTGGACTGGTTGGATCTCCCTGCAGTCCAAGGAACTCTCAAGAGTCTTCTCCAACACCAGAGTTCAAAAGTATTATTCTGTTTAGCTATTGTTATTCCATTAACAAAGCTTGTTTCTGGTGTTAAAACACTGAATAAAAATCACCTTCTCAAAAAAAGTTACCATCTCATATTTGGTCATCCCACCAGACACCTACTCTGCCTTGATTCTAGCTTGTTAATTAGCATATGGATGCATGGTGTTGGGTACATACGGAGGTGATAACTATTAAGCATGGAAAAGTTAGAATCTGAAAATGGTAGAATCTCCTGCTGGAGAGACAGTGGTCAGAAAGGAAAACTCAAATATCGAGTTTCACAGTAAAATGGAATGTATGATAACAGCCCAAAAATTAATATTGTTTGGTATGAGAAGATGAAGACTGACAGGCAGAAAGATCTGAATTTGTACAGTTGTTGAGAATGGCTAGAAAGAACACGGAATCGGTTACCATATCCAAGAAGACAATTGCATTATAAGAAAATCCTACAATGCGTGTAATGTATTTATGACTGACTGAGCCCTGCATTTTCTATTTTGCTCTCTCTAATCCACCTCTGACATTTTCAGGGTCAGCCTCTGTGCTGACCCCAGTGTCCTGATTTCTCTCCTGCTTGCTTTCCTCTTCATCTCTGCACTGCCAGTGGAGAAAATGCACATCAAAACTGCTGTGTGGCTTCAGCAGTGATGCTCAGGAATCCAGTATTTGTGTTAGAATTGTAAAGCTTTCATTGCTACTGTAGCCTTATGAAAAACAGACTTACGTTTTAGTTCTTAATTTCATTTGAAGGTATGATCTTCAACCTAAGAACTGATCTTCTTTGCTTCAAGATAAGTTTTCAAACTTGCTGATCTTGAGAAACGCTGGACTGGATGCAGCACAAGCTGGAATCAAGATTGCCAGGAAAAATATCAATAACCTCAGATATGCAGATGACACCACTTTTGGCAGAAAGTGAAGAAGAACTAAAGAGCCTCTTGATGAAAGTGAAAGAGAAGAGTGAAAAAGTTGGCTTAAAGCTCAACATTCAGAAACCTAAGATCATGGCATCTGGTCCCATCACTTCATGGCAAATAGATGGGAATCAGTGAAACACTGTCAGACTTTATTTTGGGGGGCTCTAAAATCACTGCAGATGGTGACTGCAGCCATGAAATTAAAAGATGCTTGCTCTGTGGGAGAAAAGTTATGACCAACCTAGACAGCATACTAAAAACAGAGACATTGCTTGGCCAACAAAGGTCCATCTAGTCAAAGCTATGGTTTTTCCAGTAGTCATGTATGGATGTGAGAGTTGGACTATAATGAAAGCTGAGCACCAAAGAATTGATGCTTTTGAACTGTGGTGTTGGAGAAGACTCTTGAGAGACCCTTGAACTGAAAGGAGGTTCAACCAGTCCATCCTAAAGGAAATCAGTCCTGATTATTCTTTGGAAGGACTGTTGCTAAAGCTGAAACTCCAATACTTTGGCCACCTGATGCGAAAAACCGACTCCTTGGAAAAGACCGTGATGCTGGGAAAGATTGAAGGTGGGAGGAGAGGGGACAACAGAGGATGAGATGGTTGGATGGCATCACCGATTCAATGGACATAAGTTTGAGTAAACACTGGGAGTTGGTGATGGACAAGGTAGCCTGGTATGCTGCAGTCCATGGGGTCCAAAGAGTTGGACATGAATGAACAACTGAACTGAACTGAACTGCCTTTTAAAAGGAATTTCTTGCTAGGTTTTCATACCCTGTGAGCTAATTCACAGATTTGGAACAACCTGAGATATTATTTGATCCACACCTACTAATTTTGAAGATTAGCGACAGGTTCTTCCTCCTCCCCCTCCACTCTACATTTCCAAACTCAACATTTAGTAAAATTCATAAATAATAAATATATTTGGGACTAGTGTTTAATTCCTTACCCCCACCCCCTGCCAAAATTTTCACAAGGGCTAATACCACTATTACATAGCCTAAAATTTCATTCTTCCATTGCTCCCCTGTGAAATATTCTCATTAGTGAGAGTATTTATCTAATAGGTAATTACATCAACGATATTATCTCTGTTGAGAAACATGCAAACTGTTTGAGGAAGGAGCTTCTCTTCTGTGGCTTTGATGATATGACTTCATTCATTTCATATTTCAAAATAGTTCTGGTGGTTTTAAGAGGAGAATTCCAGGAAATGGAAACTGTTTTATATTGTTTTGATGTGATCACAGTATGAAATAGAAATGCAGAAACAGATGGTGAAATGCTTGAAAGTCTATGGACTCCTATATGTATATAATTTTAGAGCTGAAGGAGACCAAGCAGTTAGCTTCATCTAATTCCTGGTACTATAGGTGAAGAGACTAAGATCCATCAAGATATTTGGGAGCTTGTCCTAGATTCCATTATTAGTTAATGAAAGATTTGGGGCAGAAATAATGTACACTAAAAATACCGATACACTGCTTATAGGCACTATATTGATTGCACAAAACAATATAGGATAGAACACAAAGCCATAGTTATAAATCCTCCTTTACTTACCATATATATAAAACCTTCCTGAGTCTCAAGTTTCCTCATTTGTACGTGTAAAAAAGAAAGAAAACTTCTCTCCTGAAGTATTCTTTTGAGAATTAATGATAGTTATTAAATATTGTTAAGAATTATTGATAACAGTTCTTTGATACGATATATAAGGGGTTAGCACAGTGCCTGGCACATGGTATGTTAAATGCGTGATCATTAATATTAATATATAAGCTGTATCAGAGAACAACAGCAAACCCAGTAGGCTGGAACAAATCCAGGCAGTGCAATTCAAGAAATATTTATTGAGTATCTAACGCATGCCAGAGAATATTCAAGACTAGGGAAAGCGAATAATTAAAAAATATTGTCTTTAGTGTTTATGGATATTAAAAAGATGATGTGTGAACAAAACACCTAAGGAATGTTAAGGAAAGCAAGTTCTAGGCCTTAGAAGCAGTATTTTTAAAGGCCTAATGAAAGAGAGCAATGTTTCATTTGTCTGGCTGGGTTCTGCACTTTTCAAGATCACGTCTCATTAACTTCCACATACCAGCATAGTGGGAACAATACATCTATTAACCCAATGGTTTCATTCTGACTAAAGTTAGAATCACTTGGAGGTCTTTAAAAAATGCAAAGTATTCCTGAGATTTAATTAATTTACTTAATATTTATCAAGCAATGTTTCTGTCATTGGGGTTATAGAATAAATAAGAAGAGTTTTGTTCTAATGGAGCTTAAATTCTAGTTGGGAGAGATGTACAATAAATCAACAATCAAATGTCAGCTAGCACCTTCAGTGTTATGCAGAGTGTTATTAATTAAGACATAGCAATGTGATGAGTAACTAAATGACTAGCCAAATGGGGCTGCTGGGAAAAGTCTTTCAGTAGGTGATATTTAATGACTTTGGATGACCTAAAGGTGCAGATGGTGATTGCAGCCATGAAATTAAAAGACGCTTACTCCTTGGAAGAAAAGTTATGAGCAATCTAGATAGCATATTCAAAAGCAGAGACATTACTTTGTCGACTAAGGTCCGTCTAGTCAAGGCTATGGTTTTTCCAGTAGTCATGTATGGATGTGAAATTTTGACTGCGAAGAAGGCTGAGCACCGAAGAATTGATGCTTTTGAACTGTGGTGTTGGAGAAGACTCTTGAGAGTCCCTTGGACTGCAAGGAGATCCAACCAGTCCATTCTAAAGGAGATCAGCCCTGGGATTTCTTTGGAAGGAATGATGCTAAAGCTGAAACTCCAGTACTTTGGCTACCTCATGCGGCGAGTTGACTCATTGGAAAAGACTGTGATGCTGGGAGGGATTGGGGGCAGGAGGAGAAGAGGACGACAGAGGATGAGATGGCTGGATGGCATCACAGACTCAATGGACGTGAGTCTGAGTGAACTCCGGGAGTTGGTGATGGACAGGGAGGCCTGGCGTGCTGTGATTCATGGGGTCGCAAAGAATCAGACACGACTGAGCGACTGAACTGAACTGAACTGAAAGGAGCCAACTGTGCAGGGATTAAGAGCATTACCCTGGACCTAACTCACTTCTTGCTTCATGTCTGTTTCCTCTTTACTGACCCCTTTGTACTTTCTGTCTGCTCTTGCTCTCTGAATTAGGTCTCCCCATTTATTAGAATCTTTGGTTTATGACCTTTCAACTTCATGTCATGATTTATGGCTTGTGTTCTCCTCCTTGACTGGGTCCTTGTTCTGATAGCATTCCTGGAAAGAGAAATTCAGCCTTATTCAGGAAACTATCTCCTGGGTTCATCTGTTCCTGGTCTTATTGGATAAGATCCGCCACATCAGGCTTCAGATGCTCTGCATGTCTGGACAGCATTCCGGGAACTGCAGGTAGGATGTACCTGCAGGAGAGGCAGAATGTGAGGCTGGCAAGTTGGTCTGCATCTTGTTTATGGAAAGACTTGGATTCAGATTCCGATTCAGTCTTGGAGGAAAAAGATTTGGGTTTTGGAGCATAGGTGGGGAGATGGGCTCTTGACAGGATGATAGAATAGAGACCTTGATAGACTTGCTTCTCTGCAAATTCAGAGTCAGTGTAATCTGCTGAAAGTGAACAAAGGAAGGGTGATGGAAAATAATGAAAATTTAGAATTTCCGATGGAAGTGATGAAACACATTTAAATTATTGAGCTATGATTAGGGTTTATTTGAGATCAGGATCACTTATTTGTGGATTCCCCCTGGGAATGGGGAAAAATACCTCATTGTGAAAATTTAAAATTATGAGCCATCTACTCTGTTATATTTGCTTTCAGCTTGGATGTAGAAGAAGCAGATTGTAAAAATATTCTTGGCTGATGGTTTCCATGCTAATACTACCAGAGTGAAGGGCCAACAGAGTTGAGACTGCTGATAATATAGTATAAGTGATATTTCTAGGAGTTTAGGAAGAATAGCAAAACCATTGTGAGTTTGACAGAGGGAGAGAAAGGGCAGGGTTGAGGGACTGGGGGTCTGGTGCAGGTATAGTAGTGTTTGTATGAATATAGACTGTGGTTGAAGTAGGGTACTAGAATTTGTAATGTTCAAGGTGCAGAAGTTCTATTTTTTACAAAAACTTTTGATTGGAGTATAGTTGATTTACAATGTTTTGTTTGATGGTAAGATCTCTGCTGCTGTTGCTGCTTAGTCACTTCAGTAGTGTCCAACTCTGTGTGACCCTATAGAAGGCAGCCCACTAGGCTCCCCTGTCCCTGGGGTTCTCCAGGCAAGAACACTGGAGTGGGTTGCCATTTCCTTCTCCAATGCATGAAAGCGAAAATTGAAAGTGAAGTCGCTCAGTCAAGTCCGACTTAACGACCCCATCGACTGCAGCCTACCAGGCATCTCCGTCCGTGGGATTTTCCAAGCAAGAGTACTGGAGTGAGTTGCCATTGCCTTCTCCAGGTAAGATCTCTAGAGTGCAGCAAAGGAACTCAGGTAGTAAAGTAATCATTGGAATCAACATCTAGAAACTTCAAACTAAGGTATCAGATAGTCCTTATCCTAAAAGCAGTGGGAATCACTGAAAGGTTTTAGATAAGAAGTGATATGATTCTGCTGCTAAGTCGCTTCAGTCGTGTCCGACTCTGTGCGACCCCGTGCGACCCCATAGACAACAGCCCACCAGGCTCCCTCATCCCTGGGATTCTCCAGGCAAGAACACTGGAGTGGGTTGCCATTTCCTTCTCCAGTGCATGAAAGTGAAAAGTGAAAGTGAAGTCGCTCAGTCGTGTCTGACTCTTCGCGACCCCACGAACTGCAGCCCACGAGGCTCCTCTGTCCATGGGATTTTCCAGGCGAGAGTACTGGAGTGGGGTGCCATCGCCTTCTCCGATATGATTCTGGTGATAGTTTAAAAAGATAGTTTGACTTTTAAGGTGGAGAATGGATTGGTTAAAGATGAGTGTGGCAGTGGGAAAACTAATTATCTCAGTTTATGTTCCATAGACAAGAAGTAGACCCATAGACAAGGATTCTAAAGTAGGTAGTTCTTTTCTGAAATGACCCCAGGAAACTCTGGCAAGGGATGAGGAAGAGAGGTAGGGAAGGGCAGGAGCAAATGAAGGGTGAAACATTAAACAAGGTACTGTGCTGTGCTCAGTCACTCAGTTGTGTCTGACTTGGCAGCCCTATGGAATGTAGATACGGTTGTGGGTAATTAATGCTTAATCCCACTAAGGAACTCTGGAAAACTCTGGTGTAGAACATATACCACTGGGTTACTCCAGCCAAGGGACAAGGAGCTTGGGTATTTATATACCAATTCCTGTCAATTTGGGGGCGATGGGTGCTCCCAGAAAGTATTAATTTCTTGGTACTTCCTTTTTTACAGATATGATAGAATGGGATCCTTTGATCAGAGAAAGTTTTGGGCTTAAAAGAAAGTGGATCCTGGCAGAGGAAATTTGGCCAGCAAGAACTGACAGAGTAATAACAAGGAGTTACGGGTGGGCATCAGAGAGGTTCGGCTACATCTGTTCAAGACTATTCTGTTAATTCAGGCAAGAGACAAAGGCAACTTAGACCAAATAGTGGTGACGAAGATGGAGGTAAGTGAAAGGATTTAGGAGGTACAAATATATGTATGTGCATATGAGTTTCATGCTTTTCATTTTGTTAACCATGTTTGTAGAATTTATGTTTCTGATCCTCTTTTAAGGTAAACTGTAAGCTTGAGATATCCCAAGAAAATAGGAATGAAGTCTAATAGTCTTCTGATTCAGTATCCTAAAATTACTGAAAAGTGAAGGCAGTGCTGTCCAGTAGAAATATTATGCAAGTCACATTAAAATTTTCCAGAAGTCAATTAAAAAAGTAAAAAGCAGTAGGTAGAATTCATTTTAATGATGTTATTTCATTTAACTCTGTATATACAAATATTATAATTTCAACATGTAATCAATACAAAAGTTTTGAAGTATTTGCATCCTTTTTTGAGGGTCTTTAAATTCTAATGTGTTCAGTTCAGTCGCTCAGTCATGTCTGACTTTGCGACCGCATGGACCACAGCATGCCAGGCTTCCTTGTCCATCACCAACTCCTGGAGCTTACTCAAACACATGTCCCTAGCATATATCTTTCCTTTTGTCCTTGGCCTTTTGCTTCTCTTCTTTTCTCAGCTATTTGTAAGGCCTCCTCAGACAACCATTTTGTCTTTTTGCATTTCTTTTTCTTGGGGATGGCCTTTATCACTGCCTCCTGTACAATGTCACAAACCTCCGTCCATAGTTCTTCAGGCACTCTGTCTATCAGATCTAATCCCCTGAATCTATTTCTCACTTCCACTGTATAATCATAAGGGATTTGATTTAGGTCATACCTGAATGGTCTAGTGGGTTTCCCTGCCTTCTTCAATTTAAGTCTGAATTTGGCAATAAGGTGTTCATGATCTGAGCCACAATCACCTTCTGGTCTTGTTTTTGCTGACTGTATAGAGCTTCTCCTTCTTCGGCTGCAAAGAATGTAATCAGTCTGGTGCTCTTCATGTGTAGAGTCTTCTCTTGTGTTGTTGAAAGAGGGTGTTTGCTATGACCAGTGTGTTCTCTTGGCAAAACTCTGTTAACTTTTGCCCTGCTTCATTTTGTACTCCAAGGCCAAATTTGCCTGTTATTCCAGGTGTTTCTTGACTTCCTACTTTTGCATTCCAGTCCCCTATAATGGAAAAGACATCTTTTTTGGGTGTTAGTTCTAGAAGATCTTGTAGGTCTTGGTCTTCTTAGAACCATTCACCTTCAGCTTCTTCAGCATTACTGGTTGGGGCATAGACTTGGATTACTGTGATATTGAACGGTTTGCCTCAGAAACAGAGATCACTCTGTTGTTTTGAGATTGCATCCAAGTACTGCATTTTGGACTCTTGTTAACTACGAGGGCTACTCCATTTCTTCTTAGGGATTCTGGCCCACAGTAATAGATATAATGGTCATCTGAGTTAAATTGCAAATAGGAAAAGGAGTACATCAAAGCTGTATATGGTCACCCTGCTTATTTAACTTATATGCAGAGTACATCATGAGAAATGCTGGGCTGGAGGAAGGACAAACTGGAATCAAGTTTGGCGAGAAAAATACCAGTAACCTCAGATATGCAGATGACACCACCCTTATGGCAGAAAGTGAAGAGGAACTCAAAAGCCTCTTGAAAGTGAAAGAGGAGAGTGAAAAAGTTGGCTTAAAGCTCAACATTCAGAAAACGAAAATCATGGCATCTGGTCCCACCACTTCATGGGAAATAGATGGGGAAAAAATGGAAAGAGTGGCTGACTTTATTTTTCTGGGCTCCAAAATCACTGCAGAAGGTGACTGTAGCCATGAAATTAAAAGACGCTTACTTTTTGGAAGGAAAGTTATGACCAACCTAGACAGCATATTAAAAAGTAGAGACATTACTTTGCCAACAAAGGTATGTCTAGTCAAGGCTATGGTTTTTCTGATGGTCATGTATGGATGTGAGAGTCAGACTATGAAGAAAGCTGAGCACCGAAGAGCTGAAGCTTTTGAACTGTGGTGTTGGAGAAGACTTGAGAGTCCCTTGGACTGCAAGAAGATCCAACCAGTCCATTCTAAAGGAGATCAGTCCTGGGTGTTCTTTGGAAGGACTGATGCTGAGGCTGAAACTCCAATACTTTGGCCACCTCATGCAAAGAGTTGATTCATTGGAAAAGATCCTGATTCTGGGAGGGATTGGGGGCAGGTGGAGAAGGGGATGACCAAGGATGAGATGGCTGGATGGCATCACCAACTCAATGCACATGAGTTTGGGTGGACTCCGGGAGTTGGTGATGGACAGGGAGGCCTGCCGTGCTACCATTCATGGGGTCACAAAGAGTCGAACACGACTGAGTGACTGAACTGACTGACTGACTGAGTTAAATTGACACATTCCAGTCTATTTTAGTTCACTGATTCCTAAAATGTAAAATTCTGATGTGTATTTTACAGTTAAAGTACATCTTAATTTGATCCACCCATACATCAAACAAGTGCTTGATAAATGCTATATTGGACAGCACAGGTGTAAGATTTAGTTTAAGAAACGTGTTCTTTTATGTTACAATAATACTACTATAAATAAATAGTAGAAGGAAAATGTTTTACATTGAAGTATTGAATACTGAAACTAAAATTTACTGTGTAATATTAACGTGGTTTTGGACTTTCCTTCATATATTTTATTTTAAGACTTCCAAGTTAAGTGTGAGATATAATTTTTAAAGTTAGTAAAGATTTCTACTAAGGAGAACTGGACAGCTAGAACAACACTTTCCTTAACTTTTTTGACCTTAAAATAGCTGGTAAGGGTGATTTCCTGAAGATAAATATTTCTTATTGTTTGCTAGTTAGACAGGAAATTCTCTTTAAGGTTTTGTTATAAAAATCAGTACTTTTACAGCTCATTTTACTTTCATATCTCTTAGGCAATATCCTAGGTCCCTCTCTTCTTTTGTTTATTTCACAACCACAATTATCAGAATATAATATAAGACTGGAATTCAGAGTTCCTTGTCTTATGAATCATGCTCCTTTTCTTTCTCTGTCTTCACAATGGAAATGAGAAATTTCTATTGCTCAGTAAGTGAAATAACATAGGACAATATAAAGTGGTCCTTGACTAAGATTATAATCTGATCATATCAAAGGTCCTGAGATACCTAGAGGAATGAAATTAAATATTTTAATATACTTATAAAACCATATCCTTTAAGGTATGCTTATGAAAGCCATAGTCAAATGTGGCTTCTTTATGTTTTTTCCCCAAAGTTGTAGATACAGACAGAATAAAAACTATGGCAAATTGGGCCTACTGTGGCTTAATCAATGTAAATAAGGAGACATTATGACTGTAGCCAATTTGGAGGTGAAGAGTTTTCTCATGGCTACCTGAAACTTGGGCTTCCCTGGTGGCTCAGACAGTAAAGAATCTGCCTGCAATGCTGGTGACCTGTGTTTGTTCCCATTTCAGTATTCTTGCCTGGAGAATTCCATGGTTAAAGGAGTTTGGCACAGAGTCAGACATGACTGAGCAACTAACACACACACCCCAGAACCTTATTTTTATGAGGCCTTAATCGAGTCTAGGGTAGGTTTCTTTACTTACAAATAAGGATTCCTCTGAGGAGCCTGCAGCACTGCTTAAAGGGTGACCAAAAAATGACCTAACAAAAGGGTAAAAAAAGCTGTGACTTCAGATGCACCTGAATTCAAATCTTTTACTTTTTTTTTAATAAGACATGGCCTCAGTCCTATCACTTAGAGTGTTAAGTTTCAGATATCCCCTATTTATCTTACAGAGCTTTTAAAAAAGTTTAACTAACTAGTTTTTGTTTTTGACTGTGGTATATAGATCTAAATATGTATTACATTTCTATAAAAATAGGACCCACTATGAATCCTGTTTGGTAACTGTTTCCATTTAATAATGTGTTATACATGTCTTTCATCTCAATAAACTATTAATGAATATACATCTACATCATCATTTTTTTTACATCATCATTTTGATAGCTATCATTTGATAATCCCTTGCAGGCTATTTTGAGGATTTTAGTACGAGATAGAAATACGTGACCATAACTGGATGACACCACCGTTATGGCAGAAAGTGAAGAAGAACTAAAGAGCCTCTTGGTGAATGTGAAATACGAGAGTGAAAAAGTTGTCTTAAAAGTCAGCATTCAGAAAACTAAGATCATGGCATATGGTCCCATCACTTCATGGCAAATAGATGGGGAAACAATGGAAACAGTGACAGACTTTATTTTGGGAGGGCTCCAAAATCAATGCAGATGATGACTGCAGCCATGAAATTAAAAGATACTTGCTCCTTGGAATAAAAGCTATGACCAACCTAGACAGCATACTAAAAAGCAGAGACATTACTTTGCCAACAAAGGTCCACCTAGTCAAAGCTACAGTTTTTCCAGTGGTCATGTATGGATGTGAGAGTTGGACTATAAAGAAAGCTGAGCTCTGGAGAATTGATGCTTTTGAGCTCTGGTGTTGGAGAAGACTCTTGAGAGTCACTTGGACTGCAAGGAGATCCAAACAGTCCATCCTAAAGGAAATCAGTCCTGAGTATTCATTGGAAGGACTTATGCTGAAGCTGAGACCCCGCTACTTTGGTCACCTGATGTCAAGAACCAACTCATTGGAAAAGACTCTGATGCTGGAAAAGATTGAAGGTGGGAGGAGAAGGGGATGGCAGAGGATGAGATGGTTGGATGACATCACCAATGTGATGGGTATGAGTTTGAGTAGGCTCTGGAAGTTGGTGATGGACAGGGAAGCCTGGAATGCTGCAGTCCATGGAGTCACAAAGAATTGGACACAACTGAGTGACTGAACTGAACTGAAGTTGCATATAGCAATTTAAAAATAACTAAACTATAAATGGGACTGAATTTAGGTTTCTCACAATCAGCCTGCAGGCTGACCTTTTCCACCTATCTTTGCTAGCCAGCCACCATCGTGCAGACAAGTCCTTGGCTGTCTTCAAGCAAGACTTCCACACATAATTGCCTCATACGTCAGGACCAGGAACCCTGTGTCTCAGACATCACTGGAGGTATCAGAACGAAGGTGTCTCAAGAACCCACATAGAAAATGTAGGTCATAATGACTTTCTGTGATGGAAGATCATGGAATATTGGGGCTCTATAGACCAAAAAAAAAAAAAAAAAAAAGAAGTATATTTTCCTGATTCAGGACCTGAAAGGCCAGGAGACTCCCAGAGGAAAGAAACAATTTAAGGATAGCTTCTCAGAGCAGAAAGTTCATTTTCATCTCTGTGATGTTCTTCATTTCTAGCACCCTAGGAATATTTGTTCTCTTCCTCACAGAACAAAATTCACCTAATGGCCTCCCACTTCAGTGAGATTATCAGAACATGAAAAACACTTCAGATTCCTACTTGAAAATATGTGTTCCTCCTACTGCATTCTAGGTTTAAAATGCTCCCTTAACATTCCAAAAATTATTTTTGTAAATGATGTTGGCTGCAGTTCAAAACACTGTTTTATGGAACATTCACTAGGCTAGTTCACAGTCCTGAATACCAGTCTCTGAATACCATTTTACAGACACACTCTCAGATGGTCTGGGATAGAGAGAGATCCTAGGTCTTCTCCTAAGTCACTTGGAGCAGAGTCCACAGGAGGAACTTTGAGGTCTGTTGTTTGCCATCCTTCCTTCAGACTAAACCTCTTGCTGGTGAAGATAGAGCCTGCTGGGAGGAGGGCTGCATATTTGGCATCTTATGGTGCTATCCTAGTGGGTTTTCCAACTAACCCAACAGAGGTTTCAATTCCTCATCAGAGGAGGCTGTAAATATTGAAAGAGAGTATAGGTCATATGGCCAACTATATTTCTATGTGTCAAGTGCTGTGCTGGCACTATAGATAGAAGGGTAAGCAAGATAAGAGTGGTTCAGCTATTGAGGAGCTCTGAATTCGTGTGGGGAAAACAGGACATATGAGGCAAATAGAGAAACTGTGTTTAATGATGTAAAGAGAAAATTGACTGAGACCTGGTGTTAGGGAGATTTCCTTGAAGGAGTAACATTTGGGCTGAGACTTGAAGTTAGGTGGATAATAAGAGTGAAGGACTCTTTCCAGCAAAAGAGACACCTTGTGAAAAGGCCTCAGGTTTGACTGAGAAGTTCAATACGGTCTCCTGGTGAGCTCAGTCGGTAAAGAATCTGCCTGCAATGAGGGAGACCTGGGTTTCATCCCTGTGTTGGGAAGATCCCTAGGAGGAAGGCATGGCAACACACTCCAGTACACTTGCCTGGAGAATCCCCATGGATAGAGGAGCCTGTGGGCTGCAGTCCATGAGGTTGCAAAGAGTGGGACACGACTGAGTGGCTAAGCACGAGACAGACGGCAGAGACCTGGGGAGAGGGATAAGGCAGGAGATGTTCATAGGGCCAGATCACATAGGCCTTTCAGGCCATGTTAATTGTACTGCATTTTATTTGAAGGGTAATGGGAAGGGGAAAATGCCACATGAATTAATTTGCTAGGGCTGCCTTAACTAAACACCACAGACTAGTGTCTTAAACAACAGGAAGTAATAGTCTCACAGTTCTACAGGCCAGAAGTCCAAGATCAAGATGCTGGAAGGGTTGGTTTCCTCTAAGGCCTCTTTCTTCAGCTTGCAGGTGGCTCCATTCTTGCCACCTCTTCAAAAGGTCTTTTCTTTGAGTGTATGTCCCTAGGGTCTCTCTCTTTTTAAACTCTTTATTGTGATTCGAGGTATAGCTGATGAACAAACAATATTGTGATAGGTGAGCAGTGAGGGGATTCAGCCATGAATATACATGTATCCATTGTCCTCCAAACTCTCCTCCCATCCAGGCTGCCACATAACATTGAGCAGAGTTTCATGTGCTATATTGTAGGTCCTTGTTGACTATCCATTTTAAATGAAGCAGTATGCACATGTCTGTCCCAAATTCCCCAAATATCCCTTCCCCTCATCCTTCTCCATAACTCCCTTCCCTGCCCTGGCAACCATAAGCTCCTTCTTGAAGCCTGTGAATCTGTTTCTGTTTTGGAAGTAAATTCATTTATTTCATTTCTTTTTAGATTCTACATATAAGGGATGTCATACATTATTTCTCTTTCTCTGACTTACTTCACTCAGTATGACACTGTCTACATCCATCCATGTTGCTGCAAATGGCATTATTTCATTCTTTTTAATGAATTTAGTAATATTCCATTGTACATACGTACCACATCTTATTTATCCATCCCTGTGCTTATAGACATTTAGGTTGCTTCCATATCTTGGCTTTTTGTAAATAGTGCTGCAATGAACATTGGAGTGCATGTATCTTTTTGGATCATGTTTTCCTCTAGATATATGCCCAGGGGTGGGATTGCAGGGTCATATGGTAGCTCTATTTTTAGTTTTATAGGAAACCTTTATATTGTTCTCCATAGGGGCTATACCAATTTACATTCCCACCAACAGTGTAGGAGGGTCTCATCTCTCCACATCCTCTCCAGCATTTATTATTTGTGGATTTTTTTGATGATAGCCATTCTGACTGGTGTGAGGTGATGTCTCATTGTAGTTTGGAATTGCATTTCTCTAATAATGAGTGATGTTGAGTATCTTTTCAAGTGCCTATTGGCCATCTGTATGTCTTCTTTAAAGAGATGTCTATTTAGGTCTTCTGCTCATTTTCTGAGGGGATTGTTTGCCAGCATCTCTGTGTGCCCAAGTTTTCTTTGTTTATAAGGACACCAATCAGATTAGATTAGAGCCCCCATAATGATCTTGTTTTAACTTAATTGCCTCTTTTTTTTAGCATTTAGGATTTTTTAATCAAGGTATAATCAACATATAGCATTATATTAGTTTCAGGTATACAGCATAATGATTCAATATTTGTATATATTGCAAAATGATCACCATAAAAAGTCTAGTTAACATCCTTTAATTACTCTTTAAAGGCCCTATGACAAAGTCATCACATTTAAGGTACTAGGGGTTAGGATTTCACCATATGAATTGGGGGGACACATATAGGCAGAGTACATCATGAGAAACGCTGGACTAGAAGAAGCACAAGCTGGAATAAAGATTGCTGGGCGAAATATCAATAACCTCAGATATGCAGATGACCCCACCCTTATGGCAGAAAGTGAAGAGGAACTCAA
Organism: Capricornis sumatraensis; assembly: GCF_032405125.1. Taxonomy (NCBI): domain Eukaryota; kingdom Metazoa; phylum Chordata; class Mammalia; order Artiodactyla; family Bovidae; genus Capricornis; species Capricornis sumatraensis. The sequence goes on from NC_091087.1 coordinate 49,234,619, forward strand.
AAGCCTCATGATGAAAGTGAAAGAGGAGAGTGAAAAAGTTGGCTTAAAGCTCAACATTCAGAAAACGAAGATCATGGCATCTGGTCCCATCACTTCATGGGAAATAGATGGGGAAACAGTGGAAACAGTGTCAGACTTTATTTTTGGGGGCTCCAATCACTGCAGAAGGTGACTGTAGCCATGAAATTAAAAGACGCTTACTCCTTGGAAGAAAAGTTATGACCAACCTAGATAGCATATTGAAAAGCAGAGACATTACTTTGCCGACTAAGGTCCATCTAGTCAAGGCTATGGTTTTTCCTGTGGTCATGTATGGATGTGAGAGTTGGACTGTGAAGAAGGCTGAGCTCAGAAGAACTGATGCTTTTGGACTGAGGTGTTGGAGAAGACTCTTGAGAGTCCCTTGGACTGCAAGAAGATCCAACCAGTCCATTCTGAAGGAGATCAACCCTGGGATTTCTTTGGAAGGAATGATGCTAAAGCTGAAACTCCAGTACTTTGGCCACCTCATGCGAAGAGTTGACTCATTGGAAAAGACTTTGATGCTGGGAGGGATTGGGGGCAGGAGGAGAAGGGGACGACCAAGGATGAGATGGCTGGATGGCATCACTGACTCAATGGACGTGAGTCTGAGTGAACTCTGGGAGTTGGTGATGGACAGGGAGGCCTGGCGTGCTGCGATTCATGGGGTTGCAGAGTCGGACATGACTGAGCAACTGAACTGAACTGACTGATTCAGCTCATAATACTATTTATGTGCCTGTTGTGTGGACAATGTATTAGGAGGAGACGATAGTGTAGACTCTATTGGAAAAATGATAGTGACCTGGGACTTCCTTGGTGGTCCAATGGTTGAGAGACTGCCTTGCAATTCAGGGGATGTGGGTTTGATACCTGGTCGGTATCTATGATCCCATATGCTGCGGAGAAACTAAGCCTGCAGGCCAGACTACTGAGCCCATGCTCTAGAGCCCCTGAGCCACAACTAGAAAGTTCGTGCACCACAATGAAGAACCCCAGATGACGCAACTGAGATCCCATATGTCACAACTGAGTCCCAACACAGCCACATTCTTTGATTAATTGAAATAATGATAGTGGGGATGATAGCCAGGATGTGTATTGTGAAGATAGAGCAAATGCAGCGGGTTTGAGAAACACTTGAAGGAGGATTCATGGAATCTGAGGGTGAGGGAGAAGGAGGAGTCAAAGATGACTCCGAAATTTCTGGTTCTGCATCTGGCTGGCTGGTGATGCAGTTTGTTTAGAGAAAGAAGAATGGAAAAAGAGAACAGTGATTTGTGGGGAAGATGTGGGCTCATTTCTGCTCATGTTGAATGTGGGTGCCTGTCAGACATCCAGTGGAGATGATGAGCAAACTGTTTGCTGGAGAGGAAATCAACCTCCATCACAGAGCAGATTGCCGTCTAGATCATCCACTATAAGAGACAAGGTTGCTGTTGAAATCGCACAAGTCAGGTGGGTCTCTGATGGGAAGCTATCCAGCACTCAGACTGGGACTTGAACCCACTGGCTGGAACTCGAACCTACTGTCTTTTAATTGGGATTCCACACCTGATCTCAGGACTTAATGAAGCATAGGTTCTTTATGTCCCATCCCAGAAGGAATTCAGTGAGCTGCAAAGTGATAGTTAAGAAATAGATTTATTGAGAGAGATACAGACGCCATAGTCAGAGTGTGGACCATTTCAGAGGGTGAGAGACCATGGGAGAAAAACATTTCATAGACAGAATGTGGTCAGCCTCAAAAGGCAACAGTAGCCCTGAAATATAGGGTGGTTAGTTTTTATCGGCTGTGTAATTTCATGGGCTAACAAGTGGGAGAATTAGTCCAAATGTTTTGGGGAAGGAGAGGGATTTCCAGGAACTGGCCCACCCTCACTTTTTGGCTTTTTGTGGTCAGCCTAGAAACTGTCATGGCCCCTGTGGGTGAGTCATTTAGCATATACTAATGTATTGCAATGAGCATATAATGAGGCTCAAGGTCTACTGGAAGTTGGATCTTTCACCACCTTGGGCCAGTTTATGTCCTATTCATAACAGCTGTGTCATTCTTTGAGTGTTGCACCCTGTCCCCTTCCCTCCTGCTTCACTGTAACCTGGTCCTTGTATTTTACTTTTCATGGAAAAAAAAAAATTATTGCCCGCTTCAAAAATGTGCTCTTGGCATCTTTAGAAATTCTCAAAATTTGCTAAGCTATAAGGTTCAGTAGTTTTTTGTAGTTAACACTGTGGAATATTTCTTTAACGATTTTCAATAGTTGGCTTGACTTGTGACTTAATATGCCTAAAGGAATCGCTTAATGTTGTTAACCTCTTCTTGAGGATAGGAAAGCGCTTTTCATTTCCTTCCTGCATGCAAAGCTTAGTAAAAGATGAAGTCTTGCTCTAAAAGTGAAGAGTGTGAAACTCTCAAGTAGATGGCAGAACAGAAGGCCTTTTCATGGCAGCACAAAGACCCGAGTAGTGCATTGATGTGCGGCCTCTCAGTGGAAACAAGGGTGTTAATGGTAGATGGGGAGCAGAAAGGCTGTGTCAGGAGGCACAATGTGTCATGGCACCAGGGTCATGGTCAGCAGTGTCCTTGAAATGAAGGCTGAGCCCTGGGGCAGTTGGAGGCAGGCTGGAACTAGGTTAGGGGTCAGGAAAGAGTTGCTTCACTCCTGGTAGAAGAGGTTCTCATTGAGTGACTTGCCCCACATTAGCTCAAGGGCCATGGAGGAGATGCCAGCTTAGTAGAAGGTGGCTGTATGGAATTCGGGTGATTAACCTGCTTGGTTTGCCTGGGCCTGAGATGACAGACTTTCAGTTTTGAAACTAGGTAGGCCCTGGAGAAACTGAGATGAGTTGGTTACTCTATAAAAGGGTTCTAATAGACCTAGGGTCTTTGGTCCTTGAATCATCTTAGAAGAAGTAACTTTAGCCTAAAGCAAATAAATCTGCATGACTCACTGTAATCTTTTTAGTGAAAGAACTGCTACAGCTGCTTTCTATTTTTAATAAATTAAATAATTTATGTTTGTAATAAGTTAGAGTTCATTAGAGTGTCTGAATGCTCCAGTTTGTCTGGGACAATCCCAATTTATACTTGTTGTCCAAGATAATTTATAGGCTCTTCTGCAGTCTCAAAAGTGTTCTGATTTGGATGACAAATTATATGGTCACTCTATCTTTAATAAAATGATCGTTCTTAAACAGGAGTACTATTTTGTGAATCTTGGCAAAGCAGGCCAATTTTTATATAATATTTGACAGCATTCCTTTTAAGATGATTCACTATGTACTACTTCTGATAACTACATTTTAAAAAATTGAAAGTTTTTCCATTCAGAGGTACTTGACCACAGTTTCACCTCTGATATCAGAATTCATTACCCACACACATATTCCCTCTTTATCTCACTCACATTTGACCATCTTATTACTTCACAAAAGTTTCATGGAATTTTAAAATTTACTTATACTTAAAGAAGCTTTTGATTATACTTTAAAACAAGAAATTAAAGTTGAAACTGGAAACATTACATAATAGCAAGGAGTCGATGCAAATTATGTGGGGGTGGAGGAAGGATTATCCTAGTAAGGAAACATTAAAAGAATTAAAATTATCTAGTAATGTACTTATTACTCAAATATATCAGATAATTTGGTATGAAAACCAAATTATTTCTGGACCTATTTCTGGATAGGAAATTTATTATACAGAATGTCTAAAAATTATTCGTATAAAATAGAAATAGGTGTTATTAAAAAAATAGGTATAAAGAATATTTATGTGTGGTATCTAAAGAAACTGTATCCCAAATAAACCTCTTCTAAAGTTGTGAAACATCTATTTGAATACATTTCACATTTACTTACACCAGAATTGAATGTTCACCTCCACTTTTCACCCATGTTTAAGATCACCCGTCTGGTTTTCCATGTCAATGAATGTTGCTGACCACTAGAGGGAGAAACAAGAAAGGCTTTGAAAATTTTGACAAATCTGAGCGATTAGTAAAATGTACTAATTGTAGTGAAATCCGAATTCAAGAAAGGCACTCACAGATGCAGTTGTTGTTAGAAATCTGTCGATTCTATGGACTCTTATAAAAACAATGTAACAGAAAGATGATGTGACTTCTCTAAAGCATGACGAACAACCAATGCCATGCTTGACCAGCTCACTTACAGTTTTGTTCAGTTTGTGTGTGTGTGTGTTCAGTCATGTCCAACTCTTTGTGACCCCACGGACCGTAGTCCGCCAGTCTCCTCTGTCCATGAGATTTCCCAGACAAGAATACTGGAGTGAGTTGCCATTTCCTTCTCCTGGGGATCTTCCCGACCCAAGGATCAAACTGACGCCTCATATGTCTCCTGCACTCCAGGCAGGATTTTACCACTGAGCCACACTGGGGAAGCCCCCTTGTTCAATTTATGCCCTTGCTCAAAGAGTTAGTGCAATAAATAGGTATTTAAGAAGAATGAAATGATGAAAGGATTAACCGCTTCAGACTTCAAAAGTGGGGAAAGTGGCAATGAAGGAAAACTACTATCATAATCAAAACAATTCCCTAATACTTTTCAAGTCAATCTGACAATTAATACTTAAAATTATGTTTAAATATATAGAACATACTTGTTACAAAGTGACTGAAGATTCTAACCAGCTAAAAAGTATGTTTTCTTAGACTACTTAATACATGGATTTCTCAAGAGACAGTTTCTTGAACTCTATTACTTTGTAGGAAAATGTCTTTGAATTATTTGTTATCCAAGAAATTCCTGACTCCTGTGGCTGCAAGGAAAATATATAAAATATATTTATACATAAATGTTGAACAGCTATTCAGTGTGAGATATTCATGAGATTCAAGATTGAATTGGACATGAATTCTTCTCTCAAGAATTTTATAGCCTAAAAAATCCTATTCAGAAATCTGTCAAGCGAGGTACATATGGAACATGCCGTTAGAGAAGCAGAGTCAGGGCACTTTGAGAGGGAGAAGTTACTTCTAGTTTGATGTGTGTGGGAGGAGTGGTCTGCGTAGGGAGTGTGAAGACAGGAGGAATCAGGAAAGATGTGGCCTTGGAGTAGGGCCTAAACATTATCAGGATTTAGAAATATGGCGCTTATAGGGAAAGCATTTAGCCAGAGGGAGCAGAATGAGCAAAGGCAAAGTCCTGCTGGGCAAATGCAAAATGTATAAACACACAAACATAAAGTAGAGAAAAGAATACAGGATCTAAAAAGACATAAATTAGCCTAACGTGTGAAATATGTTTGAGTTAGCCTATAACTGTGATGGTTAATTTTATGTCAACTTGACTGAGCCATGGGGTGTCCAGATATTTGGTTAAACATGATTTTGTGTATTTCTGTGAGGTGTTGGGTGAAATTTAACCAATTTAACATTTAAAACTGTAGACTGAACAAAGGAGATTGTGGACTTACCTAGTGGTCCAGTGGCTAAGACTCTGCACTCCCAATGCAGAGGACTTTGGTTCGATTCCTAGTCAGGGAGCTAAATCCCACATGCTGCAAATAAGAGTTTGAATGCTGCAACAAAGGTAGAAGATTCCATGTGCTGCGACTAAGAACTGGTATGGCCAAATAAGTAGATTAATTGAATAAATAAATATTTTAAAAATACACCATTATTATTTTTTTAAAAAGGAGGTTGCTCTCCATATTGTGTGTGCACCTCATCTAAATAGTTGAAGGCCTGACTAGCACATTAGGCTGACCCTCCCCTGATAAGAAAGAATTCTCTTGCCTATCAGCCTTTGGACTTGAATGGGGATATCAGCTCTGCAGATTTTGGCCTTGCCAGCCTCCATAATTGCATGAGCCAATTTCTTATATCTCTTTCTTTTTCATAAATATATCCTATTGGTTTTGTTTCTCTGGAGAACTTGGATCAATACACTGTTAATACTGCTTAAAAATAAACATCTAATAATCTGCCAACAAATATCTATTTGGTAACATTTTGATCCTAGTGTTATTTTGAGCAATGGGATAATAATAGAATAGTATCAACATACAGAAAACATATCTAATATACCTGAGAACTACTTCAAAGAATAGACAGATATGCTGATAAAACTGACTGATTTAAAAATAAATATTCTAATTTTAAAATGTATCATTAAAGGAAACAAAATTGTAACTCAGAGGAAGGAAGAAAAATTATAACCACAATAATCTAATACAACCATTGTTAACATTTTGGTGTAATTTCTTTCAGTAATTTTTTCCTTTGTGATTTTTAACATATATGTACCTTTAGTGCATATAAAATCCTGTAGTCAACTTTGAAAATTTAACATTATATCCTAAATGTTTCCTCATATTGTTTCAAAGTCTTAAGAGCTATAATTTTTATTGCCTGTACAATATACAATCTGCAAACTAATTTTCATAATTATTTCCTTATTTTTGGATATTACGGTTGTTATACAGATTTTCCCTCTATTTTTAGGATTATTAGTTTTTCATGTTTTGAATTATTCCATAATAAATCCCCAGAAGAAGTACTATTAGATCACCAGGTATGAATACTTTTACAGTTAATCCAAATTGCTTTCCACAAATGCTATACCAACTTATAAGGCCACTAAAATAAAGTGTTGCATTTGCCTACTCAATATTCATTCTCATCTTCATTAATAAAAGACTTTCTTTGGTGGGAATGTGACTTGTTATAGAAACCTTACTTGCTCAAACTCCCTTGCAGCTGGGTATGTCTATATGACTGTGTTCTGGTTTATAAAGGTTGAGCTTCTAGAAACAATTTTGTTTTACCAATGAAAAGGAAATAACTGGCACACACATTTCCCTTTTTCCCTTCCCTTCTCCTTGACTGATTGGAAGTAGAGCAGCCTTCTTGCTACTTAGATGATGAAATGGCTTTGCCGGTCCACTGGAGGAGGAAAGGGCAACCCCCTTCACTATTCTTGCCTGAAGAATCCCATGCACAGAGGAGTCTGGCAGGCTGCAGTCCACGGGGCTGCAAAGAGCAGTCCATAGGGTCACAAAGAGTCAGGACACAACTGAGTGACTAAGCATGCACACACGCCACAAGTTAAGACGGTAGAACAGGAAGCTGGGAGGAGCTTGTGACTTTCTTGAGCATTGGTACCAGCTGGGTTCTTTCCTCTGGAATTCTTGTTACAAGAATAAATTAATCCATATTTAGTTAAGAAACTGTAGTCATATTTCTGTTGCATGAGACCAAAAAAAATCTAACAGTAATGTGTAGTAATTATAGGTACATAATTATTACTCCATAATAATAGATATTGTCACTAAAATTGGAGAGGTAGTATACTGGTGATCATAATTGCAAATTTAAACTAGTGTGAACAAACCAAAAAAAAAAAAAAGAGAGAGGCATCTCCTGGTTCATGTACTGGGAGAAACTCAAGGGTTAAACTGGCTTTCAGCTTCACTAAGAGGCATCAGTGATCCTATTAGGTCAGGTCTCTTTCTCCCTTCCCCTTTTCTCTCTCTTTTACACTTTCTTCCCTCTGTTTTCCTCTACTTGTTGGCCTCTTCTTTCTTGTAGAAAATGGACTTCTTCCATGCAACTGGAGAAGCTGGCCAACAAGCAACTCCAGCCTTATGCTGGTTCCAAGTCAGTGAAAATTGTGGAAAGAGATGACTTTCCATATTTGTTCAAATATCGGTTGTAGGGAAGGACTCTGACTGATGAGGCCTGCATTAAATGCTCATTCTGGGGGCGAGGGAGACAGGACAACTGTGATTGTCAGTCTCACCAAGATGCCTGGAATAAGGAAAGGGAAATTACTCAAAGAAAAAGTTGAGTGTTGACACCATAATATGGTAGAAACCTAAAACAACCTGTCATTAGGACTTTCCTGGTGGTCCAGTGGCTAAGACTCAGTGCTCCAGTGCAGAGGGCTTGGGTTTGATCCCTGGTCAGAGAACTAGATCCCACATGCTGCAAGGAAGACCTGGTGCAGCCAAATAAGTAAATATTAATAAAACAGCTTATCATCAATAACCATCTTTTACTAATAAAATGATCTTCATTATTTTTCTAACTTAGCTTTCTTTGAAGTTGAAGATTTTGTCTGTTCATAAATTTTATATTGTTTTTTTGAAAATTCCCTCTTTTAAAGACATTGACATGTCATTGACAATAAGTTTATATTTAACAAATCAGAAAGTTGAATATTCCCTTTATTTTGAACATGATGTCAATTTGGTGCTTGTAATCTAATATTCTGTTGGCATCTGGAAATGCCAGCTTCAAAGAATAAGAAATATGTATTCTTTCAAATGTCTATGTAGACATAATGTAAAGGTCCTAAATCCAGTGAGAAGAGTGGCAATTCGGCGAGACATAAATTTAATCAATATATGTACGTGAGTCATGTAATATTATGGAGAGGTTAAACATATAGTAGATTCCTCTTCTGGGAGCTTACTGAATTGATTTTAATATATTACTTTGTGTGAATGCTTCTTTAGCTCTTACACTGGCTTATTGACATTATGGGTTGTTTCCCCAAACTCTGAATTATTCAAAATGAGATTTAAAAGCACATTGAGGATTAAGCTTTAGATTAAGGCCTCAGTTCAGTTCAGTCACTCAGTCATGTCTTTCTCTTTGCGACCCCATGGACTGCAGCACACTAGGCTTCCCTGTCCATCACCAACTCCTGGAGCTTACTCAAACTCTTGTCCATCAAGTCAGTGATGCCTTCCAACTGTCTCATCCTCTGTTGTCCCCTTCTACTCCCGCCTTCAATCTTTCCCAGCATTAGGGTCTTTGCTAAGGAGTCAGTTTTTTGCATCAGGTGGCCAAAATATTGGAGCTTCAGTTTCAGCATCAGTCCTTTCAATGAACATTCAGGACTGATTTCCTTTAGGATGGATCTCCTTGCAGTCCAAGAGATTCTCAACACCACAGTTCAAAAGCATCAATTCTTTGGCACTCAGCTTTCTTTATAGTCCAACTCTCACATCCATACATGACTGCTGAAAAAATCATAGCCTTGACTAGACAGACCTTTGTCAGCAAAGTAATGTCCCTGCTTTTTAATACACCAAGCTGGTCATAGCTTTTCTTCCAGGGAGCAAGTGTCTTTTAATTTCATGGCTGCAGTCACCATCTGCAGTGATTTTGGAGCCCAAAAAAGATAAAATCTGTCACTGTTTCCATTGTTTTCCTATCTGTTTGCCATGAAGTGATAGGACCAGATGCCAGATGTTAGTTTTCTGAATGTTGAGTTTTAAGCCAACTTTTTCACTCTCTTCTTTTACTTTCATCAAGAGGCTCTTTAGTTCTTTTTTGCTTTTTGCCATAAGGATGGTATCATCTGAGTATCTGAGGTTATTGATATTTCTCCTGGAAATCTTGATTCCAGCTTGTGCTTCATCCAGCCTGGCATTTCACATGATGTACTCTGCATAGAAGTTAAGTAAGCAGGGTGACAATATACAGCCTTGATGTACTCCTTTCCTGATTTGGAACCAGTCTGTTGTTCCATGTCCACCTCTAACTGTTGCTTCGTGACCTGCATACAGATTTCTCAGGAGGCAGGTCAGAGGGTCTGATATTCACATCTCTTGAAGAATTTTCACAGTTTGTTGTGATCCACACAGTCAAAGGCTTTGGCATAGCCAATAAAGCAGAAATAGATGTTTTTCTGGAACTGTCTTGCTGTTTCGATGATCCAGTGGATATTGGCGATGTGATCTCTGGTTTATCTGCCTTTTCTAAATCCAGCTTGAACATTTGGAAGTTCATGGTTCACGTATTGTTGAAACCTGGCTTGGTGAATTTTAAGCAGTATTTTGCTAGCGTGGGGGATGACTGCAATTGTGCAGTAGTTTGAAGATTCTTTGGCATTGCCTTTGTTGGGGACTGGAATGAAAACTGACCTTTTCCAATCCTGTGGCCCCGGCTGAGTTTTCCAAATTTGCTGGCATATTGAGTGCAACACTTTCACAGCATCGTCTTTTAGGATTTGAAATAGCTCAACTGGAATTCCATCGCCTCCACTAGCTTTGTTCATAGTAATGCTTCGTAAGGCCCATTTAACTTTGCATTCCAGGATGTCTGGCTCTAAGTGAGTGACACCATCGTGTTTATATGGATCATTAAGGTCTTTTTTGTATAGTTCTTCTGTGTATTGTTGCCACCTCTTCTTAATATCTTCTGCTTCTGTTAGGTCCATACCATTTCTGCCCTTTATTGTGCCCATCTTTGCATGAAATGAAATTAAGGCCTAAAGTAAAGAAAAAAATTTTATTTAAATTATCCAGGAAGATCTTTTGGCAAACTATAAATATTTTATTCCTTTTTAGATTTACTAAATGTTTATTCAGTGGTGTTTATGGTGATTGATTGTTTCATGTATTGTTGCAGTCCAAATGAGACTTCCCTGGTGGTGCAGGGGTAAAGAATTCACCAGCCAATGCAGGAGATGCAAATTCGATCCCTGGGTTGGTAATTTCCGCTGTAAAAGGAAATGGCAACCCACTCTAGTATTCTTGCCTGGGGAATCCCATGGACAGAGAAGCCTGGAGGGCTACAGTCCATGGGGTCACGAAAGAGTCAGACATGACAGCAAACTAAATGACAGCAGCCACATGAGATCTCGTAATTTTGGAGGATCATTAGATTCTTGGCAGTGGCACAGATTCTCCAGTTCTTTACTTTCAGGCTTTGATGTAAGAGAGCTAGACCTAGTGTATCCCACAAGGCAAAGGGATGAGAAACTAAGTCATCTCTGTGCACAGGTTAGCCCACATAATCCCAAGCTGAATTTAAATGCCCTGCAAAAGAGGGATGATTGAGACATAAAAACAAGTGATGTATTGATTGTACCATGTACTAAATCAGCTTGAGGCCCCTCTTTCTTGAAGAAAATGGGCTGGCAATAGACATGAAAGAAAATTCTCTTTGCCCTCCCGATCTGCTAATGTGTCTGCTTACCACTCACTATGCATTTACTGAAAGGATGAAAATAGTTGAAGTTTATCCTTGGGGTTCCCTCATCTCCCTTCTTGTTTTCCCTTTTTTCTTTTGTGTTGCTCCACGCTGCCTCACCCAGTCTCACTATTTTTCCATCTTCAGAGTCATCCTCTTCTTGACCTGCTAATGGCTCTAATTGCAAGATCCTTTTTGGGATTGGAAATATCTCATGTGCAGAGGAACCTGGTGGGCTGCAGTCATGGAGTCACTAAGAGTCAGACACGACTGAGCGACTTCACTTTCACATTTCACTTTCATGCATTGGAGAAGGAAATGGCAGCCCACTCCAGTGTTCTTGCCTGGAGAATCCCAGGGACAGAGGAGCCTGGTGGGCGCCGTCTATAGGGTCGTACAGAGTCGGACACGACTGAAGCGACTTTGCAGCAGCAGCAGCAGCAGCATGTCATAAGCTACAAACTGCTAGAGAGTGGGAAAAGTGTTGATCATTCAGGTGTTGGATCCTTCAGTAATTAACACAGTAGTTAGCTTTTCACACATCAGGTATTTACAATTGTATTTTAAAGTGTTTTGTTTTTATCTACATATAAAAGTAATACATATTTTTTGTAGGGAATTTTTAAAAACATAGAATATTATTAATAGTAGAAGTCGTCCATCGCCTATAGAAAAATGCCATTAATACTTTGGTACATTGATACATATACCAGTTCTTTCCTATGTATTTATACTCTTTCATTTTGCAAAATTGAGATCATACTGTTTAGACTCTTTTTGTGCACTTTTTCCATTTACCTTTATATCATGGGCATTTTATCATGGCATTAAGTATTCTTTTAAAGTGTCACTTATTTAATACTTTTTCTTATTTCTGAACATTCACATCCATCACTTGTTGTGATGAAAAATGACATTCAAATTTTTCATCACAACAAATTTGTGATGAAAAATCTGTGTATAAATCTATACATTTTGAATTATTTCCTTAAGATAAATACCTAGAAGAGTTATTTGATCACTCTGTCAACATTTTAAGATCTTTGCATACTTTTTATACTAAATTCTAAAAGTGTTGTATCACTTTATCATTTATTTGCTTACTTAACAAATGTTTATCAAGCCTTTACTAAGTGTTTGGCACTGTGTAGGGCCAGGATTATAATGGAGAAAAATGTACTCAAGGTCCTTGCCCTGATGCTCTTAGAGAGAGACGGATAACAAACAAGTAAATGAAAAAAGATAAAAGTCAAGTTGTTAGTAGTATTCTGAAGGGATCTCTGATAGAGTGGGGCCCTGCTTTGACTTGAGTGGTGAGGGAAGGCTTTTCTTAGAGATTGCATGTAATTTGAAAACCTGAAGGATTGAGAAGGCATCAGCCATGGAAGTGGCGGGAAGGGTTTGTTGGGGAGAGTAGAATGACAGGAAATGAAGTTGAGAAGGGTAAGTAGTGGGTGAAGGACCAAACCATGTTTGTCTGTTAGGTGATAAGGAGCTATTAAAACAAACCATCATGACAGTGAATATATGGGTACCTGCAGGTCGATGCTTTAACACTTATACTGCATTCTAACGAAAGTCTCCCAGAGATAGTCTTCTTAACTTAAAAGAATGCTCCCACTGGTGGAATATTGGGCGTCATGGTATGTGAGCATTTCATTGTGTCTCAGATCACACTTTTTATAGGTTGGCCTACATTTCCCATATCAGAGAGTTTATTCTCAGGTTGTGTTCTCTTCTGTCAGTGTTCAGGAATCTGCACAGGTATCCTGCCAAACACAGCAGCTATGCATGGCTCATCTCTCCTCTTGAATTAAGGCTAATAAAAGTGATGACTTTCTTGGATTGATTGTATATCTCCAGCGTAGTAGAATTAGGTAAGATAAACTTCTGAGTATTTAATTTCAATATATTTGCCACATTTACAGTTTCGCTGTATATAGATAATATATATTAGATTTTATGTATAAATATATCAGATAATCTATTATTATACAATAGTTTTATATTGCATATAGTTGATATATTAAATAGATAACTTACAAAGATAATGTATATTGGAAAATAAGAGTAATCTTTTGTATAGAGAATTAAGAAGGAATTAATTCTTTAGAAGTTTCATAGTTATATTCTGAGATAGAGATTGAGATTCAACAACAGGAGTTGCTTCAAATTCTAAATACTTGCCTTTAATTAGTTTGTTTTAATATTAGGAGTCAGGCTGTGGATTCAGCTTTCAGATTTAGTTTTAAGTATTATGCATTGATGTTTACTGAACATTTTCAGATTTATACATATTTATAAATAAAAAACTTATCTATTTTTGGGGGTCTGGATTTTATTTATTTCTTACTCATCAAAAAGAAAATGATGGTTTATTAGAATTTAGACTTTTTAAAGACCATTCTAAAATCAAACAAGATTACAGTGAGGAAACTATTCTTTCAGTCCTTTGTCTAAAAAACAGGTCTATACAATACTATGCAGAGTGTTCAGTTTGACAAGATTATTATTATAAGCAATGAAAACAAAACTGCTTTGCATAAAATCAGTGAAATCAACAAGTATTTACTGAATGTCTATAGTGTACCTAGACTTGAGTAGTCAGTGTGAAGGCAAGAGAGAAGTATTGTGTGTAATCCTTGCCCTATAGGACCTTACAGCGTAACAGGGAAACAAAACCCAAGGGTGTGGGGGTAGGACCTAGGACACTGACATGTATGGACCACCTACTTTGTCCTAGGAATTGTGCTAGGTGCTTCCATATAAATTACCTCATGACAACTGAGGTCAGTATCATCCCCCAAATTCTCTAGTATTCTATTTCTTACACTCCACCTATCATCCAGCCTTCAGGTCATCCTCAGTCCCGACCACCCTGGCTCACCTTGCACATCCAGTCATCTCTAACTCCTGTTCCTAGACTCTTCCAATGGTCTCCTGACTGGTTTTATTGCCTCTGTTCTCTTCTCTTATTAGTCCATCCTCCTTCCATATTGTGGACACATTTGCTCTAAAATGCAAATATGATTACAGTAGTTACAAATTTTTCAGATGCAAGTAAGGACTTGGTAATTGTAACCATGCTATTGGGAGAGGAGAAGCAGTTTCAGAAAAAGGGTTACTAGGCAGATAAATCAGGATATATTTCTTGGAGAGGCTAAGCATTTGAGTTGATTAGAACATATGATGGAATTAGGGGTAAAAAGAAATAAGGTTGTAAGATGATAGTTTGGAGGCAAATTTTCAAGACTCTTTATGTAAGGCTAAACAGTTTAAACTTCATAGACATTTGTATGTTATTGCAGTTTTTTAAAGGGAATGACATAATGAAGCACTATTTAGGATGATTCTGGTGGCTCAGATAGTAAAGAATCTGTCTGCAATGTGGGAGACCCAGGTTCGATCCTTGGGTAGGAAGATTCCCTAGAGAAGGGAATAGCTACTCACTTCAGTATTCCTGCTTGGAGAATTTCATGGATAGAGGAGCCTAGTGACCTCTAGTCCCTGGGGTCACAAAAAGTTGAACACAACTGAGCAATTAACACTAAAAAATTTTTTTCTAAAAAAATCTAGAAGTAGATTAGGTGGATTAGAATTGGTAGAAACTGGAGCAGAACTCACTTAGGAAGGTGTTGCAGGAGTCAGATAGGATGAAAAGGGCCTTGGAAAGATGTGAATAAGATATTCAAGAAGACACACATTACTTGAACATAGTGGTGAGTTTTTGTGATGTGGAACACAACAACAACAACAAACCCCAGACCACATGTTTCATAGTTCACAGGGCTGAATCCATGTGGTTTTGACAAGCCTATCATGTTTCTGGCAGTTTCAAAATTTTCCTCTGGGAGATAAGGGCCAGGTTTTTCCCCCCATTCCCACCCAAGCCTAACATGTATTGGGAAGATGTTTCCAGAAATAGAAATGAAGCTGGGAAACTCTAAGGGGCTAGTAGTACAGAGATGTAGGGATAATGAAAAAAAAAAAAAGATGAATTGTTTTCAATTCAAGGTTGGAATCCTATAACAAGGAAAAAGAAACAAGGAACTACCTGGAATGTATGAAGACAGTGGATGGCGGAGAAATGCGGGACTTTGAGAAGTGTTGACATGAATTATGAGTTTTTGCCTTGGTATTTGAACAGTATAAGTAAAGAACTTGTCTTTTTTGAACTCCTTTTAGTTCTTGGATTGTGTTCCCTTGATGATAACATTCTGGGATAGACTACCTGGGTCACAGCTACCTAGGTTTTATATTTATCTAGTGATAATCTGTGAAAGGAAGGAGAAGGAAAAAGAGAGCCCAAGAGAGAAGACAGTGAGGGTATAGGAAGGAAGAAATAGAGGGACACTTTATTCCAGGAAAATATCTATTTTTGCTTCATTGGCTTTGCTAAAGCCTTTGTCTGTGTGGACCACAACAAACTGGAAAATTCTTCAAGAGATGGGAATACCAGACCACCTAACTTGCCTCCTGAGAAGTCTGTATGTAGGTCAAGAATCAACAGTTAGAATTGGGCATGGAACAATGGACTGGTTCCAAATAGGGAAAGGAGTATATCAAGGCTGTATATTGTCACCCTGCTTATTTAACTTATATGCAGAGTACATCATGCGAAATGCTGGGCTGGATGAAGCATAAGCTGGAATCAGGATTGCCGGGAGAAATATCAATAACCTCAGTTATGCGTATGACAGCACCCTTATGGCAGGAAGCGAAGAGAAACTAAAGAGCCTCTTGATGAAAGAAAGAGGAGAGTGAAAAAGCTGACTTAAGACTGAACATTCAGAAAACTAAGATCATGGCATCTGGTCCCTTCACTTCATGGCAAATAGATGGGGAAAAAATGGAAACAGTGAGAGACTTTATTTTGGGGGGCTCCCAAATCACTGCAGATGGTGACTGCAGCCATGAAATTAAAAGACACTTACTTCTTGGAAGAAAAGCTATGACCAACCTAGACAGCATAATAAAAAGCAGACACATTACTTTGCCAACAAAGGTTCGTCTAGTCAAAGCTATGGTTTTTCCAATAGTCATGTATGGATGTGAGAGTTGGACTATAAAGAGAGTTGAGTGCCAAAGAATTGATGCTTTTGAACTGTGGTGTTGGAAGAGACTCTTGAGACTCCCTTGGACAGCAAGGAGATCTAACCAGTCCATCCTAAAGGAAATCAGTCCTGAATATTCCTTGAAAGGACTAATGCTGAAGCTGAAACTCCAGTACTTTGGCCACCTGATGCAAAGAACTGACTCCTTTGAAAAGATCCTGATGCTGGGAAAGATTGAAGGCGTGAGGAGAAGGGGATGACAGAGGATTAGATGTTTGGATGGCATCACTGACTCGATGGACATGAGTTTGAGGAAGCTCCAGGAGTTGGTGAAGGACCCTGGCGTGTTGCAGTGCTTGGGGTTGCAAAGAGTTGGACACGACTCAACGGTTGAACTGAACTGAAC
The DNA here is from genome assembly GCF_032405125.1 of Capricornis sumatraensis. Classification (NCBI taxonomy): domain Eukaryota; kingdom Metazoa; phylum Chordata; class Mammalia; order Artiodactyla; family Bovidae; genus Capricornis; species Capricornis sumatraensis. The sequence goes on from NC_091087.1 coordinate 49,251,049, forward strand.
TGATGACTGTAAACTGTGTACCTTGATTTCCATTTTGAAACCAGTAAACAGTTCATCTGAATTATATATTAATTTCTCTGAAATAAGTTACATTTCCACTCAGATATAAGAATCTGAGTGAGATTCAGTGAGAATTAAAAGCATTAAGAGAAATTTTTTTGGCATTAAGAAATTCAACTGATCTTTTATTTTAAAGGAAATGAACAATGATCAGTAAATCTCATTAAAGGAAGGAAGCATTTAATGTCTTAAGAATACTTGAGAGACTTCCCTGTTGGCCCACTGGTTAGGACTCCACGCTTCCAGTATAGGGGCCCAGAGTTTGATCTCTGGTCAGGGAACCAAGATCCTACAGGCTACACTTTGCAGCCCATCACAAAATAAAAACCTCAAGTTTTAGGTTTAAAAATAAGTTTTTCTGTAGTAGAGGCCAAAACTTTTTTGCCACAAGATTTCCTTCTTAAAAGCCAGTACTTTTATATAGGATTCTTAGAATCAATAAAATATGTTTTTTCCTCAATGACAGACATAATTAGATATTGAAATTAATGTAATATATTGAGCTATACCTTGAGGAACTTTAAAATGGTCCAGGGTCAGGACTTCCTTGGTGGTCCAACAGTTAAGACTTCATGTTTCCCGTGCAGGAGGCAAGGGTTCCACCCCTGGTCAGGGACCTAGGATCCTGCATGCCATGTCATATGGCAAACCTACCCCCTCCAAAAAAAAAAAAAGTCAATAAAAATTAAGTGAATTTCAGGAATGACTTAGTTTTTAGCAGCATGTATAACTGCTACTGTTACGTAATATAGTTCTGAATGAATAAATTATAAGCATGCATGAATAAGCTAGAAGCTTACTGTTTCTTGATTTTCACATTTTAAAAAGTCAGGATATGGATTACAGAATCACGGAATTTTAAAACAGAAAGGGACATTTGAGATGATCTTGATCAACCCCCTCATTTTGTAGATGATTTAAATGTACTATTTAGATAGCAGAAAAGTAAAAAGCCTTTAAAAATTGTTCTTCATTGGGACAACTGCTCTGGCCTAACCATTCCTTCACCGGCAGAGAACAAAAGCGACATCGATGAATCTCTGGCATTCAGAACATCCCTTCCTGCTGAGCTAGCAAGACCTTGAATCAGCAAGGCAGTTGGCTGTTTAAACTGGGTTTGCTTCTATGTTGTAATGGTGAATATAGAGACACTAGGTGAGAAGTTGAGATGGCTAGAAAAGAATTACTCTTATCCTCATGAAATATGCCTCAAACACCTATTACCAGGTGGTTCTAGAGGGACTTTTGTACAATGTTTTAGTGGAACCATTACTGTCAAATTAAATTGGATAAGATTGACAGCAGAACAGGCTGGTGTGTCCCACTGACTCATCTATGCACATAATAAGATATATGCTTCTCTCCTGAAATAAATGGGTGAAAACAGTTTCATAAGCAAAGTGGCCTTCAGATATCTGCTAAGGCATGACTTCCTCTTTCGCTAAGGCTGTCACTGGAATTCGTCAAGCACAACTGCAATTATTCATTTACATGTCTTTCTAGAATACTGAAAATAAATTCCTTGGGAGTAGGAATAGTCTTACTCCTCTTTGTATATGAAGCACCTAGCATGTGGCAGAATATTACACAAATCTTTTGGAATTGAATCTGTTACACTGTTATTTTTGGTTTTGTAGAGTCTCAGTATCTACATCTGGATGAGGATATTTGAAGCAAATTTTAAAACAATGATAATAATGACATAAACAAATAACAAGTGCCTTTAATGTCAATGCTTTGAAAGATACAAAGTTGAATATGACATGGATTCTCCTTCAGAGGGTCTCTTAAGATAGGGAAGTATATTAGCGTGCTAGAGCTGCCATAACAAAATCCCACAGACTAGGTGGCTTAAACGACAGAAAATTTATTTCCTCACAGTTCTGTAGGCTAGAAATATAAGACCAAGGTGTTAGCAGGCCTGGTTTCTTCTGAGACCTCTCTCCTTGCTTGCACATGGTGACCTTCTTCCTATGTCCTTACATGGTCTTTCTTCTCTGTTCATCTCTTCATGTGTCCAAATGTTCTCTTCATATAAGGACGCCTGTCAGATTGGATTAGAACCCACCCTAAGGTCTTTATTCTAACTTAATTACCCTTTCAAAGTCCTGTCTCTAAATACAGTTACATTCTGAGGTACTGGGGGGTTAGAGCTTCAACATGAATTTGGAGGAGACACAGTTCAGCTCACAATGGGAAGAAAAAGATAACAAATAGTTTTACTATCAATCAGCTCTTATGAGAGGCATCCTGGGAAGGCATTTCTGGGAAGGCATCCTGAAGGAAGGAGACCCTGACAGGATGTAGACCCTGACAGCAAGTAGAATGTAAGTCGGAGTACCATTGATAAATTAGACAGGACAATCTTCTGTTATTGAATATGAAGTGACTTGGTGAGGGATGAGAAATCTAGTTAGTAAATTTGGCCAATCTTTTCTGACCAACTTAACTAATTAACAAATTTAACTAATTAATCTTTTCTGACCAATATAATTTTCTGTGTTCTTTTCTGAACACAGTTGGTGTTTTAGCAATCTGACCCTAATTCTCCTTGATAAGTTCCATCATCCTTTTTAAGTTGATCATCTGCTTGACAGAGTTGAACTATGATGCTGATGGATCAACAGCACATAGAGTTTTTCCTCCCCCAGTTTTGTTGAGATGTTATAGCATGTGTAATTAGGCAGAGTTTTTGTATTTAAATCCAAGAAACCTAATAAATCCAATGGTACCCATTGTTAGAAACAAATCTGGTAAACCGTGTGTTACAAATAAACGACTCAGAAGAGCATTTCTACCTTTCCAGTAGAAATCTGAAATGGAAGTTTGAGACTTGAATTGGGAATAATATAGACATTCTCTTGGAGTTGTTTTAGAAAAAATCTATTTGATTTTTTGAATATTTTATTCAGTTCAGTTCAGTCGCTCAGTCGTGTCTGACTCTTTGCAACCCCATGAACAGTAGCACTCCAGGCCTCCCTGTCCATCACCAACTCCTGGAGTCTATCCAAACCCATGCCCATTGTGGCAGTGATGCCATCCAACCATCTCATCCTCCATCATCCCCTTTCCTCCTGCCCTAAATCTTTCCCAGCATCAGGGTCTTTTCAAATGAGTCAGCTCTCTGCATCAGGTGCCCAAAGTATTGGAGTTTCAGCTTCAACATCTGTCCCTCCAATGAACATCCAGGACTGATCTCCTTTAGGATGGACTGCCTGGATCTCCTTGCAGTCCAAGGGACTCTCAAGAGTCTTCTCAAACAATTCAAAAGCAACAAAAACTGATGATATTCTGTAACTATGCATACATCCAAAATTGTGTGGTGAAGGACCATTAGTAGGGAACAGTGACTTCTGCTAATAACGTGCTAGGAAAGGTCTAGGAATAACTTTCTGATGACTTTCTAAAATGTATGCTGTGGAACCCCCTTTTCCAGTAAGCAATGGTTGCTTTTTGAGGGGAAAAATTCCTGGAGAAATCTGATAGCTCCAAGAGGCCATAAAACTCTTGCTCGGCACAGAATGAAGGGCCCGTATGCTATTCTGAGCTGAAGAAGGTACAATGAAGTTTTTATTTCATGTTTCTCTTTTGTCTTTGGTATTATAGAAGGGTCTACTGGTGTCCACCCAACATCCCTTCCCCCTTCTTCCTTGCCAGCTGAGTCCTGATTTTGTTTTGATATCTACGCCTCACCTTCTTGACACAAGTAAATCCTAATTACTCTAAATCAATTATACCAACTCACTCCCATCTACCCAAACACCCACACCAAGTCTGATTTAGAGAAGGAGCATGAGACATAATTCTGACCAATGAGGAATGATGGGAAGCCTGCAATGCGGGCTTCTGGAAAAGATTTTCTTACTCTTAAAGAGGCATACAGAATGAAGCACCCTCTTTTTCTGCTGTATACTACCATTATCATATTGGAATATTTGGAATTATGACAACCATCTTATAAGCTAGCTATCAAAATGTAAATATATTTTCTCCTTAGAATCAAGGAGATTAATCTATGGCAGATACTTAAGCATAGATATGAAATGACTTCTTTTTTGTCTTATGTAAAGTGTGTCATTATCTGGTGATTATAGTCTAGATTTTCAGACTTTTGGTCCAGTGTATTCAAATATGTTGAAAAAATTTTAAAGATAAAAATATATAATGCTGCTTACTTTAAATCTAGCACTTTATATTCTCATTTCCAGAAATATCCTTATTCAGTCTCTCTTTAAAAAAAAATAGCTTTAGGAAAGCTGTGGTACATATACACAATGGAGTATTACTCAGCCATTAAAAAGAATTCATTTGAATCAGTTCTAATGAGGTGGATGAAACTGGAGCCAGTTATACAGAGTGAAGTAAGCCAGAAAGAAAAACACCAGTACAGTATACTAACGCATATATATGAAATTTAGAAAGATGGTAATGATAACCCTGTATGTGAGACAGCAAAAGAGACACATATGTATAGAACAGGCTTTTGGACTCTGTGGGAGAGGGAGAGGATGGGATGATTTGGGAGAATGGCATTGAAACATATGTATAATATCATATATGAAATGAATCGCCAGTCCAGGTCTGATGCATGATACTGGATGCTTGGGGCTGGTGCATTGGGATGACCCAGAGGGATGGTACGGGGAGGGAGGAGGGAGGGGGGTTCAGGATGGGGAACACGTGTATACCTGTGGCGGACTCATCTTGATGTATGGCAAAACCAATACAATATTGTAAAGTAATTAACCTCCAATTAAAATAAATAAATTTAAAAAATAAATAAATAAAAATAAAAAATAGCTTTATTGAGGTGTAATTCACATACTATACAGTTGAACAGTTTAAACTATAGAATTAGAATTTTAGTATATTCACCCAGTAATGAGTCCATCACCACAATGAATTTTAAAACATTTTCATCACTTCAAAAGAAACCTCATAACCATTAGCAGTCATTCCAAAGTTCTATCCAAATCCTGCAAACTTAGGCAACCACTAGTGTACTTTCTGTTTCTATGTATTTATTTAAATATTTAGAACTTCATTCTTTTTTCCTGACCGAGTGGTAATTCATGTGTGTCTTATTCATCCATTTATCTATTGATGGCCATTTAGTTCGTCTCTGTACCTTGCCTACTGTAAATAACATGGCTGTGAACAATGTGGTGCATCTACCCTTCTGAATTAGTGTTTTTGTTTTCTTTGAATGTATACCCAGGAGTGGAATTCCTGAATCATATGATAGTGCTCTTTTTAGTTTTTTGAGGAACCTCCATATTGTTTTCCACAGAGGCTGCATCAATTTACACTCGCACCAGCAGTGTACAAGTATTCCCTTTTCTCCATATCCTTGCCAGTTTTTGTTATTTGTGGTGTTTTTGATGATAGCCATCCTGACAGGTATGAGGTGATTCCTCATGGTAGTTTTAATTTGCATTTATCTGATGATTATGGCTTTGGCATGGTTTATTACTAATACAGAGAAATATAGTTGATTTTTGTATCGTGAAATCTTATGAATTGTTTTATTGGGTCTAGTAGCTTTTAGTAGATTTATTAGGATTTTCTATGTATGAGATAATATTTTCCTCAAATAGAGATAGTTTTGCTTTTTTTTACTTTCCAATCTGGATTGGTTTCATTTACCTGGCTACATACCATGTGTAGAACCTCCAGGACAATGTTGAATAGAACTGGTAAGAGAGAATATATTTGTCTTGCTCCTAATCTTAGGGAAAAGGCATTTTATTTTTCACTATAAGCAAGATGTTAGCCATGAGTTTTTCATAAGTGCCCTTTATCAGGATCCCCTGATGGCTCAGACGGTAAAGCATCTGCCTACAATGTGGGAGACCCGGGTTCAATCCCTGGGTCAGGAAGATCTCCTGGAGAAGGAAATGGCAACCCACTCCAGTATTCTTGCCTGGAAAATCCCATGGATGGAGGAACCTGGTAGGCTACAGTCCACGGGGTCACAAAGAGTTGGACACAACTGAGCGACTTCACTTTCTTTCCTTGGAAGAAAAGAGACAAGAAGAAAGCAATGGAAAAATAGATGTTGGTGTGTCTCACATTGAAGGTTTTGGGCCTTGCCTTTTGGACAAACCTGAAAGAGAGGGTATAAAGTGTGTTAGTCTCTCAGTCATGTCCGAACTCTTTGTGACCCTATGGACTGTAGCCTGCCAGGCTCTTCTGTCCATGGAATTCTCTAGGCAAGAATACTGGAGTGGTTAGCCATTCCCTTCTCCAGGAGATCTGTACGACCCAGAGATTGAACCATTGTCTCCTGCATTGCAGGAAGATTCTTTACCATCTGAGCTACGAGGTATATATCCATGAGTATTTGAGACAGGCAAGAATAGGGCCTGACTGTGCCATGCTGCACACAGGCAGAATTAGAGTTAAAGATAGAAACTAAGTTAAGTTGTAGGATAATAAAGTTATCTTTCTTGCTTACTGAAATTTTGAACTGACTCATAATCACTTTATTATTATTGGTCAAGTATATTTTTTATATAGAGTCTTAGAGAAGGAAATGGCAACCTACTCCAGTATTCTTGCCTGGAGAATCCCATGGACAGAGGAGCTGGGCCACAGTCCATGGGGTCATAAAGAGTCAGACACGACTGAGCGACTTACACAGTTTTTCACTCATAACTAGAAATGAGCATATAAAAGAAATACTTTCAAGTAATCTACTTCTTTTAGATGCCTGTCTAGTTCAATATGAATCAGCTGGGTATCTTTGTGAATTAAATTTTAAAATGCCAAAACATTTTTTGGAATTAGCATTGATTTGTTAGGGAGTCTCTTGTGGATTATAGCAGGGTATCTTTAATTGATTTGGAGTCCGAGAATAATACTGTTATGGAAAAGATAATCTCTTTTTACACAGAAATCAATGGCATTTTAGTGTGTAAAGGCTATTGGAATGCTGACTAAAGATTTGAATTTTGAAACATTCCCTTTTACACATTCAAAGGAAACATGTATTCATCTGTATAAAGTTAAAAATTATACTTTCTCATTTGTAGGACTGTTGTGTAATCAGAAGCAGGATTTCATGCAAAATGTGGACACACATTATAATTTTCCTAGCAAAATAATTACTATACTGCATTTTAATGAAAGGAAAAATCCATCTGAGTTCTAGAATTTGGCACTAGAATTCAAAATAAGAAATACTTGAAATACTCTTTTTTTCCCTACTTTTTCAAATATTTACTCATTTTAAGAAGCCTATATTATCATATCCATTTGAGTTCTTACTTCATTTCTCCTTCTTGAAAACTTAGAAGAGCATTGATATTATGTATTCCTCTTTACTTCAAACCAGTGGATCTTAATGCCGGATGCACACTAGAGGTCAACTGGGTTTGCTTTGGAAAAAAAAAATCAACACCTGGGCCTCAGGCATCCCTGTGACTGAAGGTTTGTCACTGGTATTCATTAGAAACTCCCCAGTTGATTTTAATGTACAGCCTGGGTTGAGACTTGCTTTAAATGATTACTTGAACTGGTGACTTTTATGGTATGCAAATTATACCACAGTAAAATTGTTTAAAATGATCACTACCAGCAGATATCAAAACTTTACCAAAATAAAATGTCATACCCATATGAACATCAGGTGCCAACAGTCCCGGTTTACCTAGGGCTGAGAGGTTTCCCCACATGTAGGACTTTTGGTGCTAAACCTGGAAGAATCCTGAGCACACTGGGAGAATTGGTCTCCCTATATTATGGAAGAGATGGCCTCCCTGGATGGAGGAGGGCCTTTTCCCCTCCCTGCTGCTACTGCTGCTGCTAAGTCACTTCAGTCGTGTCTGACTCTGTGCGACCCCATAGACGGCAGCCCACCAGGCTCCCCCGTCCCTGGGATTCTCCAGGCAAGAACACTGGAGTGGGTTGCCATTTCCTTCTCCAGGTTATTTGAGGAGAGACAGAGACAGTGCTAGTTTCTTGCCCTCTGAGGAGACAGTCATTGTTGCTACTTCTGTACGACACACTCACTCACTGTATGTTGTTTTCTGGCTTCAGACTCCACATCTCATTGACGTTAGCCTCTTAGAGATGACAAGTGACTTCTTTGCCTCCAAAGCCAATGTCTCACTAGTGTCTACTGTTGATCCTTGCCGCCATTCTTCCCTGCTTCCTGAGGCATAGTGTCAGACTGCTCTTCCTGTTTTTCCTCAAACTGTCCCCATTTCCTTTGCCGGCTTCACTTCTTCCTGTTTGTGACCTAGGTGTAAACATTTCCCCTGGTTCTGCTCTTGGCCCTCTCTCTCTCTCTCTCTTTTTAATTTTGGCTGCGTTAGGTCTTCTTAGTGGCTTGTGGGCTGGGCTCTTCACTGTGGCATGTAGGCTTAGTTGCCCCGTGGCATGTGGGGTCTTTAGTTCCCCAACCAGGGATTGAACCCATGTCCCCTGCATTGAAAGATGGATTCTTAACCACTGGATCACCAAGAAGTCCCCTTCACTCTCTTTTCTTGACTTCCCCTGTTTCTTGCTGCATATATTCTCTGTTCTCAGTAGCTGTTATCACAACCCATGATAACACCCATTTCCCCTCAATACCCTTGGCCTTGTTGGAGTAAGAGTAGAAGTAGATCTGACTTGTAGAACCTTAGAAAATTTCATCATTTTCGTGATGAACCCTGACATTATGGGGGCCAGGGTTGTGACGTGACATCTAAGATAGATTCACAGGAATTAACTTTGGGAAAGGTGAGTATTTCCCGCTTCAGTATACTGCAAACCCCATATTAGGTCTCTATTACAGTGTATCCCTAGCATTTAGCAAAGTGTCTGGCACATAATAGGTGCTAAAAAATAAAGAAGAACACACCTTCAATATCAACACATTTTCAATTGCTTCTCAGTTCAGCCTCTCACATCCTAAGTCATAAGTCACGTGCCAAAATGAGTAGAAGGGGATGGGAAGGACATGGTTGCAGATTAAGATGTTTTTCCTGAGTGTTTTCTTGAGTTCTCTTGGGATATTATGACATGGCATCTGCCCATGAGCCCTGGAAACGTTCCTGGATGGTTCTAAATACTTTAGAGATAAAGCTATTGTCAGTCTGCTGCTGCTAAGTCACTTCAGTTGTGTCCGACTCTGTGTGACCCCATAGACGGCAGCCCACCAGGCTCCCCCGTCCCTGGGATTCTCCAGGCAAGAACACTGGAGTGGGTTGCCATTTCCTTCTCCAATGCATGAAAGTGAAGAGTGAAAGTGAAGTCGCTCAGTCGTGTCCGACTCTTAGCGACCCCATGGACTGCAGCCCACCAGGCTCCTCTGTCCATGGGATTTTCCAGGCAAGAGTACTGGAGTGGGGTGCCATTGCCTTCTCTGTCTATTTCCCATCAAACCTCAAGATTCCATAAATCATAATAATAGTATCTAACTGTATCCCAGTTCCCCCCAAAAACACCTATGTATTATTCTAAGTAGAAAAGGAATGTAAGGAAGAGTCTGTAAGATGCCTAGAAGAAAGGGGGTCAAAGGGGAAGAGCTGACATCATGTTTCTCCCTCTGTCTGAGAAGATGGTGTACAGAGCACCAGGGAGAACAATTACTGTTCCATTCAAATGTCCCTCTGTGTGGTTAAGGAGTGCATGAGGCTATCACAGCTATGATCTTGTTCAACTAATTCTCCTAGCCCTGATTCTGTGATGAGTAAGAAGGAGTCAAACACTCTAGCTACCTATGTACACTTTCCTACAGATATTAACTAAATAATGTGAGCCCTACAGTAGAGCTGATAGTGGTTTCTCATTTTAAAATTAAAATTCCGACCTTAACATCAGTCTGTTTTTTTGTTGTTGTTACTTTTAGCATGAGTTAATTGCCTCAAACTGGAGACACTGACAAAATAGAATTTCTTTCGACCTGCAAAACTAGAGCTCGTGCTGGGGAATGCAGCAGCTGAATCAAAAAGATGCTATCAAAAACAAAACAAAATGAAGTGAAGAGATACTACCTTGTGAATAGTAAGCCGACCCTGTACAGCACTTTCTGGCTCTCCTGTTTCTAACTCCAAAATCTCTATTTCACATCTCTAGTTCTAAATTCTCTTGAGTTCTGGTCATCTGGGCATCTCCATCTGGATATCCCAGGTCCATCTCCAAATTCATTTCTAAATGCAAATTAATCATCTCAAACTCCCAGTTTCACATTTCTGCTTTGAATTTCTTCCTAGGATCTCTCTAGCTTCCATAGCACTTATTCGTTTTATTCACTGTCTGTCTTCTGCCACCAGAATGTAAGCTCTGTGAGGGTAGGAACTTCTGTATGATTTGCTCACTGCTGTTTCGCCATTGCTGACAATAGCGCTTCATGGATGGTAAATATTCAGTGGGTATTTGTTAAAGCAGTCTTTATCCCAAACTTGTTCCTGTCCTGGATTAATGCCATTATTGGTTTTGCCAGTAGTGCCCATTAATGCCAGCTATGGTTTTGCAGTTTATCTGAACTCAAATCTTTGTAGTTGTTTTTAATTTTTCCCCATCCTTCTCTGATATCCACTTAAGTAAACAATTTCTTACAATGATGTTTCCAAATATATTTTAGGGTAATGTCATCCTTTCTATTCTCACTGCCACTGTTATAAGTACTTGAAAACTCTTAACTGGGACTATAAAATAGAATCTACTAAGCATCATGTTGTCTAGGCTTTTGTTACTTTAATTAATCCTAATCCAGATCAATTTTACATGGAGCTCAGCTCTCATTATGTCACTCCCTTACTTAAAAAGGCTCAATACTGTTTAAATACAGGATCCTCAGCCTGGCATTTGGAAGTGCCAAAATATGACCCCAATCTGTCACGTCAGTTTTATCTCTCGCTTTTCCTTTACAGATTCCTTGTGGTGTGAACAAACTGGGACACTTGTTCTTTGACTACCCCTTGAACTTTTTCCTCCTTTGTACTTTTCTCATACAGTATCTTCTTCAGGAATGTTCATTACCAACTATTTCTTGCGGTACTTGCTTTTGTGCTGCTCAATAATATCCATATAGTACAATCTTTTGATTCATCCGTTTTGAAAACTGACTTACACTGGTAGATGAGGATTGAGCTCTTTCACAGTCCCTTTTCACCTCTGTGCCAGCTGTCTCCTGTTTGTCCCTCCACTCCCACCATCCACATGCTCTCTGTCCTGGGAATCTCAGCTGTATGGATCACAGCTATGGCTGCCATACTCTCTGGCTTCTTGTTGGATTTGGGCAGTGGGGAGCAGATAGGAAGTGTGACAGAGGGAAGTGAGAGAGGCTAGGCTATGTTTTACCCCAACTTTCTCCCAGTGTCTCTCAAACAAAGGTCATGATTCCTTTCAAAAGGGCCTCATGACCTTCTTTCGGGTTTTGGCTGTCGCTCCCTTCCTTCCTTCTTTGAGCCTGGGCTGTGCTGTGCTTAGACACTCAGTCATGTCCAACTGTTTGTGACCTCACAGACTGTAGCCCGCCAGGGTCCTCTGTCCATGGGGATCTTCAGGCAATAATACTGGAGCCTAGGGGTTCCAATACTGTGATTCTCTTACATACCGCCCACATCTTTGTAAATGATCTCTTTGTAATCATACCCTCTTTGTTATCATCTACTCCCTGTTGAGATCTGACTGATAGCTATACTTTCCTTCTGTCCTCCCAATTTAGTTAATATTAAAAATTTTAGTTAATCCAGAATTTGTTCAAAATAATATATGAAAAATACCATACTGCTTCCTAAGTATATTTTCTTTCTGGAACAGCCTTTAATTTTTTCACAAGTTAGCTAATATTTCATTTTTTTGTATTTCTTAGGCTTTTAAAAAATTGCTAATTCTTTCTAAGCAGACAATTGACACATCAGGTACTATAAATTCTATTTCTTCCTGGATACCTCCTTCTTGGGCCCTACACTCTTTCTGTTTAATCATTTAGAAATTACCTAGTCTGGCTATCAATATCTCTAGAATCCTATGACTTCCATGATTTACGTCTTTGTTTTGCTGAAGCATATACTCTAGTATCTTCCTAAGAAGTGGGAAATAACCTTTTTGAGACTTGAATATCTATAAAAAGTCTTTGATAATTTAGTTGGGTATAGCTGTTTCTGGGCTTTCTAACTTTAAAGTCTATTGTTGCTTTTCTTCTGACAAAAGCAGTTCTGGTATTCTGCAAGGAGGTGTTGGGGGGTAAAGAGTGATGGCCTAACTACATGGCTGTAAGTGAGAAAATCTAGGGATCTTCAGCTTGTTGTGCAGACTTTCAGCAGATTTCCATGTTCTCAGCTCCGTACCTGACCCTTGCCTTCCAGGGTACCTGATGCCACAAAGTCTTGAGTTCTTTCTGGCTCTGCCAGTATAATAAGCTTCTCTGCAGGCACTTACGAGCAGTACCTCTGTCCTCCTGGGTCCATTGCTGCTATTCCATCTGCTTTCTGTCTTCTAAATATTGATATCCCTGGTCAGTTATTATCGTCTCTCCCATTTTCTTTGTCCTTGTGGGCTTATAAATTTTATATTTCCTTTTCACATTAATGAAAGATAAATACGTTTGTTCAGCTAGCTTTGTTTAACCAGAAAGATAGCTCACCAAAGCGTTGCATTTAAAAATTGTTGAATTGACTTAAGATTCCTGGATACTTGCAGTTGCAACTTTGTCAATTAACAGGAACTTATCACTAACTACTGATTTATTTAGTGTAGTATTATGTTCTTGGTCCTTAGATATCCATTTTGCTTTTTTCTCTACATCCTTTGTTTTTAAATAAAATTTTTATTTTAGAATAATTTTATATTTACAGAAAAGTTGTAAAGATTGTACAGAATGTTTTCAGATACCCCATATTAACTTTTCCTTGTTATAAATATCATTCCTTAATGTGTTACATTTGTTACAGTTAACAAACCAACACTGATATGTCATTGTTAGTTAAAGTCTATACTTTATTCAGGTCTCTTAAGTTTTTCTGTTCCAGGATCCTGTCTATGTTACCACATTAAATTTTTCATCATGTCCTCTGGGCTGTGACAGTTCCTCACACTTCCCTTGCTTTTGATGACCTTGATAATTTTGAGTAGTATTGATTACATATTTCGTAAAATGTTCCTTAACTGTGATTTCTTTGATGTTTTTGCTTATGATTAGATGAGGGGTTTTGACCACAGAGATCAAGTGCTATTTTCATTGCATCATATCAAGAGTACTACAACTTTGCAACATAATTCTGACGTTAACCACCTGGAGTTAGTGCAGACTCCAGATTAAGGGCACAGTCCCCAACAAGACTACCCATGCTTCAGATACCAGTTGTAAATTCGAGGTTTCCTTTCCCACCTGCACTTCTGACCAAATGGCTATAAATTCAAAGATCCCCACAAGCCCTGAAGCTTTGATAATTCACTAGAACAACTCACGTGACACAGGAAAGATGTATACTTAAGATTACAGCTTTCTTAGAAAGGATACAAATCAGGACCAGCCGAGTTCTTCACATAGGGTGCAGTTGGGGAGGATCTCAAACACTGAGCTTCCATGCTTTTTCCCCATGGAATCAGTGGGCATCACCCTCTTGGCACATCAATTTTCTCATCAACCAGGAAGCACCTCTGAACTTTGGTGTCCAGAATTTTTACTGGGGTTTCATTGCATAGGTATGATTGATTGAATCATTGACAATGTAATTGGACGCATTCTCCAGTATACTTCCCTTCGTGGAGGGGAGTCAGGCTGGGCTGATATCACTTGGCTCACCTGGTTGGTCTCTCTGGCATGGCCAGCTTCCATCCTAAGGTATATTATTAGCATGAACTCAGGTATGGTCCAAGGGGCTCAAAAATAACAAAGATACTCCAATTACACAGAAAATTCCAAGGATTTAGAGTCTACCACCCAGGAACCAGGGATAAAGGGCAGTCAAATTATTTATTATAACAGGCACATACAGTCAAAAATGACCTATCTCTGTTGATGTTGATCCTGATCACCTGACTGAGGTAGGATTTTTCAAGTTTCTCTAAAGTTTCTCTCCTTCCATTCTTTTCATACCTTACTCTTTTATTGGAGAATAGCATTACTTACATTAAAAAAAAAATCATTTTCTTTTCTTCCTGACTCATTATTTTTATTTTATTTTTGGAAATGTTACTCGTCAGTGCTCATTAGCATTTTGATTTGTAAAGCATCTGCCTACAGTGCAGGAGACCTGGGTTCAATCCCTGGGTCAGGAAGATCCTCTGGAGAAGGAAATGGCAACCCACTCCAGTACTCTTGCCTGGAAAATCCCATGGACGGAGGAGCGTAGTAGGCTATACAGTCCATGGGGTCGCAAAAGAGTCGGACACGACTGAGCGACTTCATTTCATTTCATTTTCACCAAAATCTAAAAACTCTAAATCAGAACCTGCCTATATTCTTGCACAGAAGATAAAAGGACAGAAGCTAAAAACAGAGCTTTAAGTAAAAATTGCAATTGCAAAGACTCTGAGTGTTTCTTTTTTGATAATACTCAGAATCCTTGAAGGAAGGGAATGATCTCATGTGAGATAGGGAAGTGCAGCTCCGGGACCTGTAGGATGAAGCTATAGACAAGAGCAAGAGAAAAAGATGATTTTGACATCATCTTTTTCTCTCAATTTTTATTTTGGAGATTTAATACTGGAATTCTTTAAAAGGCCTGGGATATCTTTTTTTTCCCCCTCACCAACATTTTATTATAAAAAATTCAAACATATAGCAAAATTGAAAGAATTTTGCAGTGATATCTAATCACATCACCTAGATTTACTATTAACTTTTTTTCTTTTTAAAAAATCCCTTGGCCATGCTCTGTGTGGCATGCGTGATCTTATTCTCCTACCAGGCATCACAGATTTGAACCTGTGCCCCCTGCATTGGCAGTTCAGAGTCTTAACCACTGGGTTGCCAGGGAAGTACCTGCTATTAACTTTGTACTCTGCTTGTTCTGTCACATATCCATCTATTCATCCCTCTATCTAAACCATCTAATTTTGGGATGCATTGTAAAGTTACTTGCAGATATCAGTATACTTCTCCCTAAATACTTTGTCCAGTATGTGTGTTAATAGCTACAGTTCAGAACAATTCTTAAAATGTGAAATTTGCTGTAATGAAATGTGCAAATGTTAAGTGTATGTTCACTGAGTTTTACACATATGCATGGGTAGGCCAAACCACTGTGACATATGGAACATTACCATCACTCCAGATGAGAAAGATCCCACATGCCCCTTGCCAAATAACCTCTGCCCTCACCTCCTCTGGAATCACTGTTCTAATTTTTTCTCCACCATGGATTATTTTTGCCTGTCTTAGAGTTTTATATAAACTGAATCATACAGTATATGCTCTCACATGTAAGATTTCTTTCACTGGCATAATGTTTTTTAGATTTATCTATGTTGTTTCATGTCTGTTCGTTTTCACTACCTGTTATTTACAAATATAAAGCAATTTTAAAATCCATTCTTCTAATTTATGTGGGTTTCCCAGGTGATTCTAGTGGTAAAGAATCTGCCTGTCAATGCAGGAGATGCCAGAGATGTGGGTTTGATCCCTGGGTTGGGAAGATCCACTTAAGGAGGAAATGGCAACCCACTCCAGTAATATTGCTTGGGAAACTGCATGGACGGAGGAGCCTGGTGGGCTACTATCCATTAGTTGAAAAGAATCAGACATGACTGAGCACACAGTAGCTAGCTTCTATTTATGTACATCTGGGCTATTTCCAGTTTGGAGCTATTATGAATAAAGCTGTTATGAACACTTGATTCAAATCTTTATGGGAAATATGTTTTCATCTATGCCTAGGATAGGAGTGGAATTGCTAAGTCGCAGGATAGGTGTATATTTAGATCCTCTAATACCAGACTGTTTTCCAAAGTGGTGGTGGTTGTTCGGTCAACCAGTCTTGTCTGACTCTTTGTGACCTCACGGACTGCAGCATGCCAGGCTTCGCTGTCCTTCACTGTCTCCCGGAGTTTGCTCAAATTCATGTGCAAAGTGGTTATACCATTTTAAATTCCAACCAATACTGTGAGAAAGTTCCAGTTACCCCACAACCTTGTCAGTGTTTGGTTTTGTCATTCCTTTACATTTTAACCGTTCTAGTGGGTGTGTTGTAATTATATACCATTGTAATTTTAATTTGCATTTCTTTGTTAACTAATAATGTTAGTCTTTTTTTCATGTACTTATTGGCTATCCGTGTATCTTCACTTTTATGAAACATATTTTCAAATATTTATTCTAGTTTTCAATTGGATTGTCTTTTTCTTGTCATTTGTGGATTTTTTTTCTTTCTAGACCAGTGCTGTCCCATAGAATTTTCTGCATAGTGGAATATATTTATTGTGAAATGCAACTAGTGCAAATGAAGAAGTATATTTTTAATTATATTTAATTTAAATTGAAATAGCTACATTGGCTATATATTGGACAAGTTCTAAATAACAGTCCTCATTAGCTTCATATTTTGTAAGTATCTTTTCCTAATCTGTGGCTCGTGTACACATGCTCACTTGCCTCCAACTCTTTGAGACACCATGGACTGTAGCCTTCCAGGCTCCTCTGTCCATGCAGTTTTCAAGGCAAGAATGCTGGAGTGGGTTGCCATTTCCTACTTCAGGGACTCTTTCCAACACAGGGATTGAACCCAAATTTTCTGCACCTCCTGCATTGATAGGTGAATTCTTTACCACAACACCACCTTGGAAGCCCAATCTGTGGCTTGCCTATTCCTTTTCTTTAATGGTATCTTTTGATGAACAGAAGTTTTAAATTTTGATCATTGCTTAATTCTTCAATTTTTTCTTTAATAGTTATTGTGTTGTATGAACCATCTAAAAACTTTTGATTACTCCAAAATCACAATTTTTATGTCTAGGTTTGTCATCCACCTTGATGGTGTTTGATGGGAGTCAGGGTTTTTCGACTGTCATTGTTGTAAAGACTTTCCTAATTGGATACTTTGGTGCTTTTTTGTAAAACAAAAATCTGTGTAAGTGTGGATCTTTTCTGTTCTCTCTTCTCTTTCATTACTCTGTTTACTGAGTCTTATGCTCTTAATAGGAGAAGGCAATGGCACCCACTCCAGTACTCTTGCCTGGATAATCCCATGGACAGAGGAGCCTGGTAGGCTGCAGTCCATGGAGTTGCTAAGAGTTGGACATGACTGAGTGACTTCACTTTCACTTTTTACTTTCATACATTGGAGAAGGAAATGGCAACCACTCCAGTGTTCTTGCTTGGAGAATCCCAGGGACGGGGGAGCCTGGTGGGCTGCCGTCTATGGGGTCACACAGAGTTGGACACGACTGAAGCGACTTAGCAGCAGCAGCAGCATACTCTTAATATACTGTTTTGATTACTGTAGTTTTGTTTTAAATGTTAAAGTCAGAAGTCCTTCAATTTTGTTCTTTTTCAAGATTTATTTTGGATATTTTAGATTCTTTGAATTTCCATATAAATTTTAGAGTCAGCTTGGTAATTGGTGGGATTATGATTGGGATTTAGTTAAATCTACAGATCTGAGATATGATAAAAGAAATGTTTGATATTTTTAATTTGACATTTTTAGGAATAGATATCTATATAGGTTGATGTATTTTAAGACTTTGTCATAAAGGCAACAGGGTCTTCTATGATCCAGGCCAGAAGAGAATCTGTAATAGTCTTTGTGTCTTCCATGTTGTATTGTTTACTCAGAAGGGAATTTGAACAAGAATTTCCTTGTTGAACCTGGGGTTAGAGTTGCAGACTCTCTGGAGCATGAAAAATTAAGAATCTAGGTTCCAAAAGAAATAGAAAGTACTTCCAAGATGAACTAGTAATGTAAAATGTGAAAAATCTACATATTATTCTTTGATGTATGTCCTATTTACAGAAGGCCACAACCCTTGAAATTTTTCTACTCTGTAGCATCTCTAAACTATTTTCCCTTGGTTTTTCCTCAACATCATTTTAGGAAAAGTGAAGCTTCACAACTTTGTTCTCTTCAATTCTTAATCCAGTATACACTTGGAAGATACATCTACAGATTATTTAGTTTAATTTCTTCATGCTGTATATAAAGAAGTAGAATTAAATGATTTGTTCAAGATCAGTAGCTAGTTAGGAGCAGAGTTCTGACAATATTCCAGGTTTTCTGACCTCTCTTCTGCACTGACATTTGCACTTTGCTTTGCTGTCATAATAGCTAACTAGTAAGTAATTCCTGAACCCCTGTAATTCCTAGCACTGGGCTATGTATAGATGATATAAATTATCATTATGATATGGCTCTGGTCCTCAAATATCATAGAGTCCTGTGTCAGAGAAGACATAATTAGAAAATAGTAAAAAGTAATATGTAATAATGTTCCAAGTTGGATACAATCTAAGATAAAGTACTATGAATTCATATAGAAGTAATATTGTGCCTCTCTTTAAATAAACCTGGCTGTGTTATAGCAATACTGAACTGTGATTGAAAGCAGGTTGTATAAGAAAGACCTGAAACAGGCTAGTTTTGTTAACTGTTTAAAATGAATACAATCAAATTGAACCTTAAATTCATGTTCTGTTAAATAAAATATTAACAACAGTTAAAGAAGGCGAAGATTAATACTTGATTAAATTATCAGAGAAAGCTTTATGGAAGAAGTAGGGTTTGACACATGGTTTCAAGGATTGATGGAATTACAAAGAGCAAGTGATCGTCACTCAGTCGTGTCCAACTCTTTGCGACCCCGTGGACTGTAGCCTGCCCTCTGGAGTGGGAGATTATAAACTATTGTGATTTGGATACAAAAAAATTTTAATGAAAATTTGAATATATTATCCATTAATATGTTTATGGGTTTCTGAAATAAATTACTTTTAGCTAAAGCTGCTGCTGCTGCTAAGTTGCTTCAGTCGTGTCTGACTCTGTGTGACCCCACAGATGGCAGCCCATCAGGCTCCCCCGTCCCTGGGATTCTCCAGGCAAGAACGCTGGAGTGGTTTGCCATTAATGAAGCCTAAATGTGAAAGTTAAATGTGGAAAATACTCACTGAATTAAGCACTTAAGTAGGAATTCAGATTTCTTCTTGCGGAGGTGGTACTGTTTTGCCTGGTTGCTTCTTCTATGATAGCTGGTCAAAATGGAATAATGTTTTTTCAACAATATTCCTTAAAGGTAATGAGAGACCTGTATTTCCACTTTGCTTTTGGCAAGTTGACCTAAAGCAAATAAACTAACATCTCTGACTCTATTTCCTTATCGAGAAATGGTATTAATAATAACTTTACTGACAACCTCATGGCAGTTGTGAAACCTGAAGAGGATAATGTATGTGAAAATGCTTTGGAATCTTTCAGATGTAAGATTTAGTAAATAACAAGTTGTACAGATTATGGCCTAAGGAGTTTCTATGCGGATAGTTTTAGGAATAAATACTGCAGAATTCTCTGCAACGTCGACATGGGTTGTCTGCCGTATCAAAGATTCTAGTGAACACAATGTATTATATGTTCCCTGGGATGTGGATAACCTATGTATGTGTGCAGCATGGTTAGTTGATTGCTTCATATGTACTGAATCATCGTTTATCAATTCTGGGCTGATTTACAACTATGCAATTAACTGTTATTTAGAGTGTCATTGGAAAATTCTTGTTTGCATTATTTTTAGTTTATAGATTATGTACAAAAAATCACCTTCTTCATACTTGTATCCAGATTAATTGCATTACTGAAGAATGATAATGAACTGCTAATGTAGACAGAGAATAGCGCTCCAACTCTAATTTCTTATGTAACGGAAGAGAAGACTGTTTGATCACTGAGAGGAGAGCAGAATTATAGAACTGTAGTACTGTCTAGGTTTTCTTTCACTAAGAAGTAAGTTCAGTTGTTACTAAAAGTAGGTTCAGTTGTTGCTAAGAAAAACAGAACTTGGTTTGTGATGCAAAGAAAGTCTTCAATTCACTGTTACCACATCCCTATTCTCTAACATCTAATGAGCTAGTATTATTTTATGGGGTTTGATAAAATTAATATACAATTTAATAAATTGTTAGTACTCAAATAACAACATTTAACTCTCTATAAAGGTTCAAAATACACAAAGGATTTAATTTCTTAACAAAATATACATATTTTTTTCATATGGCAAAAAAAATTGCCCTTTTATGTCAACTATTTTTCAATTAAAAATTGCCTATTAGAAATGCTATTTTGATTATATTCTCATTGATATCTGGGTTACTGAGTAGTACTAGTTATCTATTGCTGCAAGCTCCTCAGAAAATCTCATGGACTGAGGAGCTTGGAAGGCTGCAGTCCATGGGGTCGCTACTAGTCGGACACGACTGAGCGACTTCGCTTTCACTTTTCACTTTCACGCATTGGAGAAGGAAATGGCAACCCACTCCAGTGTTCTTGCCTGGAGAATCCCAGGGACGGGGGAGCCTGGTGGGCGGCCGTCTATGGGGTCGCACAGAGTCGGACACGACTGAAGCGACTTAGCAGCAGCAGCAGCATAATCAATTACCATGGACTTAGTGGCTTAAAACGATACATTTACTATCTCACAGTTTCTGTAGGTCAGAATTCCGGGCACGATGTAACTGAGTTATTTGCTTCATGATCTCTCACAAGGCTTCAATCAAGAGGTCAGCCAGGGCTGGAGTCTCATTTGAAAGCTCAGCTGGTAAGGATGAACTTTCAGTCTTACATGGTTGTTGGCAGAATTCATTTCCTTGCCAGCCTGTTTTCCTGAGAAACTCAGTTCTTTTCTGGCTGTCGGCCATTCCTTGCAAAAAGGTCCTCTCCATAGGCAGTTTATAACATGGCAGTCTGCTTCTTCAGAGTTAGCCAAGAGGTCTCCAAAAAAGCCAGAAGTTACAATCTTACCTAATGTAATCACGGAAGTGACATCCTGTCACCTTTGTTGTATTGGTTAGCACAAGTTATGTGTCCTGTTCACCAAGGGGAGGGGATTTCACAAGGGTGTAAATGCCAGGAAATAGGGATCATTTGGGCTATCTTAGTTGGAAAAGAACTGATTAGTGTGACATATGACAATCTACCGAGAGAGAGGCCCATTAAGAAATCTTGCTCAGGGGAATTCCCAGGAGGTTCAGTGGTTAGTACCACTGCAAGGGGCACAGGTTCAACCCTGGCCAGGGAACTAAGATCCACATGTCACATGACATGGCCAAAAAAAGAAGAAATAGTATTCAATTAATTCTATAATCCAGAAGGAATTGATGGGAGTGACTTCATAGAATTTTCTAGTTAGCAATAGAGTATCACAAGCAAGTAAGTATGAGCTACTAAGCACATTAGTTTTTCTTCCACTGTTCTGCTCTTTATCTACCGCTGTCAGCTATGAAATGAGATAGCCTACGTCAGACCCTGAAAAGAAAGTAAAGAGGTGTACTTCAGAAAAATGTTAGAGAAAAATAGTCTCACATATATATGAGTTCTATCAACAAATGGTTTATTTTATCAGCACATGATATTACTTTTGTTATATTAATAAGCGATATCTACTAAAAATGGCATTGTCAGCAGCACAGGCCAGCATGTGCTTGCATGTGTGAGTGCCAAGTCACTTCAGCCGTGTCCGACTCTTTGTGACCCCATGGATTGTAGCCGCCAGGCTTCTCTGCCCATGGGATTCTCCAGGCAAGAATACTGGAGTGAGTTGCTTTGCTCTCCTCCAGCAGATCTTCCTGACTCAGGAATCAAACCCACATCTCCTGTATCCTCTGCACTGGCAGGCGGGTTCTTTACCACTTGGCCATCAGGGAAACCCTACATGTCAACATGTTCCTCCGCAGATAAAATAAGGTTAAATAACATAGTAATGCTTGGATATGATTAGAAATTATCAAAAGAGAGTCACTGTGGCATTACTGTAATAAGGTTGTTGACTCTGAGTAACTGACAAAACTTCATCAGGTAATTAAGAGACCTCTTTGTATTCTTAACAAGTCAAAACACCAGCTATTAAACAATTTAGAGCAATTATGCACAAAATGATCATTTCCTGTGTGAAAACATTTTTATCTATTTGAAGACTAAAAAGACTGCAAAAGCCTATGATGGGAGAGATTAGTAATTATAACTTCAGTAGTGTTTGGATTGTTGAGTTATAGTTAGTGGATGGCCTCTAATAGGATTGAGAATAAATTCATTAGCCTGAATGGGTAGTCAGGAAAATCCTATTTTGGTTTCATTTTTAAGCTTCAGAAGAAATGCCATGGAAAATGGAAATAGTACTTGTGAGTTTGGTTGGTATGAACTGGAGCACTTCCAGCAGCTTAAGAGTTGTGTGGAAGGCTGAAGACAAAGATACATTTCCTATTTTTAAGTTTGCCAGTTTATCTTAGAGCAAATTGATATTATAACCCTTAATGTTGGTATTTCTGCTCTATTGCTCTAAATCAGACTATAGATGTATTTTGAGACATTATAGTGATTTGGTAGGAGTTCTTCACTCACATAAAAGGACTGAATAAATTTTGTGCCTACAGTATTTATGACATATCATGTATAATATCTATGGTTCATAAATCCTAAATAGAAAAGGTCAAGAAATGAATTGACAGGATTGGGTACCACCATGCTGAGTATACTAAGATATTGTATAAGCCACATGAGCAAAGAAGACATTCTAATATTGTGGTAGCAGCCTCAAACAGACAAACATCTATGTGTCTCCTTTTTGTTAGCTGAGGTGTAGGTTTGGTATTTTGACAGGGCCCTGCTTTGTCATTGTCCTTGGAACGTTCTCTTAAGTACACAGGAAAATTCTCTTCTGAATACAGAGTGAAGTCAGGTTTTAGCCAAGTCTTATAGAAACTTACATCTTCTCATCTCTAGTATAGAATTGAAGGGTAGGAAGGACTTTGCTGAAAAAATACATGTTTGATGCTTGGAGCAAATGAAACAAAAAAGCAAAAGACTGGGAATACTAAGGCCTTGGGTGTAGCAAGTATTTGCCTGAGGAGAAAAATACTTTTTCTGAATTCTGATAGTGTGGCTTCTGTTTCAGGGTGGGAGCTTCTTTGAAGGTTTAGCATTAGAAAGAGACTCTATTCAGTTATAATGTGAGCCCTTGACCTTTGCCCAAGGATTCAGTTCAATCATATAAATCAGAAATTCAAATGTCAAATCACCCATGATTTACTGAGCTTTGTATACTGGCATTTAGAAACCCATCCTGTCTCATTCTAGAGGTGAAGTTTTAGTCATTTGGAGGCATTATCAGAAGCCTAGACAGTCTAAGAACATACAGGTATTTCCCCCTCTTTTCGAAAGTTTGCTTTATGCTACTTTGTTTATATGAAGGACCTACGTTAAGTACCTATTTTCACTAAATGAAATCTGAAGAGGATTTTTACTTTATGAAAAAAAGGTGAAAAGTGAAAATAGCGTTCAGCTTCTGTTTTACAGCAAGTGTCTATAGAGGCAGTGCCCCCCGAGCAGCAAGTTGGCACCTCAAGCTCCTTCCCCAGGGACTATATGCAGCATCTCAGCATCAAGTCACCGTTTCTGTTGTTGTTTGTTGGAGGTTGTAGCTCAGTCGCTAAGTTGTGTCCGATTCGTTGCAGCCCCATGGACTGCAGCATGCCAGGCTTCCCTGGCTGTCACCGTCTCCCTGAGTGTTTAAATTCATGTCCACTGAGTCAGTAATGTTATCTAATCATCTCATCCTCTGCCGTCCCCTTCTCCTCCTGCCGTCCCCTTCTCCTCCTGCCCTCAATCTTTCCCAGCATCAGGGTTTTCTTCCAGTGACTCTATATCAGGTGCCCAAAGTATTGGAACTTCAGCTTCAGCATCAGTCTTTCTAATGAACACTCAGGACTGGTCTCCTTTAGGATGGACTGGCTGGGTCTCCTTGCTGTCCAAGGGACTCTCGAGAGTCTTCTCCAACACCACAGTTCGAAAGCATTAATTCTTTGGCACTCAGCCTTCTTTATGGTCCAACTCTCATATCTGTATATGACTACTGGAAAAACCATGGCTTTGACTCTACGGACATTTGTTGGCAAAGTGATTTCTCTGCTTTTAATATGCTGTCTGGGTTTGTCATAGCTTTCCTTCTAAGTCACTGTAGCTTGAACTATTTCTGTGAGCATCGGTGCTGTATCTCAATTTATGAATATTTTATGCATCTATTAGTAAGATGTATCCTAAGGTGATTGCTTTTTTGCCTTACACCATTTCAGCTTTCATATGGTTTCATAGGAGCAGTCTACTTTCAGATAGCGGGGGAAACCCTGTACATATATTTGTTTTGTGCAATTTTTAAACATAAGAATGAGGAGATTCTTTGACAGAACTTTATGTGAGCTAAGGTACTGAAAGGCCAGCAAAGTCTTTGATACGGGAAAAATCCACAAACTTTGTAGACCAGGTTTCCTACAGAGAGCCTGGCTCACTGGGAAGTTATTCTCCTAAGCAGAATTACTCCGTATATTTTAATGCGAACATTTGTATTAGATATAGGTAAAAGCCAGTTTCATGCTTAGTCATGAGTAGAGATATTCAGAAACAAATCACACTATGAGGCAAAGTAGGGTCAGTTAATGAGGCTGTCATTTAGACAAGTCCATAGATGGGATGAGGTTTTCATTTTGGTGAGCCCTTTGAACAGGATGAGAGACTCAGTTGGGGACAGTCACCTTAAACTGAAGGAAGTAGCACTAGTTTGGGGGCTTTATTTAGACTATTCAGCAGAGGATGGAAACAGTCCTCAAGACCCTTCTCTTTAGTGAGTTGAGCAAAGTTGTGCAACCCTGAGGAAGTACCTGAGGTTTATGGGCAGGAAATAAGGCAGGCTTCTTATTTGTGTGGGTAGCTGAGCTTTCAGTGAGTTCTTGGTCACCTAAGGAGGATATATATATTTTGAGAGAGTAATCTAGCAGGTACAGATACTCCCTTTCTTGAAAACAATACATACTATTTACCATATGCACAGGAGACATTCAAAATAGTTCTCTTTGTTTTGATCAGTATTTCTTAAATTTTCTTAGGGTGGTAGAAACTTAATCTTGATAAGTAAGACCCCATCACAGACTCCATATATATAGTTTCTGTATCAGTTCAGTTCAGTTCAGTTCAGTCGCTCAGTCGCGTCTGACTCTGCGACCCCATGAATCACAGCACGCCAGGCCTCCCTGTCCATCACCAACTCCCGGAGTTCACACAAACTCATGTCCATCAAGTCATTGATGCCATCCAGCCATCTCATCCTCTGTTGTCCCCTTCTCCTCCTGCCCCCAATCCCTCCCAGCATCAGAGTCTTTTCCAATGAATGAGTCAACTCTTCGCATGAGGTGGCCAAAGTATTGGAGTTTCAGCTTTAGCATCAGTCCTTCCAGTGAACACCCAGGGCTGATCTCCTTTAGAATGGACTGTTTGGATCTTCTTGCAGTCCAAGAGACTCTCAAGAGTCTTCTCCAACACCACAGTTTAAAAGCATCAATTCTTCAGCGCTCAGCTTCCTTCACAGTCCAACTCTCACATCTAAACATGACCACTGGAAAAACCATAGCCTTGACTAGACAGACCTTTGTTGGCAAAGTAATGTCTCTGCTATCTAGGTTGGTCATAACCTTGTTTCCAAGGAGTAAGTGTCTTTTAATTTCATGGTTGCAGTCACCATCTGCAGTGATTTTGGAGCCCTCCCAAAATAAAGTCAGCCACTGTTTCCCCATCTATTTGCCATAGTGTCCAGATATTCACATGGTGATGTGAATTTAAGTCTCGCAGTCTTTATCTGTCCGTACCAGCATCCACTGAAATGCCAGATACTTAACTATGCAGATTATTACCACATCTTACTATTTTTCTTTACCTTAAGCTCTGTCTCTCTCTTCTGTATTTCATTATGATTTTATTTGGGGCTTCCCAGGTAGTAAAGAATCTGCCTACCAATGCAGGAGCCGCAGGCGACATAGCAGAAGATCCCTGGGTCGGAAGTTACCCTGGAGTAGGAAATGGCAACCCACTCCAGTACTCCTGCCTGGGAAATCCAAAGGAAACAGGAGCCTGGACAACTATAGTCCAAGGGGTCGCAAAGAGTCGTCCACATCTGATCATGCATGTATATTTTATTAAAGAAATTTTTTTATTGAATTATAGTTGATTTACAACATTGTGTTTAATTTCTGCTGTGCAGCAAGCTGACTCGGTTTTACACACACACACACACACACACATTCTTTTTCATAGTCTTTTCCATTATGGTTTGTCACAGGATATTGAATATAGTCCCCTGTGCTATACAGTAGGACCTTTTTGTTTATGCATCCTGTATACAATGGTTTGCATCTGTTAATCCCAAACTCCCAAACCTTCCCTCCCTTGGCCCCTCCCCCTTGGTAACCACACATCAGTATTTGTGAGTCTGTTTTTGTTTCACAGATATGTTCATTTGGGTCATATTTTAGAGTCCATATATAAGTGATATAGTATGATATTAATATTTGTCTTTCTCTTTCTGACTTACTTTGCTTACTATGGTAATCTCTAGGTCCATCCATGTTGCTGCAGATGTCATTATTTCATTCTTTTTAGTGGCTGAGTAATATTCCTCTGTCTGTGTGTGTGTGTGTGTGTGTGTGTGTGTGCGTGTTTACCACATCTTCTTTATCCTTTCATCTGTCAGTGGACATTTAGGTATTTCCATGTCTTGGCTACTGTGGATAGAGCAGCTGTATGTGTTGGGGTGCATGTGTCTTTTCGAATTATGATTTTGTCTGGGCATATGCCCAGGAGTGGGATTGCTGAATTATATGGCAACTCTGATTTTAGTTTTTTGAGGAACTTCCATACTATTTTTCATAGTGGCTGTAAGAGTTTACATTCCCACCAACAGAGTAGGAGGGTTCCCTTTTCTCCACACCCTCTCCAGCATATGTTATTTGCAGACTTTTAAATGATGGCCATTCTGACTGATGTGAGGTGGTACCTCATTGCTGTTTTGATTTTCATTTCTTTAATAATTAACTATGATGAGTATCTTTTCATGTGCTTATTGGCCATCTGTGTATCTTCTTTAGAGAAATGTCTATTTAGTTGATCTTAAGGCCTGGTGGGCTACAGTCCATGGGGTCGCAAGAGTCAGACAGGACTGAGAGATTAAACCATCACCAAGGTCTCTTTACAGATCAGTTTTCTCTCAGCCACTCCTGTGGCTCTTTATGGAGGCAAATACAATGAGGCTGCCTCAGACTGTTTGCCTAAACACAACACTCAGCCATTTTTATTCTGTAGTCCCTACCACTACGCTGAGTTCTATCTGGGAATGTGGGCATTGATTCTGTTCTTCTCACATCCCTCTAACTGATTTGAGGCTCTCTCTTTCCCCTTCCTCACTGGGGCTCAATCTTAGGTGAATGAGGAGAGGTAGTCAAAGTTTATGGGGTTCCTTCTTAGGAGCTGTAATAAGCGCAGATAATTTTAGCTTCAAATAAAAGAAATCCTAACCAACAGTGGTTTCAACAATTGATTATCTCATACAACAGGAGGTCTAGAGACACAGGCCAGGACTGGCATAGCAGCTTCACTGTATAACCAGGAATTCATCTTCTTGCCATACTTACATTTTTCTACCCTTAGCTGTTAGCTTTTGTCACTGTGTTTGTCACCATTGTGCTTGGCACGTTCACTCAACAACTGGCACACCTCAAGGTATCATAATACAGTGCCATATAGTTTGTCCAAAGGGGGAAGGGCTATATGAGCTACAAGAAATTATAGGGGGAAGTCCTCTATAAATATTATAAAATTTATCTCACCATAGTTACAAATCCACAGAAACCCACCCAAATTAGGCCAAGGCAAGAAGAGAATTTGTTGGAAGATGTAAGTATATCTTATGGACCGAAGGATAGGAAGTATAGCTGAACTTGATTGTGGACTAGAAGCAGGAACCAGAAAACTGTTATGAACCAGTACAGCTGTCCTCCCTTCCTTCTCTGGACACATGATCTCTTACTGTCTGCTTTATTTTTATTTCTTGGCATTGGCTTTTTCTATTTCTCTGTGTACAAACTAGAAAATGATCATTTGTCATACCAGTTCAAATGCAAACTAAGATTGAGTAGCATATCTCATGTTTTAAGTTCTCTGGGGAAAGAATATGATTGGTCCAGTTTTGATTGTATGTCAGTCTTTAATCCACTTTGTAACCATGGCAAGGGGTCAAATCACTTAGCAGTTCTTAGGAGCTGAGCAAGAATACTCTTTTGAGAAGAGGCCATGGGTGTATATGTGTCTGTGTGGCAGTGGTTATTGAAGAAGAAATAATAGACAGCTATACTACTCTCTTGATATCCTTAATCTGAGGAATGTGTTAGCTACTCAGTCATGTCTGACTTTTTGTGACCCCATGGGCTGAAGCCCACCAGGCTCCTCTGTCCTTGGAATTCTCCAGGCAAGAACACTGAAGTGGGTTGCCATTCACTTCTTCAGGGGATCTTCTTGACCCTGGGATCGAACCTTGGTCTCCTGCATTGCAGACAGATTCTTTACTGTCTGAGCCACCAGGGAAGCCCAGTCTGAGGAAAGATAAATCAAATTAACCATTCATTCATTCTATAGATTGGTCTCAGTTTTCTTCCTCATGTTTTCTTTCAGAGAGTGTCAGTACCGTTTATGTAGTTGCCCAAATTATTAATTCTATGCCACCAATAAGCATCACAGTAGCTAATATTCATTGAATATTGTACTATGTGATAGGCATTCTATGTACATTATTTTAAGTTCAATCTCAAAACAACTACAAATAAGTATTATCTATTTTGTAGATAAGCAAAAGTGAAATTTAGAGATGTTAAGTCAAGCTTTCAACATCTCTTTTGGATTACTGCAGTAACCTGCCATCTCCCTGCCTCTGATCTGGCCTCTCCAATTCTTTTTCTGCCTGGCAGTCACAGTGGTATTTCTAAAACACAACATATTTGTTATGTTTGATCATTCTACTTTCCTGCTTAAAGTCCTTATAAGGTTCCCTCAAGATAAAGTCCAAATTTCTTCACAGGATGTATAAAACCTTTTATGATCTGGGCAGCCTTTACCTTACCAACCTCTAGCCTCATCTCTTTCAGTCCTGTACCTCACAGTCTATCCTCAAGCCACACAGATTATTCGCAGTTCATAACAATTCATTTCTCTCCTCTGCACAACAACCCTGTAGTCATTATCCCACAGACTCCTACACATCACCCATAGTCAGGATTCAACTTAGATGTTACCCTGTTCAGAAGCCTTTCCTGATTGAATTTGGTACTCCTCCTTTATACTTTCGTATCACTCAGTGATTTTCTCTTATGCTTATCAAACCATGCTGTAATTGTGTGTTAACTTATTCTGTCTCTTGCACTGGATCGTAAAGTCCTTGAGTGGAAAGATGAAGTATAGTTTCGATTTGAAAACCCTTGGTGCATATTTGTTGCTCAATAAATATTTGTTAAATGAATGAATCTGGGAGAGGTCTGGAAGAACTTACAAAGTTACCTGGAGAGAAACAGATATTCAGCATTTCTTGTTTTATAAATGAATTATTCTGACAGCTATTTCTCCTGAACTATATTCTTTTGGCTTATAATTTATAAAAATTGAGCAGATATAAATTTAAAAATTGAGAAAATTAACCATAAAAACATATCACAAAATAATAAAATAAGAAAGTGATATAGAACAGTAACCTAGGAGTGTAAACTTAATGTAAGATAAAGAAGACTGAATGAAGTAACAAAGTTTGAGACTGGGGAAGAAAAAGCAAGGAATTGAATTTTTTTCAGCACCTTCTAAATTGAATGGATTTTTTTTCCTGGTAATATCTGATATAATTCTTAGAATAATTCTTTGAGGTTGCTATGCTACAGCTGCATTAAAACTAAGGAAATTAAAGATCAGAGTAAAATAAACTGAATGATTATACAGTAAACTTTCTACAGATAGAAAGCAAATGAAACAAAACTCAACCATAGAAAATATGGGGTATATGTGAGGATAAGTCACCCTACACCCTAAATGATCCTTTTTGGGGGTCTCTGTATCAGCTTTCCAGCTTTCTTTCCTAAAGTGATTTCCTTCACTCTCATCTGCTTTGAATGTATGGATACATCCTTCCTTTTACCAGGATAAATTCAATTTCCTCTTTCAAACTTTGTCTCACTCAAGTTCTTTCTTGAGTTAAATTTGTTTCATTAGATTTGTTTTTTGATTTAGCTAAACTTTTCGGAGCCTAGCAAAGCACCCTGACTTCTCTTTCACAGAATTATAAGCACACAGCAGTAAAAACCAACACAAAAGAGACTATTACTATAGATCACTCAGGAGGAAAAAAAAAAAAAATCCTTAATAGTGGCAGTGTTTAAGTGACTATATTCTGCGCTGTGAGAACACCAGGTGATATTTTTAACTTCCACCGCTCCCCACTACTTAACCGGGTCAGTTTTCTAAACTTTCTAAGTCTCAGTTTTCTTATCTACGAAAAGAGGATCGTATTAAGAGCCTCCTACCTACTCCAGAACTTCTGTGAGGAGCAAATTAGAGGATATACGTGAAAATATTTCAAGATTTGGTAAAAGGCTACAAAATGTTTGTACTTGGCTACACATGAGACCACGACAAGTTATGTTTCTGGGCTAAAGAAACCCAGAGCCTAATCGCTAGGGAATGGAAGCGGAGCGTTGCTACGGGACGTCATCACCCCGCGCCAGACGCGACGGTTTCCGGATTGGGCTTCAGGCAGCATTCCGCGTCATGGGGGTTTGGCTGCGTTTGCTGGTGTTTGGTGGAGTGTCGCTTCGGCGCTGCGGCGGGGCCCGTGTCTCACCTGGGGGAAGCCGACTACTGATTTGTCGGCGCCAGGTCCGTGTTGCTGCAGGGCAGGTGGAGGCGGGCGGGTCGGAGATGCTGGGGCGCCAGGGCTGCAGGTGCTCTGCAATTGCCTCTTGCCAAGGACCCACTTCAGTCCCTCTTGGGCCCCCTCCCCTGCTCAGTGAGACCCCAGTTGTCTGGATGTGCCCACTTTCCAGGCAGGCCCCCAGTAGGACCAGGGCGAGGCATAGAGGGGTGAAATAGACGGTTAGAACATGGATGTGTGACTTGCACGTGCTTTCTTAGTGTTAAGTTTATTTAGAAAATAGGTTAAAGAGAAGGAAAACACGTGGGGGATTTAGCTCCGTAAAGAGGGAAATTATTTACTTGCTATTTTTAACGCCTGGCAAATAAATTTCAACTTAAACAATGTGTCTCTGCAGTTGCGATCAACGGCTATTTGTAAATAACACTAAAGGCCTAACTAATGGAGATAAGCAGAATTAAAGTAGAAAAGAAAAGACCTGTTAATTGCAAATGTAATAATGGAGATAGCTTATTTTAAAACTGTTTTTTTCTTCTTCTTCTCAAGTTCTCTGGCGCTGAGAGTGAGACCCTAAAACAAAGAAGATCACAAATCATGTCTCGAGGACTTCCAAAGCAGAAACCGATAGAAGGTGTTAAACAAGTTATAGTTGTGGCTTCTGGAAAGGGTGGAGTTGGAAAGTCTACTACAGCAGGTATTATAGGATATTCTCATTTTGAGTAGAACTTTAGGCCAACTGGCAAGTGCACAATATTAAAGTTATAGTTTTGTTCTTGAAAAAGTATTTAATTTCTAATAGCTTGTTCCTTAGTATGAGGAGTTGGTAGTGATTGAGGGCTTAGATTTTGGAGTTAGGCAAAACTAGATATGTTGCCAGGTCTTGACCCTTAACTGAGGAAAAGGTAGTCAGGTTGCCCATCAGATCTTCAGTTTACTTAACTGTAAAGTGACAATGATAATAATCTTTTTCATAGGGTGGTCATGCAAATTAAACAAGTTAACCACTTAGCCCCCTGTCTCCTACATAGTAAGTACTCAACGTTTGATTGTTGTTATTATTTTTAAAACATTTAGTAAGTTTAATACTAAATTTATTTGTTTTTTAATACTAAATTTATTTGTTTTATTTGCAGTCTTCTCTAATCTTTTTCAGTGTACATTGAGCTAAGTAGTTGCAATGAGATTGTTTACATTATTGTGACCTATTTTCATTTAACCATAACAGTTTTCCAGCATTTATAAAGTCAAAATAGATCTAATATTTGAACATCTTTTAATTATTTAAAACATTTAATCTTTAGATCTTTATATTAATATACTGGAACAGAGAATTTTTTTTTGGTGAAGTTTTCAAATTGATTATAGATTTCATTGTGACTGAAATGCTGCTTTCAGAACCCATAAAAGAAGTCCCACTAGAAATGTAAGAGGTACCATCCAGGACTAATTAACAGGTATTCCCAATTTTTTTCAAAAGAAACTTTTTATTACTAAAAAAAATTTCAGTATAATAATATAAAAAGGTAGCTCTCCTCCTTCCAGTTCAACAGAGGCAACTTGTATTATTTGAAGTCATAAATCTATCAAGTTTTGTTGCATCACTTAAAATTTTCAGTCATTTTAATAGGAATGGCTTAATTCAGATCTTACTCAATTTATCCTTTTTGCAGTTGATTAAGAAAAAAACTATCCTTATTATATTTCATTTTGTTAGTTTTGACATAGTTCCTCACTATTAAGATCTTGTATATATTCATGTATTTTTTTTAAGCTTTTGACTCAGATTTCTGCATTTTTTCAAACTGAAGTGTAGCTGATGTACAGTATTATGTAAGTTCCAGGTATACAAAAATAGTTCACAATTTTTAAAGGTTATATTCCATTTACAATTATTATAAAATACTGGATATAATCCTTGTGTTGTACAATATATCCTTGTAGCTTATTGATTTTATAATAGTAGGTTGTACCTCTTAATTCCCTACTTCATCTTGCACCTCCTCCCTAAGATCTGTAAAGTTTTTTTTTCTCAGATATTAATCTAAACTTGGGGCATATATGTAACTTAAAATTACTTAATTCCATTGAAACCAATGACATTTTGAAATAAAAAGGGTCAGGTACAGAGTTCTGTGACTTTCACTAGAGATCCTGTGTCTTGACTCAAAGCCGTATTCCTGGATACAGCAGTTCTGTAGTTGTATAACCAGCTATAGATCCAACTATATAGTGTTACTAGCTTAGTTTTTTCCCCCCACTTTGACCTGAATGTATTGTGGAAGAGTTTTTCATATATTTTGAAGAAATTAAGATTTAACAAGTATTGTAGTTATGATAGACTCCTACTATACTATTTGATAGATACCATATTATTATTTAAAATAGTGATTGTTCTTAATGAATTTATGCTGTATCCTACACACTCTTGCTTTCTTTCCTAAGGATGTACAATCTATCTATTTGATATTTTGTTTTTAAAATTTGGAAGCTCTTAGTTTTCAGTTCTAGAATCCACCTCTACTTGTGTTTTGAAAATTAAGGTTTCAAAAAAAAAGTACCTGTTTTCAGTGGTGTGAATCCTTTTGCAAGCTCTGTGTTTACTTGGTTTGGTTAAAGACGGAAGGCATTTTCATGATAATAGCCATAAGTTCTTTGGGTTTTGTGCAATATAATTTGTCAAATCTGTAGGCTAGCACTTGTTTAAAACACGTTTATTTATTGTTTTAGGTTCTAAGATCATCTAATGCCATAGGCTGTGGCAGCATTTAGACAGGAAAATATATGAGAAAATGTTCAGTGTGTGACATATGTGTGCTTTAGTAAGCGTCCCTTCTTCGCTTTTCATCTTTGTTAGCATCATACCATCTATCTCAAATAATTGATCTATACTTTTTCATAACTGCTGTCTCTGCTTTAGAAATAGAGTATTTCTATGTAACTCTGTTGGCATTATATTTCTTTTCCGTATACATATTTATTCCAATTCCAAACTGTCTCAAAATATTTCCCATCTGAATATGCATGCTAGAAATATTTTGGATTAGAATGAGGATATTTGATTAATGCAGACATGCTCTTAGATTCTATTTTGTAAATGGAGAAAGACCCTCACACTGAAATGAATTACTCTGCCTCAAAGTTGGATTATGTTTAACCTACAGTATACCTGAAATTCAGGATTATTTTATAATTTTTAATTTAATGATTAAATCAAATATTAAGCATTGATAATGATTTGTCAAGTGCCATTCCCTAGGCTGAGTACTTTACACTTAAGAATTTGATTTGATTCTCACAAGAGTTATGAAATAGGACCTCATTTTATCAAGGAGGGAAAATACTTGGGGGTAAAAATACTCAAGATTGTAAAACACAGAGTGGTGACCCTGGGGTTTGAACCAGGTCTGCCTTGAGAGTTTATGTTCTTAAATACTTCAAAAGAAACAGTATTGGCATCATCTATAACATTGTCCAGTAAGGAATTGTCATCCACAGTATGAGGGTCTGTTTGTCAGTTTGGGAATGTATTCCTTGTGGACCTCTTTCTCATCTCAGATGTAGCATATCTCTCTTGCTGGGTTAACAGTGGTTTTGGGGCCTACTGCTTTCCGCGTTTATGTCTGAGATTGACTATTAATAGGCACTTTTGGGAAAATGTTTCACTGTCTTACCTTTTTCCCTTTTTCCCTTCCCTCTCCTCACTGGTCCAAGCTTTCAGTTATGTGGGTATTTGTGAGTTAGTGTTTGGAATTCCTGTATTACCTGCATTTATTTTTAAAAAAACAGTAGGATCAGCTCCATTTTTATTTATTAAAAAGTAATTTTTCTGCAAAGTATTTTTTGAAAATAATTGAATGATATATACATTAATATGATTAAAACATTTAATGGATTATTTAAACGCAGTTGTAACATATGATAAATGTTTTAAAGTTTTGAGGCAGGCATCTGTTGCTTATGCTGAAATGTTACTTTCCTTTTTGTCTTTTTTACTTTCTATAGTCTCTCCATGTCCTTGTTTATTTTTTTAATAAAGGACTTACATTAAAATTTTATTTGCTTTGGTTAGTACATTGAAAATATTAAAAGGCAAAATGAATTCTGGTAGAAGGAAAGTTACTAAATTTAATTACTTTTTTGTTTCTTACAGTGAACCTTGCACTTGCTCTAGCAGCAAATGATTCGGTAGGTATTTATTAATAGAACTACTAATTTGTTAACATTTTAAAGTCAATGATTTAGAGCATACTGATGTTTTTCATTTACTCTTATAAGGGGCTGTATATTGTAGCTGTAGTTATTTGCATGTCTTTAAGGGGCTAAAAAATCTGCCATAAGTACTGGTTACATTTAACAGTGGTGATGAAAATGGAAGGGGATTGCTGGTCAAGGAATTCAGGTAGCCTCTAGAAGTTAGAGAAGACAAGAAATGTTTTTTTTTCCTTAGAGCCTCCCAAAGGTATGTAATCGTGTCAAAACCTGAATTCTAGCTCATTGAAACCTATTTGCATTTCCGTGATAATTTTTTACAGTAAAAGTAGGAAACTGATACAGGAAGTCAGTTTTCTTAGTCCTTAAATGTCCAAAAGTGTCTTTATTTTACCTTCATATTTGCTAGTTTGACTAGATGTAGAATTCCAGGTTCACAATAATTTGCTTTCTGAAC
Organism: Capricornis sumatraensis; assembly: GCF_032405125.1. Taxonomy (NCBI): domain Eukaryota; kingdom Metazoa; phylum Chordata; class Mammalia; order Artiodactyla; family Bovidae; genus Capricornis; species Capricornis sumatraensis. The sequence continues at coordinate 49,286,636 of NC_091087.1, forward strand.
CTTGAAAACAGCTTTTCTTTTTCTTCTAGCATGCCAGTAAGATGTCTGGGGATAGTCCGATTCATACTGCTTTGTGATAACCTGTGTTTTTCCCCCTGAGGCTTTTAGGAGTTTCCTTTATTTCTTTTAAATTTAGAAATGTCACAGATATGTGTCTGGTTGTTGGCATTACATTTTTTTTAACCTGTTTGGAAATTGGGCAAGCAGTACAAGGCTTGAGTCTTTTTCAGCTTAGGGAAAATTTCCTCATTGATTACTTTTTGTGATGTGCTTGTTCTTTCTCCAGAAATCGATTAAGTAGATATTGACTGTTTATGCTTGTTAATTTTTCTCTCATATTTTCCATCTCTTTGTCTCTTGCTCTGTGTTTTGGAAGATGTCTTATGCTATTTTCCACACTGCTATATTAGGTTGTAGTTGTTATTTAGCCCTTTTTATTTTTAATTTGGAAATTATATTTTTTCTAGTTTTTCAGAATTGTTTCCCTGTTTTGCAGTTACTTTCCCTGATCACTTAAAAAAATGGTTGTACCATTAGTTTGAGAATTAATAAAAAGGTTCCTTTTAATGATCTCTATTTATTTAGCATGGTGGTTCTTATAATGTGGTCCACTGACCAGCAGAATGAGCATCACCTGGGAACCTGTTAAATACATAAAATCTTGAGCCCCAGACCTACTGAATCAGAAACCCTCAGGGTGGAGCCCTACAGTCTGTGTTTTAACCAGCCCTCTAGGTGATTTTGATGCATGCTGAAGTTTGAGAACCATGCATCCAGAATTTTCTAGAACTCTAAATTGCTAATGCACTCTTTCTTGTTTTCTTGTGTGATTGTTTTTAATTTAGTTTTAACTTTTTTTGTTGTTTTGTTTTGTTTTGGTTTCAATGCAGATTTGGAATAGAAGAGAGATACTAATGTATGGTTAGGCAACTTTATTGAAATAAAAGCCAGTACTACTTTTTACAGAATACTTTTTATTAAAGCACTTAGTTACCTTGAAGAAAGGACCCCATCTTTCTTAAATTAGGGAGGAAACAGGAAAAATTCAGTGGATAGGAAGGTAAGTAAATTCATGGGTGTGGGGATCTTTTAATTTGGTTATCATTTCAGCCGAAGCTTTGAGTCTTAAGATAATGTGAAGTAACCATGTAATAAATGATCTAAGGATGAAAAAAAATAGTTAAAAGGGATTGATTCCTTCATGTTAGATGTTGCTGGTTTTTTTTTTTTAATTATTTTCATTTTTATTTATTTTCGCTCATCTGTTTTGGCTGTGCTGGGTCTTTGTCGCTGCTCGCGGGCTTTCTCTAGTTACAGTGAGCACTTCTCTGTAGTGGTGCACAGGCATCTCGCTGCCTCTAGGCCCGTGGGCTTCAGCAGCTGCAGCATACAGGCTTAGTAGTTGTGGCTCGAGGGCCCTAGCGTGCGGCAGGCTTCAGTAGTTGTGGTGCACGGGCTTGGTTGCCCATAGCATGTGAAATCTTCCCAGACCAGGGATCAAACCATGTCCCCTGCATTGGAAAGTGGATTTTTATCCAGCATACAACCAGAGAAGTCCTAGATGTTGCTAGTTTGGTGAGATGGTAGCTCCGAAATTTCTGTTTTTCTGTTTGCTTCAGCCCACCCCCCATTCCCACCCCCTCCTTCAGGCATGAGAGCAGCTTCGTCTTTAATGGTCTAGATGTATGACAGGGAAATTGGCCACAAGAAAGGAAAAGCAATGTTTTTCTCTGGGCCACTTTTTCAGAAAGCATGTTAGTAGTATCCTTAAGTGTCTTTAAACACGTTGTAGAATCTTCCTTAGGAAGGGCTTCAATATTCTGTTGCCCAGAAGGTGAGTTTTGTTTCTTTTTTTCATTTCTTGATTTTTTTTTTTTTAGCAACGTTAGTATAGTACTTATAAAAAAGGAAGTCAGGAAATTTGAGCAGCATGTTGTGGAACTCAAAGATAATCTGACATAATAGAGTATTTTATAGTTGGTTACAGTCTTGTCCTAGTTAACTAGTTCACATGTATTTAAGAAAGATTCGTTGTATACAGCTTGATTAACAGTGTTTTTGATTTGGGAGCAACATGTTTGACTTAAACTGTTATCTGCCAAAGGACTAACTTCATATAGAAAAGAAGATAGATCATATATAAATATATGATTTATATATATCTGGCATAGTCATATAATCTATATTCCCCAACTTAAGATTTTAGTAATATTGCATTTATTTCAAGGACATGTTTGCTCTATAGGGAGAACTCAAGATTCCTCCAAGGCCATCTCATTGCCTGAGCTGATATAGATGGCATATGTCCAGGGACATTTACTGGGGAATGGTACTAGGGTATGTTGCTTTGGGGCTTAAAACCTCCAGGTATGATGGTGTCTTTGGAGCTGATCTAGTGATTCATTCCCGTGGAGCTTAATTCCATGGAGCTTGTGTTGTAAGAGGGGTCTCTGAGCCACTTACCCTTTAAGCCAGCTTTGCCCAAGACCTTGCTAATTGTTTTCTCCTTTCTTCCTTGGGTTGCCTTTTTTTAGAATCGCAGTGGGAAGATCTAATAAGACTTGTTTGTTGGCTTAGACGAAACAGGTCCAGGAAGTTATTCATTTTACTTACAATGTTGGTCTTAATAATCTCTAAACAGGGTTATATAAACCCCAGGGGATATGTAAGATAGTCATTGGAATGTGGAATTTTTCTTTATTTGTATGAATTTTTATCTTTTAAAATTTATGTTTTTTGTATACACTTTATAACTTATAGTAAATTAGTATAGTGGCTCTAATAAAGTCAACAGATGTATTAACATGTATTGAGATTGTATACTTAAACATTTTTCACCAGGTGAGGTACGTGGTCAGAAAAGTTTGGTTGTCACTGGCCAAGGCAAAAGAAAATTTCTGAGCTGGATCATATGCCAGTCAAAAGAAGACTACTTTGTAGATGGAAAGAAAAGCCTTACAGGACTAGGGTGTGAATTTTCCCTGCCTTTTGTTTGCCTTTTGTACTTTCCTTTGGGGATGTAGCAGGTAGTGTTACAGGGCAGAATTTGGGATCCTGTCATGTGTACCATGCATTTAAATATTCAGTCCTGTGATATATTGGAGCTGGCTCATGCTAGTTGTGAGAACTGTTAAATTTTCAAGAATTTTGCAGTTGCTATCCTGTTGTTAGCTCAAAATAGGCCATGGTGGGAGTATTTAATTAATGAAAATTGACAAATACTGAAAATTAGACTTCCCACCTCACCCTGGGCCATTGTTAAACATTTTCTGGCACAACACTGATGATACATACTACCAATCATATATGTTAGTCTTTCTTTTGTCTATTTTCTTAACCACTTTTATTATGGATCTCATTCTTCTACAGTGTAAATTTAGTGAGCAGAGAAGCACTGAAACTGCAGAGGGGAAGGTAAAGGTCACCAGACACCATTGATAAGCTCTGTGATGTTCCTAAATCAGTTTACTTCGGTTCATTTTAGTTCAGCAGACATTTAGTGAGCACCTCTAACACTCACTGTCAGACACAGTGAGTATGGGTATATAAAGAAAAGTAAATATGCCTACTAACACTGGATTAACAAAACTGTTTTGTGTGTGTATAAATAATTACATAAGTGTATATATGTCTTTTTGTGTATGTGTGTGTGTATTTTGGTGATGGTAATCATTTCAGTTCAGTAATCGTTTCTTCTGTGAGTGAGACAAAGTGTGTTTAAAGCAACACTTAATAAGGTTTTATCGTAATTTGTTTCAGAGTAGGCACACTGTGTACTCTTAAAGGTTTAATAATCTAGTAAAGACAAGAGGAAGATAAATGTCTTAAAATGATGATCTGTGTTCAAGGTCAAATATAGTAGTGTTTCTATCCAAGACAACTAGCTTTTATTTCAGAGAAAAGCCGTCTGTTTTTCATAGAGCATTTTTGTGAACATAATTATATTTGCCTTTCACAGAAACCTATAATGCAGTACACTAAGTATTTATCAGTTTTACAGTCTTTATTGATTCTTCCCTATCCTTGTCACATTTCATCAGCCAGCAAATGTCCTTTTTTGTCTCTGCAATATTTTTCCAGTATGTATCTTTCTCTTTTCACTGTTCCCACTCTAATTAAGCCTCATATTACTTCTTTTTGGCTCATTCATTCATGTATACCTCAAACAGTTACAGAGTGCCTACCCTTCCCCAAGAACTTTGCTACTTTGGAGAATATAGAAATGCATGAAATATAGACCCTGCCTTTAAGGGCCTTGCAGACAAAGAGACTGCTGTAAGCACCTCTTACTTGCGCAAGCACAAATCCATTCAGTACATAATGCCAGATTATTCTTACTTGAGCACCATTGGAACTCCATTTCACCCTGCTCAGAGTCACTCCTGAATGCCTTTGGTGAGCTTCAAGATCTTCTATAATCTGGCTCCCATCCACCTTTCTGGGTTTATCTTCAGCTCTTCTAAATGGTCCCTGTGCTCTGGCAAGTCTAGGGTACTTGCTGTTGCCAGTTTGGGGTTGACTATATAGATATTATGTTTGTAATAGCTTACAGTGTTTCTTCTATGTTTCTACTGGAGTGTCTGAAGATTTTCTTCAGCTTTACTCGTCTTCTCCTCCAGGCTGCGATGCATGGCTTGGCTGGTTATATCGTGTCCCTAGAGTGCTTCTCAAGGGAATTGAGTGATGACAGACATCCAGGGTATCCTCTTCATGTGCACCCACAGACAGCATTCTGATTCACACTGAGGCCCTGCCCTGAGAGGTACTTAGTGACGTGCTCCCTGAAATTCACTCCCAGGGAGAGTCTTTCTTCCATCTTGTGAAATCCAGTAGCACTATTTATTGTTACTATTATGTACCCATGTAACCATTCTGGTAATTTTATATAGCAAATAATAAAAATAACATTTATCAAACATTTGTTATATGTCAAGCACTGTTCCTCATGATAATGTTTCTTAACTCATTTATTCTTCATAGCAACCATATGGGAATGATCCCTGTTGTACATAAGAAGCAGAAGCAGCTGGAGGCTAAGTATTTTGCCCAAGCTCACCCAGGAAGTAAATGGCAGAGCCAGGTTTGAATGCCAGCCTAGATCCTGTACCCTTCCCCTATTTGTTATACTCCTCCTATGATAGCTAGATTCTTATGATTCAGAACTGTGTTGTCTTCATTCTTGGCTATTGACTTAGGAAATAGACAACAAATGTTTGCTACATGGATGAATCAAGGGTATACAGATGGGTTTCATAGTATATAAGTGCAAAGGTTTGTTTTGCATTGTTTTATGAGGAGTGGTGTGGGATGGGAGGGCTTGTTGTGGCTTAGTGGCCTGCATACTATTCTTTTCCTGATTCTTAAATGATAGTGTGTCCATCATTCTACTTGGTTCTCTTCTCATTTTATACTGTCCAGTAATCTTATCTTTTCCCACTACCCCAGTAACTACCCATGTGCCCTGGATTCTAAATGCATCACCAGCCTAGATATCTCTCCTGGGTGCCAGACCTGGATGCCTCACCTCCTGTAAATGCCCACTTGAGTGCTTTACAAACATTCAGGCTCAACATGTATAAAACCAAACTCTTCTTTCTTGTAATTGTCTTTGTCCTGTGACAGTCATGTGGTTCCCTCCCACCTCCAAATCAGATACCTGTTCCTGCTGCTTCTACCACTCAAAGCTTTCTGGAGTATGTCTTCTCATTTCATTCCTTAATGCCATATCGTTTTCAGACCTTTATTATGGATCTTTCATGAGATGATTCCAGGTGTTTATTTTCTCTGCTATGATGCTTTGAGGACAGGACTAGTACTTCCCATATTATTTGAGACTTCCCATATTATTTGAGAGTTCTGTTTCCTTGTTTAATTTCTATGCTAGTTTAGGAACCTTTTTGGACCAAGGATTTTGGCCTTAGTCCCTTTTTTTTTTTTTTAATTCTCAGTCTCTAGTCCAGTGATGGTATATAGAAGCCTCTTGGTAAATGTTGGTAATGACAGTGGAACACGTTAAGTGAAGAGTGGTTGTGAATATATATACTAATATATTTCACATATGTAGATTCTAAGTGTTGGATAAGCTATCTAAGATTTGTTGAATGCTAAACTATGCCCCTTTCCCCCTTGAGCAAATGAAATTGAAATCTAAATGGAATAATGTGAAGTGCTTAGCACAATGGCTGATACATAGTAAGCTTTAAATTACTTTTTAGTATTGTAGCTAAATAAAAGTTTTTTGCAAGTAATGTCTCAAAAATTGATATGCATTTTACTTAATTGACTATTAACAAAAACTTATTTTAAGTTTTTACTTATTTTCCATTGCTACAATGAATCATTAAGTAGAATTTTAACTGGACTGAAAGATGGAAAAGGAAGCAGTGTAATCTTCAAAGAGTTTGTGTTTCTTTGGTTATTTTTTTTCCATTGATGTTTATCTCAAAATATTTATTTTTTTCCCATGATTACATAATGTCTTCACACTTATTCTTTGCAGATGTACTGCTCTATTTCACAAAATTACTTGAGAGGCTCTTAAACATAATTAAGATTGTCTTAAGTCTTTGAAGTTCTGTGATTATGTTGGGAAAAACTGGGAAGTTTTAGTTCGAGATTTAGGTTTCGGTTTTTGAAAAGTTCATTGATCTTGGAAAGAGAACATGAAGTGTACTGCCACTTAAACCATGATGATTTTCTTCATTAATAGCTATGTGTATAGCAGTTAACAATCCAGCTTTTTGGTGGCAAATAGACCTGGGCTTGATTCTGGCTCTGCCTCTTGCAGCCTGTATAACTTTTGCCTATACCTACCTCTTAAGGCTATGAGTATTAAAGGAGATAGTTCATATATAGCACTTAGCACAGTGTCTGGCATATTGTTGTTGCTGTTCAGTCGCCTCTGACTCTTTGCAACCCCATGGTCTGGCTTATAGTAAATGCCAATAAGAGCATTAGCTGTTCTAGTTTTCTAAATTCCACCCTGGACACATTAACTATAATACTAGTTATAATGTGAATTTGGATTAAATATGAATGAAACTCTGTTTTTCACAGTTCATAGGAAATCCTGATGTATACCACTTAGCTCATATTGGGGATTATTTTCTCTTTAATGCCAATGTTGTAAAGAAATTACAGTATATTAAAGCAACCTGTTCTTAAATTTTTTTTTAATCATTGCTTGGTAGTATATACAACATACTCATTTCTTATAAAAATATTTTGTTTTGTTAATGGTGAGCCATTTTGGAGGAAGGGTTCAGTGTTAGCGTTCAAAGTATAGATATTTTAAAGCTGGAGAGGAAACTCGGACAAGAGATCTGGAAGGAACAATTGCAAAATCATTTTTCCTCCTTTTTGTTCTTCAATTCAAAAGTAATTCTTGGTAAGAAGAGTGTTTTTTTAAGTGAATTTGAACTCGCACATTTTGACATTTACTGAAGAGAGACTCAGAAGATATATTTGTATCTTTAATTCTTAATTAAAACTAAGAATTTGTTTTAGGATAAGAAATGGATTTATTTTAGTAGTTATAAATAAATTTATAATGACTTTCTCACAAATATTTTGATAATTGTGATCACTACACAAATTCATGGAGAAGGAAGTAGCAACTCACTCCAGTACCCTTGCCTAGAAAATCCCATGGACAGAGAAGCCTGGTAGACTACAGTCCATGGGATCACAAAGAGTTGGACATGACTGAGCGACTTCACTTCACTTCACTTCTCACATATTCATACATATTACATTCATAGAGGATTATTAGTTTATAATCAATGAAAAGAGTGAATAGATTTCCAGTGAAGCACTTTTGTCTTGGACTTCCCTGGTAGCTCAGCTGGTAAAGAATCCACCTGCAATGCGGGAGACCTGTTTGATCCCTGGATTGAGAAGATCCACTGGAGGAGGGCATGGCAACCCACTCCAGTATCCTTGCCTGGAGAATCCCCATGGACAGAGGAGCCTGGCGGGCTGCACTGCATGGGGTCGCAAAGAGTCGGACACAACTGAGTGACTAAGCACAGCAGAGTGCTTTTGTCTTATTCCTTCATATATAGGTTTGTTCATTCATTCTTTTATAAAAACATTTGTTGAGGGCCTGTCATCTCCTAGGTTCTGTGCTTGACATGGGAATTCAGAGCTGAAAAAGCCCTACCGCTGTCCTCATCTTAGTTAATTTACAGCCCGAGTGCCTGTTTGGGAGATTGTTATTTTGGTTGGAGCCAGGATCTCTGTTGACTAGATGATTTTTGACTTGTCTCTGGTCTAATTCTCTTCTCATTTGCCACAGATGCTCTTCCAAATGTTTCCCATTTTCAATCTGTCTATCACATTCCACATTTCTTCACCCTGAAAGGTTGTTGTTGAACCACGCAAAGACACCAGGATCCTTGGCCTCCGGAGGAGAAGAATTCAATCCGGGGCCAGAGATGGGACTTGATCACTCAGAGCTTTTGTGTAATAAAGTTTTATTAAAGTATAAAGGAGATAGAGAAAGCTTCTGACTTAGACATCAGAAGGGGGTGGAAAGAGTACCCACTTGCTAGTGTTAGCAGTGGAGTTATATACTCTCCAGTGAATCCAAAAAATGTCTGGAGATTGTAAAGACCTCACCAGATCTACTCCCATAATTTACATTTTAAGAGAACAGAATTAGCGAGAAGGTTTAATCTAGAGACTGTCCTCAGGCAGGATACATTATTGTTAAATGATCCTAAGGAATGTAGAGGGAAAAAAGAGTTTGTCCTTTCTTCTTCCTTGAGAATTCCAGACCTCCTCTCCTTGGGGACCCCTAGACTTCTTATCAGCCTGCCTAGGAAGTGACTCTGTCAACCCCCTAGCATGTGATCTTGCCTCCTATTCAACTTTTAAAATGGACTTTTCCTCCGTAACTTGTTTACTGTCCTCTCCCTTTGTCATTTGTATCTTTCTGTGATCGTCATGATTACATTCCTCTCCTTCCTCAGGGAAAGAGATTTCAGACCCGATATCTCTGCCTGGACTCTTGATCCTCCATTTTCTACCTTTTCTAGGATTTGACTCATACATTCCTTTTGGTATCTTCAGTTTATCTTTACTCATTCTTTCCCTGTGGTCTAGAGAGCTCCTCATCTCACTCATACACGTTGAGAGGTATGAATGTGTATTTGTTGGGTGAGTGAATGAATCAGCAGATCTTTAGCCCCTGGGTCCCCTCGAGCTTCTGCCCACTCTGACTTTCCAGTTACAGCCATACTTGAGAGAGTTGTCTACACTTGTTGTGTCAGTTTACCCAATTCTCATTTACTTCTCAACTTCTGTAATTTGACTTATTACTATGCTGTTGAATTTCCTCTTGTAGTTATCAGCTATCTGCCAAATATATATTCTCTGTCCAAAAATGCTTGATTCTACTTGATTCCCTGCTACATTTGATACTGCTGACCACAGCGGCCGACGTGTTAGAGAATCTTTATTTGTTTGGCTTTTTTATCATTCTATCTTGATTCTTCTCTTTCTCCAACCCTTTCAGTTTCCTCTCTAACTTTTCATATTGCTCCATTCCTATTTTTTAACATTTTTCTCCCTTATACTTAACATGCCTTCCCTTTGTCTTTATATACTGCTTCTTTGTCATCTGTCTCTTTTTAAAAATCTAGAGCCTTATTTTCAGTAGTTTGTTCAGCATCTCCATTTGGTGTTCTACAGATCTGTCAGATTTAAATCATTGAAATGGAACTACCATAATTTTCTTCCTCTCCTAAACCTTCTGTTCCCGTATCCGTTGATAATTCACTTATATGCTACCATTACTCACGTCAGTTATCTATTGACATGTAACAATCCACCCTAACCTTAATCATGAAAAGCAACAACTATTTTATTTTGCTGACGGTTTCTATGGGACAAAAATCTGGCTAAAACATAGGTGGGATGGCTTGTCTTTGTTCTACAACATTTGGGGCTTCAACAGGGAAGATTCCAATGGCTGGGGACTGAAATTATCTGGGACTCTTCATTCATATGCTTGGTCCTTGGCCCTGGATGATTTGAAGACTGAGCTTAGCTGGCATTGTTGACTGGAGTACCTTTACCTGGCCTTTCCATATCACACAGGCTTCATCGCAGCATGGCAGCCTCAGTGCAGTTGGACTTCTTATGTGATGTCTCAGAGCTTTGAGACTTAATGCCCCACTGAATGAGGAGGAAGATCTATAGCCTTTTGTGACCTAGTCTTGGTCGTCAGGCTGGGTTCTAGACTGAAGTACTCATGTGCTTCCCGGATTCAAGGAGGAGGAGGCATAGACCTCACTTCATAATGGGAGGGGTACTAGTAAATATGCGGCCATGTTTTAAAAATATCACACCACATCTATTGGTGCCCTGTGTAGAAACCTCGATACTATCTTGACTTTCATTTCTCCAATCCCACTCCACTTTTATATATCTGTTACTAAGTGCTGGCCTTTTTAAATTTGGAAGTATCTCCTTTTCTCTATTATCATGAACATATGTAAGACTTTTATTACCTTTCACTTAGGAGTTTTCATAACTTCTTCAGTTCAGTTCAGTTGCTCAGTCGTGTCCAACTCTGCGACCCCATGAATCCCAGGACGCCAGGCCTCCCTGTCCATCACCAACTCCCGGAGTTCACTCAGACTCAAGTCCATCAAGTCGGTGATGCCATCCAGTCATCTCATCCTTGGTCGTCCCCTTCTCCTCCTGCCCCCAATCCCTCCCAGCATCAGAGTCTTTTCCAATGAATGAGTCAACTCTTCGCATGAGGTGGCCAAAGTACTGGAGTTTCAGCTTTAGCATCATTCCTTCCAAAGAACACTCAGGACTGAACTCCTTTAGAATGGACTGGTTGGATCTCCTTGCAGTCCAAGGGACTCTCAAGAGTCTTCTCCAACACCACAGTTCAAAAGCATCAATTATTTGCCGCTCAGTTTTCTTCACAGTCCAACTCTCACATCGATACATGACTACTGGAAAAACCATAGCCTTGACTAGACGAACCTTTGTTGGCAAAGTAATGTCCCTGCTTTTGAATGTGCTGTCTAGGTTGGTCATAACTTTCCTTCCAAGGAGTAAGCGTCTTTTAATTTCATGGCTGCAGTCACCATCTGCAGTGATTTTGGAGCCCAGAAAGATAAAGTCTGACACTGCTTCCACTGTTTCCTCATCTATTTCCCATGAAGTGATGGGACCAGATGCCATCATCTTCAGTTTCTGAATGTTGAGCTTTAAGCCAACTTTTTCACTCTCTTCTTTCACTTTCATCAAGAGGCTTTTTAGTTCCTCTTCACTTTCTGCCATAAGGGTGATATCATCTGCATATCTGAGGTTATTGATATTTCTCCTGGCAATCTTTTTCCAGCTTGTGCTTCTTCCAGCCCGGCATTTCTTATGAGGTACTCTGCATAGAAGTTAAATAAGCAGGGTAACAATATACAGCTTTGATGGACTCCTTTTCCTATTTGGAACCAGTCTGTTGTTCCATGTCCAGTTCTAACTGTTGCTTCCTGACCTGCATATAGGTTTCTCAAGAGGCAGGTCAAGTGGTCTGGTATTTCTGTCTCTTTCAGAATTTCCCACAGTTTATTGTGATCCACACAGTCAAAGGCTTTGGCATAGTCAATAAAGCAGAAATAGATGTTTTTCTGGAACTCTCTTGCTTTTTCCATGATCCAGCAGATGTTGGCAATTTGATCTCTGGTTCCTCTGCCTTTTCTAAAACTAGCTTGAACATCTGGAAGTTCATGGTTCACGTATTGCTGAAGCCTGGCTTGGAGAATTTTGAGCATTACTTTACTAGCATGTGAGATGGGTGCCAATTGTGTGGTAGTTTGAGCATTCTTTGGCATTGCCTTTCTTTGGGATTGGAATGAACACTGACCTTTTCCAGTCCTGTGGCCACTGCTGAGTTTTCCCAATTTGCTAGCATATTGAGTGCATCACTTTGACAGCATCATCTTTCAGGATTTGAAATAGCTCAACTGGAATTCCATCCCCTCCACTAGCTTTGTTCGTAGTGATGCTTTCTAAGGCCCACTTGACTTCACATTCCAGGATGTCTGGCTCTAGGTGAGTGATAACCTCTTAATTAGTCTTTATTATCTCTCCCACTTGAATTAAATAGTGATTCCTTGCACTGACTGTAGGATAGTACTGCACATACAGGTCTATGTACAAATTGCTTAATTTAGCTCTTAAAGGTTGGTGGTGATGGTTTAGTCACTAAGTCGTGTCCGACTCTCACGATCCCATGGACTGTAGCCTGCCAGGCTCTCCATGGGATTTCCCAGGCAAGAATACTGGAGTGGTTTGCCATTTCCCTCTCCAGGGGATCTTTCTGAACCAGGGATCGAATCCAGGTCTCTTGCACTGTAGGCAGTTTCTTAAAGGTTGTGTCTATCTAAATTTCCACTCTGTGATTGACTTTGCTTCGGCTGCTCCTTTGCATTAGCTGTCTTCCTTGTTTTCTTTGCCCAGTTCATTCTTCAAGTCCCATGTTGGCAGTTTTCTTCCTCTTCTAAACCTCCTTCCTCTCTGAAGCCTTTTTAGTGGCTTCATAGAATGTCAGTGTCACTCCTTCCTCTTTGGTTCATACGGTTATCTCCTGCCATTAGAATGACCATAACTTTCACAAGGTCAGGGACTATATCTTAAACTATCTGCCACTATTGCCTGTCCTATTATATACTCAGTAAATGCTTGCTAGGTGACTGAAAACAAATTTCACTTTGGTCGAATTCTCTAAAGATTTGAATGAGTTACTGGACTTTCTAAAATGTCTATAAAGTTACCAAGGAGTCATTTTTGTCTTGGGAGAGTTATGCTCGGAGAAGCTTTGAAGTTAGGGAGTTTACATTCTGTATGTCAACATTTTATTTCAGTTAAATCATATACAACAAAACCAAAAACTTTATACTTGCAATATTATCATTGTGTGCCAGAATTTAGGGACGTGAACAAGAATTAGATTTAAAAGAAGCTTTGATAAGATTAAAGCCTGTGAGACTAAAGTTGAAACCAGAACAGTATTGTTTTTGTTTGAAGCATTTTAAAGTTTCAGTTTTGGCCTTGAAATAGTTCACGTTACAGATTTTGTTCCAGCCTATTTCTGTTTGGTCAGGAACATGTGATGCTTCACTTCTGGCAGCTGCACTGTGTGAAAGGGCTGGGGTCAGCACTGCTGTGCAGAAATGGGTCAGTGAGCGTTCAGATGAAAGCAAAAAAAAACTTTTAAAGTCTTTATTTATTGTTGGTGTAATAAGACAAAATGATTATAAGCTTGAACCTCTTACTGTGTCCTTACTTCCTCCTTCATCTCTCAAATGCCTTGCCAAATTAACCACATCAACGAATTTTACAGAAAATGGATTGCTATTTTAAATAGTTCTTTAGCTATTATTCTTAAGAAGCTTCTTCAGAAAGTCTTTCTCTGTTGTCCTCCAAAAGGACATACGTCTCCTTTGTATGTCTGTAAAAGTCTGAAATGGCCATTTAAGAGAGCGGGCAGCATGTTCTTGAGTGAGTGATAAAGTAGAGTAACTACTTAATTTCAGTTGAGCTGGAAGGAAGAACTCTATCCTACTGTTTCTTTAAAAGATGATTTTATCACCGTCAGGACAGATAACAAGCTAGGATTTTTTTAAGAGCAATAAATGACAAGTTGGTTTATTACTTGTGGCTTTTAAACAATGTAACATTCTTAAATTAAAGAGAGAAAGTACTCAGGTCATCTTGGAAAGCAGTTTCCGTGCCCTGCCTGGGAATACTGTTGCTCTGTGTTTAGATTTTTCCTGAATAAGATAAGACACATATGGTTTCTCCAAACCCTGGAACAGCCTTGCCCTCAAATTTGTGCTGGAATGTTATCTGGAATGTGATGGGGCTCTTAGTCAGTCACCATGGAAACTGACCAAAGCTCTATCTAGTCCTATCCTTTGGGCTATTTGGGGTGACTTAAATAAAAGATGATCAGCAAATGTAATCCTATTCCCCACATATATATTTTCTTTAAAAATTAATAAAAATACAGCTTACTAAGAGAGAAAAGGATATCTGTATCCTATTTTTATTAGGCGATTTAATACATTTTGTGCAGCTGAAGACTATTCTGGCCAAGGAACATTAATGAAAATTCTCATTTTGAATGGGCATAATTCCATTGGTTTGTGATTTTTGTCTTTTGGCCTCTGTGCTTATATATGCAATAGAATAACAAATGCTGAATTTCCATTTACTGCTTAGTGATGGAGAGGGACTTGTCAGAGATTTTAAGTCATGTGTTTTATATTATACCATTGCCAAGTGAAATGTGGTTTATGTTGTATAGAGATGGACGAGTTAACGGCATCTGCGAGCAATTAAGATAATTAAGTATTCAGGTATTATAGACATCTAATAGTACGTCTTCTGAAATGACCAGTTTGTAGCTAAAGTTAGGGAGGACTTTATATTTCTGGTAATTCTTAGAAGTCTGAACTTTGACAGTCTCTTCTGTTTCCTCAGTGGGAGACTGGTGAACAGAGGAGGATGATCTGAGCAGAGACTATGGGGATTTGTCTGATGCTGATAGAAGAGCCTTTTAAAATTTTTACTTATTTTTTAAATTAATTTTTATTGGCTATAGTTGCTTTACAGCATTGTGTTCAAAGTCTTTTTTAAATAGTTAATTTTAGAAAATTGAGGTGAAATTTACAGTAATAGAGTTTTGTGTTGTGAGCCACACTGCCTGGATTATTCCATACTCAAAGGTTTATTCCATTTTCAAGGTCAGACTCAGATAAGGTAAAAATGGAAACTTGGATTGTTGAGGCTCCTCTTGGTTATTTCAAATAACATGATTTCCTTTAATGTTCAATAGAGTCTGTCTATAAGAAATGAAAATAGTTAGTGCTTCTACAGATAGAGATACTTTGATTCATTCATTCAAGTACTTACTAAGTACTTATGTACTGAGTACTTTTCTGGGTCCTGGAGATATAATGATAAAAAGTCCACATTCCTGTTTTAAAGGAGTTTACAGTCTGGTGGAAGAGATACAATAAATAAATATGTACTTTTAGGTAGCAGCAAGAGTTATGAAAGATAATAAAGCAGTGTAAAGAAACAGAAAGTGATGGGAGGTGCTGTATTAGATTGGGTTGACAGGAAGGGACTGCCTAAAGATGTCAGAGCAGAGACCTAAGTCAGTTGAAAAATGACCTGGGGAAGAGCAGAAGCCCTGACGTGGACTCCACTTGGATTGTTTAAAGAATACCAGGAAGGTCAGTGTGGCAAGAGTGGACCAAGGGAGAGGTTGGCAGGGTCACGTCATGCAGCCTTATAAGCCATGGTGGAACTCTGAACTTTTTTTCTGAGTGTGATGTCAATTTTTAAACCAGGGCAGTGACATGATCTTATTTACTTTTTAGAAGGCTTCAGCTGCATTGTAGAGCATAGACTGTAGGGGAGTAAGAATGGAAGCAGAGAGACTTGCTAGTAGCAGTTGCAGGGGTTTAGGCTAAAGATGATAGCTTGCACTGTCATCTGCCTTCAGTTCAGTTCAGTTCAGCCGCTCAGTCATGTCCGACTCTTTGCGACCCCATGAATTGCAGCACGCCAGGCCTCCCTGTACGTCACCAACTCCCGGAGTTCGCTCAGACTCGCGCCCATCGAGTCCGTGATGCCATCCAGCCATCTCATCCTTGGTTGTCCCCTTCTCCTCCTGCCCTCAATCCCTCCCAGCATCAGAGTCTTTTTCCAGTGAGTCAACTCTTCGCATGAGGTGGCCAAAGTACTGGAGTTTCAGCTTTAGCATCACTCCTTCCAAAGAAATCCCAGGGCTGATCTCCTTCAGAATGGACTGGTTGGATCTTCTTGCAGTCCAAGGGACTCTCAAGAGTCTTCTCCAACACCATAGTTCAAAAGCATCAATTCTTCGGCACTCAGCCTTCTTCACAGTCCAACTCTTACATCCATACATGACTACTGGAAAAACCATAGCCTTGACTAGACGGACCATAGTCAGCAAAGTAATGTCTCTGCTTTTGAATATGCTATCTAGGTTGGTCATAACTTTTCTTCCAAGGAGTAAGCGTCTTTTTCATCTACCTTGGTGGTAGCTATGTGCTGTGCTTAGTCATTCAGTCGTTTCCGACTCTTTGCGACCTCACAGACTGCAGCCTGCCAGGCTCCTCTGTCCATGGTGATTCTCCAAGCAAGAATACTGGAGTGGTTTGGTATACCCTCCTCTAGGGGATCTTCCAACCCAAGGATTGAACCCAGGTCTCCCTCATTGTAGGCTGATTCTTTACCATCTGAGCCACCAGCGAAGCCCAAAAATATTGAAGTGGGTAGCCTATCCCTTCTTTAGGGGATCTTCCCAACCCGGGAATCAAACCAGGGTCTCCTGAATTGCATGTGAATTCTTTACCAACTGAGCTACCAGGTAAGCCCTTGGTGGTAGAGGTAGTGTTAATTAAGTACTTAGGTCCAAAACCCATCACTCAAACTATATCATCATCCCAAACTGAAACTTGGGATTTGGGAAAATGGTCTTATATCAAGTAGTACATTTTTAAGGTTGTGATAATGGAATGCATGTATTTTAAGACTTATCCAAATTGCTAAAGCCGTAGAGAGTTAAAAAAAAAAGACATTGGTTTTAAATGTTCTAATTGGTATAGCACATTGGTTTTGAGCAGTTGTCTACTTGTTACTTTATTAGCCAATTCCCCATACTTTCTTTGGCTTAAAATAGTGGAAAGCTTCGTTCTTTTAGATGTTCGCTAAGGAATTAAAAAAAATCCTGTCAGGATGAACTGGGTACTGACTAGAATGGTTAATTTCCAAAAGTTACATAGCATAGAAATTCCATCATGGTAGGGACAATTTGAAAATTAATAGATGCCGGTGATAATAGGATAGAGGGGGCTTGTTTATGAACAGAGTATTTTAGTGCGCAAATGCCAGCTGTGTGTGACTAAGGGTGGCATTCATCCAGGTGAAGGATGTTTTGGGGGAAATTTGTATTCTTTTTTTTTTAACAGCAGAGAGACTTTTTAAAGTTAGACTACTGGTCTCTTTTCTTTTACAGAGGATTAAGTTTCAAAGGAAGGATCAGACCACTCTGGTGGGATGAGATAGTAGTGGAGGACATATTTGGAATAAGAGGGATGTTTGCAACAATACTGGGCTAGAATTTCCCTAAACACTATGGTTCATAGGCATTTGACCAAATACTCAAGGGCCAAATCTTCATATTACTTGTTTTCCTCCGTTTAATGAGAATGATTGAGCTTAATTAGCTCCCAATTTTGTATTTACAGTGGTCACACCACAGAACTTGTGAATACTTTAACAAACTTTTTTTTCTCACATTATAGTAATATATAATACCTGTTTTGAGCATCAGATCTTTGCAAAAGTAGTTTGGTAGTAGAAATTGTTTTCGTAATGGAGAAAAAAGGAGTAAAGATTGCTATAAGTAATCAAAAGAAAAAGGGAAATTTAAGAGTCTGTGATATGTCTTTTTAAAACTTTTTTGACTGTGCCACACAGGATCTTGTTAATAGTTCCCTGACCAGGGATTGAATGCATGCTTCTTGCAGTGGAAGTGCAGTCTTAACCACTGGACCGCCAGGGGAGTCCCTGAAATGCTGTTTTTTTACAAAAAGTATTTATTTATTTATTATTCGGCCACTCCATGCAGCTTGTGTAATTTTAGTTCCCTGAGCCCTGTGCAGTGGAAGCTCGGAGTCCTAACACTGGACCTCCAGGGAATGCCCTTGAAATGTCGTTCTTAAAGGCGGGAATTGAAGTCAGGAAAGAAGAGACCTGCCTGGAAACAAGTCCTGTAATTGGAACTTGAGCAACATCCGCCTTTGACAGAATCCCCTGCAAAGCTGCTACTTATACTTATGGTCCTTGAATTAGGGCTCTGACATTTTCATATTTGCCATGGAAATGATTGTGATAATAAATGATGCTTTACTTTTATACTTGATTAGATAGGGAAGATGGAAGCCAGATGTTGTTTAAGTGTGTATCTTCTGAGACAGAGGGACTGGAACATAGGCAATAGTAAACTGAAGGCAGCAGAGTGGGTGTTGCTGAAGCTGGTAGGGCAGGGGTGGGACAGATAACCTCCGGTTTTTCTTGGTAACTCTTGGTTTTGGTTCTGGCTAGGTTGACTGATTACATCACATGGTCTGTGGTTTTATCATTCACGTTGTGAAACTGGAGAACCCAAGGCATTCCTTTAAAGTGTGTTTAACTGTCTGCTTTATGTCAGACACTATGGTAGGTATTTTGAATAGAGTGGTGAATAAGACAGTTCAAGTTGTTTATTTACGTCTGTGCTAAGTACTGCAAAGGAGAAATCTTGTTGTCAGGGACGCATGTAACAGGATGCTGGTCCTATTCTGAGGGCTCAGGGAAGACTTCCCTGAGGGAGTAACAGCAGTTATATCTTCTTTCCAACAACCACCATTGCTCTCTTTCCCAGGACTCTGTTCTACTTTTTTTTTTTTTCCAGTTTAATAACTGTTATTGCCCCCACATTCTAACTTTTCTTCTTCCTTTGTGTCTCCTTCTCCAACTCCCCTACGCCATCACCCCCATTAGAATGAAAACACCTGGAGAACAAGGACCTTTGTGCCAGAAAACCCTGAATTGAAAGGAACACGAAGAGGTGGATGAGTGTGAAAAAGGCCAATGAGGTGGCAGTCAGAATGAGAGGGAGAATTGCAGCCCTGGAGACCATGCCAAGGATTTTAGAAGTTTAGAATGTATCCTAAGGGCAGTGGGAAGCAGTTATAACCAGCGGATAGAAATGTTCAGATTTGCTTAAACATTACTTCACTGTTGCATGAAGAATGGTAGAGATGTTAGAATGGGCCCAAGAGACCAGTTTAGGCTATTATAGTAACCTAAGTAGCAGAATATGGGTGATGTTTTAGACTCAGATTTTAGCAGTGGAAATGGAGAAGAAAGTAAAATTGGTAGGTCTTGATGATGGATTGGATACAAGAGAGGAGAGGAAGAAGTCAGGGGTGACCTCCACCCCAGACTTCTTTATTGTGCAGCTGAGTTGATGTCAGATACATTTTCCTGACACCTTTGAAAAATAACGTGCACATTTTCAATTTTTATATATAGAAGAATTGTTCCTGATTGTGAAATATCAGCAAATGTGTTGAACTTTTCCAGTCAACTTTTGGTCAAGACAGAAGTGCATCTTTTAGTCTATACTCTTTTACCTACTAGTAAGTAATCTATATCTTTGCTTAAGGCTTGCTAATTGTTACAACTGACTGGGGTCCGAACATTTCTTTTTTTAATGGTTTTATTGAGATATGATTCACATACAGTTAGATTCACATACAAAGAGATAAAGTTTATCTATTTTAAGTGTACAATTCACTGCCTCTTAATATAGTCACAGAATAGTACATCTATCAATTTTATAACATTTTCATTACCCCAAAAGAAACCCTGTATGGCTTAGCCATCATTCTTCAATCTCCTGTACTCCGGCGTTAGGCAACCGTTAATTTACTTTCTGTTTCTGTTGTTGTTATTCAGTTGCTAAGTTGTGTCTGTCTCTTTGTGACCCCATGGACTGCAGCAGGCCAGGCTTCCCTGTCCTTCACTATCTCCTAGAATTTGCTCAAATTAAGTTCATTGAGTTGCTGATGCCATCCAACCATCTCTTCCTCTGTTGCCCCCTTCTCCTCCTGCCTTCAGTCTTTCCCAGCATCAGGATCTTTTCCAGTGAGTTAGCTCTTCCAGCTCACTTGATTCGTTCTTCTGCTTCAGATATTCTGCGATTGATTCCTTCTAGAGTATTTTTAATTTCAGTAATTGTGTTGTTTGTCTCTGTATGTTTATTCTTTAATTCTTCTGGGTCTTTGTTAATTAATTCTTGCATTTTCTCCATTTTGTTTTCAAGGTCTTTGATCATCTTTACTATCGTTATTCTGAATTCTTTTTCAGGTAGTTTGCCTATTTCCTCTCATTTATTTGGACTTCTGTGTTTCTAGTTTGTTCCTTCATTTGTATAGTATTTCTATGCCTTTTCTTTCTTTCTTTTTAACTTATTGTGTTTGAGGTCTCCTTTCCCAGGCTTCAGGGTTGAATTCCTTCTTCCTTTTGGTTTCTGCCCTCCTAAGGCTTTCCTGGTGGCTTAGAGGTTAAAGCATTTGCCTGCAAGGTGGGAGACCCGGGTTCAATCCCTGGGTCAGGAAGGTCCCCTGGAGAAGGAAATGGCAACCCACTCCAGTATTCTTGCCTGGAGAATCCCATGGACGGAGGAGCCTGGTAGGTTACAGTCCAAGGGGTCGCAAAGAGACACGACTCAGCATCTTCACTTTCACTTTCACTTTCAAGGTTGATCCAGTGGTTTGTACAAGCTTTGTATAGGGTGAGATTTGTGGTGAGTTTTGGTTTATTTGTTTGTTTTTCATCTGATGGGCAAGGCTGAGTGAGGTGGTAATCCTGTCTGCTGATGACTGGGTTTGTATTTTTATTTTGTTTGTTGTTTAGATGAGACGCCCTGCACAGGGTGCTCCTACTGGTGGTTGGGTGATGCTGGGTCTTGTATTCAGGTGGTTTCCTGTGTGTGAGTTCTCACTATTTGATACACCCTAGGGTTAGTTCTGTCGTAGTCTAGTGTCTTGGAATCAATGCTCCCACTCCAAAGGCTCAGGGCTTCATCTCTGGTCAGGAATGAACGTTCCACAAGTGGTTTGTTATGGCATTTAAGTGAGATTAAAACAAATATCCACAAACAAGAAACAAGAGATGAACCCCAGACAAATGGCAGTTACAAAATCAGGCAAATAATAATTAAAATAATGGACCATACACATATACATATACACCCATGAGCAAAGTCAAAACAGTCCAACAAAAATAAAGTACAGTAGACTGACCCAGCGAACAAAGGAAATAAAAAATTCTATTTACCGGTTAAGAACAAAACTAAAGCACAAACTGGAAAACAAAACTAAAGCAAAGTACCAAGTGGGGAATATATCAATGAAAATAAAACTAACAAATATATTGAATGGAAAAGAAAGAAAAGAAAGAATAGATACGCAAAGTTAAGTAGACGTAGATGAAGAAGATTTATATACATTAAAGATTAACTGCAAGGGGAAAAGAACAGTAGGAAAGGCAAACAAAGGAAAAAATGTAGGAAAAATATAATAGGTTAAAAAATTAAAAATTAAATTTATAAAAAGAAGAAAAGGAAAACTCCACAGAACTGCAGAAGCCCAATGTAGAGGCAGAGGTTTATAACAATAAAAAATGCGACTGAGGAAAAAAAAAGCTCAAAAGCTTAATTAGATTTCATAGTGCCAATAAAATCAACAACTATAGCAGAGGGGGAAATAAAAGGAAAAAAAAATCCAAAAGAATCTACAGAACAAGTCAAAACATAATAAATGTTTTTCTTGAGTCACTGCTGTCAGAGTCCTTTCTCTCGCTGGGAGTCACAGTCCACCTCACCTCTCTAGGAGGCCCTCCAACACTGCTGAGCTCTGGACCTGATGTGGGGGGCAGCTCACATTCTAATCTGGTCCTACTTCTATGTGTTCTTGCTTGCAATGTCCACAGCTCTCAGAACTAGTGCATTTTCTTTTGTGGAAACTCTCAATGACCTTTTATATATTCCATAGACACAGTCTGCTTAGTTGATTGTGTGGATTTAATCTGAAGTTTGTACAGCTGGTGGGAAGGTTTTGGGTCTTCTTCCTTAGCCACACTGCCCCTGGGTTTCGATTGTGGGTTTATTTCCACCTCTGCATGTGGGTTGCCCACTGGGATTTCCTCCTGAGGCTGCCCTGGAGGGCTTGGGTTTGCCCCTGTGAGGGCCAGGTGTGGAGGTGGTGCAGCTGCTTGGGTCACAGGGGTTTGGGCAGCACAAGGTACTCAGGGGAGTTGGCAGCTAGGGCAGCAGGAAATATAGTGCTCTAGAAGAGTTGGCAACCAGTATTGGCCAATATGCTCCGGTATTCTTGGCTGGAGAACCCCCTTCCCTGACAGAGAAGCCTGGCAGGGAAGCCACAGTCTACAGGGTCGCAGGGTCAGACACTACCGAAGTGACCCTGTATGCATAGCAGTAAGACATTTTTTGCCTGTGGCAGCTCTGCCCCAGTGAGAGTCGAGTGTGAAGGCGGCGCAGCTGCTTGGCTTGCGGGGACCCTAACAGCACCAAATGTACAGGGACACGGACTGCCTCCTCTGTGGGAGGTATGGCCCTCTCAGAGTCTTCTTCCAAGTCTCTTGTAGCTGGCGATCAGAAGGCCTCTTGGGCCAGTCTTTCTCCGTAGCTCCACCGATTCAGGTGCTTAGAGGGCTCCCTTGCCCGGGGTCCTTCTCTGTTGTTCTGTGCATCAGGCACATTTGGGGCACCCTGGGTGGGGTCCTACTCTGTAGTTGGGCGTATCAGTCACTTAAAGGAGTACCCTGAGTGGGGTCTTGCCCTTTAGTTCAGTGCATCAGGTGTTTGATGGGCCAGCCTCTCTGTTGTTTAGCTGCTGATGCTGGTGTGTGGGGAGAGAGAGGCTATGGTGATGGCCCCACCCACTACGCGTGACTCAGCAGTATTGCCTTGCTTCCATGGCTGCCTGGCTTTCCTCCACAGGCATTTCCCACCACAATCTCCTCTCCCACATCCCTTTGATCCATCTCTCTGCAGTCAACAGCAGCCCTCTCCCAGGACTGCTTCACAATCCCTAAACTTCAGCTCCCAGCTGTTGTACCTTTAAGGAGACTTGCGTCTCCCTGTCCAGGGTATGCATGGCTGCAACAAGGACTGTCTGATTCTCATTCCATTTAGGCTGCCACAGATGAGTTGTTTCACTCACAGCCTTAAATGTTTCTTCTCTGACTCAGCTGCTGCTGCTGCTGCTGCTAAGTCGCTTCAGTCGTGTCAGACTCTGTGCGACCCCATAGACGGCAGCCCACCAGGCTTCTCTGTCCACAGGATTCTCTAGGCAAGAATACTATTGTTGGTTGCTGTTTCCTTCTCCACCTCTGACTCAAACGATTGCCCCAAAATGGGAACTGGACCCCTGCTTCAGTTCCCCCACCATCCAGTCCTACTAACGCTCCCTGTTTTTCCATCTAGTTCCTTCACCCTACTGAGTTTTGCGTGGTTCTATATATTTTTTTCCTGTGGTCAGATACTCCTTTCTGCTCTCAGCTGGAGTTGTGCATGCACTTCTGTGTCTGAAGATGTATTCCTGATGTATCCATGGAGAGAATTGTACTCCACGTCCACTGTACTCCTCTGCCATCTTGTTCTCTGAATGTTGAGTTTTAAGCCAGCTCTTTCATTCTCCTCTTTCATCGTTCTCAAGAGGCTCTTTAGTTTCTCTTCAGTTTCTGCCATTAGAGTGGTATCATATCTGCGTATCTGAGGTTGTTGATATTTCTCCCAGCAATCTTCATTCCAGCTTATGCTTCATCCAGCCTGGAATTTTACATGATGTACTCTGCGTATAAGTTAAGTAAACCAGGTGATGGTTTACAGCCTTGTCTTACTCCTTTCCCAGTTTGGAACCAGGCAGTTGTACCATGTCCAGTTCTAACTGTTGCTTCTTGACCTGCATACAGGTTTCTCAGGAGACAGGTAAGGTGGTCTGGTAAATTTTCCACAGTTTGTTGTGATCCACACAAAGGCTTTAGCATAGTCAATGCAGCAGAAGTAGATTTTCTGGAATTCCCTTGCTTTTTCTATGATGCAACAAATGTTGACAGTTTGATTTCTGGTTCTTCTGCCTTTTCTAAAGCCAGCTTGTGCATCTGGAAGTTTTCAGTTCATGTACTGCTGAAGACTAGAAGGATTTTGAGCATTACCTTACTAGCATGCAACTGGAGTGCAGCTGTACGGAAATTTGAACATTCTTTGGCATTGCCCTTCTTTAGGATTAGAATGAAAACTGACCTTTTCCAGTGGCCACCACTGAGTTTTCCAGATTTGCTGACATTGAATGCAGCAGTTTAACAGCATCATCTTTTAGGATTTTAAACAGCTCAGCTGGTATTCCATCACCTACACTAGCTTTGTTTGTAGTAATGTTTCCTAAGGCCCAGTTGACTTAACACTCTAGGATATCTGGCTCTAGGGGAGTGACCACACCATTGTGATTATTCAGGTCATTACCTTTTGTGTATAGTTCTTCTGTCTGTTCCTGCCACCTCTTCTTAATCTCTTCGGTTTTAGTTAGGTCCTTGCTGTTTCTGTCACTTATTGTGCCCCTCTTTACATGAAATGTTCCCTTGGTAGCTCCAGTTTTCTTGAAGTGATCTCTAGTCTTTCCCATTCCATTGTTTTCCTCTACTTCTTTGCACGGTTCATTGAAGAAGGCCTTATTTCTCCTTGCTAGTCTTTGGAATTGTGCGTTCAGTTGGTTATATGTTTCCTTTTCTCCCCTGCTTCTCACTTCTCTTCTTTCCTCAGCTATTGAGGAGCAAAGCTTCCTTCCTTCCAACCATTTTGCCTTCTTGCCTTTCTTTTTTTGCAGATGGTTTTGGTCACTACTTCCAGTACAATGATTCGAACCTCCATCCATAATTCTTCAGACATTCTGTCTACCAGATCTAATCCCTTGAATCTAGTTGTCACTTCCACTGTATAATCATAAGGGATATGATTTAGATCATACCTGAATGGTCTAGTGGTTTTCCCTACTTTCTTCAATTTAAGCCTGAATTTTGCAATAAGGAACTGATGAGCTGAGCCACAGTCAGCTCCAGGTCTTGTTTTTGCTGGCTGTATAGAGCTTCTCCATCTTTGGCTGCAAAGAACAGATTGATTAATCGGATTTTGGTATTGACCATTTGTTGATGTCCGTGTGTAGAATCGTCTCATGTTGTTGGAAAAGGGTATTTGCTATGATCAGTGTGTTATCTTGGCAAAACTCTGTTAGCCTTTGTCCTGCTTCATCTTGTACTCCAGGGCCAAACTTGCCTTTGTTCCAGGTATCTCTTGATTTCCTGTTTTTGCATTCCAGTCACTTGTGATAAAAAGGACACCTTTTTTTTTTTTTTTGGTGTTAGTTCTCAAGGTGTGGTAGATCTTCATAGAACTAGTCAGCTTCACCTCCTTTGGCATCAGTGTTGGGGAATGAACTTGGATTATGTAATTTTGAATGGTTTGCCTTGGAAACTGACCAAGATCATCCTGTCTTTTTTGAGATTGCACTTGAGTACTGCATTTCAGACTCTTTTATTGACTATGAGGACTACTGTCTCATTTTCTGTCTCTATAGGTTTGCCTGCTTTGGACATTGCATTTAAGTAGAATCATTCAATACATGATCTTTTGTGACTGGCTTCTTTCACTTAGCATAATATTTTCAAGGTTTATCCATGTCATAGCATGTTTCATTTCCTCATTTCTTTTTATTTCTGAGTAATAATCCATTGTATGGTTATAACGCATTTATCTGTTTCATCCAGTTGATGGATGTTTGGGTTGTTTCCACTCTTTGGCTATTATGGATAATGCTGTTGTGAATATTTGTGTGTAAGTTTTTGTATGCACATATATTTTCAGTTCCCTTGAGGGTATACCAAGCAGTGGAATTGCTGGGTATACCATTTTACATTCCTATCAGCAGTATATGAAGGCTCCTGGTTTTCTACATCTTCAACAATGCTTTACTTATTTTCTCTTTTTGATTATAGTCATCCTCGTGGGTGTTAAGTGGTTTCTTATAGTAGTTTTGAATTGAGTTTCCCAACAATGTTTCTATTGGACTAAAATAATGATAAGATAGAGGAAGGACAGTTTACTAGCTGACATAGAATATGTTAATCCTAAGAAAGTAGAAATGAATTGGCATATGCAAGTAAGTATTTTAATCATTGTCTAAGACTTTGCGTTTTCTTTATGATTCTTATTTATCAATTAACATGAAGACATTTTATTTTGTATCTTAAATTCAGAATAGTTTTGAGGTTCCAAAATGCTTTTCACAAATTCCCTATATTTTTGTTACAGTTTTTCTTTCCCTTTAAAATACAGTCTTCATCCCTTTTGGCTCCTAAAAGACATAGTTGAGAACATCTACTGATTTTCAACAAGTTCAGTTGAACAATCCAAGGACCGTCTTGTACTAGTCACTCTTTTTACTGTGTGTACATGGGGGCTACCTTCACAAATCCTCCAACCTTGTGGGGGAGACTGATACACATTTATTTACATATAAGGAAGAATGTGACCAGTGTAGCAGTTGGTGGGTATAAACAGAGTGTGTTACTATCAGAGTTATTAACTAGAAATTAATTCCAGTTTTTAGCAGAGGCAGTAACTTGCAGACTAGGTAGAATTTTGGCTGGTAGGAAGCAGAACAGAAGAGAATTTTAGGTTGAAGGAACTATGTAAGCAAAGTCCTAGAAACAGGAAATTATAAGGTGTTTGGGATGAGAAGTAGTCTGTGTGATTAGGACACACAGACTACTTGTCTCTTGTATTGGGACAAGATGGCTCATGGGGGATCCAGCTGAAAATCGCCTGGATGCATATGACATGTAAAGGACTCTGAATTTTGTCCTGTAATCAGTGGGATACTTTAGAAAATTATCTGCTAGTGTACAGTTCATGATAAAATATGTGTTTTTCAAAGGTAAAATGTATAGTGATGGTGGAGAACAAATTAGAGGTAGATGGGGAGGCAAGGGAGGCATTTGTAATAAGAAGGGTGAGAACTGACTTAGCAACTAAAATTCACTTAAAAATAGGGGTTTATTATTTCACATGAAAGAAATCTAGAAGTTAACGAGTTGATTAAAAGAAACCCAGGTATATCAGGGCTCTAGGATGGCATTGCTGCATATTTCTTGGGTTAATCTTTACGTCACAAGATGGCTCTTGTTCAGTCACAAACAGGAGGTAAAAGGGTGAGCTGTCTTGTTAGAGAAGAAAACTTTGACTAGGCACTCCTAGCTTGACTGACCAAGATTGGATCTCATGACAGTGACTTAGCTGCAAAGGAAGCTGGGAAAATGGGGAATCTGATTTTTTCCATCTTTATAGTGGTCCTCTTGCTTGGAAAATCCCATGGATGGAGGAGCCTGGCAGGCTACAGTTCATGGGGTTGCTACGAGTCAGATATGACTGAGCAACTTTACTTTCACTTTTCACTTTCATGCATTGGAGAAGGAAATGGCAACCCACTCCAGTGTTCTTGCCTGGAGAATCCCAGGGACGGGGAGCCTGGTGGGCTGCCGTCTATGGGGTCGCACACAGTCGGACACGACTGAAGTGACCTAGCATTAGCAGCAGCAGTGGGAGGTGAGCTCTGCTGATGAAAAGAACAGGTGAGAGTAGGAGTTCTCAGAGGTTAGAAATTAGTAGCGTTAGGAAGTGCTAATACCCTCTAGTTAGTAGTAAAAAGGCAAAAGAACAGACAGATTTAAGGGATAAATTAGAAGTAAAGGAGAAATTAAGATTGGCTCCTGGCTTGGTAGTGAGTGAAGAGATGGTAATGGTATTTACCAAAGTGTATTTCCTGATCTGAAATTAAGTTGGATCCTTAACCTGGTAATACCACTTAGAAGATGATACCATCCTAGGCCTAGCACCCTATTTTTGTACCTTCTAAACAGAAACTCCAGTACTTTGGCCACCTCATGTGAAGAGTTGACTCATTGGAAAAGACTCTGATGCTGGGAGGGATTGGGGGCAGGAGGAGAAGAGGACGACAGAGGATGAGATGGCTGGATGGCATCACTGACTTGATGGACGTGAGTCTGAGTGAACTCTGGGAGTTGGTAATGGACAGGGAGGCCTGGCGTGCTGCGATTCATGGGGTTGCAAAGAGTTGGACGTGACTGAGCGACTGAACTGAACTGAACTGAATCACCAACCTAATGGAACTTGGAGACTGTTGGAGGCAGTTCAGTCTTTTTAAAAAAAATTGATTGTTTTACAGTATTGGTTTGATTTCTGTCATACATCAACATGAATTAGCCACAGGTGTACATACGTCCGCTTCTCATTTTTAAGGACTACTTCTTGGACCAGTGTCAGCTTGCTGCATAAGAATTACCTGGGGAGCTTGTTAAATAAATCAGAATCTTCGGGAATTTGATTATTTTTAGATCTTGGATTTGACCATCAATTTTGTTAACAAGCTCCTCAGGTAATTCTGATGCACAGCTTGGTTTAGGTATATTTGGTAGGGAAAATGTGGACTTTGGTTTTAGGCAAACCTGAATTTAAATCCCAATTCTTCATTTATTAACTGTGTGAACTTGGCCAAAGCACTTGACTCACAGAGCTCAGGCCCCTCATCTGTGAAATGTGTAATAACAACAACACCACCAATAATAGTAATAATAGCTACTTTACATAGCTTTTTGAAATACACAGTATTTATGTGGTATGTCTAGCTTAATGACTGCCATATTGTAAGGATTCAGTAACTGATTATTTTCATGTACTTTAATAAGTACTGGGTGTTTAATTTAGCAAAGAAACACATTTCTGTAAAGCTACAACAAAAAGAAAATAAAAAGCCAAATATAATTAATTCCTTTTCTTGTTACTTGGTATCCACTGTAATCAATAATTGATGTTTTTGGCCCAGCCAAACATATTCTAAGCTTGAGCATATAAGCTCTGTTTATTTTCCTAACTGCATTTTTGGCTGTGTCTGTTCTGTATAATCTATATAAATATATAGCCTAAAAATCAGTCAGTATACAGAATTACTAATCCAATTTCTGTGAAATACATTATTTAATATTCAGTAGAGGCTATTTTTCACAGTAATCTCATATAAAACCTTAAACTAGGCAAGATTCTTGCTCTTATAAAGCAAAAACCAGACAATTCTAATAAAAGTAGTAAGTGCACATTTAGGATCAGTTTGTTATTCTCGGGGTTTATGTAGTTGCCTGGGTTAATAATTGGAATGTTATTGTGGATGACTGTCTCATGATAAATAACTACTCACTGAGAGTGAATGCTCTTTTTTCCTGTTTCATTGCGTAAGGAGGTCTTGGTGGAAGGGAGAAGATGCTTACATTGGCTATTTACTTTGTGCTAGGGAATTTGACTTAATTTGTCTTATAGGAAAGAGGCAGCCTGCTGTAGTGAGTTCCTGTGGACTCTGAAGGCATGCTGTCTGGGTTCCTTTCTCAGCTCCTGCACTTACAGATGTGACTTTAGGTAAATTACTAATCTTTGCATGCCTTGACATTATACTGTACACCTACCTTATGAAGTTGTTGTGAGGATTACGTAAGCTAACATACCTAGAGTATTTACAAAGTGCCTGGCTTATTGTTCTGTATAACTGTTGGCTATTCTTAGTTTCACAAATTTCACAAATTTACACTGTTCTGCAGTCTCACAAAAATTCTGTAAGGTATGTATCTTCTTAGTCTTTTTTTATAGGTAAGAAAACTGAGGTTTGATGAGGTTAGTAACTTAGCCGCAATGCCATCTATTTGGTGATGCAAATCCTAGATAGCTTCTTTCTGCATTCTACTATGCCTTTAATAGTTTAGTTATTTTTGTAAAATTCTAAATATAATTACTTATGTGATTCATATGGTAATAAGTAATATTGATTTCATTTATCAAAAAATATTTTTGCTAATTGGCAATAGAATGGATTAACTATTTTTGAACTTTGAGTAAGCTGTTAATATTTTGAAAAACATTTTTTATTGATCCTCCATTAAAAATATTGCATCAAGGGATGTGGAGAAAAGGTAACCCTTGCACTTTGTTGGTGGGAATGTAAATTGGTGCACCCACTGTGGAAAACAGTATGGAGTTTCCTCAAAAAACTAAAAATAAAGTTGTCATATGATCCAGGAATTCTACTGCTGGATATATATTTGAAGAAAACAAAAACAAAAATTTGAAAAAAACACACGCTCCCCAGTGTTCATAATAACATTATTTACAAAAGCCAAGATATGGAAGCAACCTAACTATCCATTAACAGATGTATAGATAAATGAAGATATATTTACAATGGAATACTACTCAGCCACAAAAAATAATGACATTTTGCCATTTGCAACAACGTGGATGAATGTGGAGGGTATTGCGCTTAGTGAAATAAGTCATTTAGAGAAAGAAAATACTGTATATTATCCTTTATATGTACAACCTAAAAAACACAACAAACTAGCAAAGGTAACAAAAAAGAAACTGGCTCACAAATATAGAGAACAATTGTGGTTACCAATAGGGGAGAGTTAAGCAGGGAAAGTGAAATGGGGGTAGGGAATTAAGTACAACTACTATACATCTATTTCTGCTTTATTGACTATGCCTAAGCCTTTGACTGTGTGGATCACAATAAACTGTGGAAAATTCTGAAAGAGATGGGAATACCAGACCACCTGACCTGCCTCTTGAGAAACCTGTATGCAGGTCAGGAAGCAACAGTTAGAACTGGACATGGAACAACAGACTGGTTCCAAATAGGAAAAGGAGTCCGTCAAGGCTGTATATTGTCACCCTGCTTTTTTAACTTCTCTGCAGAGTACATCATGAGAAACGCTGGTCTGGAAGAAGCACAAGCTGGAATCAAGATTTCCGGGAGAAATATCAATAACCTCAGATATGGAGATGACACCACCCTTATGGCAGAAAGTGAAGAGGAACTATAAAGCCTCTTGATGAAAGTAAAAGTGGAGAGTGAAAAAGTTGGCTTAAAGCTCAACATTCAGAAAACGAAGATCATGGCATCTGGTCCCATCACTTCATGGGAAATAGATAGGGAAACAGTGGAAACAGTGTCAGACTTTATTTTGGGGGGCTCCAAAATCACTGCAGATGGTGATTGCAGCCATGAAATTAAAAGATGCTTACTCCTTGGAAGAAAAGTTATGACCAACCTAGATAGCATATTCAAACGCAGAGATATTACTTTGCCAACTAAGGTCCGTCTAGTCAAGGCTATGGTTTTTCCAGTGGTCATGTATGGATGTGAGAGTTGGACTGTGAAGAAAGCTGAGCACCGAACTATTGATGCTTTTGAACTGTGGTGTTGGAGAAGACTCTTGAGAGTCCCTTGGACTTCAAGGAGATCCAACCAGTCCATTCTGAAGGAGATCAGCCCTGGGATTTCTTTGAAAGGAATGATGCTGAAGCTGAAACTCCAGTACTTTGGCCACCTCATGTGAAGAGCTGACTCATTGGAAAAGACTCTGATGCTGGGAGAGATTGGGGGCAGGAGGAGAAGGGGACGACAGAGGATGAGATGGCTGGATGGCATCACTGACTCAATGGACGTGAGTCTGAGTGAACTCTGGGAGTTGGTGATGGACAGGGAGGCCTGGTGTGCTGCAATTCATGGGGTTGCAAAGAGTTGGACACGACTGAGCGACTGAACTAAACTGAACTATGTATGAAATAAATACGCTACAAGAATATATTGTGCAGCACAGGAAATATAGCCACATTTTTTAACGTCAGTTAATTTTGAGTGAACTCTGGGAATTGGTGATGGACTGGGAGGCCTGGTGTGCTGCTATTCATGGGGTTGCAAAGAGTCGGACACAACTGAACGACTGAACTGAAATGAGTGGAATATAATCTTAAAAAATTGTGAATCACTATGTTATAACCTGAAACCGACATAATATTATAAGTCAACTATGCTTCAGTAAAAAATTAAATATTGTATCAAGGTGTATTGAAATATTTTAAAGTATAGTGTAATTGCAGTAGATATTTAATTGAAATCAATTATATAAATATAACTTACTTGAGTTTAGGTAATGATATTTTTATAACATCATTTTATACTTGATGATCATAGTATTTCAGTTCAGTTCCGTTGCTCAGTTGTGTCCAACTCTTTGCGACCATAATAGTACATTGAGGTTTTTGGACTTTGTTTTGTAGTTATATAAATATTTGAATACAGTACTGTTACTTACTTCATTTATAATATGGATGCATTTGTGATACATCTAAATCTAAATCCTGAATTATCTAACCCTAAATACATTTTATGGAATATGTATACAGTTTTGCCTGCTAACAGATTGCCAGTAATGTGTATGAAGAGTATTGACTTGAGACTTTTGTGTCTACCTCTCTGTATCTTTTATAAGAATAATTGTGTACTGAATAAGAAACTTAATTTAAAATATTAAAATGAAAGATAGGCTGGGTTTTTTGTTTTTAATTAATTCTGTAACAGAGGGGTGGAAATATGTTATATTAGCCTCTAAAGCCAGTCTTGCATTAGAAATGTTTCCTTACTTACTCTTCTTCCTTTTCTGTAAGCACACAGATACATTCACCACACTTACCAAACAATAAAATAAAAATATTGTTTTATAAGGTAATTTTCAGAAGGTAAAAAGTCCCAAAATGCTTCTTCCCTTTATAGTTTTAGGTAGAAAGCATTATGCACAACTTGCTTTGATATTTCCCATTAGAAGCAATAGCGATTTTACTTTGAATAGCTCTCAAGAAGCTATGTGTTTCCTCCTCAGCACTGTTTGGCCTACCTTATAAATTTCTTTTGGTGAAGTGCAGTGTGTTGCCAGAAATTCATTTTCTCTCTTTGGAATGGAATGGACGTTGCTGAATTTGCTTATGGGTTAGAAACAGAACAGTTACCCAAATTTTACATTCAGTATATTTTCCCTTAGTTTCCTTTCGTTTATAACATATTGGTGGCAAAACTGTTCCACATCCTTTGAATTTCATGATCTGATTCTGTACAGTAAGAAGTTACCCAGATCTTTCTCACAGAACAGTCTGTCTTTTTTTTCTTAATTATTCTCTTCCTCCCTAACTTGGCTCTCACCAATTCCTTTCTTCTCTCTCATTTTTTTTCTCCTCAGTAGTTTGTTTCCCTCATCTCATCTTCTTGAGGAATAAGGAGGGCCCTAAATCCTTGGTAGGGCAGTGTTGAAACAATTGGTGAAAGGAGAGCAGAGGACACGTGAAGACGTGGGTTTTAAAACCAGCTGCTTGGCTCCTGGGATTTTGAATCTGGAGGGTGGATCAGGTGCTCTGTTTACATCTGATTCCTGCATTGCTGCATTGCGTTTCTTTGCAAAAGCTACTATCAGAATTGTAAATACTCTTCCCTGCATTGCAGTTTAGTGAAGGACATTTTGAAGGAATTGATGTTGGTTTTCAGTGCTTTTGCTGCAGTACTTTATCTGATTTGGGAAAGAAGGTTCTTACTTGGTTAGGTTTGTAGTTCTGTAGGCTTAGAGTCTGTCAAAAAAAGGGGCTGGTTGATGTCGCAGATAAGATGACTATTATTTTTAGAGGTTAGTATCTAGAAGTATCTTTTTTTGCATCTGTATTACCATGGTGATAGAAGGCTTCCTAATTTTTCTCTGAAGACTCTACTAAGAGCATCAGTGCTTTTTTTCTTTAATTATAAAGACCAAAGATGCAAGGTTTTTCTTAATCTTAGTTGTTTTATTCCTAATTTACTTTCTCTGATACTTGCTAGATGAAAATGTGGAACTTAGGGCAGTTACTTTTTGTTAAAGAAGATGTTGCCTGTCTCCATGGTGTGTGTGTGTGTGTGTTCTGGAAAGGAACTCTCTCTCTCTCTCTCTCTCTCTCTCTCTCTCACACACACACACACACACACACACACACTTCTGTGTTTTTTATGTTAAAAAAAAAAAAGCCTCTTTATGTTTAAAACCCTGGATTGAACCTAATCTTGATAGTGAACAGGTATAAAAATTGCCATCTTTTTAATGAGCCGTTTCACACTATATTGTGGGTCTGGTTTTAAAAAATTTAGATTGTGTGCTTTTTTTTTAAAAGATAGTATACTTTTATCATATATATATGTACATATATAAATGTATATATATATTTATATATGTATATAAAAAATACATATATATATGTATTTTACAGCAGCCCACTATAACCAGTCTTTGCACTAGGTTTTCTTCTATGAAGTCCCATTTTTCTGGAGTTGAGATCAGTAGAAAAATGAAGATAACATTGGATTTTCTTGGGAAAAAGTGGTGGTTAAGGATAGACTGCAAGGAAATGTATGACCCCCCCCCTTTCTTTTTTATTAATACTAGATATTTTAAACTTTACCTACATTAGTTAATTTTGAATTCTCTAACTTAAACTGTTAGTGTAGAGGTGTTAGGAGAGGGAATTTCATGAACTCAGTAGTGTTAGATCTTAAGAGAGACCATAGGGATCATTGGGGGCTTCCCTTGTAGCTCAGTTGGTAAAGAATCTGCCTGCAGTGCAGGAGACCCAGGTTCAATCCCTGGGTTGGGAAGATCCCCTGGAGAAGGAAATGGCAACCCACTCCAGTATCCTTGCCTGGAAAATCTCATGGACAGAGGGGCCTGGAGGGGTGCAGTCCATGGGGTCGCAAAGAGTCGGGCAGGACTGAGCGACTAACACTAACACAACAGGGATCTTATAGTAACGAATCCTGATCCTCTGTAGAGGAACACTGGAGGTTTATTCATTCATTCATCCACCCATTCACTCAATGAATATTTATTTTACTATTGCTATTTTAGGTGCTGGGGATATCCTTAGCCTTATGGAGTTCACAATAAATAGATATTAGACATCATAAGTAAATAAATAGCATATTGGAAAGTGATAAAAAATAGTCTAAGATAAGAGGGAGAGAAAAGTGCTTGTGTGAAGGTGGGTTTGGTTTGCACTTCAAAATAGGGTAGGTCCCAGTGAAAACATGACATTTGAGCAGAAACTTGAAGATGAGAGTGTAGTCTGTGTGACTATCTGTGGGAAGATTGTGTCAGACAAAAGGGATAGCCAATTCAAAGGCTAACACATGGGGCTATGTCTAGCTTACGGTTCACTGAATAGTAAAAACATCACTTTGGCTTCTGGAGTCAAAAGTGGGCTGAAGTTAACAGGTGATGAAAGTTAACAGGTTTGGAAGGCGAAGATATGAGAAACTGGGTAGATTATGTGGGGTCTGGTGAGTTGTTGGGACTTCGGCTTTTCATGAATGAAACGTAGGAAGGGGCGTCAGTGAAGGGTTTTGAGTAGACACCATCTCACGTATGCTTGAACTCTGAATCATTCTGACTGCCCTGTTGAGAAGAGATACTGGGGTAGGGTTACTAGATTTAGAAAATAAAAATATGCTCACTAAATGAAATTTGAATTTTAGATAAACAGTAGTTTTTTATCTACACTTGCCCCATGCCCTGTGACTGTTTACCCATGTGGCAGAATGTAAACTCCTATTTTATAGTTAAAAAAAGAAAAAGAACGCTCTTCATCGTTACTGTTGTTTACTGTCGATGACTGTTATCCTGATCCTGCTGATCCCAAGGCATGGGCCCTTAGAGCAAATTTTCATCTCTGCCTTTCCATACTATCCCAATTACTGTTTTTCACACTCGGGTCATCTTATCCCCAAGAGTGTTACAGATGCAGTTTGTTGGACTCCGCCCAGACCTACTGAATCACAATTTCTTGAGATAGCACAGAGTAAATCCATGACTGCCTACTGTTTTAGATTCTATTTATAGTAGTGAATAAACCATATAAAATTCTGTACCCTAATGAAATTAGTATTCTAGTGGGTGAGACAAATAAACAAGATAAATAAGTAAATATATAGTAAGTTAAATATTTATATAGGTGCTAAGAAGAAAGAAAAAGCACGATGAGGAAAGGACATATGCTATGTAACGATGTGGGAGTTGTAGTTTTAAACAGCGTGTGCCCAGCGAAGACCTCACCATATAGTGATGTTTGAATCGAGACTTCAAGGAAGTGACAGAACAAGGTAGATTCCTGGAGGTATGCCTTCTTCCCTGAAGAAATAACAACTAAAAAAATCCTAAGGCAGGTGCAAATCTGGTGTGTTAAATACACTGCCAGGGGGCTGTGTGTCTGGAGTGGAGTGAAAGGGGAAAAATAGTAGGGGAAGAAATGAGAGGAAAAACTAAGAAAGAGGAGTGGTTAGTGAGTGTTAGTAATTAGGCTTTATGGTATGTTGAAGAGAGACTTGGAAGCTAGACCCAGGTATGACATTATCTCTGGACCAGTTTCTTCTTTGCTAAAAAGCAGTCAGAAGATTAAGACGATCTCTTTTGGTGTGTTTTTGTTTGTTTGTTTTGTTTTTAATCTTAAATAGTCTTTAATTTGGTGCTCTTCCATTTCTAGCTTGTTTATAAACAGCTCATCATTTGAGATTCTTTTGTCCTTTTTCATGAGCTCATCTCTGCCCTCTATCTAGCTGTGTGAACTTTTTCCTTTATGTTGCCCTTGTTCCTCTTTCTTTCTTGATTGAACTTGAAGATTTAGACAGTCCTTTGATAAATATAGTAGGAAATTGTTCTCTTATCACTTTGTCCAACCATTACTACTTCTGACATTCAAAGTTATTTAATGTTAGCTAAGAATTAAAGGTGTGTTGCAATTCATGGGGTTGCAAAGAGTTGGACATGACTGAACGACTGAACTGAACTGAAAGAATTAAGAATGTCTTCATGGATCACAGCCTTACTGTGGGGAAGGGACTTGCGTAACTCAGTGAAGCTATGAGTAATGCCATGCAGGGCCACCAAAGGCAGGCAGTCATGGTGGAGAGTTCTGACAAAACGTGGTCCACTGAAAGAGGGAGTGGCAAATCACTCCAGTATTCTTGCCTGGAGAACCCCATGAACAGTATAAAAAGGGAAAAAGCTATGACACTGAAAGATGAGCACGACCCCCTGCCCAAGTCAGAAGTATCCAATATGCTACTGGAGAAGGGTGGAGGGCAATTACTAATAGCTCCAGAACGAATGCAGCAACTTGGCCAAAGGGGAAATGATGCTTAGTTGTGGATGTGTCTGGTGGTGAAAGTAAAATCTGATACTGTAAAGAAAGATATTGCATAAGAACCTGGAATGTCGGGTCCATGAATCCAGGTAAATTGGACTTGGTCAAGCAAGAGAAGGCAAGATTAAACATTGACGTCTTAGGGATCAGTGAACTAAAGTGGATAAGGATGGGCGAATTTAATTCAGATGACCATTGTATCTACTTCTGTGGGCAAGAATTCCTTAGAAGAAATGGAGTAGCCCTCATAGTCAACAAAAGAGTCTGAAATGCAGCACTTGGGTGCAACCTCAAAAACAACAGCATGATCTCAGTTCGTTTCCAAGGTAAACCATTCAACATAACAGTAATCCATGTCTGTGCTCTAACCACTGATGTCAAAGAAGCTGAAGTTGAGCATTTCTATGAAGACCACCAACACCTTCTAGAACTAACACTCAAAAAAGATGTCCTTTTCATCATGGGGTATTGCAGTACAAAAGTAGAAAGTCAAGAGATACCTGGAGTGACAGACAAGTTTAGCCTTGCAGTACAAAATGAAGCAGGGCAAAGGCTAACAGAGTTTTGCCAAGAGAATGCATTGGTCATGGCACAGTCTTTTCCAACAATACAAGAGACGACTCTACACATGGACATCAACAAATGGTCAATACCAAAATCAGATTGATTATGTGCTTTGCAGCCAAAGATGGAGAAGCTCTATACAGTCAGCAAAAGCAAGACCTGGAGCTGACTGTGGCTCAGATCATCAGTTCCTTATTGCAAAATTCAGGCTTAAATCGAAGAAAGCAGGGAAAACCATTAGACGATTCAGGTATGATCTAAATCAAATCCCTTATGATTATACAGAGGAAATGACAACTGGATTCAAGAGATAAGATCTGGTAGACAGAGTGCCTGAATAACTGTGGATGGAGGTTCGAATCATTGTACAGAAGGCAGTGACCTAAACCATCCCCCCAGAAAGAAAGGCAAGAAGGCGAAATTGTTGTCTGAGAAGGTTTTACTCCTCAATAGCTGAGGAAAGAAGAGAACTGAAGGCAGGGGAGAAAGGGAAAGGTTACATCCAACTGAATGCAGAGTTCCAGAGACTAGCAAGGAGAGATAAGAAGGCCTTCTTCAATGAACAGTGGAAAGAAGTAGAGGAAAACAATAGAATGGGAAAGACTAGAGATCTCTTCAAGAAAATTGGAGATATCAAGGATACATTTCATGTAAGAATGGGCATGATAAAGGACAGAAACAGTAAGGAGCTAACAGAGGTAGAAGAGATGAAGAAGTGGCAAGAACACACAGAAGAACTATGTACAAAGTCTTAATGACCTGGATAACCATGATGGTGTGGTCACTAACCTAGAGCCAGATAGCCCAGAGTATGAAGTCAAGTGGGCCTTACGGAGCATTACGACAAGTAAAGCCAGGTGATAGAATTCCAGCTGAGCTATTTAAAATCCTAAAAGTCGATGCTCTGTGCTGCACTCAATATGCCAGCAAATCTGGAAAACTCAGCAGTGGCCACAGGACTGGAAAAGATCAGTTTTCATTCCAGTCCCAAAGAAGAGCAATGTCAAAGACTGTTCAAACTACCATACAATTGCACTCATTTCACATGCTAGTAAGGTTATGCTCAAAATCCTTTAAGCTCGGCTTTAGCAGTACATGAACTGAAAAATTCCAGATGTACAAGCTGGGTTTAGGAAAGGCATAAGAACCAGAGATCAAATTGTCAGCATTTGTTGGATCATAGAGAAAGCAAGGGAATTCCAGAAAAACATCTGCCTCTGCTTCATTGACTATGCTAAAGCTTTTGACTGTGTGGATCACAACAAACTGTGGAAAATTCTTCAAGTGCAGGAATACCAGACCACCTTACCTGTTTCCTGAGAAACCTGTATGCCGGACAAGAAGCAACAGTTAGAACTGGACATGGACCAATTGACTTGTTCCAAATTGAGAAAGGAGAAAGTCAAAGCTGTATATTGCCACTGTATATTATTTAATTTCTATGCAGAATACTTCATATGAAGTGCTGGGCTGGATGAATCACAGGCTGGAATCAAGATTGCTGGAGAAATGTCAGCAACCTCAGGTATGCAGATATGA
Source organism: Capricornis sumatraensis (assembly GCF_032405125.1). Taxonomy (NCBI): domain Eukaryota; kingdom Metazoa; phylum Chordata; class Mammalia; order Artiodactyla; family Bovidae; genus Capricornis; species Capricornis sumatraensis. The sequence goes on from NC_091087.1 coordinate 49,325,535, forward strand.
TACCACTCTAATGGCAGAGGCAGTACTTTGCCGACTAAGGTCCGTCTAATCAAGAGTATGGTTTTTCCTGTGGTGATATATGGATGTGAGAGTTGGACTGTGAAGAAGGCTGAGCGCTAAAGCATTTATGCTTTTGACCTGTGGTATTGGAGAAGACTCTTGAGAGTCCCTTGGACTGCAAGGAGATCCAACCAGTCCATTCTGAAGGAGATCAGCCCTGGGATTTCTTTGGAAGGAATGATGCTAAAGCTGAAACTCCAGTACTTTGGCCACCTCATGTGAAGAGTTGACTCATTGGAAAAGACTGTGATGCTGGGAGGGATTGGGGGCAGGAGGAGAAGGGGACGACCGAGGATGAGATAGCTGGATGGCATCACGGACTCGATGGACGTGAGTCTGAGTGAACTCCTGGAGTTGGTGATGGACAGGGAGGCCTGGCGTGCTGTGATTCATGGGGTCGCAAAGAGTCGGACACGACTGAGTGACTGAACTGAACTGAACTGAATGGCAGAAAGTAAAGAGGAACTAAAGAGCCTTTTGATGAGGGTGAAAGAGAAGAGTGAAAAAGCTTTTGAAATTCAACGTGAAAAATCCTAAGATCATGGCGTCCCTCGCTTCATGGCTTGTAGATGGGAAAAAGTAGAAGCAGTGACAGATTTTATTTTCTTCAGCTCTAACATCCCTGCAGTTGGTGACTGCATCCATGAAATTAAAAGACACTTGCTCCTTGGAAGGAAAGCTATGACAAACCTAGACAGCATATTAAAAGCATAGACATCACTTTGCTAGCAAAGGTCCGTTTAGTCAAATCTATGGTTTTTCCAGTAGTCATGTATGGATGTGAGAGTTGAACCATAAGGAAGGCTGAGCGCCAAAGAATTGAAGCTTTCGAATTGTGGTGCTGGAGAAGACTCTTGAGAATCCCTTAGACTGCAAGGAGATCACACCAGTCAATCCTAATGGAAAACAACTCTGAATATTCATTTGAAGGACTGCTGCTGAAGCTTAAGCTCCAGTATGTTGGCTACCTAATGTGAAGAGCCAACTCGTTAGAAGAGGCCCTGATGCTGGGAAAGATTGAAGGCAGAAAGAGAAGAGGGCGGCAGAGGATGAGATGCCTAGATAGCATCACTGACTCAGTGGACATGAATTTGAGCAGACTGTAGGAAGTGGTAGAGGTCAGAGGAGCCTGGCGTGCTGCAGTCCGTGGGGTCGCAAAGAGTTGGACGCGACAGTGACTGAACAACAACAAGAACAAGATAAGAAGCATTTTTTCTCTACTAAGAGATTTAAATTCTTTGAATGACATCTTGACTTAAAGCTTAACAGAGAGAGGAAAAAGAGGTTTGACTAAGCTTCAAATTGAATAAATCCCCAATTCCAGTCCAAGGTTAAATGTAATATAATGTGTAGATAATCATGGGATTCTTAACTGGATATCTCTGTGGAAAGGACACTTTTGAGTAGGTCTTAATCTTAAATGACTGTTTACTTGCAAATAATTGGGTAGACCACTCTAAGATGTTGTTTTGATGGGTTCTATTAGCAGATGTCATGGATAAAAAGATCATCATGAAGCTTTGCAATCTTCTTCAGTAATAATTCTGTTGGAAGAACAAAGCACTATCAAATTTATTGCTGAAGGCTTTGAAATCCAACACACACAAAAAACAGGACTTGTAGGCTCTCAAATTGTAGCTTTCATGCAGCGGTAATGAAACATTATAATCACTCTGAATAATTCTGCCGCCTTGTCTAGCTCTCACAGGGTATTGTGAATTATAAAGAAACAAATCCAAAAATCTAAGTAGTGTCTTGGGGTTTGATGTGTTATGTTTTTGTTGTCTGCTAGAGTTTGAGTACTGCAGGAGAGTCAGAGAAAGGGTCTAATATTAGGTACCAACATATTAGGTTAAGTTTATGATGGCAGTTCTACTTTATAATAGTTGTTGTTTAGCCACTAAGTCATGTTCAATTCTTTTGTGACCCCATGGACTGTAGTCCCTCAGGCTCCTCTGTCCATTAGATTTCCTAGGCAAGAATGCTGGAGTGAGTTGCCATTTCCTTCTCCAGGGGATCTTCCTGAACTAGGGAGCAAGCTCACGTCTCCTGCTTGGCAGGCGGGTTCTTTACCGCTGAACCACCTGGAAAGCCCACCTTATAACAGTGCATTTACAGGTTTCTTTTTGCTAGTAATCATTTCCTTTGTTGTGTATTTGATGAGGCTTTTGTAGTGATTATTCTTTTGGGCCTGGCTGTAATGAAAGAAATCTTAATTGGACCTTTCTTGACTAAATATAATTATTTTAGGAGGAGTGAGGCAGAAAGGCATCATAAAACTTAGTTGAACAATCAGTTGCATATATTTATATGTAACCTCTACCTTGCTCATTTATTTTCCTACAGTGTAAAACTGTTGAAAGTTTAAATTGAAACTGTTCGTACACTTAAAATAGGAGCCTATAGAAAAATAATGGTGTAAATTTTGAAAAACAAAGTTTATTTTGCATCTTTTGAACATTATTGAATTCTAGACTTGAAGATATGTTTCAGCTGATTTTTGTAGCTGTGGTAATTTTATCAGGTTGGTAGCTGTGCCACAATCAAAGTACAATATACTTTAATTAATACAGGCATTGGAGGTTCTATTTAATGGACACTGATTTATCTGCACTTTATAAAATCAAAACAAGACATACTAAGTTCCAATGAAACAGCCTTAAAAATGTGCTCCTTATTATTTTTAAAAACCAGCCAATTAAAGATGAGGAAGTAAATCTTTACTGAGGTAGCTCCTCTGACACCATAAGAGATGACTGTGTCTTGCCTGCTCTTGGCTTGACCAAAATTAGGTTGTTGGGCAGCTGAATAACTTTGTCATGAAAAAGTTTATTTTTAAAATCACTGTTGGCAAACTATGACCCATGGACTAAATCCTGTCTGTTTTTCTAAATGAAGTTTTATAGTATACAGCCATGCTCATTTGTGTTTACATGTTGTCTATTGACCACCTGACCTGCCTCTTGAGAAATCTGTATGCATGTCAGGAAGCAACAGTTAGAACTGGACATGGAACAACAGACTGGTTCCAAATAGGAAAAGGAGTACGTCAAGGCTGTATATTGTCACCCTGCTTATTTAACTGATATTCATAGTACCTCGTGAGAAACGCTGGACTGGAAGAAATACAAGCTGGAATCAAGATTGCCGGGAGAAATATCAATAACCTCAGATATGCAGATGACACCACCCTTATGGCAGAAAGTGAAGAGGAACTATAAAGCCTCTTGATGAAAGTGAAAGAGGAAAGTGAAAAAGTTGGCTTAAAGTTCAACATTCAGAAAACGAAGATCATGGCATCCGGTCCCATCACTTCATGGGAAATAGATAGGGAAACAGTGGAAACAGTGTCAGACTTTATTTTTTGGGGCTCCAAAATCACTGCAGATGGTGATTGCAGCCATGAAATTAAAAGACGCTTACCCCTTGGAAGGAAAGTTATGACCAACCTAGATAGCATATTCAAAAGCAGAGACATTACTTTGCTGACTAAGGTCCATCTAGTCAAGGCTATGGTTTTTCCAGTGGTCATGTATGGATGTGAGAGTTGGACTGTGAAGAAGGCTGAGCACCGAAGAATTGATGCTTTTGAACTGTGGTGTTGGAGAAGACTCTTGAGAGTCCCTTGGACTGCAAGGAGATCCAACCAGTCCATTCTGAAGGAGATCAGCCCTGGGATTTCTCTGGAACGAATGATGCTAAAGCTGAAACTCCAGGACTTTGGCCACCTCATGTGAAGAGTTGACTCACTGGAAAAGACTTCGATGCTGGGAGGGATTGGGGGCCGGAGGAGAAGGGGATGACAGAGGATGAGATGGCTGGATGGCATCACGGACTCGATGGACGTGAGTCTGAGTGAACTCTGGGAGTTGGTGATGGACAGGGAGGCCTGGCGTGCTGTGATTCATGGGGTCGCAAAGAGTCGGACACGACTGAGTGACTGAACTGAACTGAACTGATCGTTGCTTTGGTGCTACAGTGGCACTGTTCAATACTATCAGATCAAATGATCCACAAGGCTTAAAATATTTTCTATTATTTGGCCTTGTCGGGAGAATCATGCTGACTCCTGTTTTTTAATCTAAGTCTTCTGTAAATAAGTCATGTTCAAGTTATGGTCGAGTTTTATGTGATTGGTATTTTTGTGTTTAATTTTACATTCTGCTTCATTCTAAGGAGGAGTAGTTAAAAAAAATCATTTGGAGTGTTAGTTTCTACCTTCCTCATCAAAAGTAGGCATAATACCACTTTACACGGTTGCTATGAGGAGTCAATGAGAACTGTAAATAAAATCCTTAAAGTGCCTGGCACCCAGCAGGAATTCAGGTGGTGGGGAGATATCATTAGGGAAAGTCTAGGTGTTTCTTTGGGTGATTTAGGATGGCATGTTTTTAGAGATTCTGATTTGTCCACAGAGCTGGCTGTGGAAGCCTAGTTTATATAGGTTCTTAATACAACATTGTTGATTAACTTTCCTCCATCCTTCCTTCCTGCTTCCCTGTGCCCTCTTTTTCTTTTCTCTCCTTCTAGTGACCGTTGTATATTGCAGGAAAAATGGGGTATGAGAGGATGGTCATGTCCCAGGTCTTGACTGAGTACCTGGAATGGGCTGCCAAGTGAGGGTCCTTGGCCTTGTGCAGGGAAGAGTTCAAGTGCTAGCCATAGTAAAATGAAAGCAGGTTTATTTAGAGAGACACACTCTTTTGAGGGGCTTCTCTGGTGTCTCAGATGGTAAAGAATCTGCCTGCAATGCAGGAGATCCAGGTTTGATCCCTGGGTTGGGAAGATCCCCTGGAGAAGGGAATGGCTACCTACTCCCTTGGAGAATCCATGGACAGAGGAGCCTGGTGGGCTACTGTCCATGGGATTGCAAAGAGTCTGACATGACTGATCTACTAATACACACACATACACACACTCATACTCTTTTTAGAAGGTAAGAGGTGACCCCAGGGCATGGAGTCCTTTTGAAAGTGAGAGCGGAGCTTGGCTGTGTCAGATGGTTAGTGGTCTGCAAACTTAGTTTTTATGGGCTTCTATGGTGGCTCAGAGGTAGAGAATCTGCCCGCCAATGCAGGAGATGGGGGTGTGACCCCTGGCTCAGGAAGGTCCCCTGGAGATGGAAATGGCAACCCACTCCAGTATTCTTGCATGGAAAATCCCACTGACAGAGGAGCCTCACGGGCTGTAGTCCCTGTGGTTGCAAAGAGTTGGTTGGAGAGGATTTAGCAACTAAACAACAAACCAGGAGTAGCAGGAATAGTCTGACCATCTTAGAGAAGGAGTGGGGATTTTCAGGAGATGGGGCGCCACCCACTTTTGGGCCTTTTATAATTGGCTTCCGAACTGTCATGGCACCTGTGGGTGTATATTTAGCATATGCGGATGTATTACAGTGAGCATATAGTGTGGCTCAAGGTCTACTGGAAGTCGAATCTTCTCCATCTTGAGCCTAGTAGGTTCTGACCTGTTTTGGTCTTATCCTCTTGTTTTTCATGGTGGTGTCATTCTTTGAACAATGATGTCCTGCGCTCTTCCTTCCTGTCTCAATACCTTGGCTTCCCTGTTTCCTTTTTGATACATGTAAGCATTAGTACTAAATTTAGTACTAAATTTAAATTAGTACTAAATTTAGTCAGTCAGTAGAGACTTGTAGAGGATTTTCTATTATTCTTAGTTCCATCTTCTAGGAAGCAGAAGAAATTAACTTCTTGTGATCTCCCTCCCTACCCTCTCTATTCTTATGTGATAATGTGTACTAGCAGCTATCTAGGTATATATGCAAAATCCATTCCTACCACAGCACATTTTAGAGCAGGTTTTCAGTTTTGTTTTAACCCATGATGTCAAGGGCTCACTTGTAGACAAGCATAGTTTTCTTCTAGAAGACAGGACAGATAGATGATAAATAGATTCTCCCTAACATTTTGAAGGAAACTTAAAGATCTAGTGATGATAAAATTGAGCTGGCAATCTTATATTGCAAGCAACCACTTCGTTGTTTTCTTGTTTCTTGAAAACATAAACTTAGAAAACTAAGTTCTTTTACTTGACAAGTATTTTTAGAAGATTAATTTGAAACCTGGGACCTAACCCTTTCCAGTTACTTTAAAACCAATGTTAATATAAATGAGGGCAAGGACAAAGAATCTTAGAATGTTTTTTGTTTTAATTGGCATTATTATTATTTTATGGTAGCATTTAGTTTTGTAGGTGTCACAGAAAAGATATGGAAAAGGGGTGATAGTTATAACATTAGCAGACCCATAGATAATAGTTAACAGTTATCCAGATTTGTTAGGTTTGAAAATCTTTTTATCCATAGTGAATTTACTCCTATTTTCAATTCAACTGAATTCTTTTGTTTGTGGTTTAAAAAGGAGTTAAATTGGGTCAGAATTTCTCGTTGAATGTTCTACCTTTTTAAAGCTACTAACTGACCTGAATTTAGTACCAGTGCTCCAGTTCGGTTCAGTCGCTCAGTCGTGTCCGACTCTTTGCACAACCCCATGAACTGCAGCACACCAGGCCTCCCTGTCTATCACCAACTCCCGGAGTTTACTCGCTTACATACATCAAAAAGGAAACAGAGGAGAGAAAGGTATGAAGACCAGTAGAAAGAGAGGGAAGTAAGAGAGGGACAGAGGGAAGGAGGGAGGAGAGGGAAGGACGGAAGAAGGTTAATCAGAAATGTTACATTAAGAACCTGGATAAACTAGGGTTCCACAGCCAGCTCTGTGGAGAAATCAGAATCTCTAAACACATGCCATCCTAAATCACCCAAAAAACATCTAGACTTTTCCTGATTATATCTCCCTACCACTTGAATTCCTTCTGGGTCCTGGCACTCTGCTAAGGATTTTATTTACAGTTCTCACTGACTCCTCATAGTAACCGTGTAAGGTGGTCTTATACCTACTTTTGACAAGAAAGCTAGAAACTAACATTCAAAATGATTTTTTTAAGTGTTAAACCCAGTTTTTATATATCACCATTCTATTAAAGGTAATGTATTCTTCTTCCTTTTTCATTTATTTTACAGTAAACTGAGAGATAGATGGTAATCTCGAGTCCCTTAGCTTCTGTGAGTCACAGAGGGATATTAAATAATTTTCTTACAACTGCCATTTGAGTCAAAGTTAGGGGCATAAATTTGAATGTACCTTATTTTGTCAATTTATAAGAACCAGACAGGTTTAAAAAGTAATTTTGTGTCTGGAAATAGGTAGATAACAGAAAATGAGAGATTGTTTAGTGTTAAAAAATTTTGAGAGTTTAAAGAATTTTATCTTGCCAGCATACAGGGAGAGAACTGGGTGAGTTGTATGTCCTGGGGAAACAGAACTCAAAAGCACGTGTTAGTATTAGCATTCTGTTTGCTTGTATATGAGAAAAACCAGTAACAAATTGATTTAATCTGTGAAAGGAGAAAGAGCAGGGAGGTGGTAGGGGGAGAAGAAAAAAAGATCTATTTAGAGATAGTGAATTTTGTTTGTCTTTTTTTGTTAATCTGCTGATTAACTGTCAGCTAGTGAAGCGACCGATCAGATATTCTGCTCTTGGGCAGCTGCATAAATCATCAAAGAAATCGGTTTTGGTTGTTTATGAATCCCCTGAAAGACTTTGGGTGTTCTACCGTGACTTGCACATAAGAGCTTGCCTCTGTATTATGTCTGCCACTATCCTCATTAGCATTTGCATGCCAGATTTGCATCAGAATTCCTCACTTGCTTTAATTATGGTCTTGTTTCCATGATTTTCTCCCCTCATTTTGTATTCCTTGGTGTGTTAGATAGTCTTTCCAAAAGTTAATGCTCCATCTTCCTGGGGTTATGTTTGCTGTTGTAAACCATTATTTTAACATTGTGTGCATGTAATTTGTTAGTTCTCAGATCAAAAAATCTTAGTCTGTTTGTGACTGTATGGGAGATCTGAACCACAGTGTTTAAAGTGTGTGCAGTGGATTTCTTTGGTCAGTTATCTGGAAGAGATTAGTAAACCAACAAAAAATATTTACACTGAGCAGTTTATGTTCTTTTACCTTCTGTTTGCTTTAAAAGTTTAGGTTATGATTTTGAAATATTTTACGAATTAGCTTCTCTGTAGTTAGACTTACTGTTGCTGTGCACTTTATCTTTGATGAAGAGTGGGGAAATCTTATGGTAAACTCTGTTTTCTTACAGTCAAAGGCTGTTGGTTTGTTAGATGTGGATGTGTATGGCCCTTCAATTCCAAAGATGATGAATCTGAAAGGCAATCCAGAATTATCACAGAGTAAGTAAAGAAGAGATAAAGAGTATGACGATATAGTTACACTTTTATTTAGTACCTGCTGGGTGTCAGGCATTGTGCCATATACCATGTATACCTTATGCACACTGCAATATAAGGTATGGAGCCAGACTGTCTGGGTTTGAATTCTGGCTCCGTCACTGATTAACAGTGTAGCTTTGAATGACTTGTTCAACCTCGTTGTGCCTCAATGCCCCCATGTGTAAAATAGGGTTAAACAATTGTACTTACCAGATAGAATTGCTATGTGTAATTGCTTAACTACAAAATTGCTCTAAGTGTAGTGCATATGAAACACAGTGCTTGGCACACTGTACATGGTCAAATTTAGCTCATCATCGTCTTTGTATATAAAATGTGTGGATGTATGGGGGTATTTGAATAGAAAGTATCTAATATATTTGTTAGACGAGCTGAAAATTATTTTCTCTAATCAGATTTTTGTTCTATTTATTTTAAATTGTTTTTGAAAAAATTAATTTCTCTCCCCAGCCTTCATTGCCATCAATAATAGGACAGAGTAATTTTTTGAATAAATCTTTAATATTAATAGCTGTTGTTATTATATTTTCTTACAAAACTATTAAATATAAAGCTTTAAGAACAAAGAAATTCTATGCTCAAAAAAAGAAAAATTGAAACAACTGGTAACTTTCCTTGAAAAATAGTTTTGAGTGAAGACACTATTAAAATTTATTTGTAACTATAGTAAGCGTATGAAATTGAATAATTTATTTCTTATTGGACCTTTTATTTTCCATGAGGACAAAATGCCTGTATTTACTGAAGGGTTTTTATTGAATTTTCTGTGTACATAACAGAAGGTGTTATTTTTGTCGTTGTGATTAAATGTTAGGTAGTAAGACATTATCTGCTATTTAAGGTGCCTTTGTTTGTGCTGAGATGGGCTTCCCCCATAGCTCAGTCATTAAAGAATCTGCCTGCAATGCTGGAGACCCAGGTTCGATTCCTGGGTCAGAAAGCTCCCCTGGAGAAGGAAACAGCAACCGACTCCAATATTCTTGCCTGGAGAATCCTGTGGACAGAGGAGCCTGGCAGGCTGCAGTCCGTGGGGTCCAAGAGTTGGACACAGTTTAGCGACTAAACCACCACCAAGGTGGTTTTGTTAGTGCTGTAGTTGTTGAAATCAGTTACAGCGTTAAGTTCTGAATAACCAACCACTTATCAGATAATAAGGATTCTTCCTATTACTTTGAAGGAATTTAAGGCTCTAGTGATGGTAACAGTGACCCTAGCCGTCCTACATTACAAGCACCCACTTAAGTTGTTTTCTTGTTTTGTGAAAATATAAACTTAAAAGAAAGTTAATTTATTCTAGTTTCTTTGTTCTTTGCCCTTTTAGTGGAATGCATACTTAGTTTACAAATATGTGCCATGAGCCAAAATGTCAAACTTACACAAAGAAGTAATGAATTTGTGTACTTTAAATGATAGACTCTTGACGTCTGTCTCTTGATTAAAGTAGCACGAACACTAGGGCGCATAGCACATGAGTGATGGCAAAGTGAAGCCCTTGGTGGCAGTTTTTTCTCAAGTAGTCTGTTCAGTCTATGCCAGTATAAATACTTGAAGTGAACTTTAATTTCTTTCTTCTTGTTTTCCTGAAGCTGTACCCTTAAATTTGATGTTTGCAAATTGGCTGCCATTAAATAGACTTTCTGGTAAAAATGAGCTACTGGAAATCTTGGAAAGCCTGAAAAGAATGTGTGTTGACAAGCAGATCTCAAGTCCCATAAGAAATAAACCAAACGATTAAGGCATTCACTTAGAAGAGTGTGGATTCTTGAAAGCCCATCTTATAAATTGGTTTAATCTGCTACCATTGTACTAATTGGCATCATTTTGACTTTTCTATGTTTTTGTCATTTTAATTTATCCTGTATTACTGTTTATTAAAGAAAGCACAGTGCAGCATGAAATTATCTTATTAATAGTAAGAAAAAAGATTTGTTTTCAGTGGTTCAGATTTTGGGGAGATAGAACTGTGAGCAGAATCTTAACTTTATAAATCACTCCCCTGTTCTCGGACTTAGCTACACAACCATAGAGGGAATGGACTTCGGGATTGTCTTTTTCTGTTCATTATTTAAGCAGACATATGGTAATGTAGTTTTGATCAATTTGTTAATTTTAAAACTCCATGTTAAAGTTGGCAGATTCATTCTCTTATATTTTTTTCTTTTTGAGGAGATTATAGAAAAACCATACTTCTTATGATATTTTCTAGTCTTGATCACCAAGGGAAATTTTACATTTGTTTCTAGAGAAGTGAATTTAGTAATTGAGGAAAAATTTGTTTATGATAGTTTTGGATTTCTTAGGCTGAAAATGTTTCTATCAGCTTAAAATGACAATAGTGATTTTCTGTGTTGGTATGCAGTATGCAAAATTATGGTAATGGAAAGTCTAGCCAGTTTGTAGAGAGAGTATTGTACAAAAAACCTCACCAGGTTGACATTATAATGGCTGCAAATGACCAGTTGCTTTGGGAACCTAATGGAATTTAGAATAAAATCCATGTGTAGTTTGAGAGATTATCATCTTAGCATGAGTTAAGCTTTTTTTTTTTGTCTAAAGAACAAATACCAGTCATTTTTCTCTTTTTAAAGTTTGTAAATAACATAACATGCAGATTTCATATTATAGTATAGCCAAACTATACTCCTAGAAATTATTGACTAAGAAGATTTTCAGTTGAAATTGTAAGAAAATATTACATGGTAGTTGCACACAGAAATGTGCTGTTAATTCACTAATGTAATACTCTTTATTGTTGAGGATTTTCACTAAGCTTTCTCAGCTAACTTTTATTGGTAGAAATCTGCCTTCTTTCACAGTTTTATGATGATGAATTCACACTTTATCACAGTTGTGAATTTGCACTACTTAGTTTTATTGCAGAGTGTCTTATAGTATATTTAACTAATAAAGTAGGAAAAATTTTAAGACCTGTGGAGAGAGGTTACTAAAATTGCAATGTCAAGTAATTTTATTGAGGATGACACAGTGCTTGTTAATAATGATTAACTATGAGACTTTTTTTTTTTTTTTAAGTAGGATTCACTTTTTTTTGTTGGGGGATAGATTTTCCACTCATGTCACAATATTCTGCTCTCTCTGTCTTAATAAGCATTTTCCAAGCTTATGAAATGAATGTGTGTACAGAAGAGACAGAGAAAATGTGGAAAATCAGCTTGGCAAATGACTTTTTATAATAGCAGTCATCTCCAGTAAGAACTATCAAGAAGTGACTAAATTTTCTTAAGGTAACTTAAGTGCATAAAGAATGAGAGTGAATTCTACTTATTTCTGAAATTACCTTTTTTCTTCCAAGGCAGAGAGTTAGGGGTGTTACTGAAGTTACTGACTGGAATGATTAAATTCTGATGCAGGAGTTAAAGCTCTGAGAGCTTCTCATTTATAATTTGCTTCTTCTGGTCATTGTCTTGTGGACTCTTGGGTTTCATCTGATGCTAGAGTTCCTCTGATTATCTTTGGAAAGGGTGGTTCTGGGATGTATAGCATAGTCAAAGTGTTATAGAAATGACTTTTTTCTTGCTGACTCCCTGGATTTTGTTTACAATCTGTTTTATACCTACAATATTAAATTGTTGTTGTTGTTTAGTCACTGAATTGTGTCCAACTCTTTTGTGACCCCATGGGCTGTGAAGCCTGCTAGGCCCCTCTGTCCATGGGATTTCCTAGGCAAGAATACTGAATTAAATTGCCATTTCCTTCTCCAAGGGATCTTCCCTACCCTGGGATGGAACCCACGTCTCCTGCATTGGCAGGTGAATTCTTTACCACTGAGCCACCAGGGAAACCCAGAATATTAAGGCAAAGTGTGAATCAGGAGTTGAAGGAATCTTGAAATCTTATTAATTGAATCTTGAAGAAATGAAGTGAAGTCTCTCAGTCAAGTCCGACTCTTTGCGACCCCATAGACTGTAGCCTACCAGACTCCTCCATCCATGGGATTTTCCAGGCAAGAGTACTGGAGTGGGTTGCCATTTCCTTCTCCAGAGGATCTTCCCTACCCAGGGATTGAACCTGGGTCTCCCGTATTGTAGGCAGATGCTTTCCCTGAGCCACCAGGGAAGCCTTGTGATTCTTGTTAATCTGTAAATCTTATTTTGATTTACTCTGGCTTTAGGCACTTTTATCTTTAAAATATCTCAGAGATAAGATTTGTGTTCTTTAAAGAATCCTATCACCCTACTTTATCAAGACAAAAGTCCACCCTTCACTTGGCTTATTGTTTCTTACACAAGTCATTGAATAATCTGAACCAAATACTTTTTTTAGTATGGTAAAACTCTTTTCCTTTTTTCTTTGCCAGTTTTGAGCTGGAGAATAGGCAGGCTCTTTTTTGGAGTTCTACTTGTTCTGCTGCAAACCATCTTAGCCAAAGGCTGTAGCACATAAAATCGATGAAGAATGCTTTATTTATCTACAGAACAAACAAGTATATTTTAGTAGCTGTGTGTGCATAGTCAGGCACTTGTTCATATCTGACTTTTTGTGATGCTGTGGACTCTAGCCCCTCAGGCTCCTCTCTCCATGGATTTCTCCAGGCAAGAATACTGGTGGTAGTTTAGTAGCTAAGTTGTGTCCAACTCTTGCGACCTCATGGGCTGTAGCCTGCCAGGCTCCTCTGTCCATGGGATTCTCCAGGCAAGAATACTGGAGTAGGTTGCCGTTTCCTTTCTCCAGGGGATCTTCCTGATCCAGAATCAATGCTGAGGCCACAGGCAGTTTAAGGCAGCTGGGATGCCCCCATTGAGGCATGTGCACTCCTAAATAATGCGATTCTTAGACTTCCCCGGTGGCTCAGATGGTAAAGTGTCTGCCTACAATGTGGGAGACCTGGGTTCGATCCCTGGGTTGGGAAGATCTCCTGGAGAAGGAAATGACAACCCACTCCAGTATTCTTGCCTGGAAAATCCCACGGATGGAGGAAGGCTACAGTCCCTGGGGTCGCAAAGAGTCGGACACGACTGAGTGACATTTACTTTACTTTACTTACTCATATCTATTTCACCATGGAGAAGAATGGTGCTCAGAAAGAGGTAGGGCTGAAGTCAGGGGACTTGAAGCTATGGTTTTTCCAGTAGTCATGTATGGATGTAAGAGTTGGATTATAAAGAAAACTAAGCACTGAAGAATTGATGCTTTTGAACTGTGGTGTTGGAGAAGCCTCTTGAGAGTCCCTTGGGCTGCAAGGAGATCCAACCAGTCCATCCTAAATTAAATCAGTCCTGAATATTCATTGGAAGGACTGATGTTGAAGCTGAAACTCCAATACTTTGTCCACCTGATGCGAAGAACTGACTCATTTGAAAAGACCCTGATGCTGGGAAAGATTGAAGGCGGGAGGAGAAGGGGGTGACAGAGGATGAGACGGTTGGATGGCATCACCGACTCAATGGACATGAATTTGAGTAAACTCCAGGAGTTAGTGATGGACAGGGAGGCCTGGTGTGCTGCAGTCCATGGGGTCCCAAAGAGTCGGACAGGACTGAGCAACTGAACTGAACTTAATATGTAACAGAAGTTAATTACTCCCTTCCCTGGATCTGTGTGCTGATAATTTATCAGACTAAAGACACATTCCAGGAATTCAGGACAATGGAGTGGGATGTTTACTGAAGACAAGACTGAGGTCTCAGAGTTCTACACTGGCTCCCTACTAATTTCTACCTCAGTTCATATTCTCTTTTCTAGTCTAACCCTAGACTGGAAAAAAATGTGATTTTTTTTCCCCCCCTTATTTCCTAATCTTTGATCATTTTTAGTATTTCTCAACATTATCAGGACATTTTCAGTATCTTCTCTGAAATGAGAAAAATTAAAAGAAACTATTATTAGGTATTGTGGAGGGATAGCTTGCAATTTTGTTTGTAATACTCTAGTTTTTATGTATGTATTCTCTGAATTTTTGCTTTTTAAAACAGAACACATTATTGCTGATTCATAGTTACTTTAATAATTCAGTGATTACTTTAGAAACCTTTGAGGAATATTTTAACAAAACATATGCTCCCCACTCCTTTTTTTTTCTTTTTGACTTAACAGAAAGTAAAGCGTTTAAGATAGAAAAAGAGTTTGGTGAAAGCAGAACGTAAAATGAGTTTTGAAGTGGAAGATAAGGGAAATAATTCATCCATGAATTGGGGACTCCAGGGCAAAAGGCAAGAGGCCATTAATAATGAAATTATACTAAGAGGCATGAAAAGTTTTGATGGTCTGGATTTGCAGGCTAGCAAGAGAGAAGAGAAATTAGACATGTTATCCCTAGTGGCTCAGCTGGTTAAGAATCCACTTGCAATGTGGGAGACCTGGGTTTGATCCCTGGGTTGGGAAGATCCCTTGGAGAAGGTACCCACTTTAGTATTCTGGCCTAGAGAATTCCATGCACTGTATAATTCATGGGGTTGCAAAAGAGTTAGACATGACTGACCGACTTTCACACACACACACAAATAATGAAATGAGCATCTTTTTCATTTTCTTTCTGCACTTCCACTCTAGATTTTGTCTATGTGGCATGCATCTATACAGGGTACTGCATTGAAATGCCATCTTGTTCTTTAAGATTGGATAGATTTTGTATACCCATGTTCATAGTGTTATCCACAGTAGGTAAAATGCAGAAGCTACCCACATGTCCATCAGTGAATGAATTTAAATGTGGTGTATACATACAATGTAGTATTAGTCAGCCTTCTGGTTTTTCCTGTGGTCATGTATAGATGTGAGAGTTGGACTGTGAAGAAGGCTGAGCGCCGAAGAATTGATGCTTTTGAACTGTGATGTTGAAGAAGACTCTTGAGAGTCCCTTGGACTGCAAGGAGGTCCAACCAGTCCATTCTGAAGGAGATCAACCCTGGGATTTCTTTGGAAGGAATGATGCTAAAGCTGAAACTCCAGTACTTTGGCCACCTCATGCGAAGAGTTGACTCATTGGAAAAGACTGTGATGCTGGGAGGGATTGGGGGCAGGAGGAGAAGGGAGACTGAGGATGAGATGGCTGGATGGCATCACTGACTCAATGGACGTGAGTCTGAGTGAACTCCGGGAGTTGGTGATGGACAGGGAGGCCTGGTGTGCTGTGATTCACGGGGTCGCAAAGAGTCAGACGCGACGGAGCAACTGAAATGAACTGAAAGAGATAATTCTGATATAACCTGAAACATGGATGAATCATGAGGATGTTATGCTAAATGAAGTAAAACCAGTCATAAAAAGAGAAATAGTGTATGGTTCCCCTTACATAAGGTACTTAGAGTAGTCAGTTTTATAAGTGCAGAAGGTAGAATGGTAGTTTCCAGGATCCGGGGGGAAAGGAAATGGGGAATTATTGTTTGGTGGAGATAGAGTTTCAGTTTCTTAAGATGAAAAGAATTATGGAGAGGGATGGTAGTGATGGTTGGACAACATTATATTTAATATCACTCTATTGTACACTTAATGATTAAGATGGTAAATTTTATGTTATGAATGTTTTACCACCGTTACAAAAGGGAAAAAAATGGGTATATTTTTTGACAATATTAACTGTACTAGGCTTAACAGTATAGGGTTTCTTCAGTGTGTCTGTGGTCTCAACCCAGTGAATCAACTTGCTCTGTAAAAGAGCAATCATTACAGAACTGGGACAAAATAGAACAGTGAGGTTTATTTGGGAGACTTAGTAAGCTTAGCTGTAAACTTTCTCTGTTTTTCAGTTTGGAAACTTCACTAGTATACAAGTTGTTATGATTTATAGCCAAAAAGTATATTTTCATGTCACAAAAAGCGACAGAGCTTATTATATTTTAAATTGTTATTGCTACCTGTATTACCGTTTGTAACATTATCAATGTTATAAACACCTCTATGATTTGGTCTCTGCCTTCTATTTACTTCCACTGCCTCAATTCCAATAACCTTGTTCTGTTATTCGGTGAATACCCGTCTCAGTGGCCTCTGTTTCTCAAAAATGCCAGCACAGAAGTGCTGAGGACCCTCACATAGTATATTCTCTCTGCCTGAGACACCTTACATTTCTAGTGTCTTCCACCCCTCCTCCACAACTGATTTCTACTATCAGGTCTCAATTTTAATGATTCTTCTTCTGTGACTGCTTCTCCCACTCCTTACTCTCCTTACTGCAATTGCAAGGGTAAGTCATCTGCTTAATGTTTTCTGTCTCCTCTGCCGGACAGTAGCACATCCACAGAGCGGAGGCTTTCTGGCTTAGTTTCACTTAAACTTGCTTATATAGTAGATGCTCAGTCAATCTTAGTTGAATAAAAGAAGAAGTTTTCTGTTAAATTTCTTGTACATTAGATGCATACTTTATTTTCTACTTTGGGTATATGAGTAACTTAATTTGCAATCATAATATATGTTTTTTAATGAATAACGTAGACTGTTTAAAGGTATTTTCTTAGCCATTAGTCTCTGTTGTAGATGAATGATTCTTACACCACTTTTTTCCATTTTTAGAAAAAGAGAAAGAACTTATATGGTTAGTAATTTGACATTTGAGAATTACGTTACATGGAGTGAAATGGTTGCTCACATTGTTTCAGTGGGTAGGACAGTGCCACTCTTGCCTCATATTTTAACTTTAAAATGTTGAGTATAGCTCTGGTTAGCTATAAGGGGTAGAGGATTGTGGGGCCTGAATTTGGGCCATGATGGAAAGGACAGAGTTCACAGTCCCTGCTCTGAGACAGAGCAGCCTGGGAAAAGAAGAGGAACTGGAACCTCAGCATGCATCATTCTGCTTTTCCTCAGACTGTCTTCATTGCCAGGCGAAAATAGTGCATGGACAAAGATTATTATGTGAATGTGTTAGTATAAAGATGTTATTTGAGACTGTTTATTCTGGAAATTGTTATTTGTAATAGGTGTGGAGACATGGTGAGTGAGGAAGCAGTGACAGTAAGTTTTGATTTTATTCTGCTGTCACTGAGGTATTTCAGTGGAGGAAAAGAAAGCAGAAATAGCAGCTTGCAGTTTGATGGGCTTTGGGATCTCCCTTGCAATGCACAAACCACAAACTTTTCTTGGAAAAACTGGGTTCCCCAGAAAGCAGAGCCCTGCACACAAATAACTTATTAGGGAGTAAAACTGGACTGAGGAAGGAGAAAGGGAGGGAGAGCCAATATGAAAATGTGCTGTCAAAAATGACTAGAGATGTTTTTGATTGTCGTAACTGGGGGGAATTTAGTGGGCAGACACCAGAGATGCTGCTGGATATCCTGCAGTGCACATGTCCTGTAAGGCACAAAGCACAATGATAATAAATCATTGGTGGTGGTTTAGTCACTACGTTGTGTCTGACTCTTGTGACCCCGTGGACTGTAGCCCACCAGGCTCCTCTGTCCATGGAATTCTCCAGGCAAGAATACTGGAGTGGGTTACCGTTTCCTTCTCCAGGGGATGGGATTGAATCTGGGTCTCCTGCATTGCAGGCAAATTCTTTATCAACTGAACCACTAGGGAAGTCAATAAATTATTATCTGGTCCGAAATGTCACTTCTGCTGGAGTTGAGAATTCCTGATTTAGATAATGTAACCCAAAAGAATTTCAGAGAGATTGGAGTACTGTATGGGGTGAGAATAGAATTTTGGGGAAATAACCTAAGGTGATCAGAGAAAGACTGAGAAGGAGTGACCAGAGAGCTAAGAATAAGGCAGGAAGAAATGGCATCCTGGAAGCCAAGGGGGAGCTTTAGGATGAAGTGGTCAATATTTTTGGGCTTCCCTGGTGGCTCAGAAGGTAAAGCATCTGCCTGCAGTGTGGGAGACCTAGGTTTAGTCACTGGCTCAGGAAGATCCCCTGGAGAAGGAAACGGCAACCTACTCCAGTACTCTTGCCTAGAAAATCCCATGGACATAGGAGCCTGGTAGGCTACAGTCCATGGGTTGCAAGTCCATGGGGTTGCATGGGGTCAGCATGTTTAGAGAGGCAAGGAGATCAGTCCTGGGTGTTCTTTGGAAGGACTGATGCTCAAGCTGAAACTCCGATACTTGGGCCACCTCATGCGAAGAGTTGACTCATTGGAAAAGACTCTGATGCTGGGAGGGATTGGGGTCAGGAGGAGAAGGGGATGACAGAGGATGAGATGGTTGGATGGCATCACCAACTCGATGGACATGAATTTGGGTGAACTCCGGGAGTGGGTGATGGACAAGGAGGCCTGGCGTGCTGCAGTTCATGTGGTCTCAAAGAGTCGGACAAGACTGAGCGACTGAACTGAACTGAACTGAAATTAGATAAGAATTGAAAATTATTTTAAATTTGATAATATTTCTGTTTTCAGTTTATGAAACTACTGTTTTGTAAATGTGCACAACTTGTGTTGTGCTTCTTGAAGAAATTTATTTTATAAAATATTGACATTTGGCCTCTGGGAAATAAATCACTGGGAAACTGAGCATGACTATAATGGTACTGTGCTGTGCTCCAGGGGAAAAAGATGAGTAAGTTGTAAACTCTATCCCCGAGGAGCTTACAGTGGGAGAGACAGGAAATGTCAGCACACAATGTAACATACGAAGAGGTATGGACAGAGAATCATGGAGATGGAGAGGACCTTCTAGCCTTCCTGTGAGGTAGTGCATGCAGCCAGCCCTGGGTCCTGATAAGGCTTGAAAGAGCAAAAGACTTGGGCATAGTGAAAACACATAATGGAAAGATTATGTTTATTTTTTAATTTCTGTTGAAAATGGCCATTGGGACTATGGGTGATATGTTCTGTCATGAGCAGTATGTATGGGATGTTTCACTTATAAATCACAATGTCAACTACCACCTTCTATCTCCACCCGAACACAGCCATTTGGTCAGAATGTGCCTGAGGCTTGTCTTATTTCTGTGACATTTCTCTTTCCTCTTTACCCACTTCTGTGTCTTTGTAATTCCAAGCAGAGATAGGAAATGGTAGTTATAACGGAGGGCTGTGGGGAGTTGGGAATTTTTCTGGAGAATCTATAATTTTATCCTAGAGTTGGCTTTTCCTCTTATCTATCTGTTTCCTCCAAAATAAACAATAGTCATCTCCTTTGGAGAAGACAATGGCACCCCACTCCAGTATTCTTGCCTGGAAAATCCCATGGATGGAGGAGCCTGGTAGGCTGCAGTCCATGGGGTCGCTAAGAATCGGACACAACTGAGTGACTTCCCTTTCACTTTTCACTTTCATGCATTGGAGAAGGAAATGGCAACCCACTCCAGTGTTCTTGCCTGGAGAATCCCGGGGATGAGGGAGCCTGGTGGGCTGCTGTCTATGGGGTTGCACAGAGTCGGACACGACTGAAGTGACTTAGCAGTAGCAGCAGCAGCATCTCCTTACATGCTAACCCTGGGTGTGACCAGACGTGACATGAGATTTTTTTCTCACAAATTTGTATATCTTCATTTTTAATATTTAGATTATGAACTGTTTACTTACCTTCATATTCTTCTGAGTGTTGGTCACAAAGAGTCGGACATGACTGAGCGACTAAGCACAACGCACAGCACACAGCATAGTAGTTCTCAAACTTTCTGGTCTGTGGGGCCTTTTATGCTCTTAAAAATGATTGAGGATGCCACACAGCTTTTGCTAATGTGTGTGCTGTGCTTAGTCGCTCAGGCATGTCCAATTCTTTGCGACCCCATGGCCTGTAGTCTGCCATGCTCTTCTGTCCATGGGGATTCTCCAGGCAAAAACACTGAAGTGGGTTGCCATGCCCTCCTCCAGTGGAATCTTCCCAACCCCCAGGGATCGAATCCAGATCGCCTGCATTGCAGGCAGATTCTTTACCATCTGAGCCACCAGGGGAGCCCAAGAATACTGGAGTTGGTAGCTTATCCCTTCTCCAGGGGATCTTCTGACCCAGCAATTAAACTGGGGTCTCCTGCATTGCAGGTGGATTCTTTACCAGCTGAGCTACACAGGAGGTTATATTTACTGATATTTATCAACTTAGAGTTGACTGAGAAATTTTAAAAAAACTTTATTAATTCATTAAAAATAACATCAAGCTCATACTTATTAACATAAATAACATTTTAATGAAAAATGTTTTCTGAAGTAAAAAATCAGTGAGAAAAGTGGCATTGTTTTATACTTTTGTAAATCATTTATATGTCTGACCTAATAGAAAATTGCTTGACTTTCATAACTAGTTTTTCGTTCTGTCTGTTGCAATATTTCGGCTGAAATATATGAGGAAATTCCAGCCTCACACAGACATGTAGTTAGAAAAAGACAATAATATTTTAGTAGTTATTTCAAATAAGTGTTGGTTTTCTTTGGTGCTACACCAAAATTTGACAAATAGTAGTTTCATTTTTAAAATTTATGTTATTGGAGTATAGTTGATTTATAATGTTTGTGTTTCTGCTGTACATCAAAGTGATTCAGATATATTTGTGTGTGTCTCTGTGTGTGTATATACATATACACTGTTCCATTATGGTTTGTCACAGGATATTGAATATAGTTCCTTGTGCTAGACAGTGGGACCTTGCTGTTTATCAGTTCCATATATGGTAGTTTGTTAATCAGATTTCCACTCCTTCCCTCCCTACCGTTCTCCCCCTTGGCAGCCACAGGTTTGTCCTCTGTGTGGTCTCTAAGTTTGTCTTTCAAGTAAAAATGGTGGTCCATGAAAAATACAGCTAGTTAGCTGATAGCTCAAACAATTATACAAGTGCTTTCCCTGGAGGATTGTAATTGTGTGCTGCAGAGATGCTTTATATGTATTTTTTGTGTTGTCACACAGAATTTTAAAAAGATGTGTACTCAAGGGTCAAGATTTAATAAGTAAATTTCACTACTTCATCCAGGGCTGGCCTTAATTTTTACTGCAGTTCATGGTGGGGGAAGAGTCTGATGACTGTTAGTACATTTGGTGCAGTTGCCTTGGTTTGTGCTAAGGCATCATTAGTTTTAGTACCCATCATTGCTTTTGGACCATCAGTGCAAAAGTTGACTGAGTGGAAGGCCAAATGATACCTTACTACTTTTATGAAAATAGTCTTGCCCTCTTGGATCACCTGAAAGGCTTTTTGGGATCTCTAGAGGACCAGAGAGTGTGCTTGGAGACTTGCTTGTTTAGTAGGACATTCTTCAACCAGAAGTCGGAATTCTTGGTTTCTGGTTTAGTGATGCTTGTTACGGATTTCAGGAAATTATTGACCACATTTTTTTTCTTCCTTTTTTAAAGTAATGTGGAAGCGAGTGCTTTGCAAATGAATTAGTTGTGTCGGAAGTCTGGAAATATTATTTAAAGGTGGCTCTTTGTAAAGAAGTCCTGTAGAGTTGCACTGGGACTTTTCTCTCCATTTATTTTGTTTACTATTTTGGCATTAAGGTAACTGGAGTTGGTAACCTATTTTTTAAAAATTTCTAATTTTTCAAAAGTATAATACTTAAATATGATCTTTATCATCACAGATACTGCAGTCATGTTAGAATATAGACTATAAGATACAAAAGATGTCCTCAAAGCTGCTTGTAATCTGATTAATATACACTCAGAAATAGCAATATAATGTATTCTATGCTATTAGGATTGCTTTGGAGAGTATAGGAGACTAGAGAGGGCAAGGAGAAGTAGAAAATGTCTTTGTGAATTTGATAGAATTAAACTGGACCTTAATGGAAATGGAAATGATAATGAGCCAAGAAGCACAGAGAATACATCATACTTCACAGTGAAGCTTTTCCCCTCCCAAATAGCCATTCAGTTTCCCCCTTGCATTCCTTCATCCCTTTCTGTGATTTGGGACATAGTTTTTCTTACATTTCTCAATTTTGGACCACTCTGAGGCCTGTGATTTGTGCTGCTAAGACAGTGTGCTGTGGTGGAAAGATGTTAGGCTTTGGGATCTCACTAATCCAACCCCCATTTCTGATGTCACCATTTACTGCCCATGGGCAAGGGCTACAACTTTGAAGGCTGTATAAAAAAATAAGTAAAAAAATAAATTTAAAGGTTCCCAGTAAATGCTCACTGCCTTTCACTGTTATTACAAGTAGTTGATAGTGACAGAGGATGCATCAATTAAGATGATAGCATCAGTTGGTAAAGAATCTGCCTGCAGTGCAGAAGATCCTGGTTCGATTCCTGGGTCAGGAAGACTTGCTGGAAAAGGGATAGGCTACTCACTGCAGTATTCTTGGGCTTCCCTGGTGGCTCAGCTGGTAAAGAATCTACCTGCAATGTGGGAGACCTGGGCTTGATCCCTGGGTTGGGAAGATCTCCTGGAGAAGGGAATGGCTACCCACTCCAGTATTCTGGCCAGGAGAATTCCATGGACTGTAGAGTCCATGGGATTGCAAAGAGTCGGACACAACTGAGCAACTTTCATGTTGTGATGAAATTTGTCTGTTAGACTGGGATAGCAAAAGGCTTATTACAAGGGAGATAGTAATACAGAATTGTTACCATGGATTTCACAGTTTGAGAGAGCTGGAGTCAGATCTTGACTGCAGGCTATGTTATTACTTTCATTTACTTTGAGCAAGTTAACTTAAATTCTCCAAGCCTTAGTTTATTTATACAATAAATGGGAATGGTTTTAGGAAAATAGTTTTAATTGTCATGGATATCTTGACACATATTGCCCAGTTCAAGAGGTCCAACCATATAAAAGAGACTAAAATATTTACTGTCTGATTCTTTACAAAAAAAAGTTTGCCAGTTCCTGTTATATATAATTAAGTTATTTGGAATCAGTTTGATTCTTTGAGGATAACTTTTAAACTTAGAGTGGGTCCAGAACAGACTTCAGTCCAAGGCTAATTTACCCCGATACTACTGTGATTACTTCCAGAGGACTTTACCATGTACTGGTAAATCTTTCCTCTCTGGCTGGTGGGAACATAGTAAATGTTCCCAGCCATATGTGATCTTGGGAAACTGTACAGTTTGCAGCTTTCTGCTGATTCTTTCCTTGGTCCCAGGGAATTTCCTCTTACTCGTGTGTAGATGAATACTCAACAGCGACTCCTCAGGTCCCCTGTGCAGTTATTGGAGTTCTCTGTGTTGCTTCCTCCTCTCTGATATCCTACCCCATAAATTCTTGCTGCCTTTGCTTCACTTAACTCTGATTATTTTTTTCTCAATTCACCATGTTACTGGGCTTTGTTTGAATTCCCCCTTCCTGTGCCACAGTCTGAAAACTACTTCAAGGGCAGTAAACCAGGGCAGTCATAGGGCTCATCTTCTGCTTTCCCTTCTTTCAAGGATTGTGGGCTTCCTTCCTGTTGTCCTGTGTCTGAAAATGTATAGTTTTTCCATGTGTGTGTGTGTTGGTGGGGTGGGGTGCTGAGGCTGGGGATATTTATAGGGTAAATACTGCTGTTACGTTTTTATTGCCAGCAGCAAAGATATGTTCATAGCTTTTCTTTTTCCTTCCTATGTACTCTTTAGGAAGTCAGATGAGTCCACAATTTTACAATCACCTTTTTTTTTTTTTCATAGCAGTTAAGTTCCATAGCCATTTGTATTAATCTGGATTATTTAGAGAAACAGAACCAACAGGAGATATAGATAGATAGATGGATAATAGGGAATTGATTTATGTGGTTAAGAAGGCCAAGAAGTCCCAAGATGTGCAGTCAGCAAGCTGGAGACCCAGAAGAGCTGATGGTATAGTTTCAGTCCAAGTTCACACGTTTGAGAACTAGGAGAGCTGATGGTGTGAATTTCAGTCGGAGTCTGGAGGCAGGAGAAGGCTGATGTTCTGGCTGAGGACTGGCAGAGAGAAGATATTCTCCCTAACTCTGTGTTTTCATTCTATTGAGGCCTTCAATGGATTGGATGAGGCCCACGTACATTGCCCTACAGGGGCTTCCCTGATAGCTCAGCTGGTAAAGAATCTGCCTGCAGTGCAGGAGACCCTGGTTCGATTCCTGGGTCGGGAAAATCTGTTGGAAATGAGATAGACTACCTACTCCAATATTCTTGGGCTTCACCTGTGGCTCAGCTGGTAAAGAATCCACCTGCATTGTGGGAGACCTGGGTTTGATCCCTCGATCCCTGGGTTGGGAAGATCCCCCGGAGAAGGGAAAGGCTACCCATCCAGTGGGCTGGCCTAGAGAATTCCACAGACTGTACGTATAGTTCATGGGGTTGCAAAGAGTTGGACACGACTAAGCAACTTTCACTTCACCTACACTGGGGAGGGTAATCTGCTTTATTCAGTCTGTTGATTCAAATGTTAATCCTACACAGAAGCACCCTCACAGGCACACCCAGAATAATGTTAAACCAAATATCTGGATACCCCATGATTCTGGCTAATTGCCATAAAATTTTGTATCACACCACAGTATCTCCCAGTTTGCCCTTCATCTGATTTGTATAATCATTAATCTTTATAACATTAAATGCATTACCTTTGGCCCCATTTTCTCTCACTGTGGAGATTATTCCTGAGTTTCTAGAGTAATCTCAATCTCATTTCAAAGAAAAGCTGTGATAAACTTAGCATATTAAGAAGCAGAGACAACACTTTCCAGCCAAAGGTCCATACAGTCAATGCTATGGTTTTTCCAGTAGTCATGAACAGATGTGAGAGTTGGACCATAAAGAAGGCTGAGTGCTGAAGAATCAATACTTTCAAACTCTGGTGCTAGAGAATACTCTTGAGAGTCCCTTAGACAGCAGGGAGATCAAACCAGTTCATCCTAAAGGAAATCAACCTTGAATATTTATTGGAAGGACTGATGCAGAAGCTGAATCTCCAATACTTCGGCCACCTGATATGAAGAGCCAACTAATAATTGGGAAAGACCCTGATGCTGAGAAAAATTGGCAGGAGGAAAAGGGGGTGGCAGAGGATGAGACGGATGGATGGCATCACTGACTCAATGGACATGAATTTGAGCAAACTCCAGAAGATAATGAAGGACAGGGAAGCCTGGCGTGCTACAGTCCATGGGATTGCAAAGAGTCTGACATGACTGAATGACTGAACAACAGCAAAATCAACATTTCAAGCAGCTGTTTCCTGGGATCACTTTTCACCAAAAACATAGAAGTGTGCTTTTCAAATTATTAGAGAGGGACTATCTGTAAATCTGTAGAAGTGTGGGAGGGAAAACCACAAGAGGTAAGATAATAACTGTTCATAACAGTTGAAGTAGTAACTGTTGATAGTGGTTACTACTTCTAGGCGTGAAGAGGCTAGAGGAGGGAGCATATTAAGCCTGAAAGGAGACTGTTCTTGTAGAGATGGCTGCTTTGGGAGAAGCATTGACACTCGGTAGAGGTACCCAGCCAGCCGAAGATCATCTTACAGAGGGAAAGTCAGGAAATGAAATGCCCTAACCACTCCCCTCTTCCTCTTTCTGATTTGCTTTTGATGTGGTCCATGGAAAAACAAAGAAAGGCAATGCCAAAGAATGCTCAAACTACCGCACAATTGCACTCATCTCACTTGCTATTAAAGTAATGCTCAAAATTCTCCAAGCCAGGCTTTAGCAATACATGAACCATGAACTTCCAGATGTTCAAGCTGGTTTTAGAAAAGGCAGAGGAACCAGAGATCAAATTGCCAACATCTGCTGGATCATGGAAAAAGCAAGAGAGTTCCAAGAAAAGGTCTATTTCTGCTTTATTGACTATACCAAAGTCTTTGACTGTGTGGATCACAATAAACTGGAAAATTCTGAGAGATGGGAATACCAGACCACCTAACTTGCCTCTTGAGAAACCTATATGCAGGTCAGGAAGCAACAGTTAGAACTGGACATGGAACAACAGACTGGTTCCAAATAGGAAAAGGAGTACGTCAAGACTGTATATTGTCACCCTGCTTATTTAACTTATATGCAGAGTACATCATGAGAAACGCTGGGCTGGAGGAAGCACAGGCTGGAATCAAGATTGCCAGAAGAAATATCAATAACCTCAGATATGCAGATGACACCACCCTTATGGCAGAAAGTGAACAAGAACTAAAGAGCCTCTTGATGAGGGTGAAAAAGAGGAGAGTGAGTAAGCTGGCTTAAAATTCAACATTCAGAAAACTAAGATCATGGCATCGGGTCCCATCACTTCATGGGAAATAGATAGGTAAATAGTGGAAGCAGTGGCTGACTTTATTTTCTTGGACTCCAAAATCACTGCAGATGGTGACTTCAGCCATTAAATTAAAAGACACTTGCTCCTTGGAAGAGAAGCTATGACCAACCTGAGACCGTATTAAAAAGCAGAGACATTACTTTGCCAACAAAGGTCCGTCTAGTGAAAGCTATGGTTTTTCCAGTAGTCATGTATGGATGTGAGAATTGGACTATAAAGAAAGCTGAACGCCAAAAAATTGATGCTTTTGGACTATGGTGTTGGAGAAGACTCTTGAAAGTCCCTTGGACTGCAAGGGGATCCAACCAGTCCATCCTAAAGGAAATCAGTCCTGAATATTCATTGGAAGGACTGATGCTGAAGCTGAAGCTCCAATACTTTGGCCACCTGATGCAAAGAACCAACTCATTGGAAAAGACCCAGATGCTGGGAAAGATTGAAGGTGGGAGGAGAAGGGGATGACAGAGGATGAGATGGTTGGCTGGCATCACTAACTCGATGGACATGAGTGTTAGCAAGCTCTGTGAGTTGGTGATGGGCAGGGAAGCCTGGCATGCTGCAGTCCATTGGATTGCAAAAAGTCAGACATGACTGAGTGACTGAAGTGAGCTGAACTTTATGGTAAGTAAGACTGTATAAGTAGTCAGCTGTGGAAGTCAAATAATCAATAATGGTAGACATATAAGCTTCTCTTTTAAAGAGTTGATTTCTGTCATACATAATTTTTGATTATCATTTGTAAAAGCAACAGCAATAAACTAAAATTTCTCTGTTGAGTCTTTCCTGCCAATAAAATGAATGTAGCATTGTGGCATTGAGCCAGGTGAGAAAGATGAGGAAAGAAGGCAGAATCCAATCAGTCACTAATGATATTGGTTGAATCTGAGTATAGTATACAGAATGTTGTTGTTTGGTTACTAGGTCGTGTTGAACTCTTGTGACCCACCAGCTTCCTCTGTCCATGGAATTCTCCAGGCAAGAATACTGGAGTGGGTTGCCATTCCCTTCTCCAAGGGATCTTCCCATGAGACACTATTGAACTCGTGTCTCCTGCATTGGCGGGTGGGTTCTTCACCAGCACGCCACCGTGCAGACTGTTACCAAATGAAACAGGCAACTAAATGATGTGTTGGGAGGTTGCCTAAGAAAATTGAAGAAACATGATATATTGAGTTGTAAGAAAAGCCATTGGCCTGAAAAGTCCTAAAACTATTAAAACAACAAAAATAACACAAGAAAACTTAGCATGCTAGCCAAGTAGAACTCTCCTGGAAGAAGACCCTAGGTTCTGTGACTCTGTTTGACGCTGACTGATAAACTGTACTCCTAAACCATATCATGGTAAATGTGCTGTCTTATGAAACAAATCAAATCCATTAGTATGAACATTTTTGTATTGTTTAAGAAAAAGTTTTATAATCATTGTGGTACTGTATATGTATATTTGTTTTTAAAAGTGTTTGAAGCATTTAAGATAATTAAACATATTAGAGAAGGTCATGTTAGCTTTGTAATTTTAATTTGAAATGTTTCATTGATATTAAACATATGTATTAATTAGTATTATTTTTGATTGTGGGTGAAAGGAAACACAACACAATATTGGCTTAAACAAGGTAGTTTATTTCTCTTTCACATAAGAATGTGGACACATTCATACAGGACTGATAAGACAGTTTTATTCCACAAGGTCTTCAGGAACCAGGGTTTTTGTTTTTTTTCCCCCAGTTTGCTGCTACAGCACATTTAGGAAGATTTTTAACTTAAAAGATTTAAAATAATTTGGTTAAGTTTCTAAAGTGTTAGAGCATTCAGGATACTTGGATTTATTTCATTTATTATTTGTTTATTAAATTTACAAGAGTTGCTTGGGTATTTAGAGTGATTTTGGTAGTTGGTAAGGCTACCCTGTCAGGCATTTGTGAGGTTTGAGAGTGTCAGGTTTATTTGATTTCTAAATATAGTTTTAAATATTTCAGACAGTTTACCTAACTGTATAATTGGAGGTAATGAGATAACATGCTATGTACCTGGAGTTGAGATTGCTGACATTTTTTTTAATGCTTTTAAGTGTATATTGTCAGTTCAGTTCAGTTCAGTCGCTCAGTCATGTCCGACTCTTTGAGACCCCATGAATTGCAGCACGCCAGGCCTCCCTGTCTATCACCAACTCCCGGAGTTTACTCAAACTCACATCCATCGAGTCGGTGATGCCATCCAGCCATCTCATCCTCTGTCATCCCTTTCTCCTCCTGCCCCCAATCCCTCCCACCATCAGGGTCTTTTCCAATGAGTCAACTCTTCTCGTGAGGTGGCCAAAGTATTGGAGTTTCAGCCTTAGCCTCAGTCTTTCTAATGAACACCCAGGACTGATCTCCTTTAGGATGGACTGGTTGGATCTCCTTGTGGTCCAAGGGACTCTCAAGAGTCTTCTCCAACACCACAATCAAGAGGGAGTAAATAATTGTTTTAGTATTTGCGTATCTTTCCTGAGACTTTGACACGTTTAGCTCTTTGCTGTTAGGAGACTCAATTAGTCATGTCCAACTCTTTTGTGACCCATTGGACTACAGCCTGCCATGCTCCTCTGTCCATGGGATTTCCCAGGCAGGTATACTAGAATGGGTTGCTATTTCCTTCTCTAGAGGATTTTCCCAACTCAGGGATTGAACCCGTGTCTCCTGCATTGGCAAGTGGATTCTTTACCACTGAGCAACCAGGGAAGGCCCTTGGTATATGGTAGATGTTCACTAATGTGTTGAATGGGAGAATGAATGGAAAGAAATCTCTTTAAGTGGTGAGTGTTCATTGATACTTTAAAATAAAACTC
The DNA here is from genome assembly GCF_032405125.1 of Capricornis sumatraensis. Taxonomy (NCBI): domain Eukaryota; kingdom Metazoa; phylum Chordata; class Mammalia; order Artiodactyla; family Bovidae; genus Capricornis; species Capricornis sumatraensis. The sequence goes on from NC_091087.1 coordinate 49,354,816, forward strand.
ATTTTTACAGAAATGTAATTTGTATTTAGTCTTTTGTAGGGTTATAACTTTTATATAAGTTAATTGCTCATAATTTTCAGTGGCAGAGAATGGAATTTTTAAATCAGTTATTATTTTATAAATGCTTTAATGGTAGCCCATAACCAAAATAAAAAGCTTTCTAACATTACAAAGTTTCATTACCTTTCTGAATAGTTTCCAGATTACTGTGGGGTCACAGACATTAGTGACTCTGCTTCCTATTCTTTTTTTTTTTTTCTGTTTTCTCATCTATATACTCTGATATATGGACCATTCATATAAGTTCCCAGATACCTAGTATAATTTAATGGTGATGTTAAGGCTTTTATTGTATATGCAAAATGCTTATTGAAAGGAGTTGGCCTCTGAGTATTTATAAATGTATTATTTCTTTTATTTCCTGGTTTTTAATGTTTTTATTATAATTTATGTTTATTTACATTTCTTAGCTATACCTTTGGGCTTTCTTGGTGGCTCAAATGGTAAAGAATGCAATGCAGGAGACCCAGGTTTGATCCCTGGGTTGGGAAGATCCCCTGTAGTAGGGAATGGCTACCCATTCCAGTATTCTTGCCTGGAGAATTCCATGGACAGAGGAGTTTGTTGATCTGTAGTCTATGGGATCTCAAAGAATTGAACACAACTGAAAGACTAACATGTTTAGCTATATCTTTATTATGGCTTTTTTTGTTGCTGTCATGTTAGGCTTTTTTTTTTTTTTTTCAGTAGTCTTCTTAAGACGGTTTTTCATTTTTATGCCTTGTATCTTTTCCTTTCCTCTTAACTTGAGTTTAATGTATCAGTTTAACCACACTGATGTAAAGACTGCGCTGTAACCAGAGTGTTATCTTTGGCTGTACATCTATTTATTTTCTCTATTGTATTTTGTATTCTTGTGTTTTTTAAATGTTGACACTCATAATTTTGTCTAACTTTTTTATGTTTTGTTGCTTCACAGTATACACATTAATGGTTATTTTAGTTACTGTATGAAGCTCAGTTTTGTGTTAAGCCCTTGTCTTATGGCTAAGATAGCTTTTGTCCCAGTATGTCACTCCTGTTTTGCTAATTTGCTGCTAAATTCTCTTATTTTGCCTTGTGGGCATGTATTGCTAGTATATTTCAAATTCCAGCTCCTGAATCCCCTGTACTTGGAGCTTGCTGTAGGTGCTCAAAAATGAATTTGAGATTTTTAAAAGCTTGGTGGGTTAATAAAACCAGTTTTATATGTCATATAAATTTGATAAGAAGGCTGGAAATGTCACCATATAAACAGAAAGATAGGGATTACAGAAATTTATATAAAAGATATATCAAAATAACCCAAAATAGTCAATTATAATTTTACAGCCATAACCCCAGTTAAGACTTTTCTGTTCTCTTAAAAGATGATACACATTAATTATAAAATAAGTTGGTCTTTCAGAGTTAAATCATTTCAGGAAACTTGTCTGGGCATCATCAAGCAATAGAAAGAAAACATGCTCCTATATTTGCTACTCTTTAAACTGTGTGTTATCTTCTGATCTCATGTATGTTGGCATGACCTTAATTAAACCTTCTGCTGTTTTGGAGATGTGTGTGGTACGAATATGAGACTTAGTATGAAACAAGCCTAGACTCAAATCCTTACTCATTTCATTGCTAGCTGTTTAACTTTGGGCAATTTAGTTTCTGGTCTTCGACTATGTTATAAGAAGTATGACATATAAATACTTCATGCATCATATGAAGGCAGCTTTTCAAGGCCACAGCTAGAAGTGGCTAATTTCTTATAATAAATTAGCTTTCCTGGGGCCTTCCCTAGTGGTCCAGTGGCTGGGACTCTACAGTCTCAAAGGAGGGGGCCTGGATTCAATCCCTGGTTGGGGGAACTAGATACCACATGCTACAATGAAGTGTTCACATGCTACAACTTATAAAGAAACTATTAATAATAAAAAATAGTGGTAATAATATTTTACTGTACTGAAAATGCCTGAGTGACCAAATATATGGTGTGCAGGTTTACTTTACATCTATTTACTTTTGACTGTTTACCTATTTACAGAATTGTTTTTGCCATTATGTCAACATGTAGTTTTGAGTACCAGCTATACTGAACAAGTAGAGAAGGCAATGGCACCCCACTCCAGTACTCTTGCCTGGAAAATCCCATGGACAGAGGAGCCTGGTAGGCTGCAGTCCATGGGGTCGCTAAGAGTCAGACATGACTGAGCAACTTCACTTTCACTTTTCACTTTCATGCACTGGAGAAGGAAATGGCAACCCACTCCAGTGTTCTTGCCTGGAGAATCCCAGGGACAGAGGAGCCTGGTGGACTGCTGTCTATGGGGTCGCATAGAGTCAGACACGACTGAAGTGACTTAGCAGCAGCAGCAGCAGCAGCATACTGAGCAAGAAGAGTATGGTATTGGTTGGAGAGGCAAGAAAGAGGCATGAAAAAGATAAATAATCATACAGGGTAACATTAAAAAAAATAAATTTGTTTACTTTTAACTGAAGGAAAATTGCTTCACAATATTGTGTTGGTTTCTGCCAAACGTCAACATGAGTCAACCACAGGTATACCTATGTCCTCTTCTTGAACGTCCTTCCCACCTCCCACCCCATCCCACACCTCTAGGTTGTTATAGAGCCTTGGTTTGAGTTCACTGAGTCATACAGCAAATTCCCATTGGCTGTTTATTTTCCATATGGTAATGTATGTTTCCATGTTACTGTCTCCATGCGTCCCACCCATTTGTTACGTGTTCGATGCTGGAGGAGATTAGAAGAGGGGATGGCTATGGAGAGCTGGTTTGGAGGCTGCCATGCAAGAAAGGCATTAGAGACTGGGGATAGCCTTCCACTTTCCTCAACTGTAAAATGGAAATAGTACTGCCTCATAGGATTGTTAGAAGGATTCAGTGAAATATGGTATCTGTAAAGTATCTATACAGTGCTATATGACACATAACTGCTATTTTTGTTATTCTTCTACACTGAATGTAAGTGGCTCCTTCTGTTATCTTAAAACAATTTTCCTTCACGATGCCTGACTACCCTATTAACTTGGAGGTAACTCATAGTTTTCAACTTAAATATTAACTTGTTATCTGGAACATAATGTTGAAAAAATTCTGATCCATATCTGGTTGCAGCAAGAAAAAATGTCAGTTAGTGATCAATTAGTGCTCAACTAGTGATGCCAAAACAGGTGTAAAGTAGGCTGGAGCCCAGGAATTGTGGTGTGTGGATTGTTGGAGTACGTGAAGCAAGTATTTATCATGCTTACCTGTAGTCCTGTTATCACCTGTCTTTTTCTAGTACTCCGTTCACTTCTTGTTAAACTCTGCAGTATAAATTGACAAGATTCAAATGTAGGATGCCAAGTTTGTCCCTGCATTTCTAGTTACTCAGTAAATATTTGCTAAGTAGTTAGGTGGTGCAGTGGTAAGGAATCTGTCTGCCAGTGCAGGAGATGCAAGAGACTTGGGTTTGATCCCTGGATTGGGAAGATCCTCTGGAGGAGGAAATGGCAACCTGCTCCAGTATTCTTGCCTGGAAAATTCCATGGACAGAGGAGCCTGATGGGCTGCAGTCCATGGGGAAACAAGAGTTGGACACAACTGAGTGAGTGGGCACACACACACACACACACACTAACAAAATGAAGAAAATCAGGAAATCATAGCTCTAGATTGATAAGAATTTGAGATAGTAATTCTTCCTTCAAAATATCTCTTTATATATTACCTTATTTATATTATTCTAGAGAGCAGCTTCTGTTTAAAAAATATTTATATCCTCTACAAAACTTAAGTTCTCAATGTGGCTTACTCATATCAGATTCTTTTCCTAAGGGAAGCCACCCACATGAGAAAAGGAGAGTTTTAAATTGAGGGAAGGAATGGGTTGGAAAAGAAAGAGGCAGTGTTTTAATTGGGAAAAGGGTTAGATTTTGAGAGAGATTTGCTTGAATGGCTTTCAGTTCTTAGATGAGTGGATTCCTGAGATGGTATAGTAAGGTTCTAAGGTGGTACAAAAATGAAAAGTACACTGAAGATAAGTGAAATTGTAATGTTGATTAATAGGTGTATTAGTTGCTCAGTGTGTCCGACCCTTTACGGCCCCATGGACTGTAGCCCACCAGGCTCCTCTGTCCATGGGATTTCCCAGGCAAGAACACTGGAGTGGGTTACCGTTTCCTTCTCCATGATTAATAGACATACAATGAAAGCATTGAAGAATTTTCTTTGTGTTCATACTTTTTGCTGCCTTCTCTAAATTCTAGATCTCTTTCCTTTCCACTTCCATTAATACTTACAGTATTACTACTTTGGAGCTATCCAGGTTTTCACGTGAATTTTAACCCATTTTATTCTCACCTTTACTCATCTTCTCTCTAAGTTCTTCTTCTTTTCTTTTAGGTAAGCTGGTAGAGTATTCAAAACCTTTCCTGGGTGCTATTAATTGGTGGAACTACTTTGTCTCCCCAAACCACTTGAAGTTCTCTTGAAAGAACAATAGTGGATACAACTCCTTGCATCTTATTTCTGCTAAGAAAGGTTCTTCGTTTCAGAAAGAAAAGAAGGAATATGAAAGTGGATGGTGAGAAAGTGAAATTGTAAAATTTGCAGTGTCAGTCCTTTCTTATACCTTTGAGTGTCTTCTCATTAATTTGTGGGTAAAGTCTTATTTTTATAAGACTGTTTTATTATTTACTTGATTCTATGTTTAAATACTTTTTAAAATTCACAAGATGAGGTTCTATATCCTTGGCTGTATTCTGTCTGCATTTTAAAAATGGATTTAATACCTTTAATTATGATATCAAGGTATAATTTTTTTCATGACATATGTTCCTGGACCTTGGTGTTCAACTGTGTTTAAAATGCTTTCTTTATTTTTGGAGCTAAGGGATAGAGATTTTTCAGGCTTATTGCTAATACCAAGTAAATGGGAATGTCTACTATTTAGCTGATTCACGAACAGTGGGATTGCTACAGAAAAAGATTTGATTCTACATCAGAGTTATCCTTGGAACATTTAATGATGTCAACTTTAATAGAAAGGTTTAAAACAGCCTTTGTTATGCCCATTTCCTTTTTACCTAGTTTTAAATCTTGACATGGTCACAGTGTCTATTCTAGTTTGACAATTAATTTATAATATAAAAGTAGTCTCTAAATCTGTTTGAAATCCGCTGGTGACATATAATCCATTAATTAAATTCACACCTGTTAGAAATGATGGAACTTTGTTGTAATAGAGTGAGGAGGATACGACAGTGTGTCATTCATTCTGTGAGTGGCATTGTGGCAATTGAGATAGTTTGACTTACAGTAAGAATCTTTTGTGCTTAAATGCATGAGCTATTGTGAAGATATGAGGAAGTGGGAAATAATGATCTGTGTCATAGTATGTTCTGCTAATGATGGTCTCTTCAAAATGCTATTATTCACAGGACAGTGGATTCTAAAGTATCTATGCAAGCTTACAGCAGTACTGTGTCAGTTTTCCTATTAGGTTTATGCAGAAGAATGGCTGTACACATTTTCTTTAAATAAAAGTGTAGGGCCAAAAAACTAATTTGTACATGTAATCATGAGTTATTTTTCCATCTTTCTCTGTTAATTTAAATGTATGGCTTCAGCCTATGCCAGCAATATATTTTGATAGTTTTATTAATTAAACTAAAATGCTTTTAGGCAGCATCAATTTTGTTTACTCCAATTTACATAGGAGAAGATAGTAAAGGATGTGCCTTTTTCTTTAATGTATATGCAATACATGTTTCAGTTTCAGTGTACAGTTTTTACAGTTAAATTTTGAAAAAAACATTTAACATGGTGCTGAATCTGCTCTCATTGCTGAGCTTTTGGTTTATAATTGATTATTCACTAAAGTACAAGAGATATTTAAAGTATACATTTTCTCTGGACTAGGAATTAACATACTAATAAAGCAGATTAAAGATTGTTCCTTTACAGTGTTGCTGTTCAGTCACTCAGTTGTGTCTGACTCTTTGTGACCCCATGGACTGCAGCACTCCAGGCTTCCTGGTGTCCTTCACCATCTCCCAGAGCTTGCTCAAACTCTTGTTCATTGAGTTTACAGTGTTAGACATTTTAATTTTCAGTTTTGTGAAAAGATTTTGATTGACCCAATGTCTTAGTCTATTCAGGCTACTGTTACGAAAATACCATATATTGGGTGGCTTAAATCACAGACATTTATTTCTGTCATCAAAGTACTAGCCAGACTCCCACCCTGCGTAGCTTCCAAGATCAGACGAGATCAGGCGTGTTCAGGGTAGTATGGCTGTAGACAGACATTTATTTCTCACAGTTCTTGAGTCTGGGAAGTCCACAAGCCAGGTGCCAGCGGTTTTGGTCTGGTGAGGAACTGCCTCCTGATTCACAGATAGCCATCTTTTCATTGCGTGCTCTCACGGTAGAAAGGGCAAGAGAACTCTCTGGGGTCTCTTTTAGGTCACTCATCCCCATGAGAACTCCACTCTCATGACCTAATCACCTCACAGGACCTATTTCCTAGTACCATCAGACTGGGGGTTAGGTTTGCAACATAAATTTTGATGGTGGAGGTGGGGTCGGAAATCACAGACATTTAGTCCTTAACATCTAGTTTCAATTTCTAATTCCAGTTTGAACTTCACACCTATGTTTTGAGCAGACACAAACTACTCAGACCATCTATATTTCAAATGGAGGAGTAAAGGAATAGATGATACTCATATTCTCATAATTTATTTGGTATAATCTTTTTCCTGTTAGGTGAGGCTGCCATTACTATTGCAGGTTTTAGCCAATGCACTAAAACAAGAAAAGGAAGTGTTATTAATAGTGGAGAAGGAAAAGATAGAATTGACATGACTTTGATGTAATATGTCTACCTTGAAAATTTAAAGATATGAATAGAAAACTATTTGAAAAATAGAGTTCTGCAAGATATTTTGTGGGAATATAAGATCATTGAATAAAAATCAGCAGCTTTCCACTTTTAGTTCTGTCAGGTAGGCAGACAGTGTTTAGAAAAACTCTTCCTGAAACATGTATATTATCATATATGAAGCAAATTGCCCGTCCAGGTTTGATGCATGAGACCGAGTGCTCAGGGCTGGTGCACTGGGATGATCCAGAGGGATGAGATGGGGAGGGAGGTGGGAGGGGGGTTCAGGATGGGGAACACATGTAAACCTATGGCTGATTCATATCAATGTATGGCAAAAACCACTACAATATTGTAAAGTAATTAGCCTCCAACTAAAATAAAAAAAAACTTATCAAATTGCACACTTAAAAAAAATTAAAAAATAAAATGTGGAGGGTTCAAGAAAAAAAGAAAAAGAAAAACTCTTCCTGTAATGGCATACATTAAAATATTTTGTGGAATTTTAACAGAAAGTACTTTTTAATGCATGCCTGAGGTAGTAGGAAAGGAAGAGAGTTTCTGAGAACTTAGAAATAATTAAAAAGTGTGAGCTAATTAGTATTGGTTAGCATTGGAATTGATGTCTACCCAGGTATTACCTGCTGATCCTTGGTAGCTTAGGACCTATATTTTTATAGATCTGTATTTGAGAGAATGGAGATGAAGTTTGGCACCTTAGGTGGTGGGGAGGGAAAGAAGTTTCAGTGGAGAATCACCAGGTAAAAAGCTGGGATGCCTGAAGGATGACATCCTTAATAAATGACCAGTGAAATAGCTCTTCTTACACTGGTGGTTATAGGGATGTATATTGAACTTGTCTTTGGTTCTGGGTAGAATGCAAACCAAAGGAAGCAGGGATTGGGGGGGGTGGGGGTGCGGGGGTGGGCAAGCGGGGGTGAGCGAGGAGGTCGGGGAAACAGATAAAACAAAATATTCAGTTCAGTTCAGTCGCTCAGTCGTGTCCGACTCTTTGCGACCCCATGAATCGCAGCACACCAGGCCTCCCTGTCCATCGCCAACTCCTGGAGTTCACTCAGACTCACGTCCATCGAGTCAGTGATGCCATCCAGCCATCTCATCCTCTGTCGTCCCCTTCTCCTCCTGCCCCCAATCCCTCCCAGCATCAAAGTCTTTTCCAATGAGTCAACTCTTCGCGTGAGGTGGCCAAAGTACTGGAAATTTAGCTTTAGTATCATTTCTTCCAAAGAAATCCCAGGGCTGATCTCCTTCAGAATGGACTGGTTGGATCTCCTTGCAGTCCAAGGGACTCTCAAGAGTCTTCTCCAACACCACAGTTCAAAAGCATCAATTCTTCAGCGCTCAGCCTTCTTCACAGTCCAACTCTCACATCCATACATGACCACTGGAAAAACCATAGCCTTGACTAGACGGACCTTAGTCGGCAAAGTAATGTCTCTGCTTTTGAATATAATATCTAGGTTGGTCATAACTTTTCTTCCAAGGAGTAAGCGTCTTTTAATTGCATGGCTGCAGTCACCATCTGCAGTGATTTTGGAGCCCCCAAAACAGCCCACTGTTTCCCCATCTATTTCCCATGAAGTGATGGGACCAGATGCCATGATCTTCGTTTTCTGAATGTTGAGCTTTAAGCCAACTTTTTCACTCTCCTCTTTTACTTTCATCAAGAGGCTTTTTAGTTCCTCTTCACTTTCTGCCGTAAGGGTGGTGTCATCTGCATATCTGAGGTTATTGATATTTCTCCTGGCAATCTTGATTCCAGCTTGTGTTTCTTCCAGTCTAGCGTTTCTCATGAGGTACTCTGAATATAAGTTAAATAAGCAGGGTGACAATATACAGCCTTGATGTACTCCTTTTCCTATTTGGAACCAGTCTGTTGTTCCATGTCCAGTTCTAACTGTTGCTTCCTGACCTGCATACAGATTTCTCAAGAGGCAGGTCAGGTGGTCTGGTACTCCCATCTCTTTCAGAATTTTCCACAGTTTATTGTGATCCACACAGTCAAAGGCTTTGGCATAGTCAATCAAGCAGAAATAGATGTTTTTCTGGAACTCTCTTGCTTTTTCCATGATCCAGCAGATGTTGGCAATTTGATCTCTGGTTCCTCTGCCTTTTCTAAAACCAGCTTGAAATTCAGGGAGTTCACGGTTCACGTATTGCTGAAGCCTGGCTTGGAGAATTTTGAGCATTACTTTACTAGCATGTGAGATGAGTGCAATTGTGCAGTAGTTTGAGCATTCTTTGGCATTACCTTTCTTTGGGATTGGAATGAAAACTGATGTTTTCTAGTCCTGTGGCCACTGCTGAGTTTTTCAAATTTACTGGCATATTGAGTGCAGGACTTTGACAGCATGATCTTTCAGGATTTGAAATAGCTCAACTGGAATTCCATCCCCTCCACTAGCTTTGTTCGTAGTGATGCTTTCTAAGGCCCACTTGACTTCACATTCTAGGATGTCTGGCTCTAGATGAGTGATCACGCCATTGTGATTATCCAGGTCGTGGAGATCTGTTTTGTACAGTTCTTCTGTGTATTCTTGCCACCTCTTAATATCTTCTGCTTCTGTTAGGTCCATACCTTTTCTGTCTTTTATCGAGCCCATCTTTGCATGAAATATTCCCTTGGTATCTCTAATATTCTTGAAGAGATCTCTAGTCTTCCCCATTCTGTTGTTTTCCTCTATTGTAATTAGACACAAATAAAGAGAAAGTCTGTTAACTAAAATGTAGATGAAAAGAAAATACTCAGAATGTAACCTACAGAAGACTGGGGGGAAAAAAAAGAAATTTGAAGGGCATAGAACATAGCATGAAAAGGTCTGTCATAGGTCTAATAAGACCTCCTAGAAGGAGATAATGGAGAAAATGTGACTGAGGCATTATTTAAAGCAATAGATAATGGTTGAGTGGTTTCCAGATAGAACTAAAATTTTGGAAAACAATAGCATATAGTTTGGTCTGGGAGAGAGAGTCATTAGATTTTAAACATTCAGATGGGAAAAGGTAGCAGTATTGATTAACTTTATACTTTAAATGTTTGTGTACATTACTGGATCATCATTTTAAGAACAGAACTGGACCATGTGATTTCTACTTTAAAAGGGGGAAATGAGGGAAAGAATCAATAAAAAAATAAGGCTGCTACTCAAAAAACTTAGGCAAAGAGAAAGTACAATACAGAATAGTTGATATGAATTCAAATGTACCAATAATATTAATATTATGCAACTCCCCAGTTAAAAAATTAATATTGTAAGACAGGATAAAACCAAACCTAAAACCATAATTACAAGAGTAAAATCCAGATAGGTTAAAGCTGTTTAGAAGAGTTGTTCCTTAAAACATAAAAATGTACATAGGTTAAAAGTTAAAGGATCAAAAATGATAAATCAGGCAAAATGAAAGTGGGTATAATATTAATAGACAAAATGGACTTGGAAGACTTTTAAAGCACAAGTATTAGTGAAAGTGAGGAGTTGCTACCTGTAAACAAGCTTCCTCTAATGGCTATCTATGGACTCTTCTTTTTGACTATAAATGGAATATTTGCAAAAATTGACTGTGTGCTAGCCACTGAAACAGGTTTCAGTGAATTTCAAAGATTATGCATTCAGACCACATTCTCTAATTGTCACACAATTAATTTAGAAGTTTATAACAAAGTAGTAACTAAAAACATCTACAGATTTGGAAATTAAGTTGATTAATACCTTATGGTTGAAAGAAGAAATAATGAAAGTGAAAACATGGGACAGTGCTAAAATAATATTTAGAGATAAATAAATAGTCATGTTATATTGAAAAAGAAGAAATTGAAAATAAATCTGGTTAACTCTTTAACTGAAGAAATTAGAATAATGCGGTCAACCGAAAGATTGTAGAGGGAATAGAGTGATTAAGAGCAGAAATTAATGATCTTGAAAGCGAAGATACAGTAGAGAGGACCAACAGAACTGAAAAAAAAATAATTTAGACAAACTTCTGGTAATGTAGAATTTAAAAATAGGTGTATAAATAAATTGGAAATAAAGAAGGAAATTGACCGATACAACCATTAGTTTTAATTATGAGAAAATGTTTTAAACATTTTCTGAAATAGAAAATTCCTGGAAAAATATGTATCACCAAAACAGGTTAAGAAATAAATAGAACATCTAGATCATTCCATACTTATTTTTAAAAATGGAATCAGTAGCTAAAAATCTTATTGTGAAAATAGCAAGCCAACATTCTGGTAATTCCAGTCTTACACAAACTCACTCATGGATTAGAGAAGTATACAATACTTTACAACTTACGAGGCTTAACTGAGGCGAGTGAAACCTTAGAAAGCTGGGACGAAAAGAGAAAAATTATGGAACGGTCTCTCTAATTTATGTAAAAAGACTGAAGCAAATGTTAGCAAACCAAATTCAACATTATACAAAACAACTTTATTATGATTAAATTGGATTTAATACACAAAAGCACATTTGATTCAGTATTAGTAAAAACTTTGTTAATGTAGCTTACTATTTTAGCAGATTAAAGCAGAAAAATTATAATTCAGAAAGATGCTGAAAAAGATTTCTACAAAACCCAGAAACCATTTATGATCAAAACTCTTCTCGAACAAGGAGTAAAATTATCGGAACTTTCTTTAACCTGATACAGTGTATCTCTAAAAAATATATAGCAAAAATCATACTCACTGGTGAACTATTAAAAGCATTCCATTTAAAATTATGAGTAAGAGAAAGATGCTGGTATCACAGCATTATTTAACATTATACAGGCACTCCTAACCTGCAAAATAAGTTCCAACACATACTAACACAGATGAATAAGGTATTAAATAGAAGAAGCAAACTGTCATTATTTGCAGAAAATATAATTATTTAAGTAGAAATTTTAAATCTATAGAAAAATTATTAAAATGGACATAGAAATTTAGTAGGTGGTTAGATATAAGATTAATATCTGAGAAAATTAAACTTCTATTTAATACCAATAAAGAATTAGAAAGTTCAGTTTCAAAAAAGATACAAATAGCTTCAGAATTACAGGGTACCTGGGAACAAATCTAGCAAATGTACAAATTTCATGTGGAAAATTTTTTTAAGTTTTATTGAAATAGAAAGATGGTAACAATGACCCTATATGCAGATGTATATAGAGACAAGATGGGAGACACAGATGTAAAGCGCAGACTTTTGGACTCTGGGAGAAGGCGAGGTGGGATGACTTGAGAGAATAGCATTGAAACATGTATATTACCGTATGTGAAACAGATCACCAGTCCAAGTTCGATGCATGGACCAGGGCACTCTCAGCCAATGCATTGGGACAACCCAGAGGGATGGGATGGAGAGGGAGGTGGCTGGTGGGGCTCGGGACAAGGGGACACATGTACACCCATGGATGATTCATGTCAATATATAGCAAAAACTACCACAATATTGTAAAGTAATTAGCCTCCAATTAAAATAAATAAATTTTTAAAAACATCAATAAATGGAAAACAAATCATGTTCATGGATAGGAAGACTAAATTTTATAAAAATCTCAGTCTTCCTAATAGTCTTGCAAAGTTAGTCAAAACTCCATTTGTCAAAAGTGATGACCAAGTTGAATTTACATATTATAAAGATGAGCAAAGGGTCTATGAACAGATAAGAGAGAATAATAGGTGGCTTGCGGTGCCAGATAAGAGGACTTATTATAAACCTGCACTATATGCCCTGTTTGAGGATAGACAGCCTCAAGGATAAACAGATAAACAACTAGAACTGAATAGATAGTCCAGAAACAGACTTATACATATTTGGAAATCTAATTTATGACAAGGCTAGCATTGCAGATTATTGATGATGGGATAATTAATTAATAAAAAAGTGAATCCTCACACTACACACACAAATTAATTTTAGATCGTTTAATGACTTCAATGGCTCAGATGGTAAAATGTCTGCCTGCAGTGTGGGAGACCTGGGTTCGACCCTGGGTTGGGAAGATACCCTGGAGAAGGCAATGGCAACCCACTCCAGAACTCTTGCCTGGTAAATCTCATGGACAGAGGAGCCTGGTGGGATATAGTCCATGGGGTTGCAAAGAGTCAGACACAACTAAATGATTTCACTTTCATTAATGACTTAGATGTGAAATTCAAAGCCGTGGAGGTTTAGAAGATAATATGAGACTGTCTCAATGACTGTATTACTAAAAGCTTTCTTAAAGAAAACCCAAAAAGGTTAGAATATAAATGAGAATAATCGATTAGTTTGATTACATAAAAAGTAAGAACTTCTGTTATTCAAAAGACATTATAAAGGATTCAACAGAGCCTTGATCAAGGTGATGAACTCAGATACCTAGTTCATTTGATTAATGAATTTGATACTTGTGCAACTAGAAAATAGTATAGGAACAAATAGCTAATAAATACATAGAAAATGAAGGAAATGCATACACACATTCCACACAAAGATCTTATCAGTACAGAGAGACATTGTTTATCTTTTACTAACATTTACATGACTATATAATAAAAATTGTGTGATATAATTGCATTGGGAAGATGGGTGCATGAAAATGTGTCAGTGTTTGTGGAAAAGAGCTAAATAATATGTCATAACTAAAAACTGTCAGACTGTTGGTTTGGTAGATTAGCTAATTGTATAGTATCAACATTAATTTTATGGTTGTGACTAATTGTACTACAGTTATATAAAATATTAACATTAGGGAAAGCTAGGTGAAGGACATATGAGGACTTTGGCTATATATCCGACTTTCTGTAAGTGTAGTATTAATTCATTATAAAAAGTTTAAAAAGTCAGTTAATTAGCCATCTGTATGTCTTTGGAGAAATGTCTGTTTAGGTGGGTGGGGTGAATTGAGAAAGTAGCATTGAAACATAAATTCAGTTCAGTTCAGTTCAGTCGCTCAGTCATGTCCGACTCTTTGCGACCCTATGAATCGCAGCACTCCAGGCTTCCTTGTCCATCACCAATTCCCAGAGTTTACCCAAACTCATGTCCATTGAGTCGATGATGCCATCCAACAATCTCTTCCTCCGTCGTCCCCTTCTCCTCCTGCCCCCAATCCCCCCCAGCATCAGAGTCTTTTCCAATGAGTCAACTCTTCGCGTGAGGTGGCCAAAGTATTGGAGTTTCAGCTTTGACATCAGTCCTTCCAATGAACACCCAGGACCAATCTCCTTTCGGATGGACTGGTTGGATCTCCTTGCAGTCCAGGGGACTCCCAAGAGTCTTTTCCAACACCACAGTTCAAAAGCATCAATCCTTCAGTGCTCAGCTTTCTTCACAGTCCAACTCTCAAACATCCATATGTGACCACTGGAAAAACTATAGCCTTGACTAGACGGACCTTTGTTGGCAAAGTAATGTCTCTGCTTTTTAATATACTGTCTAGGTTGGTCATAACTTTCCTTCCAAGGAGTAAGCGTCTTTTAATTTCATGGCTGCAGTCACCATCTGCAGTGATTTTGGAGCCCCCCCAAATAAAGTCTGACACTTTCTACTGTTTCCCCATCTGTTTCCCATGAAGTGATGGGACCAGATGTCATGATCTTCGTTTTCTGAATGTTGAGCTTTAAGCCAACTTTTTCACTCTCTTCTTTCACTTTCATCAAGAGGCTTTTTAGTTCGTCTTCACTTTCTGCCATAAGGGTGGTGTTGTCTGCATATCTGAGGTTATTGCTATTTCTCCCATCAATCTTGATTCCAGCTGATGCTTCTTCCAGCCCAGCATTTCTCATGATGTACTCTGCATGTAAGTTAAATAAGCAGGGTGACAATATACAGTCTCGATGTACTCCTTTTCCTGTTTGGAACCAGTCTGTTGTTCCATGTCCAGTTCTAACTGTTGCTTCCTGACCTGCATGTAGGTTTCTCAAGAGGCAGGTCAGGTGGTCTGGTATTCCTATCTCTTTCAGAATTTTCCACAGTTTATTGTGATCCACACAATCAAAGGCTTTGGCATAGTCAATAAAGCAGAAATAGATGTTTTTCTGGAACTCTCCTGCTTTTTCGATGATCCAGTGGATGTTGGCAATTTGATCTCTGGTTCCTCTGCCTTTTCTAAAACCAGCTTGAACATCTGGACTTTCATGGTTCACATACTGCTGAAGCCTGGCTTGGAGAATTTTGAGCATTACTTTACTAGCATGTGAGATGAGTGCAATTTGTGCAGTAGTTTGAGCATTCTTTGGCATTGCCTTTCTTTGGGATTGGAATGAAAACTGACGTTTTCTAGTCCTGTGGCCACTGCTGAGTTTTTCAAATTTGCTGGCATATTGAGTGCAGCACTTTCATAGCATCATCTTTCAGGATTTGAAATAGCTCAACTGGAATTCCATCCCCTCCACTAGCTTTGTTCGTAGTGATGCTTCTAAGGCCCACTTGACTTCACATTCTGGAATGTCTGGCTCTAGGTGAGTGATCACATCTTCATGATTATCTTGAATATCATGAAGATCTTTTTTGTACCGTTCTCCTGTGTATTCTTGCCACCTCTTCTTAATATCTTCTGCTTCTGTTAGGTCCATACCATTTCTGTCTTTATCGAGCCTATCTTTGCATGAAATGTTCCCTTGGTATCTCTAGTTTTCTTGATGAACTCTCTAGTCTTTCCTATTCTGCTGTTTTCCTCTATTTCCTTGCATTGATTGCTGAGGAAGTCTTTCTTATCTCTTTGCTATTCTTTGGAACTCTGCATTCAGATGCTTATATCTTTCCTCTTCTCCTTTGCTTTTCACTTCTCTTCTTTTCACAGCTATTTGTAAGGCCTCCCCAGACAGCCATTTTGCTTTTTTGCATTTCTTTTCCATGGGGATGGTCTTGATCCCTGTCTTCTGTACAGTGTCATGAACCTCCGTCCATAGTTCATCAGGCACTCTGTCCATCAGATCTAGGCCCTTAAATCTATTTCTCACTTCCACTGTATAATCATAAGGGATTTGATTTAGGTCATACCTGAATGGTCTAGTGGTTTTCCCTACTTTCTTCAGCTTAAGTGTGAATTTGGCGATAAGGAGTTCATGATCTGAGCCACGGTCAGCTCCCGGTCTTGTGTTTGCTGACTGTATGGAGCTTCTCCATATTTGGCTGCAAAGAATATAATCTCTGATTTCGGTGTTGACCATCTGGTGATGATATGTGTAGAGTCTTCTCCTGTGTTGTTGGAAGAGGATGTTTGCTATGACCAGTGCATTTTCTTGGCAAAACTCTATTAGCCTTTGCCCTACTTCATTTTGTACTCCAAGGCCAAATTTGCCTGTTACTCCAGGTGTTTCTTGACTTCCTACTTTTGCATTCCAGTCCCCTATAATGAAAAGGACATCTTTTTTGGGTGTTAGTTCTAAAAGGTCTTGTACGTCTCCGTAGAACCATTCACCTTCAGCTTCTTCAGCGTTACTGGTTGGGGCATAGGCTTGGATTACCATGATATTGAATAGTTTGCCTTGGAAACGAACAGGGATCATTCTGTCATTTTTAAGATTGCATCCAAGTACTGCATTTCGGACTCTTGTTGACTGTGATGGCTACTCCGTTTCTTCTAAGGGATTCCTGCCCACAGTAGTAGATATAATGCTCATCTGAGTTAAATTCACTCATTCCAGTCCATTTTAATTCACTGATTCCTAGAATGTCAACGTTCACTCTTGCCATCTCCTGTTTGACCACTTCCAATTTGCCTTGATTCATGGACCTAACATTCCAGTTCCTATGCAGTATTGCTCTTTATAGCATCGGACCTTGCCCCTATCACCAGTCACATCACAACTGGGTATTGTTTTTGCTTTGTTTCCATCCCTTCATTCTTTTTGGAGTTATTTCTCTACTGATCTCCAGTAGCATATCGGACACTTACCGACCTGGGGAGTTCCTCTTTCAGTATCCTATCATATTGCCTTTTCATACTGTTCATGTGGTTCTCAAGGCAAGAATACTGAAATGATTTGCCATTCCCTTCTCCAGTGGACCACTTTTTGTCAGACCTCTCCACCATGACCCGTCCGTTTTGGGTGGCCCCACAAGGCATGGCTTGGTTTCATTGAGTTAGACAAGGCTGTGGTCCTAGTGTGATCAGATTGGTTGTTTTCTGTGATTATGGTTTCAGTGTGTCTGCCCTCTGATGCCCTCTCGCAACACCTACCGTCTTATGTGGGTTTCTCTTACCTTGGACGTGGGGTATGTCTGGACGGCGGCTCCAGCAAAGCGCAGCTGCTGCCAGTGGGTATTCACTATATGATGCAGAGACTTCTTACCCGGTGCTCTGTGGCAGCCTGGAGCCGGTGGGGTTGGTTGGGAGATGGAAGGGAGGTTCAAGAGGGAGGGGACATATGTATACCTATGGCTGATTCATGCTGATATACGGCAGAAACCAACACATGTTGTAAAGCAATTATCCTCCGATTAAAACTAAATAATATAAATCAGAAAACAAGAAACAGCAACAACAAAAAAGTCAGTTAAGAGTTCTTGGCTCTGGAGAGTAAAAAATAGGAGTGGGTTGGGGATTATTGACATTTAGTAATAATTTTTATTGTACTACTTGACTGTTTAATCATTATGCCTATGTTATTGAAGAAAATAGAAAGTAGAACAAAGTCCAAAGCAGAGTGAAGGAAAGTGGTTACTCTGAAAATTTAACTTGGATGCTTTGGAAAGAATTGATGAAGTTATGTGGAAAAGAGTCCTATTACCAAATTAGCTATGGGGAAGATTGAGCTTGTTAGTTTAGTCAGAAGTTATAGAGGGAAAGCATAAAGAAATATATGCATTCTTAAAGATTTAATTTGGAACAGTAAAACGCATTCTTATTCACCAGTCTTTTAATAAAGGGTCATAGTTTTTTCTTTGTGTGAAGTGAAAGTTGCTTAGTCGTGTCCAACTCCTTGTGACCCCATGGTCTATTCAGTTCATGGAATTCTCCAGGCCAGAATACTGGAGTGGGTAGCCTTTCCGTTCTCCAGGGGATCTTCCCAACCCAGGGATCGAACCCAGGTCTCCCATATTGCAGGCAGATTCTTTACCAGCTGAGCTATCAGGGAAGCCCTTTTCTTTGTGTAGGGATACAATGAATAGAGTTAAGTTCAGTAACGGATTTCTTATATAAACCATGCCTATATGTTTTATACATTATTTTAAATTTCAACCTCTTTAAAGAAGAGAAAGAACTGAAGAATATATGATAAAATCTGAAAATGTATTCCTGCTAGATTTTTGTGATTTTGTCCTAAACTTTTAGCCCTGTATTTGTCTAAGTTATCTAAGGTAAGAGGGCTTTTTATGTACTTTGTTATGGTAAAGAAGTAGGATATGGTAGCGAAAGTGACTGGAGGCATGACTGCACAGATAGTTTGATAAAAGAAGCTATATTTTATAATAGTCTTTTGCCACATGAAGTATATTTTCTTTGTTTTGTTGTGAGCATAAGTAGTACATTGCTTTTTATCTTGAGATTAATACAATTTCTTGTCTCAGATTAGAGAGTCATTTTTTTTTCCTTTCTTTTATTGTGGTAAAAACCACATAGCTTAAAATTTACCCTGTTAACCATCTTTAAGTGTACGTTGTTCAGTGACTCAGTTGTGTCCGATTCTTTGCAACCCTATGGACTCCAGGTTTCCCTGTCCGTCTTCATGTCCCGGAGCTTGCTCAAACTCATTCCATTGAGTCGGTGATGCCATCCAGCCATCTTGTCCTCTGTCGTCCCCTACTCCTCCTGCCTTCAATCTTTCCCAGCGTCAGGGTCTTTTCCAGTGAGTCAGCTCTTTGCATCAGGTGGCCAAAGTATTGGAGCTTTAGCTTTAGCATCCGTCCTTCTAATGAATATTCAGGACTGATTTCCTTTAGGATGGACTGGTTGGATCTCCTTGCGGTCCAAGGGACTCTTGAGAGTCTTCTTCAACACCTCAGTTAAGTGGTATTAAATACATTTATAATATTGTTCAACCGTCACCTCCAACTATCTCCATAGTTCTTTTCATCTTGGAAAACTGAAACACTCTGCCCGTTAAACAGTAGCTCTTTATTGCCACTTCCCCATGCTTTTGTCAACCATCATTCTACTTTCTGTCATTTTGACTACTTTCAGTGTCTCATTTAGGAGGAATCATACAGTATTTCTCTTTTTCTTTTTTGTGGATAACTTACTTTACTCAGCATAACGTTCTCATGGTTCATCCTTGTTGTAGCATATGTCAGAATTCTCTTCCCTTTTTGAGGCTGAATAATATTCCATTGTATATCTATACCACATTTAGCTTATCCATTCATTCATTAATGGGCACTTGGTTTGTTTCCACATTTTAACTATTGTGAATACTGTTGCTATGAACACGAGTGTACAAAAGTCTCTTCAGGGAATTGAGGCCCTGCTTTCAATTCTTTTTGGGTATATACTAAGAAGTAGAATTGCTGGATTGTATGGTAATTCTATTTGAATTTTTTGAGGAACTCATATTATTTTCTGTAGCATTTCCATTTTACATTCTTGTGAGTAGTGCACATGGGTTCCCGTTTGTCTGTATTCTTGCCAATTGTTGTTATTTCCTATAGGTTTTTATTTTTTATATTTTGATGGCAGCTATCCTAATACTGTGAGGTGATCACTCATTTGTAATTTTGATTCACATTTTAATAACAATCAGTGATATTGAATATTTTTTCATCTGCTTATTGGCCATTTGTATATCTTCCTTGAAAAAAATGTCTATTCACTTCCTTTGCTCTTTTTTGAATTTTGTTGTTTTATTGAGTTTAAAGAATTTTCTCTATATTCTGGGTATTAATATCTATAAAATAAATGATTTACAAATATTTTCTCCCATTTTGTGGACTGCCTTTTCACCCTGTTGATATTGTCTCCTGATGCACAACATTTACAAACTTTCATGAACTCCGGTTTGTCTGTTGTTTCTTTTGCTGCCCTTGTTTGGTGTGTTATCCAAGAAAGCCTCATCAAATCCAATGGCGTGAAACTCTTGCCCTGTGTGTTGTAAGAGCTTTATAATTAATAACTCTTCCATTTAGGGCTTTGATCCATTTTGAGTTTATTTTTTATGTTAGGTAAAGATCCAACTTCATTCTTTTGCATTTGGATATCCAATTTTCCCAGCTTTTCCCCCATTGAATAATTTTGGCCTCTTTGTGAAAAAATCATTTAAGTGAGAGTATATTTCTGGGGTCTCTAGTCTATTTCTGTTCCATTGGCTTATATGTCTGCTTTTATGCCAGTACACCACTGTCTTGATTGCTGTAGCTGTGTAGTAAGTTTTGAAATAAGTAAGTATGAGTCCTCAAGCTCTGTTCTTCTTTTTCAAGATTGATTTTCATATTGAGGATCCCTTGAGATTCCATCTGAATATTAGGATGGATTTATTTCTGCAAAGAATGTTAACAGCATTTTGATAGGGATTGCATTGAATCTGTAGGTGACTTTGGGTAGTATTGCCATCTTAATGTTAAGTCTTCCAGCTGATGAACATGGGATGTGTTTTTATTTTTGTCTTCTTTAAATCCTTTCAGCAATATTTTATAGTTTTAATTTTACAAATCTTTTATCTCCTTGATTAAGTTAATTCCAAAGTATTTATTCTTTTGGATGCTATTTTAAATGGGATTTTCATAATTTCCTTTTTAGATTGTTCATGTGTATAAGAAATAAACTGACTTTTTATGTTTGTATCTTCTACTAGATTTACTTATTAGCTCCAACAGTTTTCTTTGTGGAATCTTTAGGGTCTTATATGTAAGATCATAGTATCTGTGAAACGAGGAAACTTTACTTACTCCTTTGCAATTTGGATGCTGTTTATTTCTTTGTCGTGCCTCATTGCTGTGGCTGTAACTTTCAGTATTATGTTGAGTAGAAGTGGCAAAAGTGGGCATCTTTGTTTTACTCATGATCCTAGAGGAGAAACATTCAGTCTTTTATTATTGAGTACTATGTTGCTTTGGGTTTTTCACATTTGGCTTGTATTATGTTGAGATTTGAAGTAAGAGATTGATGGACAAAATTTATTGAGGCTATTTTCTACAACACTTGAAAATTATAGATGAAGTGTTTCTGAAACTATATCCCCCCTGTTTTTAGATGTTGCATCTATTGGGTGTGTTAGTTGTAGGCTTGGTATGATGTTTAAACTGTTGCAGATTGAGGTGTAAATTAATTTAAGAGTAGCAATATGAGTAGCTTTGTTGTTTTTCAGTTGCTAAGTCCTGTCTGACTCTTCAGGACCCCATGGACTGCAGCACACCAGGCTTCCCTGTCTGTCACTCTCTCCTAGAGTTTGCTCAGACTCATGTCCATTGAGTCAGTGATGCCATACAGCTGTCTCATCCTGACACCTCATTCTTCTCCTGCCCTCAATCTTTCCCAACATCAGTGTATTTTCTAATGAGTCAGCTCTTCACATCAAGTGGCCAAAGTATTGGAGCTTCATCTTCAGCATCAGTCCTTCCAGTGAATATTGAGGGTTGATTTCCTTTAACATTGACTGGTTTGATCATGGAGTCCAAAGGACCCTCAAGAGTATTCTCCAGCACCAGAGTTGAAAGTATCAATTCTTTGGCGCTCAGTGTTCTTTATGGTCCAACTCACATCCATTCATGACTACTGGAAAAACCATAGCTTTGATTATACAGACCTTTGTTGGCAAAGTGATGTCTCTGCTTTTTAATACGCTGTCTAGGTTTGTCATAGCTTTTCTCCCAATAGCTTAGTTATATTTTTGACACTGTTTGATAATTATGTTTATGTATAGTGACTTACTCTTCTCAAAGATGGTTTTTTCTATTTCAGGCAACTTAATGCGGCCCCTTTTGAATTACGGTATTGCTTGGTGAGCATTTTTTTTTTTTTTTACTCTATTTTAGTTTTCAGAGTAATATTGATTACCTTGTGTAATTTAGTTGTATTTTTGGTTTCCTTCTGCAGTATGTCCATGGGCTTCCTGGTTGAAGAGACTGCCCCCCTTGTTTGGAGAGGTCTTATGGTAATGTCAGCCATTGAGAAACTATTGAGGCAGGTAATACAATTGCTTTAAGTAGAATTTTATTATGGGTACACTGTGGTAAATATTTGCTAATTGAAGGGTCATTAAAGTTTCCAGTCATGTTTGAGATGTTTTGCAAAAGAATCCAGTTGATAGACTGAATTTATGATGAGTTATGTGGCGCCAAGACCAAATTCCACTGTCATGTGATTGAATCTTTCCCATTACTTATTAGTACTAATGTCTAATGTCTTATTTTATATTGTTCTGTTTCTCTTTTTAGACTCTGTTGAGTCTGCAGCACTATGAGGATGTCTATTTTATAAGTAATCTGCCTTCTTTAGATTTATGGTTAATTTCATTGTGACCAATATTGAGTTATAAAGGCATTGTAGAAGTTCCTCAAATGTAGAAAAAATTATTTAAACCACCGTGTTTATGATTTAAAATTGCTTCAGAAGAAAATGAAATTTTATTTTACTCTGAGTACATATGGCTATATATTTATATATATAGTATCTGTCCAATCAACTTTAATTTATCCTTAAGGAAGAGAACATTTGATTGGATAATCTAAAAATATCAGATGGGCTCTATGTTATTTATAGAAATAAATTTCACTTTTTTCTTAGTTTCTGTACATGTATAGCTAATTATCTTCTAGGTTATAAGTACTACGCATTTTCTCCACTGACTCACAACAGTTACCCCTTATTTATTCACATTTTACTTTAGGTCAGGTACCATGCCATAGACTGACAGTTCTAATCAGAGATACTCCTATATTCATTTCCAGTTGTTAAAGTAAGTGGGTATTTCTTGAACTCTGAAACTCTTCTTTTTCCCCTGTAATGTCTTGTCTTATTTATCTGCTGCTTGAGTTCTGATAAATTTGCTTTTTGATCTTTGTTCCCAGAATCTTTCTATTTTCCCAGCACATTTAAACCTCTTGGCTACATTTCTTTCTCTTTTACACTCAGATCCCATAGTTGGTTATTTCAGTTATACTCCTAACAACATCCTGTCCATTCTGTGATCTTGACCTTTATTTTTGTGGTAAACCAGCCTTTTTTTTTTTCCTTTAAGGAAATTTTAAAACAATCTTTATTCAGTTTATAATTAGAGTCAATGAAAATTTGAAAACACAGAAGGAGGATTCTGATTTAAATATTGTTGACTGAAAAAAAGTACAACCTATAAGTTGAAAATTATGTTTTATTAAGTCCGAGGACTTAATCCTTGGATGCAGTCTCTCAGATAACTCTAAGAGACTGCTTCGAAGTGGTAAGAGAGGAACCAGGATATATGAGGTTTTGCAGCAAAGTTTTCTAGGTAGTCAGAACATCAAAAGATTACCGTTAGTTTGGGGAGAATGGATACATGTATACGTATGGCTTAGTTCCTTTGGTGTCCACCTGAAACTCTTACAACATTGTTAATTGGCTATACTCCAGTATAAAATACAAAAGTTTTGTTGTTTTAAAATTACTGTTACTAAAGAAAACCACATATCTCAAGTTAAGGAATTTAGTGCTTGTTTATGTGCAGGAAGATGCAAGAGTTTGGCTCACTGAAATCATTCCTCAGTTATCTGGGCCCTCAGCTATCTGGGACCAGTATCCTGTGCTTTCTTCTGAGCTTGCTCTCAGGGTGCACCATCGGGGTGACTGCAGCAGCTGACAGACTGCTAGATGACAGGCATCCTGTTTCTATCCTAAATTCCCTCAGGGCTAGCTGTCAGGGAGGCTACAATGCATTGGCTTGATGGCTGCAAATCCTTTGTTTACTGATGTGGCAGGCAACATTTTTTCATCCTCATTATTAGTTTTCCCCCTCCTGTGTTAGGGTTAGAATTCCCAACAGGAAATGATTCAGAATTCCTCCTAAGGCTTTATGGCTGGCCACAAGAAGGTGGAAATTCTTCCACTTTCCACAGTAATCAGACACTTAGAGATTCAAGTCTGTGAGAAGAGACACAGAAATGCAGGCCAAAGGTTGGTGTTCTGAGGAGCATGCTTTGTGAAAATGGAATACCTGGTTAGACGCTCTGCGGGCTTCCCCTAATGGCTCAGCAGGTGAAGAACCTGCCTGCAATGCAGGAGACGCAGGAGACTCAGGTTTGATCACTGGGTTGGGAAGATCCTCTTGAAAAGAAAATGGCAACCACTCCAGTATTCTTACCTGAAAAATCTCATGGACAGAGGAGCCTGGAGGGCTACAGTCAGCAACAAATTTCCTTTGTTTCTTGATGCTCTGTAAAGCAGTGGATTGTGGAGGGTACCTGGTTCATTGGCCAATTTTAAAAAAATTGAATATAACACATGTATAGAATATAACACGTATACATGTACATAGGGGTCCAGATAGATAGATTATCCCAAAGAGAAAATACCTTTATGCTTATCACTTAGGACAAAATAAACAGAATACCAGTGTTTCAGATGCTTTTCTCCTATCTCATCCCAGATACTAATTTGTGGGGGAGATGATAAGTACTTGTAGTCAGTTTGCCATCTTGAGCTAAAATCTGTTTTAAAAGTCCTTTTTCCTTTCTTTCAATGTTTTACTGAGTTAAGCTTACAGATATAGTAGGATGCACGTATCTTATATATGGAGTTCAATGATTTTTGATAAACATATATAACTATGTAACCACATTGCAGTCAAGATAGAGAACATTTTTATCCCCCTCTAGAAGGTTTCCTTGGGCTCCCTTAGGCCATCACTGTTGTGATTTCTGTCACTCTAAGTGAGTTTTGTGTGTTCTTATACTTCATATAAAGGGAACCTTAATGTATAAT
This sequence comes from Capricornis sumatraensis, assembly GCF_032405125.1. NCBI lineage: Eukaryota > Metazoa > Chordata > Mammalia > Artiodactyla > Bovidae > Capricornis > Capricornis sumatraensis. Next base: position 49,379,557 of record NC_091087.1, read on the forward strand.
TCCTTTCTGCATCTCATTTGCTTTTCTTAGTCTAAAGCTTTTAAAATCATCCTGGTTGCATGTATCAGTAGCTGAGTCCTTTTTATTGCTGAGTAGTAATTCCTTTGCATGAATATAACCCAATTTTATTTATTTATTTTTCTGATGATAAACAATTGTGTAGTCTCCAGTTTTGGGCCATTATGAATAATGCTACTGTACATACTTGTACAGGTATTCATAAAAGTTCCAGTTGTTTCACATCTTTTTTTGTGTGTGTTATCATTCTCTTCACTGGTGGCTGTAAAAATAATGTCTTCTGATGGTTTCAGTTTGTGCTTGCCTGATGATCAGTGATGTTAAGCCCCTTTTCATGTGCATGTTAGATATTGCTGTATCTTCTTTCATAAAGTGTATGTTCAAGTCCTTCACTTTTTTTGGCTCATTTCTCTTCTTGTAATTGAGTATTCTGGCTATGAGTCCATTGTCAGATACATATATTGGGAATATTTCTCCCAGACTGTGTCTTGCCTTTTGATGAGCTGAAGTTTTAAATTTTCATGAAATCCAATTTATCAAAAAATTAGGTTTAATGCTTAGTGCTCTTTGTGTCCTCTGTAGGAAATCTTTGCCTGTCTACCCCAAGGTTGTAAAGATATTCCTGTATATTTCTTTTATCTTAAAACTTACAGGTCTGGCTTGTATATATTGAATTAATTTTCGTGTGTAAAGTGAGATAATGATCAAGGTTTATATTTTTCGTTGTTGTGTGATTACAGGAAATACATTTATTCTTTGTCCTTTGGTCCTGACACAAAGCTCCCCAAACCCTTGGAATTTCCTGAGTGGTAGATTTGTCCTTTGTCATTCATAAGGAGTCCCTTTTTGAGCGCACTGGTTCATGCTAGGGAGATGACTTAGGGTGGAATCTCTAGATAGCCTCAGATGGGACTGGTCACCAGAAGACCAAGTACTTAGAGAGGTAGAATTTTCCACTTCACCTGCCTACCTCTGGGAAGGGGATGTGGGGTGGACTGCAGATTAAACGCTATAGAAACTCTTGAACAAGATTCGATGAGCTTCTGGATTGTAAAACACATCCATGGGTAGGTTGTGTACCCTAGCTCCATAGGGACAGAAGCTTCTGTGCTCAGAGCCCTTCTGAACCTTGCCCTGTATACTTACCACCTCTTCATCTGCCCTTTCATCTGTATCCTATACCCTTTATACTAAACTGGGAAATGTAGGTAAACATTTCTCTGAGCTCTGTGAGCTGCTCAAGTACAATACAGGCATACCAATGATATTTTAAGTTTGGTTCCAGACCAGTACAATGAAGAGAGTATCACAGTAAACCCATTACACAAACTTTTTTGTTTTCCAGTACACATAAGAGTTGTGTTTCATTGTACTTTAGTCTGTTAAGTATACAGTAGCATTATGTCTAACAGAAACATTGTACTTACCTTAATTAAGAAACACTTTATTGCTGGAAAGCATTAACCATCATCTAAGATACCACCCTTCACGGCAGAAAGTGAAGAGGAACTAAAAAGCCTCTTGATGAAAGTGAAAGAGGAGAGCAAAAAAGTTGGCTTAACACTCAACATTCAGAAAACAAAGATCATGGCATCTGGTCCCATCACTTCATAGGAAATAGATGGGGAAACAGTGGAAACAGTGTCAGACTTTATTTTTTTAGGCTCCAAAATCACTGCAGATGGTGACTGCAGTCATGAAATTAAAAGACGCTTACTCCTTGGAAGAAAAGTTATGACCAACCTAGATAGCATATTCAAAAGCAAAGAAATTACTTTGCCGACTAAGGTCCGTCTAGTCAAGGCTATGGTTTCTCCAGTGGTCATGTATGGATGTGAGAGTTGGACTGTGAAGAAGGCTGAGCGCTGAAGAATTGATGCTTTTGAACTGTGGTGTTGGAGAAGACTCTTGAGAGTCCCTTGGACTGCAAGGAGATCCAACCAGTCCATTCTGAAGGAGATCAGCCCTGGGATTTCTTTGGAAAGAATGATGCTAAAGCTGAAACTCCAGTACTTTGGCCACCTCATGCGAAGAGTTGAGTCATTGGAAAAGACTGTGATGCTGGGAGGGATTGGGGGCAGGAGGAGAAGAGGACGACCGAGGATGAGATGGCTGGATGGCATCACTGACTCGATGGACGTGAGTCTGAAGGGAGGCCTGGCGTGCTGCGATTCATGGGGTCACAAAGAGTCAGACATGACTGAGTGACTGAACTGAACTGAACTGAAGCCTTCAGCAAGTCATAATCTTTTTGCAGTAGTGACATCAAAGGTCATTGATCACAGATCACAGTGAGAAATACAGTAATAATTAAAAAGTTTGAAATATTGTAAGAATTACCAAAATGTGATGCAGAGACACAAAGTGACTAAATGCTCACGTGGAAAAATGGTCCTGATAGACTTGCTTGATGCAGGTTTGCCATAAACCTTCAATTTGTAAAAAATGCTGTATCTGTGAAGCATGATAAAATGAGATATGCTTGTAATTGAACTTAGGGAGAGGGATCTTGAGAACCTCTGATTAATAGCCAATTAGCCCAAAGCACATGTAACAGCCTGGATTTGTGATTGGCATCCGAATTGGGTGCAGTCTTGTGGGACTAAGCCCTTAATATAGAATCTGTTGCTGTCTCCAGCTAGATAGTGTCAGAGTTAACTTAATTGCTTGGTCATATTGGAAAATACACATTATAATACTTTATCTGATTTTTCTAGCGTTATTTGTTTAGAAGACTTACCTTTCCCCGTTGAATTGACTTGAAACATTACACAAAAATCAGTTAAGCTTATGTATAGGGTCTATCTCTGGACACTATTATATTCCAGTAATAGTTGAATCCTTACAGTAAAACCATATTGTCTTAATGATTGTAGCTCTTTAGAAGGCTTATTAATACAGAAAGTGAGAGTCATCCAACTTTGTTCTTAAGATTACTTTGGCTACTTTAGTTTTTTTCACATTTCTATATAATTTTCATATTCAGCTTATTAATTTGTGTGGGAAAGCATATTGCTGTTTTCATTAGGATTTGTTGTTCTTCAGCTGCTAAGTCGTGTCCAACTCTTTGTGGCCCAGTGGACTGCAGCATACCAGGCTCCTCTGTCCTCCATTATCCCCTGAAGTTTGCTCAGATTTATGTCCATTGAGTTGATGATGCTATCTAACTGAGTCGGTGATGCTATCTAAACCCTTTCATCCTCTGCCACCCCCTTTTGCCTTTAATCTTTCCCAGGATCAAGGTCTTTTCCAATGACTCAGCTCTTGCTAATCAGGTGGCCAAAGTGTTGGAGCTTCAGCTTCAGCATCATCCTTCTAATGAGTACTCAGGGTTGATTTCCTTTAAGATTGACTGGTTTGATCACCTTGCAGTCCATGGTACTCCAAAAGCATCAGTTCTTTGGTGCCCACCCTTCTTTATGGTTCAATTCTCACATCCATACGTGACTACTAGAAAAACCAGAGCTTTGATTAGATGGACCTTTGTTGGCAAAGTGATGTATCTGATTTTTAATATGCTATTTAGGTTTGTCATAGCTTTCCTTCCAAGGAGCAAGTGTCTTTTAATTTTACGGCTGCAGTCAACATCCACAGTGCTTTTGGAGCCGAAGAAAATAAAATCTGTCACTGCTTCCACTTTTTCCACTTCTATTTGCTGTGAAGTGATGGGACCAGATACCATATCGTAAGTTTTTTGAAGGCTGAGTTTTAAGCCAGCTTTTTCACTGTTTTCTTTCACCCTCATTAAGAGGCTCTTTAGTTCCTCTTCAATTTCTACCTTTAGAGTGGTATCATCTGCATATCTGAGATTATTGATATTTCTTCTGGCAATGTTGATTTCAACTTGTGATTCATCCCACCTGGCATTTCACATGATGTACTCTGCATGTAAGTTAAATAAGCAGGATGACAGTATACAGCCTTGTACTCAATTTTGAACCCATCCATTGTTCCATGTCTAGTTCTAGCTGTTGCTTCTTGACCCACATACAGGTTTCTCAGGAGACAGGTAAGATGGGCTGGTACTCCCATCTCTTTACGCATTTTAGTCAGTGAAATAGATATATTTTCTTGAATTCTCTTGCTTTCTTGATGATCTAACACATGTTGGCAATTTTTATCTCTGGTTCCTCTGCCTTTTCTAAACCTGGCTTGTACATCTGGAAGTTCTTGGTTCATGTACTACTGAAGCCTAGCTTGAAGGATTTTGAGCACAGCCTTGTTAACATGTGAAATGAGCGCAATTGTACAGTAGTTTGAATATTCTTTGGCATTGCCATTCTTTGGGATTGGTATGAGAACTGACCTTTTCCAATCCTATGGCCACTGCTGAGTTTTCCAAATTTGCTGACATATTCAGCACAGCACTTTAACAGCATCACCTTTTAACATTTTAAACAGCTCAGCTGGAATTCCATCACCTCCACTAGCTTTGTTTGTAGTAATGCTTCTCAAGTAATGCTCCAGGATTTCTGGCTCTAGGTGAGTGACCACACCATCATGGTTATCCAGATCATTAAGACTTTCTTTGTATAATTCTTCTGTGTGTTCTTGCCACTTCTTCTTAATCGCCTCTGCTTGTTTTAGTTCCTTACTGTTTTTGTCCTTTATTGTGCCCATCCTTGCATGAAATATTCCCTTGACATCTCCAATTTTCTTGAATAGATCTCTAGTCTTTCTGATTCTGTTGTTTTCCTCTATTTCTATGCATTGTTCTCTTAAGAAGCCTTTCTTATCTCTCCTTGCTATTCTCTGGAACTCTGCCTTCAGTTGGGTATATCTTTCCCTTTCTCCCTTGCGTTTTGCTTCTCTTCTTTCCTCCATTATATGTAAAGCCTCCTTAGACAGCCACTTTGCCTTTTTCTATTTCTTTTTCTTTTGGATGGTTTTGGTCACGGCCTCCTGTACAACATTACAAACCTCTGTCCATAGTTCTTCAGGCACTCTACCAGATCTAATTCCTTGAATCTATTTGTCACCTCCACTGTATAATCATAAGGGATTTGGTTTAGGTCACCTGAATGGCCTAGTGTTTTCCCCTATTTTCTTCAATTTAAGCCTGAATTTTGTGATTAGGAGTGTATAGAACTTCTCCATCTTTGACTCCTAAGAATGTAATCAATTTGATTTCCGTATTGACCATCTGGTGCTGTTCGATTGTCTTCTGCTTTTCATTATTTCCAATAAGAAATCTGCCGTAATTTGTCTAATTGATGTCCATAGCTCAGTAGCTAAGGGCATGGACTATGGAGCCACAACTGCCTGAGTCTAATACTTACTACACATGTAATAGCTGTATATCCATGGGCAGAAAGCTCTCTGGGCTTTAGTCTCCTAACCAATATAATGTGGTTACTAGTATCTACCACATTATAAAAATTAAATGAGTTTATATGTATAATATGGTTAGAAAGCATAGTAATTGTTATATAAGTGTGCCATGTTATTATTGTATTTTATCAACCTTAATATAAATTAGATTTTCTCCAAATTTTAACATTTTCTAATCAGAATGCATGTTGTGAATGATAACTTCTCAGAATTCCTGTATCTGTAGCTTGAATTCTGGTTCTTCCAGAGATATTTTGTGTTGTTTCTTCATTTATCTGGGGTGTTTTCAACCAGAGGCAACTTTATTTATTTTTAAATTTTAGTTTTAATTGGAGGATAATTGCTTTATAATGTTGTGTTCATTTCTGCCATTCATCAACATGAATCAGCCATAGGTATACATGCATCTTCTCCCTCTTGAACCTCCCTCCCACCTCCCACCCCTTGAGGCAACTTGAAATAGAATTCTCTGTTAAAGGTTTTTTGGGACCAGTCTGGTGGTCAGAATTCAGATGGAAAGCTCCATGGGTACCAATTTTGATTCATTGTCTTTAGGAGGTGTTTTTCTGCCTTCTGCCATGGCCTGGAGAGGTGCATATTTCCTTGAAATTTATTTCTCACTTGAGGATTTGTGTTTTATTTACCTTTAGTTGAAGAGAGTTCAGTCTTTTAGGGCCCCAACTTTACGAAAGTTTCTTCTGTTAGATTCCTTCTCATCTTAGGTGTTTCCCCTCTTTTCTTCTGACATAAAATAATGATACATCTTATAATAAGTAGGGTATTAGATTTGTTGATATTAGGTGTCATTATTATTGTCATAATCACCACCATCCTCCCTGAGACATCTAATTTCATGACTTCAGTTATATTAATTGTAGTAGCAGACTTCTCTTTGGTTAATATTCCTAGTTTGAGGTGGTGATTTTGTGAGGAGAAGGAGTTAGTCAAGAAGAAAAGAAGTAGTTCAAGTAGGAACTGAGAACTAAGTAGGAAAAGAACTAAGGATGCTAATGTCATAAAGTGTTTGAAGCCATGGTTTTTCAACATATCTGCATAGTAGAGTCATTTGGGAATTTTTAAAAATTTTCAAGTTTCAGGTCAGACCCCAGACAGAGTGAATCAGAAACTCTTGAGGTGTTACCTAGGCATCAGTGTTTTTGGAACTTTCCATCTGATTCCACTGTGTAGATAAGTTTGGGAACCACTAGTTTCAAGAAGGATAGGTCAGTGAGAGTGAGGATTGAAAAAGGGCAAGAAATAATAGATGGTAGGTAACCATCCTTTAGTAGTATAGTGAATGAAAAATGTCAGATGATAGATGCTTAAGAATGAATTTATAGCATGACCTTGGAGGTAGAATTGTATAAAGCCCACAATATAAAATAGGCGATTCAGCGGTGGTGGGGAAAAGCAAAGAAAAACAGGATGGAAGCTTAAGGAGGAATGGTATCAAATGAAAAAACCCTTTTCATTTGTTTTCCAAGTAGGGCAGGCATACCTTTTCCAAAACACAGAATATAGTGTGGAAGGACTGAAGACTAGAAAATGAGAGGATTATTGAAAGAGGAATATTATAAAAGAGGCAAAAGGGAAGGGGATTAAAAAGTTATGAATTACTTATGGAAAATAAGTTTTCAGTCCAAGTTTGGTGAGTAGAATAAAAAGAACAGATGAGGGAACCCCAGCATAACTGACACTAAAAAGAGGTTAACCAAAATTCTTATTTCCTAGATCTTCTCAGTGGAAGGAAAAAGATAGTGAGTTTACTCAGTTGAGCAAATTTGGTTTCCAAATTTCTGTATTCATAAAAATTGTCTAGGGAGCTAGTTGAAAATTCATATTTATAGCCTTCCCATTCCACTCCCCTACTTGAACATTTTCCTCAGTAGGTTCAAAGGAGGGCCAAGAAGTTTACATTTTTAATAGATTACCCCAGGTGAGTCTTATTAACGCTGGTGGTTCTGAAATCAAGCTTGGTTATACCTTGGGCTGGAGGCAGTGCTTTTGAACTGCTTTCAGAGGAACAAAAAAAAGATGAGAGAAATGAGCCCTGGGCAACAGCCAAGGCCCACTGGATGCTAAATGTGATTTTTTAGGTTTGATGAGTTTTTGTGACTGTCTTTAGCAACTCTCTGAAGCCTGAAAGCTGACATAGGCGAAACCTGTTGTTGGATCCAGGATCAGCATGGCAGAACGTCCAGATGGGAAACACATCCAGGGCATTAATGAACGAAATATTGAATTCAAGGTCTGGTTTCCTGGAAGACAGGCAGTCAGGAGGGATCAGGAGGCTGAGTGTAAAATCAGAGGCATCACATAATTGAGAATCATCCTTTATGGGAAAGAAGTGGTTTAGTAGCTTGGGAGGAGCAAGTGTAGCAAGTTTCAGATAAATTGATATTGTTAGGGAAGGGAGGGGCATTAGAAAGGTTGGGCCTTCCTTCCTTCCTTATTTGAACATTTGGTGAAGAAAGGCACATTTCTCTCAAAGTGAGAAAAATGTCAAGGATCAAGTTATCTCTTTGTGGGATGGTAATAGGGTTGCTAGATAAAACCCATGATATATTTAGTTAAGTTTGAGTGTCAGATACACAGTAAGTTTTCAGTATGGATATGTCCCAAATATTGCTTGGGTCATGCTCACACCAGAAAAGTATTCATTGTATATCTGATATTCATACTTAATTGAGTTAGTGTCCTTTTTTTTTTTTTTACTAAGTCTGGCAACCTTTAGTAGAAACGCTGTTTCATAAGATCTAGATAAGAGCCAGGCTGGGAGAAGGTTGTCACGGTGGCGGAGTGGAACTGAGTTGTTTGAGAATGGAAAGTATGAAGTAGTATCAGGGGAATATTATTTAGCCAAGAGTGTCAGGTATAAATAATCAAAATAAGATGACCATTAGAGTGGGAGATGGGACAAAGAATTATTGTGTATCAAAGTAGAGGAGCTCTGCCAGGATCATTCTTTGTAATTTTGTAAAGAAAGATGGCTTGTCAACTTATTTTACCAACGTCTGCAGCTTCTTCTGAAGCATAACTTATTTTTCTGGATAAAGAAGCAGTTGTATAGGGAGTCTCTCATGGTTTCCGTTGCCAGTGTCTAGTTAATTTATCTGCATAATATCACCCCACCTCCTTTCAACCTCATCTGCTAAAAGGATGGGAAGAGATTGATGAATAAATGTTGTGTGTTCATGAATGCATTTTGTGATGAGTTGCAGGAATGCATGCCAGCCCATAAAAATAGAAGTTAAACTTTATGATCAATTAGGAAAACTAGGCAGATAAATGCTAGAATGTCATTTTGAATAGTAGATTTATCTTTATGTTTTTCTTTTTATTCTCCCGATTTTGGAAACAGTTTCTTTTTATTTTCCATTTTGACTTTAAATAATTAAAGGCACAAACATTTAGTATCATTTCACTCAATGAATAACTGATAGTTTAAAATTTTTCTATTATTCGTTGATTCTGGAGTAATATTTTTTTTCCTCTTAAGTGGTGCTCGACATAGATATAATTAGTTTAACTCAAACAAGGAAGTCTTGTCTTAGAATCTTTGACTTTAAAAATGTGGGATATTGGAAAAATAATTTGAATTAGTAGAAGAAGAGTATGGGAAGGAAAACTTCAAAGGCTAGTCTGGTGTCAGCACCTGCTGTGGTCACAGTGTAAACCCTGAAGACCAGGGATTTTGGCAGCAGTCTCAGTGCTTTTAGTTCATTCTCCAGTATCCCCAAATGCGAAGCAGATGCCAGTTTCTTCTCTAGGGCTCTGATAATGGCATATAATGAGTTGGTTGTTTCCTAGCAACTAAAGAAGCAGTTTCACTTTAGCTGATCCTGCAATAGGAATGAGACATTTTCCCTTGATAGCTGGTATTAGTGATTTCCCTGACAATGGAATTTCACTCCTGAATAAGGAATGTTCTCAGCCTTTGGTTTCCTAAAGAATTTTGCTTTTGAGTGTGGGCTAAGCTCTGCTTAATCCTGTATAAAATGAAAAAAATTTCTTGAGCCCCCTAAGTACCTCTCATGGGAAGAGCCAAAGGAGTTTGATACATCATTTCTCAAATGGCAAGTGATTATATAAGAAACTATAATGGGTGTATTTTTCCCAGTGTTCAACAGGATAATTAACAGCCAGATTCTTTTCTGTGTTTAATGTTTGAGGCAACCAAGGTTTATTAAGTATTGGCCAATGTGTGGTAGAAAAAATATATATGAAAATTTATTACTATTTCAATATACAGACTGTAATAAAAATATCTTCTAATCTATAACCTACTTGATTTCAAATAGTATTCTATACATAAAGTTACTATTATATGAGGTATTAAAATAGTTCATTTTATAGTAAACTGTTGAACAATTTAATGTTTAACTTTAAATAATTGCTAATGTTTAGTTGTACTTAATTGTAAATGAAGTCGCCCAGTCGTCTCCGACTCTTTACGACCCTGTGGACTGTAGTCTACCAGGCTCCTCCTTCTGTGGGGTTCTCCAGGCAAGAATACTGAAGTGGGTTGCCATTTCCTTCTCCAGGGGTACTTAATTGTAGCATATCTAAATCCTTATTTGGCAGTGGTAATAGATCAGAGGTCTTCTGATTATTAAGATATATCAAAGCATGAAAATACTACTTTAAATGATTTTCTTTTAGTCATTCATAGTTTAAACAATTTCTAAGGAAATTATGTTTTTCTTCCTTTGACATTATATAACTAGTAATCATTAAGAATTATAATATGATATATTAAATTTCAGAAGTTTTTAGATACATAGTCAAAGAAATAAAATGTTAAACGATGTTCTTAAGATAATTAAGCTAACCATGTCTAAATATACCAAAGAAATTTATTGCCTTGCATGGAAAATTTTCTCAGACTATGCATTAAATGTAGATCAAGTGATTGAATGTTTTCCCTGTCACTTTTGGGCATCTGACCTTATTCATTTCTATGATTTTTGTGTCATCAGATACTTAGCAAGTCTCATATTTGAAAACACTTTATTAGGCTTCCATGAAGCATTAAAGAACAAAGAACATTAATGAATTCAGTTGGACAGGACAGTAGTCTTTCAAGCACCTGAAGACATGATTTTTCCTTAAAAACTCTTTAAACATGAGGCACAGTTCCTGTGTAATATCTCAGTTACTACTCTTAGATTTCTTTGAGACTTCTGAGGTGACAGAATCAAGCGTGTTAAGCCTTGTTTTTAATTATCCTTTCCCCTTTAAAACTATAGATTAGTCAACAAGGAAAAAGAGATACAATATAACTAAAGTCTAGTTCTTTGAAATACTTTTCTGAGGCAGTATTAGCTAAGAAATAGCTCAGTTTGGTTAACCTGGCAGGGGTTTCTTTTGATCACTGCATTTATTCATTCATTTCACAATCAGTATCAGATACTTGACCTTCTACAAATACAGTACAATTCTGTACTTTTAAAATGCCATCAGACTTTTTGTCATTGTCAGCAGCACATATTTAAGTGGCTGCTTACTGTGTTTGGGGGGCATTGTTTAGATGCTGAGGACACAAGGATTATGTAAGATGTAGTTCCACCTTTGCAAATATTGAAGCTTTTAGTTGCAGACCTACTTTTGACTTTTGGTCATAAGCAAGATGTTTTGAATGTTAGACATTTTGATAATGATACTGTTTTACAGTGTTTTTTTTTAAGGCAGTCAAGGCTGGTACTTAGAGGACAAAGCTGAATATTATACAGTATTGACCATTCAAGTTGGTGGTATTGTTATGAGACCAGGTTTCGCAGATTCATTTCGGTTCCATGTCATGGAAGGAACCATGCAGTTACACTGAAAGGGAATGAGTTCTCAGGAGTTGGAAATGGCTTATGAATATAAATTGCTGGTTATTTCCTCCAACTTAAAGTACCCTTTTTAAAATACCAGTTGTCGGAGATGACTTACATGAGTTCCTCCAACTCACCATGATGACTATTCTTATACATGCAGCTTTGAATACAAGCTCTTACAGTGTTCTAAGCTGGCACTGACTTCCTAATCCCCCACCCCAAGCCATTTATGCTAAATTTCTCAAGCATCAGAGTGGATCTAACGTGTCATTACTTCACCAGTTTACTCATGTGTGCTGATCCCTGTTAACACAGGTGTAGACATACGTTTTCACCTGATAGAACTACTTAATGACCAGAATGTTTAAATGGGTATTTTTATGAAGAAAACAATAGAAGTAAAGCAACCAAAGTATATATATAAAAAGAAGGGTTCTGGTTGTCCAGTCAGCCACTGATATTCTCTGCGCAGCACTGATATTCTGTGTAGTTTTGGGTTGGAGCAGTTTCTAAGTTTGGGAGGGCCCTGCTTCTCAGAGCTGCTTTTCTAACCTGACACCCACAGAAGGCCTCCTGCTGCAGCTCTCTGACCATATATACCTGAGTCGGATTATTCTCTGCTGTCTATCAGTGATTGGCCTCCTCGGATCAGCCCTACTCCTGGTGCCTTTGGAAGATGAATTTTCCTATTTGTGGTCATGAATTCCTTGCTCAGGTTTTAGGTCTTTCAGTCATATCTTGCTCTGGTCTGGATGCAGGAACCAGCATGTCATCTCATATCCCTTCTCATTTGGTACCTCATTAGCTATTTCTTCACATGGTTCACCCCTTTGGCAAGGTTAGGCTTTGTCACCTGTCTAGTTAAATGTCCTTCTTCCCTAGAACTTTTCAGCAGTGTATTCGGTTTCTCATCTCTGGTCTTCCCTTTTCTTCTCAGCTCAGAGCCCTTGTTTACTTGGGATAGAACTTCTTGCCTGAGTGAAAACATGTTCTCAGCCTGTTTGTGGGCTCACCAACCCTCTAGGAGAGATAGAAGCTGTGGACTCTGGCAGTGGTTCTAGTGCTTCCCAGTGAGAGAGATGGGGCCTTCCTGATTTTGTCCCATCGTATTAATTTTTCATTCTCAGTACTGAACATAGAGAATCAGGATTCATATTTTCAGGACGTAGAATGGGAGGGGAGGCACAGTGTGACTATTCAGTCCCAGTGAAATACAACAGCAGATTTCATTTATGACTTTCCTGACACCTAAATCAGGAAGTAAGGACAAATAAAGAAAAATAGAGCATCTGGCTTGACTCCAGGCCTTGCATCTGAAAGGAGAGCAGGAAAGGAAGTAACAAGAAAGAAAAGATAAAAAGGTACCAGGAAATTGAAGTAATTTTTGTGGTTTAAACTTGGTCAGTGTTTCATTGACTATGCAAAGATGCTTTAGTATTATTTTGTGTCTAACAGCATAGGAAGCTTTCCCCATTTCCTTCTTTGTGTAACTACCAGGGGGATGTAATAGGGGTCCTTGGACAGTCATTTCATATTAAAGGTGGCTCTCACTGTAGCTCTGACATCAGTAGGGAGCATACAGAATCCTGTCGTGTTTTTAAGAGAATTGACAAAATGGACTGTCTCATTTAAGTTGAAGTCAGCAATCAAAATTAGTGCAAAAGGAATCACTACTAGAAAAGTGTGCCAAGCCAGTGAAATACATTAATCAAAGGGCGATGGAATGATGTCAAATACAAATCATTAGCAGCAAAAACCAATGAGGCTAAAGTAATTACCTTAGGAAATGAATAAATTAAAAGTAGACTAATTACCCAAACCTTATAATTTCCCATTTCTACCTTAAACACTTCAGAATTCCTAACTTTCTATAACTTTCTAATTCTTTTATATTGTTGATCCAGACTTTTAAGAATAAGCTACAATGATATGAACTGAGTCTAGGATAGAGGGTAATTATAAAAGGTAGAACCTTGTCTTCTGCAATTATAATTACGAAGCCTTAATAAAGATCAAGATAAATAAAGTAAGATTACTTACTGGGCCCTTAGGAGAGCTTCTTAGAGCTGTGGCCCCTTTGGAGGGACAGGGCTTTTTCTGTTTGCTTAGGTACAGAGGGAGAATCATGGGTCAGAATCATATGTTAGAGGCCTACTGCTGCTGCTGCTGCTAAGTGGCTTCAGTCGTGTCCTACTCTGTGCGACCCCATAGACGGCAGCCCACCAGGCTCCCCCGTCCCTGGGATTCTCCAGGCAAGAACACTGGAGTGGGTTGCCATTTCCTTCTCCAATGCATGAAAGTGAAAAGTGAAAGTGAAGTCGCTCAGTCATGTCCGACTCTTCACGACCGCATGGACTGCAGCCTACCAGGCTCCTCTGCCCATGGGATTTTCCAGGCAAGAGTACTGGAGTGGGTTGCCATTGCCTTCTCCGAGAAGCCTACTAGAGCTGTTCAAATTCCAAAAAGATTTGAATAGATCCCAAACAGGCTATAAGGAAAGTTACGGTTATTACTGGAGACTTTATAGGATTTTGACCCCTTTTTATTATTTAAATAGATACTGTACCTAATTGATTTTAAAATACATATTTTTTTCAAATTTCAGTATCTCTAAAATTGGAGTATATTCTATAATCATTAAATCTTGACATCACACTTGTTTAATTATTAACTTTTTAATCTTTTTTGGTGTATAAAATAATGGTATCTCTTACAATCTATGATGTCTTCTGTATGAAAAATATTATTTTAACTTTGCTTTGGTGCTGATTGAATTATATTCTCATCTTTTTCACAGTCACTGCAGAATGATTCTATGTCATTCATTTTGGTCAGGTATTTTTGTTGTTGAAAGACTATTTTAAACTGCTGGTGACAGCTTTGGCAACCTGTTCATCCTCTTTCATCTCCTCATCACTAATGTAATTTTCCTCCTTATTGCTTAGCCAGAAACTGCCAGATTATTCTTCCCAGTGTCTGATTTTGGGGATGTCAGTCATTGTGTCTCCCTAATACTTTTTACAGCAACCTATCCTCTGACATTTTTCATTTGTTCAGTGGTTAGATTTAGAGAAATTGTAAATAAGAAAGGCATGAAACTTGATGGCATAGATTCTTTTTGTTTCTGTGAACCTTTACTTAATTTTTATTTGATTTTGATAAAAAGTGCACTGAAAGAAATGACTCATGGTGAATTAAAGCATCCTTTTTAAAGAAAATTTCTTTTTGTATTTATGCCAAACATATATATATATATATATATATGTCCATAGCAACAAATATGTGAGATCCTCGATGCAGAAAGCATCAGATTAAATAGGTTGAATTAATGTATTATCACTGGATAATTTTAAACTACTAAAAATAGCTAATATTGAGTTTTTACTATATACTGAGCCTTATGCTGTTTGCCTTTATTATCTCATTAAATGTTCACAATTCTGTGTAATAGATACTGTTATTCTTATTTTCACATATGAGGAAACTGAGGCATAAAGACATTAAATAACTTCAGCAGGGTCCTACAAGTAATCTTCCTGATTCCCGATGCTGAGCTTTTAACTAAACTGTACAACTGAAATCTCAAAGGTTTACGTTTTCACTTAAAAGAATGAAAACACGCCTTTTGCTATCATCTCTGAAATACTAATAGGTCTTAATATATTGAGACTTTTCCTTTGTCATTTTTCTGTATATTTTGTATTTTATGCTTTGTACCATATAAGGCATATCTGAGAGAATGTCTTGATAAATCTCTTTACAATAACATTCATTAGTTAAATACCCTTTTTCATTCCACTTCAATTGCATTTTTTAAAATTTAGGCATTATGTTATTTTGGTACAATTTTTATATGAAGGTGAGTTACAAAGTCTTTTCCCCAGTGTTTGATAATGGGAAATTTGACAAACCATTTATAAAGTATAGTAGTTATAGAATGCCTTTTTAAAAAATTAAAATAGTTGTATAAGGATTCATTATTTGGGTTTGATCACACTTCACTGAGGCACTATGGCATTTCCCAGTTACCTGGAATAAGCTGCAGTTCAGTAGAGGGAAATGACGTTCTGTCTCAGTGATACAGTGAATGTCTATTATATCTAGATGAAACCTCAACACTACTTTTCTTAGCGGTTATTTGTTGAGACTTCTTCACAGTTCAGAGGAATTTATGGGCGCAAAGAGTCATCGATAGCAGGATAGACTAGTTACTATTCAGTGACAGATTTCAGCTAACCTCATATATTGAGTTCTTTTCAAATCATTTTTTTTACCAAACATATTGATTTAGAGAGAACAGATGTAGTTTAGACCAAATATAAATTTAGAGGAGTCCCACGACTGCCCTCACTCTGACACTAGTTACAAATTCAGGGATTCCCAAGACCATCCTTAGATTCAGTAATTTGCTAAAAGGACTTGCAGAACTCACTGAGTACAACTGCACTCATGGGTATGGTTTGTTACCGGAAAAAGAGATTAAAATCAGCCAAAGGAAGAAGTGCCTCACGCAGTATCTGAGGAATTATTATGGAGTATGGAGCTTCCATTGTCTTCTCCCGGTGGAGCCAGGGCACATCGCTTTCCTGGCATTGATATGTGACACTGTGCATGGTGTGTTGCCAACCAAGGAAGCTCGCCTGAGCTTTGATATTCTCAGAACTTTTGCTGGGACTCTGTGGCATGGTCATTGTTGACTGTCCAAGGCTGGTCTCAGTCTTTAGTCTCCAGCTCCTCTGAGCTTGACCGAAAAAAGAAAGCCCCCATTCTAAATCACATTTTTACTACCTGGCTACCCCATCACCCTAGGAAAACAGAGACCTTAGAGATTACTTCCCAGAAGCTGAAGTCAAAGGTCAGTGTTTAGGGGTCTTTTTGAGCAAGGTTAGATTATTCACTACACAGATACAATGTGAATAGAACTGACTTCCAGAATGAATGTGTGCTTGAGCTAAACTTGGGTGTTCACCTAGTATGCTAAAAAAACATTGTTGCTGAGAGTTTCTAGGTATTGTCACTCAATATGGGAATTCCTTGAAAGTACAGTTTTTCTCAGTTGTACAAAGGCTGCTGAGACTGCCGCTTTTGGAAACCTTGAGGTCTGCTAATTCCGTTATATCCCATATACCTGCCATTTTGGTAATTACCCCAATATAATCCTCTCTGGTCATTACAAAATTTTTCTCATCTTTATATGTGCTTGGGGCTTCTCCTAAATGTGAGTTTACTTTCCTCTTCACAAAGCTTTGTTTTGATGACCTCTGGAGCCCCAACTTATATTAGATGTATTCTTAATATCCTTAACTGAGAACTCCTCTCTGTCTCTTTGCCTTTACTGAAAACTTCAATTCCTTGTAGACAGCACTTTTCATGAAGTCTTCTTAAGTGGATGCTTCTCTTCTTTTACTGTGTACCCATGGGTTTAGGGTAAGGTCTGACACATTGTTGTTCCCTAGAGCAGCTTCTGCTCTGGTACTCCTCCATACTTACATTCTCTTTTGATAGTCATGGTTACAAAAAGTACAGTCTTATCCTGTTCTTCTTTAGTCATTCTTTTTATATATATTTATAATTATTTAAGTAATTAAATTTATTTGACTGTGCTGGGTCTTAGTTGTAGAAAGCAAGATCTTCAGTCTTTATTGCAGCAAGGTGGGATCTTTAGTGGTGGCATGTGGGATCTAATTACCTGATCAGGGACTGAACCTGTGTCCCCTGCATTGGAAGCTTGGACTGGACCACCAGAGAAGTCCCGTCATTCTTTTTCAGTTGCTAAAGATATTGACATTTCCTTTTATTCCCGTTCTAGCTACCATCTTGGATAACTTCAGAGTCCATATGGACAATCTAGTTAATATCCTGGTCTTTCAATTTCTTTGCCGTCTCTTTTTTTTTTTTAATTTTACAGAGCTTTAAAAAATTTTTTTTATTGCAGTATAACTCACATACTATAAAACATACTATTTAACCGTATTTAATTGTACAATTCAGTGGCACCAAGTACAGTCACATTGTTATGTTCTTGCTATCATCCATCTTTCAGATTTTTCTCCTTCCTAAACTGAAACTCTGTTCCCATTAAATACTAACTCTCTGTTCCCCCTCCCCACACGTTCCCCAGCCCCTGGCATCTACCAATGTACTTTCTGATCCTATAAATGTGGCTGTTGTGGGTACCTTGTAAAAGCAGAATCAAACAGTATTTGTCTGCACCCGCTGCATATGCCTAGTCGCTCAGTTGTGTCAGACTCTGTCCAGCTCCATGGACTGTAGCCCGCCAGGCTCCTCTGTCCATGGGATTTTCCAAGCAAGAATACTGGAATACATCACCATTTCCTTCTCCAGGGGATCTTTCCGACCCAGGAATCAAACCTGCGTCTCCTGCTTCGGCACCTGAGCCACCTGGGAAGCACCTACTATATATTGCAATGCATTTTTAAGGTTGACTTAATATATGTCTATAAGCAGGTTGTACCTCCCCCTCGCCTCCTCCCAGTGCTATACAGTAAGTTCTCATTAGTTATCTTCTTTATACATAGTAGTGTAGACATGTCAATCCCAAGTTTCTCTGTTCATCCCACCTACCCCTTTCCTCCTTGGTGTCCATATATTTGTTCTCTATGTTTGTGTCATATTATAGTTTTAACACAAGCCTCAGCACATTCCCTGGGGGCTCTGGAGATGGAGTAACTTCTTGGGGATCACCCCTTTGCCAGGCCTTTATCGTCCATCAGAGGCTGGTTGTTGCATGTGGATTATCCCCAGGTGGGATGCACAATCTTAGGCTTGGGATGCCTTTGTGATACTTGGACAGAGACTCAGCTGAGTGACATCCTCTGCCAACACTCCCAGCAGTTGGAAGAAAGAGTGACTCAGTTCTGAAGGGGGCCCAAATGGAACACATTAACATTCAGCTGAAGCTCAGGGATGATAGGAACCCGGTCTTATGTGTGTGTTCTGTCTATCATGCTCTGCATGACTTCTGACAGCTGGTTGCTGTTGTTCAGTAGCTCAGTTGTGTCTGACTCTAGGACACAAAGAGTGCCATGGACATAGCCTGCCAGGTTCCTCTGTCCATGGGATTTCCAGGCAAGAATACTAGAGTGGGCTGCCATTTCCTTCTCCAGGTCTTCGCCTTCTTAATGTGAGTGCATTTAACCTCCAGTCTATGTCAGCCACCCATTCTCATGGTATACCCTCAATCTTGTCCGCTGTAAGTGCTCATCTTACTAATCTTGCCGGTCTAGTTTTTCTTCTCTCCTGCAGGCAGGCTTCTTGAAGAAATTTTCTGAATCTGTCTCTCTCCTTCATTTATCATCTGCTTCTATCACCTTTACCCTACTTTAGCCAGGATCACCAGAAATGTCTATTTAAAAAATCCTTTGTATACTTTTCTCATTTTGATTGATCTGTTTGCAGTAAGTTAATAAATCTCTTTGACGTATTAACTTTAATTTTGAATACCCTTTTCCATTGGTTTTCATAATGCTACATTTTCCTATGATATCTACTTTTTAATCTTCTTTTTCTCTTTCTCCTTTATAGTTTTTTCTTCTCTACTCATTTAAAAAATATATTAGTCCTTAGCACAGGTATAATTATCCCAACTCACAGGCTTGGAGACTAAGTGACCCTACTTAATAAATGGTACAGCCAACATTTGAACTGAGTCTAAAGCCTTTACAGTTCATCTCAGAATCCCGTCTGATCTTGTGCTTTTCCTGGGCAATAGCGTCCAGCCCTGAAGCCCAGATACTGTATTCACCCCATCTATCTCTTCTGAGTGGTAAAAACACCCATCCCATGGCAGCTGCCTGCTGGATAACTGGATATCTCAAAGTCATGGAGTCCAGATGAGAGCTCTTCATTGTCTCCCACACCTGAAACTCCCCCTTCTGTGCTGGTGACAGAGACTCAGTGATTGACACTACCATACACGTACCTGTTCTGGCCAAAATCCTGGTTGTCATCTTTGATTCGTCCTTCTCCCCTCCACCCCCCATATTCATTGTGTCCTAGTCTCCCATCTCCGTGGCTGCCCCTCCTGCAGTCCCCCTTCTCTCTCTCCTGGGAAAGCTGTAACAGACTTCTACGTCTATATCCCTCTGTAATCTGAGATAGTCTGACTAATCTTTTTAAAATGCAGATCTCATCATGCACTTTCCTGATTTAGACTCTCTAGTGACAATTTGTTGTTTTCTGGACAAAAGTTCAAAAATCCAAGTTGGGAGATAAAGCCCTTCTTGATCTGATCACAGCTCATTCCCCTACTGCCACTCTCTGCTCTAGCTGTCCTATTTGCTATTCTTGGGTTCATTTTGCTCTCTTGCCTCCGGGACTTCCCTCGTGCTTTTACTTCTTGCCAAAATGCTCTCTTCTCTTACTTCATCTAGTGCTTGAGGTCTTGGCTTAGGTGTTGGGAAAGCCTTCTGTGATGCTCGCGGTGCCTTGAAAGGAGCACACACTCTCTGTCTCAGGGCCTTTGTACTTGCTGCCTCCTCTGCCTTCTGTCTCTTCCCTGCCTCTATCGTCTTGCTGTTCATTACAGGTAATGGTCTGTGGTGATCCTACATCCCGACCCCCACCCCACCCCCCAAAAAAAAAACAGTTAAGAAATCCTTCTCTTCACTTTGTGAAATCTGAAACAATTCTATGACATTCGTATATATTAGGAATGTAGAATTTTGAACCGTTTGCTTCTAATTTGCATCTCCTTCTCCCTTAATCCAGACCTTCAAAAACAAAACAAGAAACCCAAGCCTGTTCTTTAGCTTTATGCTTCTCCAAGCAAGCTGACATTGCCTAACTTGAATCGATTATGTGCCAGAAGTCAGCTGATGCTGTTTTTTTTTTTAATGGCATTTACAGCTTTCAGCTCTAGTCACTGAACCTGACAAGTTCCGACATCTCTTCTCTTGGCTGCCTCTCACTTCTTCTTCTGTTTCCATGGAAATGGACATCAGATCACAGAAACATAGTAAGATACTGGTGGCTAATTGCTGTTGCAGATTTGTGGATTCTCTTTGTCTGTGGAGTGATTATTTTAGTGACTCTTGCCCACTGTGTAGTATGTGCTACTTAGCTAAAACATCTGAGGCAGTTTCTGGGTGTGGAAGCTAGCTGATGTTTCCCAGTTGTCACTAACTAGTATTGTAAAAGCTTATTGCCTGTTTCAACTCTGAGGGAAAATATGTTTTAATTTTAGAACTGTAATCTTGTTGGATTTCAAGCCAGGATACCTGGCCTTGGGCCCAGGTCTGTTACTGTCTCACTTTCATCAGATTTATTGGATGAACCCATTGCTACACCTAGCCCTGAGGCTTATATCCAAATGTCCCAGAGAAAAGCCTGCTTCTCTACAAGTGTGTTTTCATAGAAAACATAGAAATAAGATACACAACTAATTTTAGTTAAGGAGACCAAACCAGGTTTCTAAACATCTGAAATAGAAAAATGCTTTTAATTCTAGCCCTTTACTTTCTTTTCCTATAAAATTATGAGAACAAGACTAGGCATGTGGCTAGAAATATTAGGTTAAGATTCCCTTTTTAATGTACATGTGCTTTCCCAAGACAAAAAAAAAAAAAACCTATCATATGGCAGAGTGATTAACATTATAGTTGAAAAAAATCTATTCATTTCCTAGTTAGTGAAGGAAGAGTTATTACATTGCTTATCTAATTGTGTTTTATTCACATCCAAAATGTAGGAAGATTTGTCATAGCCATATGCCTCTCTGGTAGGCTTATCTTTACCAGATTAGGATTTCCTTGTAAATCTAAATGTGGGGCTTGGAAAGCTGGGGTTTTGCTAAATGCAAAAAGGACTGGATGTACTTATAAAAGAAATTAGTATTTGCTGAACCACTTCTGGAGCATACAATGTCTGCTGTATATCAAGTGAGCCTGAGTAATTGAAATTTAGTATGAACAGAATAAATCTTTTTTTTTTGCATGACTACACAGAATAAAAAGATAGGTTTGTAATAAATTCCCACTTGTAGTTGCAAGTATATAGACATAGACTATACATGATAAGACATTATAAATAAATTTAATGGGGAAGAATCCATTTTATACTTTGTAATTGTGGTAAATTTTTCAAATGGAATAAAACTGCTTTATTCAATTTGTCGTGAATTTTGTCTCCCGTAACAAACCTGCAGTAGACTTTGGGGAATGGCCATGTCATATTCCCTCTGTCAATAAATGGGAAGGATGTGGAGAAAAGGAAACCTTCTTACACTATTGATGGGAATGTAAATTGATAGAACCACTATGGAGAGCAGTATGGAGGAGGGCATCCCCATGGAAAAGAAATGCAAAAAAGCAAAATGGCTGTCTGGGGAGGCCTTACAAATAGCTGTGAAAAGAAGAGAAGTGAAAAGCAAAGGAGAAAAGGAAAGATATAAGCATCTGAATGCAGAGTTCCAAAGAATAGCAAGAAGAGATAAGAAAGCCTTCCTCAGCGATCAATGCAAAGAAATAGAGGAAAACAACAGAATGGGAAAGACTAGAGATCTCTTCAAGAGCCAAAGAATTGATGCTTTTGAACTGTGGTGTTGGAGAAGACCCTTGAGAGTCCCATGGACTGCAAGGAGATCCAACCAGTCCATTCTGAAGGAGATCAGCCCTGGGAGTTCTTTCAAAGGAATGATGCTGAAGCTGAAACTCCAGTACTTTGGCCACCTCATGCGAAGAGTTGACTCACTGGAAAAGACTCTGATGCTGGGAGGGATTGGGGGCAGGAGGAGAAGGGGACGACCAAGGATGAGATGGCTGGATGGCATCACCAACTCGATAGATCTGAGTTTGAGTGAACTCAGGGAGTTGGTGATGGATAGGGAGGCGTGGAGTGCTGCAATTTATGGGGTTGCAAAGAGTCGGACATGACTGAGCAGCTGAACTAACTGACATGGAGGAGGGTCCTTAAAAAACTAAAAATAGAGCTGCCATACACCCCAGCAATCCCATTATTGGGCATATACCTAGAGAAAAACCATAATTCAAAAAGTTACTTGCACACCAGTGTTCATTGCAGCAATGTTTACAGTAGTCAGGACATGGAAGCAACCTACATGCCCATCAACAGAGAAATGGATAAAGATGATACAATACATATATATTATACAGTGGAGTATTACGCAGGTATAAAGAAGAACAGAATTGGGTCATTTGCAGAGATGTGGATGGACCTAGAGACTGTGGTACAAAGTGAAGTAAGTCAGAAAGAGAAAAACAAGTATTGTATATTAATGCATATATGTGAATTCTAGAAAAATGGTAAAGATGATCTTACCTGCAAAGCAGAAATAGAGACTCAGACATAGCAGAGAAACATATGGATATCAAGGGGAAAGGAGGCGGTGGGATGAATAGGGAGATTGGGATTGACATATACATATTACTATTTATACAATCGATAACTAATGAAGACCTACGGTATAGTACAGGGACTATACTCGGTGTTCTGTGTGACCTACATGGGAAGGAAATTAAAAAATGGAGAGGATATACTACACATACTGTTGATTTGCTTTGCTGGACAGTGAAGAAGGCTGAGCGCCGAAGAACTGATGCTTTTGAACTGTGGTGCTGGAGAAGACTCTTGAGAGTCCCTTGGACTGCCAGGAGATCCAACCAGTCCATTCTGAAGGAGATCAGCCCTGGGATTTCTTTGGAAGGAATGATGCAAAAGCTGAAACTCTAGTACTTTGGCCACCTCATGTGAAGAGTTGACTCATTGGATAAGCCTCTGATGCTGGGAGGGATTGGGGGCAGGAGGAGAAGGGGACGACAGAGGGTAAGATGGCTGGATGGCATCATGGACTCGATGGACGTGAGTCTGAGTGAACTCCGGGAGTTGGTGATGGACAGGGAGGCCTGGCGTGCTGCGATTCATGGGGTCGCAAAGAGTCGGACATGACTGAGCGACTGAACTGAACTGAACAGCAGAAACTGACACAGCATTGTAAAGCAAATATAGTCCAGGAAAAACTTCCCTTTGTTTGTGACACCATTGCACACGTCAGTGGCTTTACCCCAGATGCCAGTGCCATACGTTTGGTGCATGTGTGCTTAGTTGCTCAGTTGTGTCCAACTCTTTGCAACGCCATGGACTGAAGCCCGCCAGGCTCCTCTGTCTGTGGGATTCTTCAGGCAAGAATACTGGAGTGGGTTGCCATCTCCTCCTTGAGCAGACCTTCCCGACACAGGGATAGAACCCATGTGTCTTGTTTCTCCTGCATTGGCAGGTGGATTGTTTACCACTCTGACACTGTACCCAGAAAGTACAGTGCTTCAGAGCAAATGTTTATTTTTAAAGAAAATATATTCTGTAGTTGTTGGAATAAGACAATAAGAAAAAAAATGTTTAAGAAAGAAATTATAATGGCCCATTCCCTCACTATCAAAGTAAGCTACTATTCACTTTTGGCATATTCCTTCAATTAAAAAAAATTCTACCAATATACAGAACAAAATTGGGGTCATGCTGTGTATGGTGCTTTGTAGTCTACTTATTTCATTTATCATGTCATGATATTTTACCCTGGTATTATATATTCTTTAAAAATAATTTTAGTAATTATACTATCTCAATTACAAAATTTATTTAACTTTTAAGATATTAATGGATATATAGATTGTTTTCTGACAAAAAACTGTAAGCAAGAGCCTTTAAATTTTCTTTATCCCTTCAGTCAATATAGAAAGTGACTAAATTATCTGGTTTTCCAAGCTGATACACCAGCAGCTTTCACTTTGATTTCTTTCTTGTCTGCCGCATCTCAGTTTTCTAAATCTCATTAATTTTATCTCCAAAATGTCTCTTGAATTTGTTTCTTCATCTTTGTTCTCCCTGTGATTGTGGTCATCAGAATCACTGAAACTACTTTGAGAACTGCAGTAGTTTCATCCATAGCTAAAGCTACCTCTCTGGTCTCTTTCTTTCAGTGTATGGCTCCTCTTAAGTCAAAATTATCTTTTTAAGGTGTGGATATGGTCCTATTCATATGTTCCCTGACTTTGAAGTCTTTAATGTTTTCCCCTATCTGGTGCATAAAGTTTAACTCCTTAGCCTGATATTCATAGGTGTCATATTTTGGCTCTATCTATCCCTCTAACCTCACTTCTTTTTTTCCACATTTTACATATCCAAGGCAGCCTTCCCTAAAAATGTTAGGAAATCCTTCTCACAGGCCTTTGTCTCATCTGTGCCGTTCTTATTTCCTGGGAATGGGACTGTGCTATCCCCTACCCCCATCAGTTCCTTACTCCCTTCTTTCAAAATTTCAGCTCAGTTATTATCTATTCTGTAAAGCCCTGCTGCTATTCAGTAAAGTAACCACTAGCTACCTGTGGTTATTAAAATTAAAATTAATTAAAATTAAAAATTCCATTTCACAGTTACATTAGCCACATGTGGTTAGTGGCTGTTGTATTGGACAATACATATTAAAGAACATTTTCATCCTTGCAGAAAAGTCCATTGGAGAACATTTCTATAAAGCTGTTCCTAAAATAATTGATTCCTTCCACAGAGCTTCCATAACCCTTAAGATGAGCTATTTTTAAAAGCCTTTCCATTCCTTTAAGGATAGATGAGAGACCAAGCCATATCTTTTTTATCTCTAGCACCTAGAATAATAGGTGGCATGCACTTGAATTTCAGGATGTGTTGGCTTGAACAAATGACATGATTTGTCATGTCATTAAAAAAATGACATGATTTTGGGGGAGTCATATGAATAATGACAATGTTAGGAGTTTTTCAAGTCTAGAGAAATGCTGATTCCATCTTGTAAAGTGCATGCTTATCAGTTTCTCTTCATTAGTGACTCACAAAACATTGGACAAATTGCTTGGGTTTTGATGCTTTTAACGTCTATACACTGTGGAATTAGGTATGTTTCCCCTATATAAATGTGGAGAAGGCAATGATACCCCACTCCAGTACTCTTGCCTGGAAGATCCCATAGATGGAGGAGCCTGGTAGGGTGCAGTCCGTGGGGTCGTGAAGAGTCGGACACGACTGAGCGACTTCACTTTCATGCGTTGGAGAAGGAAATGGCAACCCACTCCAGTGTTCTTGCCTGGAGAGTCCCAAGGACAGCGGAGCCTGGTGGGCTGCCATCTATGGGGTTGCACAGAGCCGGACACGACTGAAGTGACTTAGCAGCAGCAGCCCCTATATAATATAATATAAGGTCAGTATTTACGGAATCTGTGCCAGGTATTGTGGACATTACACAAAAGCATAAAGCATTGCCAAATTCCATACTTCTGCTTGAGCTTATGTTCCACGAGCTGTGAGAGCAGACATTAGTGTCTTTGTGTGTGCCTGAAATCTCACCTCCTTTATTTTATTTCATTTTTATATCTTTATGAGGTAATTTTTTTTGTTGTTCTGTTTTGCAGTTAAGGAAACAGAAGCATAGGGAAGCTAAGTAGCTTGCATGAGGTCATATATAGCTGGGAAGGGACTCTTTACTATTATACCATAGCTGCCTCGCCTGTAACCTCATTTGAATTGTTAATATAATCAGTGCCTCTGGGTAGCTTTGGTGATTCATATATTTTATAATTGTTCATGGCTGGAGTATGTCTTGGGTTTTGGTTTTAAGAAAAGTCAACAGCCTGAAAAAATGTTAAAGAAGGAAATGATAATGCCCCCACTGTTAATGTTTTATTATTGACTGCTATTGCCTGGTACTATGCCTGGGCTAATGGGATATACAGATCAAGTTAAAGGAAAAACCATAAATTCTGGAAGTAGTAGAATTCCAGAAGTCTTTTGGAGGTATTTAATTCTTTGTGAATTGCAACTATCATACTATGCCAGGGGCTTTCTAGCTAGTTTTCAAAAACTTTCCAAAGCCCAAAATCAACATGTAGAAAATCACACAGTATAATGCCTGGCACAAAGTTAGTGTTTAGAGGCAGTTTGTTTAATGAATGTATGAAAAATAACAGAAATACTGGTATTGGTAGTAATAATAGTAGTTATTATTGTTGTTAATACTGTTTGAATGTTTTCTGTTTCCCAAATGGTTGTGCTAAGCTCTTTATTTGCATTATTTCATGGATTAACTATTAAGCACCTACAGTGTGCTAGACACTATGCTTAGTACTGAAGATACAGTGGTGAGACACATAAAGACCCTGTTCTCATGGGTTAGTTAATATTTTTTGGTAGGAGAGACAGAAATAAACAAATAAAAACATAATATAATAGAGGCTACTGATCAGTGCTGTTGGAAATAAGTAGAGGAAACTAGGGAAAGCTTATATGAGCAGGTGACATTTAAAGCAGACTTGAATGGAAGGAAGGAGATTGAACCATCCAGGCATCTAGGGGTCATAGTGGTGGGAATAAGTGAGCAAGGAAGCCAAGGATTGGATCATTTAGGGTTTTACAGACTCTGGTAAGGATTTTGGACTTTGTTCCAAAAATGACACAAACTACTGAAGGTTTTTGTAAGTGGAATCATGTGATAGGATTTTTGTTTTAAACTTTGGCTGCTTGTGTACAGAATAGAAGTAGGTGGAATGGGAAGGGACGGATGAGAATGGTGGAAGTAGGGAGACCCATTCAGGACCTGTCATAGTATTCCAATAGCCCTGTGAGGTAGGTTTTATTATTTTCTTCATTTTTAGGTTAGAGCACAGAAGCCCAAAGAGATTAAGAGGTTATTCAGTGTTGCATATCCAGTCTGTCACTAATCTTTGCCATTATGTTATTCTGTCTGATTTCCATGAATGAGCTTTAAGAATTTTTGACATTGTATATTATTTCAGTATAGCTAATAGTGTATAGATTTCAAATGAATGTTATCTTTCTTAATTAGATTGTTTTCTTATGGTATAGTGACTTGTGAAATCATGTATTACATAGAATTTGTTAATCAAGCAGAATTCAATGTATAATAGGGAGAATTGTATAGGTAGAGTGAAATTTATCTATATTCTTATTAAAAGGCACTTAACGTTACAATGCTTTTATATTAGAGCAAGTTTCTTGTTTATGCAAGCATAAAATACTCTGAGATTTAGCTTCATTGAAAGACTGGTTCATGGAAATAATGAAAACTCAGTGATTGAGTTAAAATGTGGACGCAAGCACCATTTTTAGATAGCGTGGTATAGTGAGAAGAGCATGGGCTTAGGAAAGGCATATGATCTCGAAAAATTGCTTGAAACTTTCTTTTTATTTTTAATGAAAGGAATGTTTATTGCTGTGTATCTGACTTGTTCTTTACTAATCCTTTCCCCAGATACCGTTTTTTTGTTGTTAAATTTATTTTTAATTGAAGATAATTGCTTTAAAATATTGGCTTGATTTCTACCATACATCAACATGGATTAGCCACAGGTGTACATATGTCCCCTCCCTCTTGAACCTCCCTCCCACTCCCCACCCTTTCCTACCCGTCTAGGTTGTTATAGAACCCCAGTTTGAGTTCCCTGAGTCATACAGCAAGTTCCCATTGACGATCTATGTTATATGTGGTAGTCTTATTTGCTTCCATCCTACTCTCTCCATTCATCTCACCCTCCCCTTCCTCCCCTTCCACCCTTGTCCATAAGTCTGTTCTCTGTGTTTGGGTCTTCACTGCTGCCTTGCAAATAGGTTCATCAGTGCCATCTTTCTTGATCCCATATGTTTGCATTAATGTACGATACTTGTTTTTCTCTTTCTGACTTGCTTCACTCTGTATAATAGGGTCTAGATTCATTCACCTCATTAGAGCTGACTCAAATGCGTTCCTTTTTATAATTGAGTAGTATTCCATTGT
Organism: Capricornis sumatraensis; assembly: GCF_032405125.1. Taxonomy (NCBI): domain Eukaryota; kingdom Metazoa; phylum Chordata; class Mammalia; order Artiodactyla; family Bovidae; genus Capricornis; species Capricornis sumatraensis. The sequence goes on from NC_091087.1 coordinate 49,407,523, forward strand.
GTATATGTACCACAGTTTCTTTCCTTTTATCTTCCTGAGCATGAATTCTTCATGTCTTAAGTGAAAATAAAATTATGTTTTTCACTGGATTGTTGTGATAGTTAAATATGATGATGCATATAAAATGTCAAGTATATTGTACATGGAGGTAGTAAATATATTCTTTCTTTTTAAAAACAGTTTTGTGGGTTTGAGAAGGATAGCTCAAGAAAATTTATTAATTACTAAGTAGTAGCCAAGCCAAGCCGATTATACAGAGTGAAGTAAGCCAGAAAGAAAAACACCAATACAGTACATTAACACATATATATGGAATTTAGAAAGATGGTAATGATAACTCTGTATGCGAGACAGCAAAAGAGACACAGATGTAAAGAACAGACTTTTGGACTCTGAGGGAGAGGGAGAGGGTGGGATGATTTGGGAGAATGGCATTGAAACGTATACTATCATGTAAGAAACGAATCGCTAGTCTAGGTTTGATACAGGATATAGGATGCTTGGGGCTGGTACACTGGGATGACCCAGAGAGGTGATATGGGGAGGGAGGTGGGAGGGGGGTTCAGGGTTGGGAACTCATGTACACCTGTGATGGACTCATATCAATGAATGGCAAAACCAATACAGTATTGTAAAGTAAAATAATAATAATAATAATTAGTAGCCAAAATTCTTGTAAAATCTTAGTGTTTTTATTCATTTCCATTCAGTCTTAAGGATCATGTCTTATGAAGAACTGTCAGAGGTAGTAGAGGAATTGTTTTAGCCTCTGGGAGACAAAATTCAGAGATGTATGAGAGCTGTCTTTAAATGTGTAAAGGGCTGTCATGTGGAACAGACATTTGTTCTTTATGACTCAGGAGAGCAGAACTATGATCAGAGGGTGAAAACTACAGGGAAGGTTATTTTGGCTCATTAAAATGAAGACACTTCCAAAAATAGAATGAGTGCTCTATCGTTGGGAACTGTGTGCATAGCTACACCAGTTTTCTAGAATGTATCAGCAATGGAGGGTTTATTAATTTAGTTTGAATATTTCTTCAACCTGGAATCATTGGAACATAAGCTAGATGAAAGCAGAGCTCTTATCTTAGCACCATGATGTCCTCAATGCCTAGTACTGTGTCAGACTGTGATCTGGTTGTAGTACTATCATATGTTGAATGAGTGAGTCAGTTGCATACTTCAATTACGGTTATCTGCATTCTTCACTCCTCTTTTAAGGAGTACAATTATCTGCGTTCTTTACTCCTCTTCACGCTCTTTAATTAAGTTTAGTCCTTGATTTTTGGTTGATATTTTTATATGTTTGTTTGGGTTAAAAATAAGGGAAACTGTGAATTGTCACTTGGTAAGAAAACAAATGAGTTAGTGGAATGTTTCTTAACAGCAGCACTATTGATGCTTTGGGCCAGGAAGAGGTTATCTTGTACACTGTAAAATTTCTAGCAGCATCGCTAGCTGTTGTATACTCATCAGATATCCATAGCATCACCTCCTGTACAGTGTTACGAACCACCATCCATAGTTCTTCAGGGACTCTGCCTACCATATTGAGTCCCTTGAATCTATTCATCACCTTCACTGTATAATCATAAGGGATTTGATTTAGGTCATATCTGAATGGCCTAATGGTCTTCCCTACTTCAGTTTAAGCCTGAATTTTGCAAAAAAGGAGCTGATGATCTGAGCCACAGTCAGCTCCAGGCCTTATTTTATCTAACTGTATAGAGCTTCTCCATCTTTGGCTTCAAAGAATATAATCAATCTGATTTCAGTACTGACCATCTAGTGATGTACATGCATAGTGTTGTCTTGTGTTATTGGAAGAGTTTGCTATGACCAGTGCCTTCTCTTGGCAAAACTCTGATAGCCTTTGTTCTGCTTCATTTTGTACTCCAAGGCCAAAATTGCCTGTTATTCCAGGTATCTCTTGACTTCCTACTTTTGCATTGCAATCCCCTATGATGAAAAGGACATCTTTTTTTTTTTTTAATGTTAGTTATAGAAGGTCTTGTAGGTTATCATAGAGCTGTTCAGCTTCTTCAGCATTAGTGGTTGGGCCATAGACTTGGATTACTGTGATGTTAAATGGTTTGTCTTGGAAATGAACCTAGATCTTTCTGTCATTTTTGAAATCACAACCAAGTGCCTCATTTCAAACTCTTTTGTTGACTGTGAGGGCTACTCCATTCCTTCTAAGGGATTCTTGCCTACAGTAGTAGATAAAATGGTCATCTGAATTAAATTTGCACATTCCAGTCTATTCTAGTTCACTGATTCCTAAAATGTTGATGTTCACTCTTGGCATCTCCTGTTTGACCACATCTAATTTACCTTGATTGATGGATCTAATATTCCAGGTTCCTATGCAGTATTGTTCTTCACAGCATTGGATTTACTTTGACCACCAGATACAACCAAAGAATGTTCAAATTACCACACAGTCACACTCATTTTACATGCTAGCAAAATTATGCTCAAAATCCTTCAAGCTAGGCTTCAGCAGTATGTGAACCATGAACTTCCAGATTTACAAGCTGGATTTAGAAAAGGCAGAGGAACCAGAGATCAAACTGCCGACATCCACTGGATCATAGAAAAAGCAAGAGAATTCCAGAAAAACATCTGCTTTATTGACTACGCTAAAGCCTTTGACTGACCTGTGGCGGATTCATGTTGATGTATGGCAATACATACAATACAATACAATATTGTAAAGTAAAATAAAGTAAAAATAAAAAAAAATAAAGCCTTTTTGACTGTGTGGATAAAAACAAATTATGGAATATTCTTAATGAGATTAGAATACCAGACCACATTACCTGCCTCCTGAGAAATCTGTATGCAGGACAAGAAGCAACAGTTAGAATTTGACATGGAACAACAGACTGTTTTAAAATCAGGAAAGGAGTACGTCAAGGCTGTAAATTGTCACTCTGCTTATTTAACTTATATGCAGAGTACATCATACGAAATGCTGGGCTGGATGAAATCACAAACTGGAATCAAGATTGCCAGGAGGAATATCAACAGCCTCCAATATGCAGGTAATACTACTTCAATGGCAAAAAGCAAAGAGGAACTACAGAGCCTCTTGATGAAGGTGAAAAAGGAGAGTGAAAAAGTTGGCTTAAAACTCAGCATTCAGAAATTGAAGGTCATGGCCTCCAGTCGCATCACTGCATGGCAGATACATGGGGAAAATGTGGAAACAGTGTCAGATTTCATTTTGGGAGGCTCCAAAATCAATGCAGACTGTGACTGAAGCCACGAAATCAAAAGTCAGTTGCTTTTTAGAAGAAAAGCTATGACAAACCTAAACAGCATATTAAAAGCAGACATATCACTTTGTCAGCAAAGGTCCATATAGTCAAAGCTATGTTTTTTTCCAGTTCAGTTCAGTCCAGTCACTCAGTCGTGTCCGACTCTTTGTGACCGCATGAATTGCAGCACGCCAGGCCTCCCTGTCCATCACCAATTCTCGAAGTTCACTCAGACTCACGTCCATCGAGTCAGTGATGCCATCCAGCCATCTGATCCTCTGCCGTCCCCTTCTCCTCCTGCCCCCAATCCCTCCCAGCATCAGAGTCTGTTCCAATGAGTCAGCTCTTCGCATGAGGTGGCCAAAGTACTAGAGTTTTGTCATGTATAAATGTGAGAGTTAAACCATAGAGAAGTCTGAGCACTGAAGAATTGATGCTTTCAAACTGTGGTGTTGGAGAAGACTCTTGAGAGGCCCTTGGACTGCACAGAGATGAAACCAGTCAATCCTAAAGGAAATCAGCCCTTTATATTCATTGAAGGACTGCTGCTGAAGCTGAAGCTCCAATACTTTGGCCACCTGATGCAAAAACTGACTCGTTGGAAAAGACTGATGCTGGGAAAGATTGAAGGCAAGATTGACAACAGTGGAGGAGATGGTTGGATGGCATCACTGACTCACTGGAACATGAGTTTGAGCAAATTCTCGGAGATAGTGAAAGACAGGGAAGTCTGGCGTGCTGCAGTTCATGGGGTTCCAAAGAGTCCAACCCGATGTAGTGACTGAACAACAATAAACCAGTAGCATCCCTCTTCTCACTCATTACAATGAAAAATGTCTCCAGACTTTGCCAGATATCCCTTGGGGAACAAATTGTCACTTGTTGAGAACCACTGAGTCAGTGAATAACTCAGTAGAACACACCAATGCAAGTAGACAAATACAGTATTTTCATTAGATGAAAATAGAGAAAATGGTATCCCTTAGAAAACTCTTTGTAAATTATTTGCTTTAAGATGAACTATGTGCTGGTATCATGAAATGTATGTTGTTATCTGCATGCAGCTTTAAAATGAAGTTGTCTGTGTAATGCTTCTGGGTTTCTACTTTGCTTTGAAACATGAAGTTGGTTCTTTAGTTTTAGCTTCTTAGTAAATGAAAGTTTAACATATTTCTTTGGTAGTGGTAGAATTGCTTATTCTGGGTCTTTGGATCCAAATTGCTTTGAAAGAAAAAACTGAAAGTGTTAGTCTGTCAGTTGAGTCTGACTTTTTGCGACCTCGTGGGTTGTAGCCTGCCAGGCTCTTCTGTCCATGGAATTCTCCAGGCAAGAATATTGGAATGAGTTGCCATTTTGTTCTCCAGGGGATCTTCCTAACCTAGGGATCGAACCCGGGTCTCTTGCACTGCCAGCAGATTCTTTACCATATAAGCCACCAGGGAATTATATATTGCAGTATAGGTGTGGAGAGTTCAAAACAAGGTTACTGGAGATGGTGGCTTATAACTGTCAAAAACAAAGACAGCGTGAGGTATAGTGGCAGGAAATGTTGCAATAGCAGAGTGCTGATCCTGGATTCTTGAAGAAGGAATGCTGAGGGTTTTTTGTTTTTAAAACTTATATCTATGTTCTAAGTTTATACTTTGGTCTTGGTCTAGGCATATGAGCATCTCAAAAACAGGTATGATTTGGTAAGTAACTATGGTGCACACTGGTCACATTAGAACTAAACTATCTTAGACTGTATGGGCTTCCCTGGTGGTTCAGATGGTTAAGAGTCTGCCTGCAATGCAGAAGACCTGGATTGATCCCTGGGTTGGGAGGATCCCCTGGAGAAGGAAATGGCAACCCAGTGCAGTATTCTTGGCATGGAAAATCCCATGGACAGAGGCGCTTAGCAGGCTACAGTCCATGCGGTTGCAAAGAGTCGGAGATGAGCAACTGAGCAACTTCACTTCATTTTAGGCTTGTGCTGAGTTTGTACTTCTCTGACTTGTATTACTAGTATTTATGTTGATATTTTCTCTTGTTTAAATCTTCTAAATAGTTAAGTTCTAAGAAGTCCTTGTTTGAATTATATTTTAACTTCATATAAAATCTTGTCACATCATACTTTCTTTATAACATGTTCTACTGAAGTTTTCATGGTTTTGATTTAATTATAAGCTAGGCATTGCTGCATTTTAATATACAACACTTGCATGCATATTGTGATGTAGTCATTTGTAAAATATAGTCTCACCAGGCATTATTATAGAGAAGCATCTGTCAGCATTTCCATTACAAGCCCTAATGTATTTTTAAGAAGTTTCTGACTTGTCTATTTCTAAATTGCTTTGCACTGAAACTAGTATAGAAATTGTCAGATGAAATCCAAGTTTTGTTGTATTATAGAGGGAAAAATGGACACTAGTATTTTCTACTACTTTGTGTCACAGCATTTAAAACCCTCATATTTTTAGCAGATTCAGATGCTTTTTGCTTGATATTTAATTCCCATGAACCCAAGTGAGGAAACTGACAACCTCTTAAATGGGCTTGTTTCTTTTCTTGTGTTTTGTTATAACATTTCTGATAGGTTTATTTCAAAAGTATTTACTGAGTAGATGCATTAAGTATTTTGTTAGAACCACCTTAGAATATGAAAGTGTCTTTACAAAGCCCATAGGAAGTCAGATCTAGGTTTACGGTAGATAGAGAAACTTACAAAAGCATCAACTACAATGAGATTCTGGAACCAGTTCTATAGTTGAGAAAGTGAGCAACTGTTTAGTGATCAAGTTTTGGGATTCTTATTCTCCTTGTCTCTCCTCGAATTGTATTACTTTGCAATCATTATTAACCTGGCTGATTTCTCCCTTGCCCTCTTCTTTGTGAGATGTCATTGTTGCTATCAGTAGATGCTTCTGTGGTAATTCTCAAGTTGCTTTTATCTTATATATATCATAAATACAAAATATAAAAATTTAAAGAGAGACTCCTAAAACATAAAAGAGTCAAACAACTGTGGTCTACAGGCATACGTCAGAGATATTGCGGGTTCAGTTCCAGACCACCACAATCAAGTGGGCGTGGCAGTAAAGGGAGCCACACAAACATTCCGGTTTTCTAGTGCAAGTTACATTTGCACTCTACTGTCGTCTGTTAACAGTGCAATAGCATCATTTCTAAAAAAGCACAAATCTTTTTCAATAAATACTTTATTGCTAAAAAAATTGCAGACCATCATCTAATAATGCCGGGTTGCCACAAACCTTCAAGCTGTAAAAAAATGCAATATCTGCAAAGTACAAAATAAGCTGAAGCACAGTAAAATGAGGTATGCCTGTACAAGGGAACACCCATAATACTATCAGCTGATTTCTCTGTAGAAACTTTTCAGGCCAGAAGGGAACAGCATGCTATTTTCAAAGTGCTGAAAGGAAAAAAATAAATAAATAACTTTCAATCAAGAATATTCTGCCTGGCAAGATTATTGTTCAGACTTGAAGGAGAAATAAAGAGCTTTCTAGAGAAACAAAAGCTAAAGAAGTTTACCCCTACTAACTGGCCTTACAAAAGATGTTAAAAAGGAAAACAGAAAAACCTTTAAGCTAAAAAGAAGTTACTAATTAGTAACAGGAAAACAGACAAAAAACCTCACCAATAAAGATAAATTTATACTAACGGTATTGGATTAAAAACTTGTGAAACTAGGGTGACAGTTAAAAGACAAAAATAATATATTTACCATATCTATAACTACAATAATTAGTTAAGGAATACACATAAAAAAAGATGTGAAATATGACATCAGAAAACTTGAAACATTGGACAGGGAGCAAAAATGTAGAGTATTAGAATGACTTCGAACTTAACTTGTTACTGTAGGTATGTATGTGAGTGTGTCCCAGGTGGCACTAGTGGTAAACAATCCGCCTGCCAATGTAGGTTAGATGTAAGAGATACAGGTTCAATCCCTGGGTTGGGAAGATTCCCTGGAGGAGGGCATGGCAACTCATTCCATTATTCTCGCCTGGAGAATCCCATGGACAAAGGATCCTGGCAGCAGTCCATAGGGTTGCACAGAGTCAGACACAACTGAAGTGACATAGTGCATACACACACACACACACACACACAGCTTAAGTGACATAATACACACACACACACACACACACACACACACGTACACACACGTACACACATACGGTTTCCCAGGTAGCGCTAGTGGTGAAGAACCTGCCTGCCAGTAAAGGAGACTTAATAGACATGAGTACAAAAATAAGGCCCACATATTTGTTGCTAATAAAAGACTCATATACAGTGAAGGGATGGTAAAAGATGTTTCATGCATGGAAACCAAAAGAAATCTCCCCAAATCTACGGGATACAGCTAACATCGTTCTAAGAGGGAAATAGTTCTAAGCGGCAAGTCTATAATGATAAATGCCTACCTCCTGAAAAAAGAAAAATCTTAAGTAAACAGTTAAATTTATACCTAAAGAAGACAGATAAGAACAACACATGAAATCAAAATTAGTAGAAGAGAGGAAAGGTCAAAGTGGAAATCAATGAAATAGAGGCTAAAAATACAATAGAAAAGATTAATGAAACTAAGAACTTGTTCTTTGAAAAGATATAATTGATAAATCTTTAGCTAAACTCACTAAGAAAAACAGAGATGGGGTTCAAATAAATAAAATTAGAAATGAAAGAAGAGAACTTAAAACCAACACTTCAGAGATACAAAGGATTATGAGACTACTATGAACCACTATTTGTGTCAACAAATTGGACAACCTAGAGAAATGGATGAATTCCTAGATACATAGCGTCTTTCAAGACTGAGTCATGAAGAAATAAAACACATGAATATACCAATTACTAGTAAGGAGATTGAATCAGTAATCAAAAAACTCTAAACAAAGTCCAGGAGCAGAGAGCTTCACTGGTAAATTCTACCAAAACATTTAATACCTGTTCTTTCAAACTCTTCCAAAAACTTGAGGAGAAATTGCTTCCAAACTCATTTCACAAGGCTGACAGCATCTTGATACCAAAACCACACAAGAATAAAAGGAAAATTATAGGCCAGTGTCCCTCTGAGCATAGATGCAAAAATTCTTAACAAAATATTTACAAGCCAAATTCAACAATACGTTCAAAGGATCATATACCAAGAACAAGTGGAGTTTAACCAAGGGATGCAAAGATGGTTCAATTAATATGACACACCACATTAACAAAATAAAAGATAAAAATTATATTATCTTCTCAATAGATGCAGACAGAACATTTGACAAAGTTCAACACCCATTTATGATTAAAAAAAAACAACAAACCTCTTTCAGCAAAGTGGTATCAGTTCAGTTCAGTTCAGTCTCTCAGTTGTGTCTGACTCTTTTCGACCCCATGAACCACAGCACACCAGGCCTTCCTGTTCATCACCAATTGCCGGACTTTATTCAAACTCATGTCCATTGAGTCGGTGGTGCCATCCAACCATCTCATCCTCTGTCATCCCCTTCTCCTCCTGCCTTCAGTCTTGCCCAGCATCAGGTTCTTTGCAAATGAGTCATCTCTTTACATCACGTTGCCACAGTATTGGAGTTTCAGCTTCAACATTAGTCCTTCCAATGAACACCCAGGACTCATCTCCTTCAGGATGGACTGGTTGGATCTCCTTGCAGCCCAAGGGACTCTGAAGAGTCTTCTCCAACACCACAGTTCAAAAGCATCAATTCTTTGGTGCTCAGCTTTCTTTGTAGTCCAGCTCTCTGTCAACATAATAAAGGCCATATGACAAGCCCACAACTAATATAATACTCAGTGGAAAAAGGTAAAAGCTTTTCTTTTAAGATGAGGAACAACACAAGAATGTTCACTCTCTCCACTTTTACTCTGTAGTATTCAATTTTCTCCACTTTTCTTTTATTCACTCTTTCCACTTTTATTGTTAGTGAAAATCCTAGCCAGAGCAATTAGGCAGGAAAACGGCATTCAGCTCAGATAGGAGGAGGTAAAATTATTTGCAGATGACGTGAGTTTATATATAAAAAACCCTAAAGACACCACCGAAAGAAACAACCTGTGAGAACTAATAAACATATTCAGTAAAGTTGCAGGATACAAAATCAGTATCCAAAATCTGTCATTTTTATACACTAACAACAAGCTATAAGAGAAATTAAGAAAACAGTCCTATTTGCAGTTGCATTTAAAAAATACTGAGGAATAAATAAAGTCAAAACCACAATGAAATAGCACCTCACACCTGTCAGAATGACTGTTCTAAAAAAAGACAAGAAACAAGAAGCATTGGTGAGGATGTGGACAAAAGGGAACTCCTGTTCAGTGTTGTTGGAGATGTAAAATGGTGCAGTCACCATGAAAAACAGTGTGAGGATTCTTTTAAGACTTCAGAATAGAACTCTGATACAATCTAGCAATTCCACTTTGGGATATTTATCTTAAGAAAACAGCAAATTCTGTAAAGCAATTATCCTTCAATAAAAAGTAAATAAAAATACTTTAAAAAAAAGAAAATGAAAATAAATTTTCCACATTGAAGGAACTCTTCAAAACCGTTGGACCAAATGCCTTTTGGGGTAAAAGTTGATCATTGACTATTTTCTTGTGTTATTTATTCATTCATGTTTTCTATTTATTCTTGTGTCAGTTTTAAAATTTCTGGTTTCTTAAGAAATGATCCATTTCATCTAGTTTTAAGTTTATTAGTATTGTACTTAGTTCAGTTCAGTTAAGTCGCTCAGTCGTGTCTGACTCTTCGCGACCCCATGAATTGCAGCACGCCAGGCCTCCCTGTCCATCACCAACTCCCGGTGTTCACTCAGACTTGCATCCATCGAGTCAGTGATCAAATCTCTTCTTATTCCTAGTGAGACTTGTCAAAGTGTTGTTTTGTTTTATTGGTCATTTTTGAAGAAAAAAAGCTTTTGGTTTTGCTGATTGAGTTTATTGGTTATTTTTGTTTTATTGAAGTATAACTTACATACAATAAAATACAAGGATGTTAGGTGAACATTTACCCATGCTCTGTCCAATATACAAAACAAAATAAAGAGCATTCTCATGACAACAGAAACTTCCCTTGTGCCCCTTTTCAGTCATCTCCTCTCCCCACCCCCGACAGGAAGCCACTTTATGAATTTGTACAATCATAGAATAGTTTTGCCTTTGTTCAGCGTAAAGTTTTTGAGATTATCAATGTTGCGTGTGTTAGTAATTTGTTCTTTTTTGCTGAATAATAGTTAATCATATGAATGTGCCACAATTTATTTACTTTATGTTGAGGTACAGTTGGCTTGTCTCTGTTTTTTTGCTATTATGAATAAAGTTTCTGTTATGAACATTTAAAAGGTATTTTCTATGTGTTGATACCTAGGAATAGAATTGCTGAGTTACAGATTAGATATACCTTTAACCTTACGAGAAACTACCAAAGAGTTCTCCAAAGTGATTTTATACTGCCACCAGCGGTGTATGAGAATACCATTTGCCATGTATTGCTGCCAGCATTTGGTGCTGTCATTCTTTTTGATTTAGCCATTCTGCTTAGAGTGTAGTGATACCTTACTGTGTTTCAAGTTTGCATTTCTCTGATGACGGAAAAGCGTGAGGACATTTCCATACGGTTATTAGCTGCTGGAATATCTTCTTTTGTGAAGAGTCTGTTCAGTCTTTAGCTCATTTTTAAATGGTTGTTTTCTGTTGATTTGTAATATTTTGATTAACAGTCACATAAAATTAGATGTGATTTCATTGATCTATTTAGAGCTAGCAAGATAGAGAGTGTATGTGCACATGTGACAGAGGAGAGGTAAAGAGAAAGAAAGAAAAATATTTTCTCACATTTGTCAGTCATTTTTAAATAGTGTCTTTTGATGGACAGATTCTTTTTTAATTTTGGTTGTCTTTCATATTTAGACCTGTGCTTCATCTCAAATTATTTTTTGTGTATACTGTAAGAAAGAAGTTAAACTTCATTTTTTTAATACACGTGTCCAGTTTTCTAGCACTAAATTTAAGAAGACACTTTGCTCGATTTGACTAACTTGAAGCCTTGGTTGAAAGAAAAATACATGTATGTATGTATGTATGTATAGAAAGGTAGATAGATATTTGCGTATGTGCGTAGGGAGTCTGTTTTTAGATTATGTATTCTGTTATCTGCCTCATGCCAATGCGACTTAGTCTAATAGCTGTAGGATAAGGCTTCTGGATTTGTTTTCTTTTTAAAGAATTGTTTTGGGAATTTAAGATTGTGTGTTATTCCCATGGAAATTTTGGAATCAGCCTGTAAGTTTCTTCAAAATGATTGCTGGACTTTTGCTGGGGGGTTTGTGAAATTGATACCTCAATTTGGAGAGAATTGCTGACATAGCAATATTGACTCTTCTGATGCATGAACATTATTTATCTTGCCATTTATTTAGGTCTTTTGAAATTTCTTACAGTAGCATTTTGTAGTGTAATAAACTTGTACATCTTTGTTAGGCTTATTTTTAGATACCTTTTTTTTTTTTTTTTGACTTCATTTGGAATTGTGTATTGCTAGTATATGGAAATACAGTTGAGTTTTGTATATTGATCTTATATCTCCCTCTATTCCTAAAATCATTTATTATTGCGATTTTTGTAGAGCCCATTGTGTTTTCTGCATACCATGCAGTCATATCATCTAGGAATAAAGAAGCTTTCCGTTTTCAGTACTTACGTCTTTTATTTCTTTGCCTTGGCTCACTGCGCTGACCAGCTTTTTCAGTATAATGTAGCAGCGGTAAGAATGGATTTCTTCATCTTTTTCCTGACTTTTTAAAAAGCATTTAATATTTCATCATTAAGTAAATACATTGTGTAAGCTGTAGTGTTTTTACAGATCTCATCTCTTAGCTTCAGATAGTTCCTTCCTACTTTGCTAAATGTTAATATTATGAATGGGGATTGACTCTTGTTTAATGCTTTTTCTGTATATGTTGAGGTGATGTTACAGTTTTTGTCTTTTATTCTACTAATGTAATAAATTACATGAGTTTTTATGAATTAGATCTACCATGTATTCCTGAGGTTAAATCCCTTTGTTATGATGTTTTATTATTTTTATATTTTGATACATTGTTTTTTTCTAATTTAGAGGTTTTATTAATTTTTTTTATTTTTACTTTATTTTACTTTACAATACTGTATTGGTTTTGCCATACATTGACGTGAATCCACCATGGGTGTATACAAGCTCCCAATCCAATTTCTCAGGAAACAGGTCAGGTGGTCTGGTATTCCCATCTCTTTCAGAATTTTCCACAGTTTCTTGTGATCCACACAGTCAAAGGCTTTGGCATAGTCAATAAAGCAGAAATAGATGTTTTTCTGGAACTCTCTTGCTTTTTCGATGATCCAGCAGAAGTATGGTGCACCAATCTTAATATATTATACACTCCTGCATACTTGCTACCCAGACCAAGATCTAGAATGTTTTTAATACCTGGAGGTTCCTCATATTTTTTCCCATTCAGTGCTCACTCTCAAAGGTAACCAGTATATGACTGACTGATTGATTGATATATATTTATACATGCATGTATGTTTGTTTAGTTTTCAGCTGCATTGAGGTATATTGAGAAATAATATTAAAATGTTTCAACTGTATAACATGATTTGAAAGGATTCCCACATGATTAGCACTTTCATCACCTCACATATTTTGGGTTTTTTTTTTTTTTGCTTTTAACACTTAAGTTCCATTCTGTTAACAAATTCTGATTAGGTTGCCAACAGTAGTCATCATGTTATACATAAGGTGTGTGTGTGTTAGTCTCTCAGTCATGTCCGAATGTGACCCCATGGACTGTAGCCTGACAGGCTCCTCTGTCCATGGGATTCTCCAGGAAAGAATACTGGAGTGGGTTGCTATTCCCTTCTCCAGTATATATTAGATACTCAGACCTTATTAATCTTGTAGCTGAAAGTTTGTACCTTTTTCACCAGACTCTCCATATTTCTTCTACCCCTTTAATCCCTGGCAACCATTATTCTGCTCTGTTCATGAGTTCATCTTCTTTTTTAGATTCTACATATAAGTGGTGCCATACAGTATTTGTCTCTGTCTGGCTTATTTCACTTAGAGCATAACACCTTCCATGTTCATCCATGTTGTCCGAAATGGCAGGGTTTCTGTCCATTTTGAGACTGAATAATATTCCATTGTATATATACACCATCTTTGGGGCTTCCCGTGTGGTTTGTGGTTCAGTGGTAAAGAATCCCCCTGCCCGTACAGGAGCTGCAGGAGACGGGTTGGATCCCTGGATTGGGAAGATCCCCTGGAGTAGTAAATGGTAGCACCCCACTCCAATGTTCTTGCATAGAAAATTCCATGGAAGGACGAGCCTCTTGGGCTGCCTGAGGTCACAAAGAGTCAGACATGACTGAGCGACTGAGGACGCATGCGCATCTCATTCGTTTATTCATCTAGGGCACTGAGGTTGTTTCTGTACCTCGCTGTTGTGAATAGTGCTGCAGTGAATATGGGAGTACAAATATGTCTTTGAGCCAGTGATTTTGTTTCCTTTAGATGTTTACCTAGAGGTGGGACTTCTGGATCATACAGTAGTTCTGTTTTTAATTTCTTGAGGAACTTTCATGTTATTTTCCATCATGGCTGTCCCAATTTATATTCCCACCAGTAGTCTGCAAGTTTTCCCTTTTTACTACATTCTTGCCACCATTTATCTGTTATCTTTTTGATAATAACCATTGTAAGAAGTATAAATCACATCTCATTATAATTTTGATTTGTATTTGCATGGTGATTAGTGATGCTGAGAACCTAGTCTTATACCTATTTCCTTTTTAATATGCCTTCTTTGGAAGAGTGTCTGTTCAAGAACTTTGCCTATATTTTAATTGGATTGTTGTTTTTTTTATTGAATTATATTAATTCCTTATATATTTTGGATGTTGTTCAGTTGCTAAGCTGTGACCGACTCTTTGTGACTCCATGGATTGTAGCATGCCAGGCTCCTCTGCCCTCCACTATCTCCTGGAGTTTGCTCATATTTTATAGTTTTCATTGTACAGCTCTTACAGCTTCTTGGTTAAATTTATTCCAAAGTATTTTATAGAGAGAAAATATTTTTGAGGAGATTTTTATGTGAGGGTTCATATAGAAAAGAAAGATGAAGTTTTCCTGAAAATTGAAACTGTTGTTTTTGTCATATTATTTAACAAATGATAGAACTCAAGCTTTTCAGATTCCTCAGTGAGGCTGTTCCTCAGGGTGTGCAGAAAATTCCTAGTTTCCCCTACTCACTTCAGCACTTGCCTGCAAATCTGCAGTAGTTCTCAATTCCTGGTTCCTTTCCCTATTCAAAGCTCTATTTTTGTGTACTTTCATCATTTCCTTTCTTCCTGATTTCTCCAATATTTTTTAGAGTTGATAACTTTCCTTCACTGCTGTGACATTAAGAAAGGGGAAAAGGTATAAGAAAGAAAAGCAAGAAGAGTCATTGTCTTAAGTTTAATAAGTCTGCCTTCTTTAAGTGAAAATTGCTGTATCCAGAGTGCTTTTCTTCCTCAAATCTAATTTGCACATTCATTATTGATTACAGTAATATCTATATAAGTGTCATCAAGAAATTGTTACTTAAGTATAATTGATATAATTTAAGGTCTGTATATAGAAATCATATGCTATTGTGAAAATGTTCTGAATAAAGTAAAAACCAAAGGTATTAGTACCTTGTGAAAGGAGATTTAGCAAGTAAAATTTTCAGTGATTCTTAGAGTGGCCTGTGTCCTAAATAGTTGTTAGTTGGTGAATGTGTTATATGACTCTTAAAAGCCACAGTAACTCTAATTACTGTTTATTACAAGTTATGGTGGTATTCTCTATAAGGCATCTTCGTTTCAATTTTGAATTTCTCATCTAATTTAAGATTCTAAATATTTCTGATGAGGGAGTATCCTGTTTTGTTGTGAATCCAAATCCTTCTGGTTTACTTGATGAAACCAAATCTGTCTGGTTTGCTTGGAAAACATACACCTCATGGTGGTACTACCTTTTCATCCTGGTGCTAATCAACCTAAATCAAGAAAACAGTTTTCCCCCAGGATCATATCATCTTTGAAATTCTGGATCTGTGTCTCTATTAATTTAAAGTAATTAGGATGACATTCTAACCAACTCCTCAGGAACTATGTCGCACTATTTCTTTATAATTGAGGATAGGACTAAGCAGAGTCCTTTTGAAAGGAAATCAAAGAAATAGCCTGGTGGCTCAGATGGTAAAGTATCTGTCTGCAATACGGGAGATCTGGGTTCCATCCCCGGGTTGGGAAGATCCCCTGGAGAAGGAAATGGAAATCCACTCCAGTACTCTCGCCTGGAAAATCCCATGGACGGAGGAGCCTGATAGGCTACAGTCCAGGGGGTCGCAAAGAGTCAGACATAACTAAGTGACTTCATATACTTCTTCAAAGAAATAGTAATCAGAAAGGTTAAAGGGATGCAAATACGTGGCTTGCTTCTTTTCAAGCTAGCCCATGACCCTGTTTCTCACCTTACTCAGATTAAGGATAATATATTAGAAAGTTAATGAAGAAACAGACTGTCAGTTATTTACATTGGGGAAGTCTTAGCATCTAGATAAGGAGAATGAAAAAAGAAGACACATAGGGAAAATTTTACCAAGAGGGAGCCAGTAGGAATGAAATAGATATGGGAAAAAATGTGATCTTTTACATGGAGAAGGTAGAGTAGTAAAGAAATTTGAGACTAAGTAAGTTAGTCTTATGTCACATACATAAATAAAAGGACCTATTTTGTATTACAGATAATGAATAGATACATTGTCTGAAATTTGTGCATTCTATATTTAAACAAGCTGTTTAGAATCTTCTGACTTTGCATTTTTGAATAATTTATATTCAAAATACAATTTGTCATCTATAAAGCTGTTGATGGAACTGATTTGCATTAAAACATTCATCATGATTCTGAATAAGAAAAATACACAGATCACAGAGCACTTAATTATGTTTCTTTAAAAATAAGTGTCAAAAAAAGCATTTAAAAGTAAAATAAAATGTAGTACCTAAGGGACAATTTTATTTCATAATTCAAAGTATTTTATAGCTGTGCATGGGTTAATAGAATTATTTTATGTATTTTAATGTATACATTGGGCTTCCTTTATGGCTTGGCTGGTAAAGAATCCACCTGCAATGTGGGAGACCTGGGTTTGATCCCTGGGTTGGGAAGATGCCCTGGAGAAGGGAAAGGCTACTCACTCCAGTATTCTGGCCTGGAGAATTCCATGAACTGTATAGTCCATGGGGTCGTGAAGAGTTAGACACAACTGAGCCACTTTCGCTCTCAATGTGTACATTATGTTGAAGGTTTTTTATTGTTGATTTTAATGGCTTTGCTTTTCTAAATGAACTCAGACTCCTTTCTTCTTTTCTTGTTTAAAGTATGATAACACATTTATAGGAGACTTGGAAAATACCGAACAAGGTTACATACAGTTTCACTATATATTGCAATTATTTTTTTAAAAAAGATAAATTAAAGATTTCTAGTAGGAGTTTCAATATCAAACTCTCAAAAATTAATAGAATGAATAGACAGAAAAGTAGGATATAGTAGACTGAAAAGCACTATGAATCAATTCAACATAATTAAGATTTATATAGTTTTCACATAATAGTAGGATACAAATTTTATTCAAGTTCCCCTGGACTGTAAACCAGGAGACATTGGAACATATCTAGGGATATAAAACAGGTGCAAAAATGTTATGGGCAGACTTCTTTCATCAATTCCCTGTAGGTCCAGGATATCTCTCTTGGAATTGTATTTGTGCTTATCCTATTTTCTATCTTTATACTTTGATTTTTAGCTGAAAAAAACTGTTTCTTTTACTTTTTCTGAGTAGTCCAGTAGAGCCCAATTAACACGACACTGTTGAGGCTGGAAACTATAACCCAGAGCTATTATTTGCATATTAAAAAGAAAGATATTCTAGTCTGGAACCCAGTTCCTATTAAATAAGGTATATTTACACATAGTTATAAGACCTAATGGCGATCAAAAGCGTTGGTAAACTATTATCCAGAAATACAATGTGTATATGAATAACACATTATGTAAAGGAGTGATTTGTTAACTGTTAATAATATCAGATATTTTGTAGATGTGTATTATCAAAACGGAATAACATTCTAAAAGTTCTATATATAGGAATAGTTTGTGACACATCTGATATTCCTTTCCTGTATGAAAATTTAGATAATATATCTTTAGAAATCTTGTCATTTAGAAGGTAATTTTAATTATTTTTGTTGTTATTGACGATATGTTAAGGTTAGACTCTTTTCTTTCTTTTCTCTCTTAAACATTCCACATCTTCCTTTGTAGAAAGAGGCAAGGGAAAACAGCAGGACAATTTGAATTATTATTCAGTTATTATTATTATTATTATTCAATTATTATTCAATTATTATTACTCACATAGAAATGGGAGTTTGGAAAATTAGCTTCTAAAAAGTGAAGTATTCCCCCAAGATTAATTTCATTAATACTTATTAAATGGTAATGTTTTAATCTGTTTCTCCTTTTTTCTGTATCCTGACTCTTTGTATATCCCTTATTTGTGGTGACCTATTAGGTGATACGGGCTTCCCAGATAGATGGCCTTGGTGGTAAAGAATCTGCCTGCCAATGCAGGAGACTGAAGAGACATGGTTTTAATCCCTGGCTCAGGGAGATCTCCTGGAGGAGGGCATGGAAACCCACTCTGTTCTTGTCTGGAGAGTCCCATGGACAGAGGAGCCAGGCAGGCTATGGTCCCTGGGGTTGCCAAGAGTTGGACAGGACTGAAACAACTTAGTACTGCATAGCATACACATTAGAAAATATAAAAGATTGATAATAAATGTGGGTTAAATTAATATTTAATACTATTCTTTGAAATTTGTAATCCAGTATATTCTTTGTTAATATATGTATGAAGGGATATGGTGAGAAAATGAATTCTCTAAGAAAAAAAGTAGGAATTTATATTATTTTGAGCAGAAATATTATTTATAGAAAACAGCAAATAACAGTATTTTATTTCTCTTTCCTGAAAATTTTAATTATCTTCAGCTAGGATAAGGAAGAAAAAAAAGACAATAATAAGTTGGGTAAATATTGACTTAATTTCATCCCTGTCATTACCTAGATGATTCTGATTCCTAAATTTGTGCCTCCCTTAGGGTTTCCCATAACAAGTTGTTCCGGCCAAACATCTAGGACTCATTCTTAATTTCTTTCATTCCCTTACCTTATATATACAACTTACCAGCAAATTCTATAGATTTTACATTCCAGATAGATCTTAAATCTGTCTACTTCTCTCATCTTCTCCACCAACCTAGTATAATCTATCATCATTTGTTTAGAATAGTGCAGGAGCCTCCTAGGTGATATCTCTGCTTTCACTTTCTTATATTTCACTCTGTTCTCCAAATGATATTCAGAATGATCTTTAAAACCTTCCCTGCTTAAAATCATCCATATGCTAGGCAACCATCTTATTATTTGGAGAACTTTAATATAAAGAAAATCAAGTATTTTTTTTCCTGTATTATTAACCATAAAATTGATGAAGAAAATTTTTTATAGAAATATTTCAGCTGATAAAGAAGGAATGATAGAATTATAGTTATCAGCATTTTATAACTCTTAATGAAATATTATAATAGATCTAAGTAATTAACACTGGTTGCGTATATATATATTTATAGACTTCCTGGTAGCTCAGCTGGTAAAGAATCCACGTGCAATGCAGGAGACTCTGGTTCAGTTCCTGTGTTGGGAACATCCGCTGGAGAAGGGATAGGCTACCCACTCTAGTATTCTTGGGCTTCCCTGGTGTCTCAGATGGTAAAGAATCCGCCTGCCATGTGGGAGACCTGGGTTCAATCCCTGGGTTGAGAAGATCCCCTGGAGGAGGGCATGGCAACCCATTTCAGTATTCTTGCCTGGAGAATCCCCATGGACAGAGGAGCCTGGTGGGCTACAGTGCATGGGGTTGCACAGAGTTGGACACGACTGAGTGACTAACACAGCACAACATCTATATACATATATAAAGAGAGAGACAAAGACAGAGAGAGTCTACAATATGTTTATCTACCTCCTGTTTAGAGTACGTAGCATAAGCTATGAAGCAGTCTTGTTTGAAATTCTAACCTGAATCTGATTAAACTACCAGTTTATAGGAAATACAAGAGACAGAAGAACATGTTAAGTGACACAGGGAGGTGCAGTCAGGAAATCCAGAATTGGAAAATCTTGGACTCAGTTTTTTCAACAAATAAATTACATGGAGGAAAAGTAAAGGAATAATGATTTATAGCTTTAAAGGGTCAGGGAACTGATTAATTGCAACATCTGGGCCTTATTTTGATTCTGATTTGAACCAGTAAGCTTTTTCAGAAAGTGATACACAGGGAAATTTGTACACTATCTACATAGTTGACAATTGTAATAAATTATTATTGAAAATAATGTATAATGGTGATAATATTGATTGTGGTTATATTTATAAGAGTCTTTATCTTTTAGAGGTACATACTAAAATGAAATGATGTCTAAGGAGTAGGTAGGGAATAAAAGTACAGATTAAGCCAGACCAGCTATAAATTAATAATTGTTGAAACTGGATAATAAAGATATCAGGATCCATTTTGCTTTTCTCACATATGTCTTAACTTCCTTTAATAAAATTGGAAGCAGAACAAAAAGTCACTGTGGCTATAGTCAAGAGTATTTATTTTAGCAGGTTCTACCTAATATGACCTCTACTTAGCTCATCTCAACCATGTTTACCTTTGTTCACAGTGCAGTTCTTCCTTTTTCTTAGGTATTGCAAGTTCATACCCATTTTAGGGCCCTTGAAATTGCCATTCTCTCTATCTGCAACCCTCTTTTCCTGGACCTTTAGTGTCTATTCCCTCTTAAAATTCAGGTCTCATTTTAATTTTTTTTTCAGGTCTCATTTTAGTGTCATCCCAGAAGAGCTGGCTGTGATAATCATTTCATCTTATTTTATTTGTCACACTTACTGTGATTTGACATTTTCTTTTATATTTATTTATTAACAGTTTCCACCATTAGAGTGTAAGCTGCATAGTGGTAATGATAAGATCTTGACTAGCATGTTCACTTTTAAATTCCCAGCACTTCAGGTGAATACCTGCCGATGCAAACATTAATAAACATTTGGAAGAATCAATGAAATGTTTGTAAAACTGGTGAATTATTAATCTTTTACATTTGGAATAGTAACAGTATATACTGCTGTTGCCTAATGAAAGTGTTTAATATTCAGCTGGCATTTTCATTTTTAATGTTTTCAAAGGCTCATATGTGGGAGAATTAACTGTGTAGCAAAGCTTCAGAAAGGTTTTTTAAAATTCACAAAATGACACATTTTCTCCTAGCATTTATTTTAAAATATTTGTATTTTGGGTAATTAATGTCACATCGTGTCTAAAAGCTGTTTTTTGTATCTGTATAAGTAGAGGTTAAGTTTTGTGATATGTGTTTATATGTGATATAAAAATTTGGCAAACATTTCTTGGCTCATGTGAATAACAGACACTTACAATTATATCTTCCATCAGAAAGGAACTGAGAAATAATTTATAGGTGAATGCATAGCAGGAATGAGCCTGTAAAAATAAGTACAAATAAAAATATGTACATACATATATGAGGAGATGTCATTCAAAATAATTGCTTAAGGAAATTGTTCATTATGGTTGTTGAATAAAATGATATGTTTCATTGGTAAAATCATTTTTGTACTAATATTTATAAGTAGAGACACAAAAGACTGGTAGATTTTCTCCTCCTTGTGTCCTCAGGATACTTCCACTCCACCGCACATTTTGGGCTCCAGAGTTGGGGTGTTCCTCTCAGTATCCTCCGTGTTTGGCACACAGGAGTCTTAGATCATGACCTTTCCACTGGAAACAAGATGCTGTATGCTTCTCGCCTTCACTATCTCCTGTTAGGGAGACAGTGGAACTTCTTCAGACTTGACTCTTGGTCAAGACATATTTTATTCTAAGTGAGCTTGTTTGTTTGCTCTTTTGCTCATTTCCCCATTTATTTCTTTATTTAATGCTAGTTTATTGTGGTTTGTCAAGTAGAAAGCACTAGCTTTGAGATTGTAGAGAATAAGATAGAAATGAACATGACATAATATACTTACTCCAAGGATGTTGCCTTGGATAATTGCACTTTTGGGAACATCTCTTCTGGAATTGCCTTTAGAATGAGTTTTTACGTTACCTATGTGCTCATTCATTTATAGCCCTATCTTAGGTTGAGGAGGAGTCAGAGAAAATGAGCCTTTCCTGTCTCCGTGGGAGAGGGCTGCTGCTGCTAAGTCACTTCAGTCGTGTCCGACTCTGTGTGACCCCATAGATGGCAGCCCACCAGGTTCCCATCCCTGGGATTCTCCAGGCAAGAACACTGGAGTGGGTTGCCATTTCCTTCTCCAATGCATGAAAGTGGAAAGTGAAAGTGAAGTCGCTCAGTCGTGTCTGGCTCTTCGTGACCCCATGGACTGCAGCCCATCAGGCTCCTCCATCCACGGGATTTTCCAGGCAAGAGTACTGGAGAGGGCTATAAAGACAGAATTTCATCAGGCTCCGGGGTCTCATAGGGCCTCAGTTCAGTTCAGTTGCTCAGTCGTGTCCGACTCTTTGCAACCCCATGAATTGCAGCACACCAGGCCTCGCTGTCCATCACCAACTCCTGGAGTTCACCCAAACCCATGTCCATCGAGTCAGTGATGCCATCCAGCCATCTCATCCTCTGTTGTCCCCTTTTCCTCCTGCCCACAATCTCTCCCCGCATCAGAGCCTCTTCCAATGAGTCAACTCTTCGCATGTGGTGGCCAAAGTACTGGAGTTTCAGCTTTAGCATCATTCCTTCCAAAGAACACCCAGGACTGATCTCCTTTAGAATGGACTGGTTGGATCTCCTTGCAGTCTATGGGACTCTCAAGAGTCTTCTCCAACACCACAGTTCAAAAGCATCAATTCTTCGGCGCTCAGCTTTCTTCACAGTCCAACTCTCACATCCATACATGACTACTGGAAAAACCATAGCCTTGACTAGACAGACCTTAGTCAGCAAAGTAATGTCTCTCTTTTTGAATATGCTGTCTAGGTTGGTCATAAGTTTCCTTCCAAGGAGTAAGCGTCTTTTAATTTCATGGCTGCAGTCACCATCTGCAGTGATTTTGGAGCCCCCAGAAAATAAAGTCTGACACTGTTTCCACTGTTTCCCCATCTGTCTCCCATGAAGTGATGGGACCGGATGCCATGATCTTCATTTTCTGAATGTTGAGCTTTAAGCCAACTTTTTCACTCTCCTCTTTCACTTTCATCAAGAGGCTTTTTAGTTTCTCTTCACTTTCTGCCATAAGGGTGGTGTCATCTGCATATCTGAGGTTATTGATATTTCTCCTGGCAATCTTGATTCCAGCTTGTGCTATAGGGCCTAGTTCTCCACAAAAGGAAATGCGGATTTCCCTTGTTCTGGTCCTGGCCTTGCTCCCAAGCTCATCCTCCAGTGTTTAGAAGTCATTCAGTTCCCCAAACTCCCTTCTTTTAGTTCTCTAGCATTTTCACTCAAGGAAGGAGGCTGCTTACCTGTGACAGGGTCCTGGGGGAGTTGTCATCCTACAGGATGGTGAGCAGAGACCTCTCTAGTACCTTATTTTCCATCCATTGCACTTAGAACCTGAAGATTGGAGAGTCTCGGGGTCTCTCAAGGCTGGCCATAGGGGTTTTGGTGAATTGTCCTGTTTCTTCCTGTCCGGAAGGAAGCTCAGTCTGGCGTCAAGATGATGTCTGGTCTTCAAGGGATTACCAATGCCCACAGGCAATTCCAGTTAAGATGAGGGTGCCTCTGGAGGCAGAGCAGGCTCTGGGGAAGGAGTCAGTTTGGGAGCTACAGTCTCACATAGTTCACTGAACTGTTTCACCAGTGAGTTTGGGAGGTGGTCTGTGCTGCTGGAGTTCATGGCTATCCATGTAGTGCAAAGGGTAGGAGTGCTGCTGGCACTGGAGTCCTGGGACTGATTAAGGCCCTGCCACCACTCCTCTGTGGGTCATTTGGGGTGTGGGGTCTACATTTAAACAGAAGTGTGCAGGAGTCCTTCAGCAGGTGAATAGGGATCTGCCAGTAGAGCAACACATGGAAAACTCAGCAGTGGCCACAGGACTGGAAAAGCTGTTTTCATTCCAATCCCAAAGAAAGGCAATGCCAAAGAATGCTCAAACTACCGCACAACTGCACTCATCTCACATACTAGTAAAGTAATGCTTAAAATTCTCCAAGCCAGGCTTCAGCAATATGTGAACCATGAACTCCCTGATGTTCAAGCTGATTTTAAAAAAGTCAGAGGAACCAGAGATCAAATTGCCAACATCCACTGGATCATCAAAAAAGCAAGAGAGTTCCAGAAAAACATCTATTTCTGCTTTATTGACTATGCCAAAGCCTTTGACTGTGTGGATCACAATAAACTGTGGAAAATTCTGAAAGAGATGGGAATACCAGACCACCTGACCTGCCTCTTGAGAAACCTGTATGCAGGTCAGGAGGCAATGGTTAGAACTGATCATGGAACAGCAGACTAGTTCTAAATTGGGAAGAGGAATTGAGATAGAAGGGATGGGGGTAACTGTTATTGAAAAGCAGTATTTTATATGGAAAGAATGTGGGCTGTGGTGACGAAGGTCAGTAGCTTTGGTGGTGGGAGGTTGTGGAAGATTTCTTTTGATTGTCTCTGTTTTTCAACAGAATGAGACTTTTTATTGGGCATGTATGTACCTGGCCTGAAGATACAAAGGTGAATGAGGCTTGTCGTCTGCCCTTTAGAGAGAGATTTACTATTTAAACAGGATAGCAGCTTGGTTCTACTGTTAGTACACGTTTCTTCCAGTTTTCTTGGTTTGTGCTCTAGTTTTAGCCTTAGTTTTCTCACTGTTGGTCTTTCTTCACTCCTGTTTTTATTTTTTAATAGGTCATTGATTGAGGAATTCAGAGAGAGAGAGCAGATACCAACAGATTGATTAAGGCCATAAAATTAACTTACATTTTATGTTAGGAATCCACATATGTTTCTCTACTCTGACTTATTGTCCTATATGTTAATATTTCAGAATTACTAAGACTATACCTGATTCACGGAGTTAATTTCTTACAACCACATATCCTTGCTTTCTGATGCTAAAGTAGCTTGGTCAGAACTTCAACCCTTAATTTGTTCCTCAATAACTAGTTTGCTGTTGTTTTTAAAATGGGGACCATTTTTAAGATCTTCATTGAGTAGTTGTTATAGTATTGCTTCTGTTTTTTTTGGCTGCAAGGCATGTTAGAGCCTTTCTCTAACTAGGGATCGACCTCACACCCTCTGCATTGGAAAGCAAAATCTTAACCACTGGAATGCCAGAGAAGTCCCTAAATGCAAGAAATCAAACTCTTTTAAATGCAAGAAATGAAACTTCATAGTATATGCCTACTCTTATGCAATTTTGAAAAAGTATGTGTTCATCATATTAAATAAAATTATTAATATTATTTTTCAACTGAAAGAGAAAAAAGAATTCTCATGTTAAATGTGCCTTGAAATTCATAATCTGAAAACAGTAGTCTAGTCGATAACAAAGATTTTTAAACAGACAGCCATGATATTTAAATTGAAAATGACTTCTCTGGACAATAGTACTGAAACTAAGAGAAAATATGTTCCAGAATAGCAATATATATCATGATTATCTTATTTGAGAAACCATAGCTTACTAACTAGAGGTAGTTGTGGCTCAGACGGTAGAGAATCTGCCTGTAATGCAGAAGACCAGGGTTCAGTCCCTAGGTCGGGACTAAATAGGGAATGGCTGTCCACTCTAGTATTCTTGCCTGGAGAATTCCACGGACAGAAGAGCATGGTGGGTTAAAGTCCATGAGGTCGCAAAGAGTCTGACACAACTGAGCAGCTAACACTTGTATTGAGTCTCACCATTATCCAATTATTTTTCTTCTGTTTCATGGCATGGCTTACACTTCCTACTCTGGACTGCATTCTGTTACGTCTCTACCACTGGAGGCAGGGATCGATTAGGGAGAATTGTAGTGCAAGTTCTATTGATTTACAGGTTTTTGGTGTAGTTTTTGTTTGAGAAGAGTCTAGTGATACTTAGTAATATTAATTTCCAGTTTTATAGACAACAAACTGAGGTCTCAAAAGATGACTTTCATCAAGATTACAAGTGATATACCAGATTTGGTTTGTTTTTTGACCTCCTATCCCCATTTCACGGGCACAGGAGCTTCAGTTAGTTTGTTCATTGCTGTATTCTCAGTGTCTAGAGCAACACTTGGCACGTGCAGATGCTGGAATTAATTTCTAAGTTAGGGTTAAACTCCATAATGATGATTCTGTGTACCCTCTTATATTCTGGCTTTGGACATGCATATTAATGTGTGATCTGCAATATTAAGATAAATAAGAAAACACCAGATACCTGTTTAGGAAAGAACAATTTCTAGATACATTACCACATTCACTTGCTCATTAGGGGACAGGATGATTGTGAACAAGTCTGGATATAATGACCAGTGTTCATAAATGAGAATGAAGGAACAGCTGTTCATTTAATGGTCTTTTAATGAGATGCATAAAATTCAGTCCGTTTTTCTATTTGTTTGCAATTTGGTTGTTTCAGGTTTCTTAGATGTCTTTTGGGTACTTCTAAAGTAATTATGTAGTTTAGGAAGTTGGGAAATTCGGATGAGATGGGAAGTAGATTGTTTTGTGTGTTTTCCCCCCTCTATCCACAAACCTGCTTCCAATCTATATCTGTATCATCTTCATCTCTGTTCTTTCTCCATCCTTAATTTTTCTCAAAATCCTTTGTTAAACATAGCTTGGTTGTTTGTACTAGCTGCTACATTTTTAGTTTTCACTAGGAAAAATCACTTAAGACAGTACATTTATTGTTTTTTCTTCACATATGTAGGTGACAGGTCTACTTAACAGGAACAGGATACAGGTCACTAAAATGTAGAAATTTAATTAATATATTCAAAGAACAGATGTGACTTTTCTGCTCTTTTCTTAGCCTTTATTTTTAGTCATTTACATAATTTAAATTGTACTTTGACACAATGGTTTCATGCTTAATTTTACTGGTGAGAAAATTTCCTTTAATTTGCAAAAAGCCATTTAAATCAGCTTATCCCATCACTTCATGGGAAATAGATGGGGAAACAGTGCAAACAGTGTCAGACTTTATTTTGGGGGGCCCCAAAATCACTGCAGATGGTGACTGCAGCCATGAAATTAAAAGACGCTTACTCTTGGAAGGAAAGTTATGACCAACCTAGATAGCATATTAAAAAGCAGAGATATTACTTTGCCAACTAAGGTCCATCTAGTCAAGGCTATGGTTTTCCCAGTGGTCATGTATAGATGTGAGAGTAGGACTGTGAAGAAAGCTGAGTGCCAAAGAATTGATGCTTTTGAACTGTGGTGTTGGAGAAGACTCTTGAGAGTCCCTTGGACTGCAAGGAGATCCAACCAGTCCATTCTAAAGGAGATCAGTCCTGGGTGTTCATTGGAAGGACTGATGCTGAGGCTGAAACTCCAATACTTTGACCACCTCATGCGAAGAGTTGACTCATTTGAAAAGACCCTGATGCTGGGAGGGATTGTGGGCAGGAGGAAAAGGGGACAACAGAGGATGAGATGGCTGGATGGCATCACTGACTCAATGGACATGGGTTTGGATGAACTCCAGGAGTTGGTGGTGGACAGGGAGGCCTGGTGTCCTGGGATTCATGGGGTCACAAAGAGTCGGACACAGCTGAGCAACTGAACTGAACTGAACTGATGACATCTAAACATATGGAAAATATATTTTAAACTTACATTTTCAGATCATTTTGTAATGTGGTGACCTCAGAAATTGACACATATTTTCTTAGCACTTGATTAGAAGAATAGACATGATATGCTCATTGAAAAATTTTAGTACTGACTTGCACTATATGACAAATTGCTCTTTAAAGTATCTTTTTTCAATATGATACGATATAATTATTTAATGCTTTTTAGAAAATTAGTGATCTCATTTCTGCTTCAGAAAAAGCCTCTATATATCAGACAAAGGTATTTTTATTATCTCTATTTTGCAGAGTAAGTTTTAGGCAAATCATCTGATTTCTCAGTTTCAGTTCTTTATCTGGAATGTTAGGTCCATGAATCAAGGTAAACTGGAAGTGTCAAACAGGACATTTTAGGAATCAGTGAACTAAAATGGACTGGAATGGGCAAATTTAATTCAGGTGACCATTATATCTACTACTGTGGGCAAGAATCACTTAGAGGGAATGGAGTAGCCCTCATAGTCAACAAGAGTCTGAAATGCAGTACTTGGGTGCAGTCTCAAAAATGACAGAATGATCTCTGTCACTAAGGCAGACTACTCAGTATAACAGTAATCCAAGTCTGTGCCCCAACCACTAATGGCGAAGAAACTGAAGTTGAATGGTTCTTTGTAGACCTATAAGATCTTCTAGAACTAGCATCAAAAAAAGATGTCCTTTTCATCATAGGGGACTGGAATGAAAAGTGGGAAGTCAAGAGATACCTGGAGTAATAGGCAAGTTTGGCCTTGGAGTACAAAATGAAGCAGGGCAAAGGCTAACAGAATTTTGTCAAGAAAATGCACAGGTCACAGCTAACACCCTCTTCCAACAACACAAGAGATGATTCTACACATGGACATCAGCAGATGGTCTATACTGAAATCAGATTGATTATATTCTTTGCAGCTGAAGAAGGAGAAGTTCTATACAGTCAGCAAAAACAAGACCTCGAGCTGACTGTGGCTCAGATCGTGAACTGCTTATTGCCAAAGTCAGACATAAATTGATGAGAGAAGGGAAAACCACTAGACCACTCAGATATGACCTAAATCAAATCCATTGCAATTATAAAGTGGAAGTGACAAATGGATCCAAGGGAATAGATCTGATAGAGTGCCTGAAGAACTGTGGACGGAGGTTCATGACACTATACAAGAGGCAGTGATCAAGACCATCCCCAAGAAAAAGAAGTGCAAAAAAGTTGTCTTAGAAGCTACAAATAGCTGAGGAAAGAAGAGAAGTGAAAGGCAAATGAAAAAAGGAAAGATATACCCATCTGAATGCAGAGTTCCAAAGAATAGCAAGGAGAAATAAGAAAGCCTTCCTTAGTATCAGTGCAAAGAAATAGAGGAAAACAATAGAATGAGAAAAACTAGAGATCTCTTCAAGAAAATTAGAGATACCAAGGGAACATTTCATGCAAAGATGGGTGCAATAAAGGATAGAAATGGTATGCTAACAATATGTTAGCTGTCTTTTATCTTTTACATACATCTTCAGTATGATTGCTATCTTCTGCTAACAGAAGCAGAAGATATTAAGAAGAGGTGGTAAGAATACACAGAAGAACTATACAAAAAAGATCTTAATGGCCCAGATAACCACAATGGTGTGATCACTCACCTAGAGCCAGACATCCTGGTGTGAAGTCAAGTGGGCCTTAGGAAGCATCACTACGAACAAAGGTAGTGGAGGTGATGGAGTTCCAGTTGAGCTGTTTCAAGTCCTAAAAGATGATTCTGTGTAAGTGCTGCACTCAATATGCCAGCAAATTTGGCAAACTCAGCACTGGCCACAGTACTGGTAAAGGTCAGATTCCATTCTAGTCTCAAAGAAAGGCAATGCCAAAGAGTGTTCAAACTACCACACAGTTGCACTCTTCTCACACGCTAGCAAAGTAATGCTAAAAATTCTCCATGCGAGGCTTCAACAGTATGTGAACTAAGAAATTCCAGATGATCAAGCTGAATTTAGAAAAGGCAGAGAAACTAGAGATCAAATTGCCAACATCTGTTGGATCATAGAAAAAGCAAGAGAGTTCCAGAAAAGTATGAACTTCTGTTTATTGACTACGCTAAAGCCTTTGACTATATGGATCAAAACAAAATGTGGAAAATCCTTAAAGATACAGGAATACCAAACCACTGTACTTGCCTCCTGAGAAACCTGTATGCAGGTCCAAAAGCAACAGTTAGAACTGGACATGGAACAAATTGGGAAAGGAGTTTGTCAAGGCAGTATATTGTCACCCTGCTTATTCAACTTATATGCAGAGTACGTCATGCAAAATGCCAGGTTGGATGAAGCACAAACTGAAATCAAAATTGCTGGGAGAAATATCAATAACCTCAGATATGCAGATGACACCACTCTTATGGCAGAAAGTGAAGAGGAACTAAAGAATCTCTTGATGAAAGTGAAAAGGGAGAGTGATTTTTACTGGCTTAAAACTGAACATGCAAAAAACTAAGATCATGGCATCCAGTCTCATCACTTCATGGCAAATAGATGGGGAAGCAGTGGAAACAGTGACGGACTTTCTTTTCTTGGGCTCCAAAATTACTGCAGATGGTGACTGCCATGAAATTAAGATACTTGCTCCTTGGAAAAAAAGCTATGACCAACCTAGACAGCATATTAAAAAGCAGAGATATTACTTTGCTATCAAAGGTCCTCTAGTCAAACCTTTTGTTTTTCCAGTAGTCATTTATGGATATGAGAGTGATCATAAAGAAAAGCTGAGCACTGAAGAATTGATGCTTTTGAACTGTGGTGTTGGAGAAGACTCTTGAGAGTCCCTTGGACTGCAAGGAGATCAAACTAGTCCATCTTGAAGGAAGTCAGTCATGAACTTTCATTGGAAAGACTGATGCTAAAGCTCAAGCTCCAGTACTTTTGCCACCTGATGTGAAAAAGTGACTCATTGCAAAAGACCCTAATGCTGGGAAAGATTGAAGGTAGAAGAAGGGGACAAGAGAGGAGGAGATAGTTGGATGCCATCACCGACTCAATGGACATGAGTTTGAGCAAGCTCTGGAAGCTGGTGATGGACAGGGAGGCCTGGTGTGCTGCAGTCCATGGAGTTGCAAAGAGTCAGACATGACTCAGCGATTGAGCTGATCTGTAAAAAGGATTTTGTACAAGATAATCTCCAGAGTCCCTGCTCTCTCTGAAATTCTCTGTTGAAAACCATTTCAAGATGAGGATACAGAGGCACCAAAAAGTTAAGCAGCTTGGTTAAATTCAGGCAATCAATAATAAAACCTTAATATCTGACTTTCTGACTAACCTGTTTTTTGACACTTTCACACAATCCTTATACCTGAAACTGCTGATATCTTTCCTTTACTAAAAACACATCAGTTTACAAAAATTATTCTACATATTTAATCCTTTTTATTTTTCTAAAAGCCCAAGTATATGTCTGTAGTCTCAAGTTAAACCCTTATAATTTAGTAGGTGATTATTCATATTTTTAAAAGGAGAAGGTCTTTATAAATAGAGGTTCCCATAGCAAACAAAGAGCTTCCCTGGTAGCTCAGTCAGTAAAGAAGCTGCCTGTAGTGCAGGAGACCTGGGTTCCATTCCTGAGTTGGCAAGATCCCCTGGAGAAGGAAATGGCAACCCCCTCAAATATTCTGGCCTGGAAAATCCTATGGACAGAGGAGCCTGGCAGGCTACAGTCCATGGGGTTGCAAGAGTAGGACACAACTTAGCAACTAAACCACCATACCAACAAAGGCAAATCAGAAAAGAGAGCATATTTTAAGCTGTGTTTAGGGAGAAATAAAGTAAGTTAAAGTAAACTGATCTTATATATAGCAGAAGAAAAAATAGAATTTTAAGTGACAACTTTTGTCCATTCCTTGTGTGTAAATTATTCCACGATTTGTATTTGAATGTGTGATATGCATCGGAATGATTTGAACTTTCTGTTGTTAACTAAGTATATCTCCGTCATGAATGTTTATGGAAAGAAGTTTTGTATTAGTGGGAAAACTGGGTTAGGTCTTCCACCTTTAAGAATCTGTGATTGAATCCCCTCCCCACTCCTTACCTCAGTGGTAGTTCCCCATACAACTTTTCCAGATGAATCTATTTTGTAAATTATGACATTTTATAGAGATAGAACATATTAATTCCTAGATGAGCCAGAATGAGGTATTTTAGGATGGTAGTCAGGACTGATCAAAACAAATTTATATTTCTTTGTAAAATTCAGCTAATTTTTCCATAAGAAATAGGATTATTCCATGAAATAAATTTGTTAAATATACCAGTTTGGTTTTATCTTTCTTATTTTTATATAAAGTGCTCCCATTAAAAAAATTAGAAAAAAAGCCTGTGTTGTCATTTTGCTGCTTTTGGATAAGAATACTTTCTATTCACTTTTTTCTCTTAAATCTCTCACAAGTGTTTTTCAGTTTACACAAGTCATCGTCACATTTTCTTTTTTTAAGTTATTTGAAGGAATCTTACTGATTATCTAATTTAAACACTTGATTTTAGCAGAAGAGAATAGTTAGGGCCGCAGAGGTTAATTAGTTGACCCATGGTAACATAGTTAATTAGAGACAAAAATGATTGGAACTTAGGTATACCAGTTTCCCAGACTAGAACTCTTCTGTTTGATAAGGAGCTATCTGGATTCTTATCTATATCCAGCTAGATTCATAGTCTCGATTTTTGCTGAATTCCTTCTTTCCAATGCCGTTTTTTTTTTAATCATAGTAATTAATGTCTGAATCAGAATTTGAAATCTAAAAGCTGCATTATAATAGCTCATATATAAAATATAGCTGCATATAGAGCTATAAATTCCTCACAGTTGGTTTTCTATTTGATGTTAGATCTTTAAATTTTTGGATTAAAACCTAGTGGGCCAGTTTAAGAAACACCATGTTCAAAATTGTTCAAAACATGTTCAAAATGTTCAAAAAAACATTTTTATTTTCTGTCTTAGTCTTTAGAAGTTATTTACTTTGTTTCAGACAGTTGCTCCACATAATTTTTTGTGTGTAAATGGTTGGTAGAATGATGATTCTATGATTTATGATTCATTAATGATTTATTGATTGAAAATAAAACCAAAATTTAGTGGTGGGTTATTATTATTACTACTAATATTCTTTAATAACACATAGTCAACATTTCCATGGTTATAAGACCCTTACTTTAATTTGTTGTTGTTGTTCACTCAGTCATGACTGACTCTTTGTGACCCCATATGCTGCAGCATGCCAGGCCTCCCTGTCTTTCACTGTCTCCCAGAATTTGCTCAAACTCATGTCCACTGAGTCAGTGATGACATCCAACCATCTCACGCCATCCAGCATGAGATGTTGGATGTCACCCCCTTCTCCTCCTGCCGTCTATCTTTCCCATCATCAGGGTCTTTTCCAATGAGTTGGCTCTTTGCATCAGGTAGCCATAGTATTGGAGCTTTAGCTTTAGCATCAGTCCTTCCAATGAATATTCAGAGATGAGGGTTGATTTCCTTTAGGACTGACTGGTTGATCTTGCTTTAATATGTGAAAGACTCTTAAAGAATTACGTAAGGAAAGAACACTATGACATACCATAAAAAATACTCAGAAATAGAGGAAACATCATTCTAATTAACCAGTAAAGGGGAAAAAAGTAAGGAAACAAATGATTCTTCTATTTCTTACTTACATTATGTAAGCAAGTAATTTTCTGTGAGTCTGTAGTGTTTACTTTTTTATCATACTCTGAAAAAGTGGTATAGTAAAGCTCAATTGTTCTTGGGGTTGTGCTAATAGAACAAGGCCTCGGAGAATGGGCATGGAATAGTCATGCTGCTCCTAATTCTCTGGGAGACTTAGAAACATGACTTGAGTCACACAGACCAGAATTTATATCCCAACTCTATCACTCACCATTAACCTTACCTTGGGCAACTTTCTTAACTTCTCTAATCCTCAATATTCTTATCTCTATAAGAAAGAAATTATAATGCCTATTTTGCAGTGTTACATAAATGTATCTACCTTAGACTCTCAAAAACTACTCATTTCCATTTGCTCTCCTTTACCTGTTACCTGCAGACCCTTCCCCCCACCTCTTCCCTGTTCACTAACCCAGTTCCTCCTGATGCACCATAAGGCTCACGTGTAGGACTCTAGATGGCAGGTAACTGGAGCTCAAGAAATCATCTGGAACAGTTAGTCAGATCACCCCTAGCATTCAGTACTCTTAATACATTGGGTAGATTGCTTTCCAGGAGCAGAAAGTCCCCCAAGTTCTGTAATATCTTTAAGAACCTCCTTCAGGACCTCGGATCCTCGGAAATACAGTCTTTTTTCTAAGGAGTTTTTTAAAAAGAGTATTATAGTTTTTAATTTTCTTAAAGAGAGTCCTATACATCTAAATATATTTTATAAACTGTCCCAAATTAGGTTGGGTTTCCCTGGTGGCTCAAATGGTAGAGAATCCACCTGCTTTGCAGGAGAACCAGATTTGATCCCCGGGTCAGAAAGATCCCCTAGAGAAAGAAATGGCTTCCCACTCCAGTCTTCTTGCCTGGAAAATCCCATGGACAGAGGAACCTGGCAGGCTGTGGTCTATGGGGTCATGAAGAGTCAGACATGAGTGGGTGACTAAGCATGCAAATTAGGTTAGTAAGGTGGTTTGTTATTCCTACCTAAAAAAAAAAATTCTGAAGCTTCAGCCTTTAGGTTTATAATAAAAACAAAGGAGAATTCTTATTTTTTAAATATCTTTTAGTAATTTTAAAATATTTATTTTTAAATGAAGGATAATTGCTGTTAGTTTCTACCAAACATCAACATGAATCAGGCATATGTTTACCCATGTTCCCTCCCACTTGAACATCCCTCCCACCTCCCTCCCCATAGTATTTTTTAAAAATAAAAGCATCTTGATTTTCAAGCAAGTTTGTAATATTTTAGGCCTTTTTGGTAGCAGTCCTATCCTTTATTAACATCATCTTCCTAGGTTATGAACATCTATATGTCTAAGCAGTTGGTCTAAAGCAGGAGTCTGGAGAACTTAGAGAGATGTTCTCATAATTAACTGATATATTCTTTCTTTTGTGGTAACATTATAATTTTTATACCGTGAAGTTTTACTGTTTGAGTTGTACTGTGGATGTACCTGGGTGTCTGTGGGCTGGACTTGGGAATTGGATAAGCTTTTAAATATTGCTTCAGAAACTGGGTAGAGTTACCAAAGATTGGCCCATCTATCAACTTCGGGGTAAGAAGTCACCTGTGAATTGACGCTATCCATGTTGTCAGGCTCAGTTAACGAAATGGAAGATGATGTTAAAGAGAAGGATAAAATGAAATGAAATATGATGTTAAAGGGAAGGATAAAGCGTAAAGTTTCTCTTTCTTTCTCTCTCAGAACATTACTGCTGTCATTTGGGTTGGTAGTATCTGGAGGGATTTATTTAAGGCATTTCCACCCCACCTTCTTTTCCTGTGGCAAGGAAGAAATTTAAAAATGGACAAGAGAATTTTCATCTGAAATAAATGAAAATATTAAAGAAGTTTTAGATCATTGTTATAACTCGAATAATGTGTTTTCACCATGTAACTGGGTTAGCTCTTATCAAAATAATCTCAAGGATATGTTCATTAAATTTTGTTGTATCATTTATTTCTACAAGTCAGTAGGTTATCAACTCAAGTGGAATTTTTCAAGTTTTTATTACATTATTTGTTATTTAAATAATTTCATCTTTGTAGCAATTTTCTTCTTGAAACCAAAATAAAATGTTATATGATTTTATGAATAAGCCACTGGGCAGAGCAAAAACCATGGTTCAGACTTAATCCTAATTTCTGTTCTATTTTAGATCTATATTTTATGTAAAAGGTACTTCACATGGCAAAAAAATTAGTTTTAATAGTGTAATAAATTGACCCAGAATTACTCTCAGTGGATATGGATTGAACACTGAACACTGGTTCATTATGGAGGGAATTAGTTGTGGAGAGTTTAGAGATGCATAGAGAATGGACTCTTCTGTCAGGGAACTTACACTGAAGTTGAGGGGATAATTTTATATAAAAATAATTACCTAGAATTCTTGGAGCTGAAGACCTATTCAAACCTTGGAAGTTAGTTGAAGCAAAAATCCTAGTAGCTTGGTGATTTGCCTGACAAGTTTGTCCATGGGTCTGAAACAAGGTTATCTGCATCTCCTGTGCCAGAGGTAGCATGGTTTCATGTCTGGGATTCTGAACAAAATACAAGTACTGTTCTATTTGCCGTTAGGGTTGCTGCTGCTAAGTCGCTTCAGTCGTGTCCGACTCTGCGCGACCCCGTAGACGGCAGCCCACCAGGCTCCCCTGTCCCTGGGATTCTCCAGGCAAGAACACTGGAGTGGGTTGCCATTTCCTTCTCCAATGCATGAAAGTGAAAAATGAAAGTGAAGTCGCTCAGTCCTGTCCGACTCTTAGTGACCCCATGGACTGCAGTCCACCAGGCTCCTCCGTCCATGGGATTTTCCAGGCAAAAGTACTGGAGTGGGGTGCCATTGCCATTAGGGTTAAATCATGCCTAACAGTGGTTGGAGAACCAGGAAATCAGGGAGAGGTAGCAGGACTTTGGTACAGGATAGAAGGAGCAACAGATGGATGGCCAGAGTCAGATGTCAGGACACGACATTGAGATCTACTCTTTACGCATCAAGTGGGCCTAAGAGTCAACCAACTATTCAAGGACTAATTAAGAGCAGACAGGAAGGAAAGAAGCAATGTCTGACTTAGCCAGCTTCCTTTAGAATTTGCTCTGTTACTGATGGAATATTTTAAGCATTGTATGAATAGGTTTTCAAGATACAGTCCACTTTTAAATCATTCAATCTAGATTTTTCTCCCATTTCTCCTGCTTCATGATTTGTCTTTTTGTTCTTAAGTCACACCTTTTTCTTGTCCTCAGGAGTGTAATTCTTCTTGGTCACTACTTTGGCTCCAGCAAATCATAACTCTAGCTCTTCTTTCTTGGCAGTGATGTTCCTCCCTGCATCCACAGGGACCCAGGGCCCACCCTGGCTGATGTTGTTTTCACCTGGCTCCCATTGACCTTGCTTGCAAACCTAGGATAGCTGGGACACTCTGCCTTTGCTTTGGAAAAGCATGTCTTGACCCTGTGGTACTTAAATGTGGCCTGCGCAGTGCTCATGATGGAGACCACTACACCGGAGGCTGACTGGTACACTGCTCCAGCCAGCTGAGAAGCTGAAACCGGAATGCATCCATGGGCTGTTTCTTTTTAACACTCACAACTCAGACACTTTGCACTCGTACTCCTAGCATCCTCTGCATCGAGGCTTGATAGGTGCTGCTTTGGTCAGCTTCTTAATAGAAATAGCCGTGGAAGGAAGTGGTCCATCTTCTTTACCCATTCATAGCACCATACTCTTCACAACTGATGTCCTGCTATCTTCATAACCTTATCTGTCCAAATATAAGACACACTTTTATCTCCCAGTCATTCCTCAGAAAAGAGGGAATTACCTTTATTTGAGTTTTTGGGTTTCTCTCCGATTATCAGGCATTATTTTGAATACAAAACACAAAATATTGTTTGGGGAAGACATATTAGCCTAAAATTACCCGAGTTGGTGCTAGCTGAAATATTTTCCCTGAATAAGGTTGACAAAAAAGATAAATAGTAAGATAAGGACAAAAAATAAAAATAATTTAACAGAGATTTAGTAATTATTTCTGATGGCATAACCTTCAAGTGTTGGTTGTCTTAATAACAGAGAAAGAGCAGTTTAAAAAAGCAATACCATAAGATGTGCTGTTTTAGCAATTACAAATGCATATTTATAAGACAAACGAAAAAACAGCTGTTCTAATGTTATTTGAATGACTTTGGACAAAAGCTCAGTGACTGACTTGATTCCAAAAGTCATGTATCTCAAACACTTTAGAGGAAATTAAAAGTTACATATAACTGTGTAAAAGAGATATCTTGCACAGAGCTTCTGTTGGCAGACTGAGGTCTGAACTGTTGCCCCTAATCTGTACCACATCCCATCCTTCTCAATTGCCCTGACCGCTGGATTTTTTTTTTTAATTCTCCTATTATGCTGTTTATGTGCCTCTTCAGATACAATGCACCTATTTGACTTCCCAACTGCATTGCTGGGTTCTCCGCTGCAGCGCTGCCTCTTTATCCATAGGGCGTCTCTGAACCGCCTTGGTAACTCCACTTCTAGACTGGCTCAGTCTGTGCCACTGGGATCCTTTAAGTCTAGAGCCTGAGAGGGAGCTGAGAAGGTTTTACCAGAGGTGGAGTTACCTTGAAGGTAATGAAGCTTAAGTTCAGGGTTCCACACAGTCGGGTTGTAGAATGTTCTCAGTGGAGAGCAGAAGCCGGTTGCAGGCAGGGACAGTTTCTGTGTAAGCATTTCTGGTGTTCAGGAGGTCTCAGAGAAAGGAACTCTATGGTGCTAACAGGTTATGATGATTTCTTTTACATTCTAAATAAATATTTACTTTTGCACCTAGTTTGGCGTTCCTGACTTTGCATTCTTATTCTTAGAGAAGACCACTGAAGTTGTGTGTGCTCCATGACACATACATATGTGCTCAGTGACTAAGTTGTGTCTGACTCTTTGAGACCCCATGAACTATAGCCCACCAGGCTCCTCTGTCCATGAGATTTTTCAGGAAAAAATACTGGAGTGGGTTGCCATTCCTTTCTCCAGGGGAACTTCCTGACCCAGGGATTGAATCTGCGTCTCCTGCATTGTCAGGCAGATTCTTTACACTTAAGTATCTGCTGCTGGGTTTTACTAAATTAGACGCCTGGATGTTTTGCTAGTACTTATTTCCCTGCATTTAGTAATAAATAATTTATGTGAGTAAATCTGCACTGAATAGAATGTAGAGAATCCCCAAATCTTTCTAAAGTCAATGCTTCAGTAGTTCTTTTATAAGAGAACTGGAACTTTCTGGCAGACAGTATATTTTAATATATTATATTCCTTCAGAGCTTTCCTGGTGGCTCAGTTGGTAAAGAATCTGTCTGCAATGCAGGAGACCCGGGTTTGATCCCTGGGTTGGGAAGATCTCATGAAGGAAATGGCAACCCACTCCAGTATTCTTGTCTGGGAAACCCCATGGACAGAGTAGACTGGTGAGCCCCAGTCCACGGGGTTGCAAAGAGCTGGACATGTCTGAGCAACTAACATTTCATTTCAGTATTATATTAATATGTTAATTGTTAATTGGGGTCACAAAAAGTCAGACGTGACTGAACAACAATAATATGTTAATTATGTTAACTTTATATTAATTATTATATATTCATTAATAGCAACATATATTGCTATTGATATATTAGTGAATGCTATAAAACTGGAAGTCAGATACTGAGTTCAGTTCAAGTCTGCAATCCTTGGTGAAATGCCTACTATGTGTGATGAAGGTTCTGGGCCAGGTTTTTTATTTTTCCCATTTTGAATTCAGTTTAAGAGTCATTTGAAATTCATTGCCTTAACAGTGTAGTATTTTTAGTTTCTCAGAAATATAATAGGAATTCTCTTTAAAGATGTAAGAAATTGGAGCCAATGTGATAAATATGATGAAATGCCAAGGAACAACAATTATAAATTGCTGGCGCTAGTCATTTGATGTCCTCTGAAACAAAGAGGCTTGTCAGTCTGCCAGTGCTGGGAGTGTCAGCGTAGAGGATGTAAAATGAAAAATATCTTTTATCTTTTTTGTAAATAGTTTCATAGATGGTGGCCATGGGTGACTTAGGGATAACTGTTTTCAAACCAAGAAACACCATAGTGAAAATGAACTACTTCATGTTCATTATTTCATCATTCTCTTAAAATGTGTTGTTAAATCAGTATCAAGTACTTGTGTTTGAGAAATATCATAGAATTCCTAAAAGACATGTCAGTATATAATGTCAGATATTGATAAATGTTTTCAAGAAAAAACACTTTCAGAGAAGGAAAGAAACTGGTGGTTGGAGGAGTGCTGTTTTAGAAAGGCTGTGCTGCCTTCCTAGCTATTCCGTGGGTGCACCAAGCATATCCCCATCGCAGGGCCTTTCCACTTGCCATTGCTTCTGCCTAGAATGCTTTCTAACAGTTGCATGTTATTTTTCTCACTTCAGGCTCTGACCACCCTGTCGAAGGTAGTCCCTGACACCACATTCTATTCCTTTTCTCTCTGCTTCATGTGTTCCTCACTATCTGACCCTGGGAACTGAAGAGACTCAAAGAACTCCTTTGATAAATTCTTAGCTGTCTGAACTCTTACTACCCGCTCTCTGAAACTCAGAAATTGAAGACTTTAAAAATGTCTCTTGCTGTTTGATCTGGATATATCCAAATCGGGAACCAAGTAATTCTGTATAGAAAGGGATGCTTGTTTTCTTTGTAGTACTTTTTACTCTTTGTCTTTCTGTTTATCTACCTGTTTCCCTCACTAAAACTATAGTTGCCTAGTGGCTCGGACTGTTTTTTTCATTGCTGTCTATTCATCACCTGGAACAGTGCCTGGAATCATTTCTCAGTAAACATATGTTGAAAAAATGTGTTAAAACATAAATGAATCCGTCAGACCCAATATCCTATTTTAAGAATATGTGATTTTATGGAAAAGGCTTATTTCACATTATTAAGTTTTAAGAAACAGGATACACAGTATAACTTCCATTTCCTTTTTTAAAAATTTTAAGTATTTGCATGTATGTATTTATTCATTCATTCCTTGAAAGAAAACTTGGGCATCTCCTATGTGTCCATTCTGTGTTAGATATTCTGAGTCATCTACAGTTTCATGAGAAGATAGATACTGAAACAATAGTAAACAAATGCCATCTTTCCTCTTGCACTCCTCTTCAGCTATGTTGATCTTTCAATTTCTCTCACTAACCTTTTTTGCACAGGTTATATCATTTTGTGTTGAATATCTCTCTCCCTCTGTACTGTAAATGCTGTGAGACGAAAGGACCGTGATACTATTCAATTACTAATTACTTTGCTCAATGCCTGATATATAGTAGATACTCAGTAAACATTTGTTGGTTGAATGAATGAACAACCATATCTAATTTTTAATGACATTTATGGGAAGTGACTTTCAAGCTGCAGCCTCAAGAATGAGGAGGAATTAGCAAGTAAAGAAGACCAGGCAGAAGTTCTAAAGCTTAAGCTTAGCCTTTATTCTAAAAGCAATAGAGGAGTTTTAAACAAACAAAAAAAAAAACACTGCACTATCAAATCATATTTTTCTGTGGTATCAAGAATAGACTGTATGGGCAATGCTGATACAGAGAAATTGGTTGGGAGATTTTGGTGATAAATGAATGTGGTGGTTCATGTTGGGTTCTTGGCCATGCAGAAGGAGAAGTGAATACATTTCAGAGATTTTTTATAAAGCATAATACAATTGGTGAGGGAAAGGGAACAAGTTAAGTATGATCCCAAGTCTTTGCATTAGGCAACTGAGAGGACCCTACGGCCTTTTGCTGAAACTGGGGATTCATAAGGAAGAACCATTTGAGGAGAAAAGAGCTTGAAGTACCTTTGGTAGTGGTGGTGGTTTAGTCACTAAGTTGTGTCTGATTCATGGGACCCCATGGACTGTTGCCTGCCATGTTCCTCTGTCCATGGGATTTTCCAGGCAAGAATACTGGATTGGGTTGCTATTTCCTTCTCCAGGGGACCTTCCTGAGCCAAGGATCAAACCCAGGTCTCCTGCATTGCAGACAGACTCTTTAAAAACCGACTGAACCACTAGGGAAGCCCTGAAGTATCCTTGATACCTATCTAATTGAGGCTGAGCATTTTTCTAGGTATCAGTTCAGTTCAGTCTCTCAGTCGTGTCCAACTCTGCAACCCCATGAATTGCAGCATGCCAGGCCTCCCTGTCTATCAGCAACTCCTGGAGTTTACCCAAACGCATGTCCATCGAGTCGGTGATGCCATCCAGCCATCTCATCCTCTGTCGTCCCCTTCACCTCCTGCCCCCAATCCCTCCCAGCATCAGGGTCTTTTCAAATGAGTCAACTCTTCGCATGAGGTGGTCAAAGTATTGGCGTTTCAGCTTCACCATCAGTACTTCCAATGAACACCCAGGACTGATCCCCTTTAGGATGGACTGGTTGGATCTCCTTGCAGTCCAAGAGACTCTCAAGAGTCTTCTCCAACACCACAGTTCAAAAGCATCAATTCTTTGGCACTCAGCTTTCTTCACAGTCCAACTCTCACATCCATACATGACCACTGGAAAAACCATAGCCTTGACTAGACGGACCTTTGTTGGCAAAGTAATGTCTCTGCTTTTTAATATACTCTCTAGGTTGGCCATAACTTTCCTTCCAAGGAGTAAGCGTCTTTTAATTTCATGGCTGCTATCACCATCTGCAGTGATTTTAGAGCCCAAAAAGATAAAGTCTGACACTGTTTCCAC
This sequence comes from Capricornis sumatraensis, assembly GCF_032405125.1. Taxonomy (NCBI): domain Eukaryota; kingdom Metazoa; phylum Chordata; class Mammalia; order Artiodactyla; family Bovidae; genus Capricornis; species Capricornis sumatraensis. The sequence continues at coordinate 49,449,228 of NC_091087.1, forward strand.
TGTTGCCCCATCTATTTCCCATGAAGTGATGGGACCAGATGCCATATAGATACTTAGAAAAATGCCTGAAAAGAAATAATCAAATGTTAATAGTTTGTAAATCTACTTATGTTTATAAAATTTTCTTTTTTTCTTAATTTATTTGTTTTAATTGAAGGTTAATTACTTTAGAAAATTACATTTATAAAATTTTCTTATCAAGTTTCAGTTTTCATTGTAGTGTGTTTTATGAAGGAAAAATAATAAACATTAAAAATTATAGTAGGATCTGCTACAGGAAACACTATTCAAAACTCAAAGGACAAAAAGTTAAGACCTCCTTAGGTAAAATTAGGGCCGTTCTCAGTGAAAATAGACTATTGGTCCTGAAGTACATTGTGCAGTGGGATCATCATTATGGTATGTGTGTGTTTTGTGGGATCATCTGAAAATTTAACCCTATTAGTCAGAGAAGGTCTGCTAGGAGCAGAGATGGTTTCTTATACATCCACGGTTTTTTATACATCCATATCAGCCCTCATCATAGTCCCTGGCACTTAGTAATAGCTCAAGTGAAAGCTATTATTTTAGATTTGTTATTAATTCATTTTTTTGGTTTACATCACTATTCACCGCATTTGTTTTTATAGTGATATTATTTGTGTCATCTTGGTTTTTAGGTAGATTGGGGTCAACTGGATTATCTGGTTGTTGACATGCCACCAGGAACTGGAGACGTGCAGTTATCAGTCTCACAGAATATTCCCATTTCAGGTAACGCTTACAGTTAAATGGAATTTGTGATGTCCTTGATGTTTTGTTATTGTCATACAGTAAAACAAACTCTATGACAGGCAAACATTTTTATGTCTTAAAAACATTATCATTTATAAATTTACCTTTAGAGATCAGATTCATGAACAAAAGTTTCAAAGAACTGCCAGAATAAGCATGTTTATAAAAATATAAAGAAAGACACTTTGAAAAGGTAGTGATGTAAGTCTATGTTTTAGATAAGAAGTGGTGCTTAAGTATTATTTAGTTAAAACCTGGCTGTTTGGTTCACCAGTCATTCAGCTCTTACAGCATAGTGCCTGATTATGTGGCAGGCACTCAGTAATGTTTATTGACTAAATATTGAATAAGAATAAATACTGGAAAAATTTGGCTTTTTAATAAATACAACTATGGGAAATTTTTATATCCTGCCAATTAGTTAATGTTAAAGTTGAGAGCAATAAACATGTTAGTTTACATCAAATACAAAATATACAACACTTCAGTATGGTAGCGGATATCTTTTTATGCAATGGAATTTAAAGATTAGTATTAGCTTTTATATTGAATCTGTTTCTAAGGATTTTCCTAGATTCCAATGCAGAAATAGTTGTAAATCTCTCTGTAAATCTCTCTTATATACATATAAGGACTTTGAGGGAAATAATGGAATTTAAAAATGTCTTTTCAAATCCGTTATTTGTTGGTAATAAATAACCAGGAGCTATCATGGACAGTCACCAAAAAGTTTAGAAATGAGGTATTTGATAATATATATACATTATTTGAAAATATCATTATGATATTATCAATAATTATGACTACTTTTGATATTTTAAATAGATTTATAACCCTTCTGGAGCCTGAGGCTTCTACTTTGTTGGGGCAAATTATAATGCATGAAATGGGAGTAAAGTACAATAAAACAGGAAAGTAATTTGTCCTTTCTGTAGTCAGAGTTGTAAATAGTCTGTATTTTTTTCTTTTTAAAGTAGTTTTGGGACTTTTATTTTTTAAATACCAAGAGTAAAGTAAAAATAAAAATTAAAAAAAATAAAATAAAATAAATAAATACCAAGAGTGATCGCTAAATGTTTATTGAATAAGTTGTACTCCTTGAACTTTGAAATGCCTGTTGCAAGATTCCCAAACTCTTATTTATGTGGATAATATTGATAAAGTTGGGCTAAATTATTATTTATTCCCTGAGTTGTGAGTTGGTACCTTGAAAAAGTTTAATTTACTTCAACAGATAAACTGATGTCCCTAAGCAATTTTCCTTTGTTTATTCAGATAATAGCCCCTCTCTCTGGACAGGATTTATGATTATATCACTCTCTTTAATTTGTGCTTATACTCTAAAACAATGTGTAGATTGGGGTTAAGATTTACTTCTCCTTTGAGGATTTCTTTCTAATATCCTAAAATTTAACTAGTATCTCTTTTTCTTACCTTTGATGAAGAGTCTACTCTCTAATAGGTGATTAATGTTAGATAAGAATAAAAAGCAGTATTTTTAGAATTTTGGTCAAATGTGCATGACGGTTCAGTAGCATTGTGTACATTCACACTGTTGTGTAGCCATCACCACCATCCATCTCCAGAGCTTTCTCATCTTCCCAAACTGAAACTCTTTACCCGTTAAACAATAACTCTGAATTCCCTCCTACCCCTAGCCCCTGGTAAGCACCATTCAGAAACAGTATTTTTTACAATAAGATGAGAGAATGATTCTAGAATGAGGAAAACCTATTTATAAGATTGCATTAAACATAAACCTAACATTGATTTTATAATTTATTAATAAATTTTAATTATTTTTTAAAATGAAGAAACTGTTTACTTCTTAATTTTGTTGTCATTCTTAAAATCTTCCTTTGGGAAAAACTCATCAACTCAGTTTGTGCTGTACTCCATAGTAGGTAGCTGCTGCTGCTGTTGCTTCTGCTGCTTATTAAAGTTTTTTTTTTCATTTATCTTTTATGCCTTTTTATTTTTTTATTGAAGCATAGTGAGGTTACAAAGCAACAAATACTATCCGTATGAAGGTAGGTGCTTAGCACTGTACAGGATCCAGGGATGGTTAAATCAAGTCTTTCCCCTAGACAAGTGTTCCAAACCTTTTTTTGATTTTTGGACCTTTTTTTGATACTTTGATGTATAAATGTAAATGTATTTGTACCTACAGAAACACAATTTTTATGTATAATTTTAGAAGGTTTACTGTCCTCAGGTTAAAAGTCCCATCTGAATCCTTGTACACTGTTGATGGGAATGTAAATTGGTACAGCCACTGGGGAAGGCAGTAGGGAGGTTTCTCAAAAAACTGAAAATAGAACTACCATATAACTCAGCAGTTCCATTCCTGGATACATATCTGAGAGAAATGGAAACACTAATTCAAAAAAACAAACACACCCCAATGTTCATAGCAACATTATTTACAATAGCCAAGATATGGAAGCAACCTAAATGCCTATCAATAGATGAATGGATAAAGAAGATGTGGTGAGTATGTATATATATCTATGTATACATATGTGTACACACAATGGAATACTACTCAGCTGTAAAAAAAAAACAACAACAACAATGAAAACTTGCCATTTCCAACAACATGGATGGGCTTGGAGAGTATTGTGCTAAGTGAGAGAAGTCAGACAGAGAAAGACAAATACTGTACAATGTCAGTTTTGTGTGGAATCCCCAAAATGCAACAAACTAGTGTATATAACAAAAAAGAAACAGACTTACAGATATAGAGAACAAATTAGTAGTTACTAGCATACTAGCAGTATGCTGCTGCTGCTAAGTCCCTTCAGTCGTGTCCGACTCTGTGCGACCCCATAGATGGCAGCCCACCACACTCCCCCATCCCTGGGATTCTCCAGGCAAAAACACTGGAGTGGGTTGCCTTTTCCTTCTCCAATGCATGAAAGTGAAAAGTGAAAGGGAAGTCGCTCAGTCATGTCCGACTCTTTGCGACACCATGGACTGCAGCCTGTAGGGGTAGGGAATAAGACATACAAACTATTAATGTATAATGTAAGCTACAAGGATATTATATTTTATAATACCTATAAATGGAACATAAAGTTAAAAAATTGTGACTCACTATATTGCACACCGACTTCCCTGGTGGCTCAGACGGTAAAGCGTCTGTCTACAATGCCAGAGACCCAGGTTCAATCCCTGGGTCGGGAAGATCCTCTGGAGAAGGAAATGGCAGTCCACTCCAATACTATTGCCTGGAAAATCCCATGGACAAAGGAGCCTGGTAGGCTACAGTCCATGAGGTCGCAAAGAGTTGGACACGACTGAGAGACTTCACTTACTTATATTGCACACCTGTGTATTTTATTGTATATCACTCATACTTGAAAACTGGAAGTCCCAGTCTTAGGAGACAGAGCAAAGGGAAGGTCAAGGAGAGGGAGTGGCAGGTAAGAAGAGAAACATGGATAGCTAAAATGTGGAGTACGAAGAAGTACTCTGAGAGATATAAACCCCCTGATATGGAGGAATGGCAACCCACTCCAGTACTCTAACATTTCTAAGTAAATACTAAAATTGAGCCAGTTCCCAGGATTTAGAGGGGAGGGCACCAGCCAAAGACTTGCTGGCCTGGCTTGAATCATGGCTTCCATCAATCCTTATAATCTGGAACAGCCTGCCAGAATCGTGTCTGCCTTTCTAGACCTACCTGAATTATTTTTCTCTAATTATGAACCTCATTTTCCTTTTTTCTTATCATTGACTTTAGAACTCTTTTAGGATACTCTGTGTTCTACTTATTCTTATGTCCCATATCCCACAAACCACAGAAGCTTTTTCAACTCTCATTTGAGCCCCGTTGTGATTCGACTTCCTTTTCTTTCCCATTGGACTCCTTGTATAACCTAGGATTGCTCCCCCTAAACCTTATATACCCACTGCCCTTCTTTCCTCCCTTTACTTTCTCTAATATAAGACACAGTTGACCCTTACTTAGAATGTCTTCCTTCTCCATTCACTGGGTACCCTGGTCCTGCTTACTCTTTATTCTGATGGCTACTACTTGCCATTTTCCCCCAGTCTCCCAGTTAGGAACCCTTTCTCCCTCTTTGGAATTCACATAGCATTTTATTTGAATGATTTCTATAGCACTTCTTATGTTCTCTGTTCAAAACTTACATAACTATGTTATCTTCTCTACCAGACTGTTACACCCTCGAGAGTAAAGCCTCTGCTTCATTCATCTTTGTGTTTTCACAGTGCCGAAATCAGTGCCTTCCTGTAATCACTCAGGAAATGTTGATCAGTGAATGAGTGTTTTATCTGTGTTGGTATTATCTTACCAACTAGGCAGTAAGCTGCTTGAATGCAATGATTTTTTTCCCCATTTATTATAGTATTTCTTAGAGTACCTTGGCAATGGCTTATGCAATTAATATTAATTGAATAAATGACAAAGTTAGTTGATTAGTTGTCACTGTTTATGCGCCCCCTCATCTAATTCATTCCTGTTATCTTTCCTAACCCAGCTGCTTTTACCTGGGAGCTCTTTTCTGTTTATCAGTTAAAGCATTACCTTTAAAAACATCAGTCAGTCAGTTCAGTCGCTCAGTCCGACTCTTCACGATCCCATGGACTGCAGCACGCCAGGCTTCCCTGTCCATCACCAACTCCCAGAGCTCGTGCAAACTCATGTCCATCGAGTCAGTGATGCCATCCAACCATCTCATCCTCTGTTGTCCCCTTCTTCTCCCGCCTTCAATCTTTTCCAGCATCAGAGTCTTTTCCATTGAGTCAGTTCTTTGCATCAGGTGGCCAAAATATTGAAGTTTCAGCTTCAGAATCAGCCCTTCCAATGAATATTTAGAACTGATTTCCTTTAGGATGGACTGGTTTGATCTCTTGGCAGTCTTAAGCGACTCTCAAGAATCTTCTCCAATACCACAGTTCAATAGCAACATAGATTTTATTTAATTCTTCCTTTGAGCGAAAAATATTTTCATTTTAGGGATTTCTTTATGCTATCTTTTTTCTTGTGTTATGTATAACATACTTGTGGTTAGTTGATACCTTTTGATACTAACTTTTCTTTGGTGTCTGGGATAATAGTATGCATGTGGGCACTTGTTATTTGGTTACATGCAGGTTCTGTATTATGGGCTTCCCAAGTGTCTCAGGGGTAAAGAATCAGGTAAACCTGTAATGCAGGAGATGCAGGTTCGATTCCTGGGTGGGGAAGATCTCCTGGAGAAGGAAATAGCAACCCACTCCAGTATTCTTGCTTGGGAAATCCAACGGACAAGGGGTTGCAAAAGAGTGGACCAACTTAGTGACTAAACAGCAATAACAACAACAAGCTCTGTATTAAATTACTGATGAGAGTCACTAGTGCTGCTCCATTGTAAGATAATAAGAAATTCTTATTCACTTGCAGGGATATTTGGCAAGGGACTAAATATCTGATTATCCTTATGTGTGGAATACCTGCCTACCCCATAGACTTAGAAGGAGCAAATGAGATAATGAACATAAAAGCTCTATATAAATGTATAGTCATTTTTAGAAACTACTTGAATGCTTTAGAAGGGTTTTTGGGGGGGGTGTGTGAAATGTTGTGAATTAGGAATCTTTATATGAACTTTGCATTTCTCCAAGCCATGTTGAGAATGAAATTGTGTTTTGTGCTTGTAAAGAGACATCATTTTGCAAAATTTATGGAGACAGACCTGTACAAGTAAAAGATCTTCTTTCTGAGTGCTAATTAGCAACTCTTTTTATGTGTTCCATTTTGTTCCGTAGGATAGATGACAAGCTCATTATAAGAGGAAACTTTAAAGAAACAAATCCTCCTCTTATTTGTTAAAAGTGTTGTGTAGCAAAAATAGTGATAAATGTGTTAACAGCAGTATTAGTAGCTAATGATTTAAATTTGAGCTTCCATGGACTACTGAATCATTATATACGGCAAATATCTAGTAGTTGTAGTAATATCTAGAGGGAAAGAGACAGAATAGAGGGTGAGAAGTAATCAATTACAGTCCTTGCATTTGCTCTTGTCTTGTTGAACCTGTCAAAAGGAGAAGCCAGAGTTATCAGTGATGATTTTGTTGTGTTATTTTTCTTAATTTTTTTTTTTTGGTTGCACAGTTTGCTGAGTTTTTGCTTGCTGTTTGTTTTGTTGTAAATTAGTTGGTGCCATATATTGAGGTGGGTATATTCCAGTGTTGACTTGTAGTGTTTTTTTTTTTTTAATTCATAGTGATGTACTCTTGGGAATTATCGAACACTTAGCTGCTCTTCCATAATGGAAGAGGATTAATATTTCTTTGAGAAACATTATAAGTTCCTTGAAAGTTTGAAAATATAGGTACCATGTTACTATTTGAATTCTAACAGATGTTGCCTAAAATATTTTTCTTCCTTTGTTAGGTGACTTTAATTCTTGGAATTAAGTGAAGAATTTATGCCTCTCATGAAATCTGTGAAACATTTTTATTTTTTGAGAGACTAGAGAGTTTTAGTGAGTGATTCATACTAAGATCCTCTATTAGTCAGGGTCCTAGCTGGAAAGAGGTGACACAGTTTAAAAAGAATTAACAGAGTGAGTTTAATGAAGGGATTAGTTACCGAGGTGTGGGTGATATCAGGAAACCAACAAGGCATGGAGAAATACCCAGAGGCTAGTGACAGTCAGGAATTTTTACGGACTGTCTGCCTGAAGGAGCAGAGAGTGAACCATGTTAATGCGGCCTGGCGACTGCATGGTAGAGGGGCTGATTGTTGGGAGCTCTGACCGCGGAGGAATGCAAGCAAGGGCAGAACTTCTGCAAGACAGAGAAAGCATGTGTATGGTACCTTCAGTGCTCCCACCTTTTCCTCCTCTCACAGCTTGTATCCTGGGTACCTGCTCTGGCAGATCCCTACTGAAAGCCAGAGGATAAGGAAATTCAGGTGATAGAATTCACACAGGCCAGCTACCTGGGTTGATCAGGACAAAGAATGAAGTAGAACTTGGGAAAGAGGCAGGGGAAGCAAGTGGAGCACAGCAAGTGGAAAATAATCAAAACAGCTTTTTTTTTCTTCATGATTGTCACTGTAACTGTGAATTAGTGACTTGTGATTGATGAGGTACAAAGATTCCTGCCTTCTGAAAGTTTGAAGCTAATACAGATTTCAGTACAGTTAAATTAGTGAAAATTCATGTTATCAGAAGGCAAAGTTTTACTGTCATCAAATTAAGGAACAGAATATTTATATTGGAGATAAACTGTGATGTTAAGTATATTTTGTTGCAGTGGGGAGTAATGGATAGAAGGGCTTACTTTGATAGGATAGAGCTATGAAAAAAAAGTTCTCCACTTTATTAAGTAAAAATAGATGCAGGAATAAAACTTCTGGAAATGATTCTTAAAACAGAAGGGACAAAGACTGAACACTCGTGAGGGGAGTACATGATCCCTTCTTGGTCTTCTTTTACTTCCAAGGAAAGGCATAGAGAACAGCCAGGTGATCCTAATGTGGGTACTGTCTTCATTACTTTCCCGCAAGGAGGGAGAAGCTACTGCGTGTGGCAGAGTAGGCAGCTAGACAATATGCTAAGTATCCACGGACTCAAGAGAAGCTGCCCTAGCAGACTGGCATTGCGTTATGGAAATGAGGTTATGCCCTTTCTTCCTGTCTGGAGCCCTTCCTGTCTGGACACTACAGATATAAGGAAAGCCAGAGGCCTTTCTGCCTCTTATTCACTTAAATGAGATGAGATGGGAATTTTAAATTAAGCCACCTTAATATTTCAGTCATCATTTAAAGTGAAAGGCATTTATTGCTTGTAAAAGGCAGTGGGCCTTTTGCCACATTAACTGAACTCCTATTCACTCATCATAGATGCTAGTCCAAGCCCACACTTGTATTTTTCCCACCACCAGCTTGGGCTATTCAGTTATCTCTTTTACAGTAACACTCTTTGACTGCCAATTTTAACAGTAGTGTGTGTGTGTGTGTGTGTGTGTATAAAATTTTCTTTATGTGTTTATTTGTGGCTGTCCTGTGTCTTTGTTGCCTTGCAGGCTTTTCTCTAGTTGTGACGTGCAGGTTTCTCATTGCGGTGGCTTCCCTCGTTGCAGAGCGTGGGCTCTAGGGCAAGCGAGGGGCTTCAGTGGTTGCGACTCCTGGATTCTAGAGTGCAGGCTCGATAGCTGGGGCCCATGGGTTTTGTTGCTTCACAACCTGTGGGATCTTCCCGGATCAGGGATTGTACCTGTGTCTCCTGTATTGGCAGGGGAGTTCTTTATCACTGAGTCACTGGAGAAGCCCAACAGTAGTTTTTATAACATGAAAGGATCAGAAACATATTGTTGCCTTCATTAAGTAAATTACTATGGGCCATATTTGGCTATTTTAGTGCTATTTTCCCCCTACATTGTACAATTTTTAATTACCTCAAACTGTAAAGCTTAAAGCATGCTTATACCTGATAGGTGGCAGACTTAGGTCATAGATTTTCTTAGTATTCAGAGATAGTAAATCTTCATTATGTTTTTGGTTTGTAGTATGAAACTAAAGGAGACAGTCAGTTTTGGATTTCTCCCCTGGTGTATTTCCATGAAAATGTTGGGCAGGGTTATAATTAATGGATATTTGGCAAATAATCACATGATGTAGAAGAGAATTACTGTTTTATCCGTCAAATTTTAAAAATTCTTTCCAAAATAATTTTTTTGTTTTTGTTAGGCAAATTGTAGCCAAGGATTAAAGATCAGGAATTGTATTCCAGTATTTTATCTTTAAGGATTCTCCTGGTAGTCAGTCTGAAACTTCAGTCTTTGTTAGTTTGGGAATCAAATTATAAAGCAAATATAATGCTATTGGTTAGTGAACAATAATGTTTCCAATTAAATTTAAGAAGCAGGGCCCCTGTAATTGTGTCAACATATATTATAGGTAGAAGTTATAGTGTGTCAGTTAACAGTTTAAGAAAATAGCCTAAGAATTAACAACTTTTAAACTATGACATGGAAAGACTCAGGATTTGAAAAACTTCCCCAAATGATTCTTATGTAGATTTCAGAATCATTCTGTGTAGAGCAACTTATTTGATAATTCCTTGATTTATCCAGCCTGTGTTTTGATGGGACCCTTCTGATATCATTCATTCAGTTTTGTGTTTGAAGAATTTTAGATACTTTGTTCATCATATGCCTGACAGCTAAAATTCCTTAGTATCTTAAAGTTCAGTGAATAGTTAATGGCCAATGGATAGTCAGATTCATATTAAAAACTACTTTTAAATATCTATTAAACATTTATATGTAGAAAAAGGATGAGACTCCCAATCTATCATTTAAACATTTTTGCGCTTTGTCTTAGATGTTAAAGATTTGATCAGAGTGCTGTGTAGCTCTGAAGAATGTCTTCATATCTTAAGTATGATTTGAAAATGGAGCAAAGCTTTTCCATGAAAAATGTCAGTCTTTCTTTTGTGAAATACACCTGGTTAAATACAGTTAAGGTAATGAGGGTATAGCGGTTCTCTTCTTTGGGGTTCATGTTAGAGAACGAATGTGTTCAGAAAGGAATGTGTGTCATTATGAACAAAACAACCTTTGGTGGTGGCTCACTGAGAGCGTGGGCAGCTTGAGCTTCATGTGCATCTAACAGAGTTTGAAATCCAAAATATTTAATCTTAAGAGTCCAGCATGAACAGACGCTTATAGAAGAACATTGCAGAGACATTTGTTTAAAACAACCAGGCTTCTCTAGGTGTTTACTGATCAGCATAAAGATGGACTCAAGACTTGAGGGTTTAATCTTTACTGATAATATCAGAACTGAGGGAGAGAATGAGAATGAGAGAGAGAGAGAGAGAGAGAGAGAGAGAGCATGTGAATAGAATATGAGAGAACTGTATGGTTCTAGCCCAAGCTCTTTAGAATCTCCAGAAACTTCTCTTGTCCTCAGTGGTTCACAGTGAACGCAGTCTGAATCCCTAGTGAGTTCATCATTAGGCTGAGGTGATTGGAAGCCTGTTGCCTTTGACTCCATTATTGAAAAGCTAATCTCTCTTTCTGAATAGCAGATATGTGTCCAGATTCCTTTAACAAACTTGAATTCTTAATTAAAAGTGCACATGCTCTCTCTCACCAATGACTTCGAAATACTGTGATTTCCACTGATTATTGTGTTTTGTAATGCTTGTTGGCAGCAATTGGCATAATTTTCTGTGACAAAATTCATTTCTAACGTGAGCAACATAATGATTGATCTTTAAATTAGTAAAACATATACCCTTTGTGACTATACCAATTCTCTCCTCTGTTGGAATGGAGTATAGAATCCAAAACAGTGACTCATGAAAGAACTATTTATATTCCCTGTTGAAACACAGTCTGGGGGTACATTTAAGGTGAATCTGCCTTTTTAACTTTTTTTTTACTTAATCTGCTGCTAATGTTAGTGGACATTTATTGATATTACAGGGAATAATGTTTATAATTCAGGAAGTTTGGGAGTTATAGAGAAGAATGGCAAGGGAGAGCTAAAAAACACTGAAGCAAATCTCCTTTACAGTCAATAAACAATTATGTTTATGCTAAGCTAGCAGAAAATGATTATTTTGCTGCAAGTATCTTTAAATAAATCAAGGAGCATCAGCAGCATTAAATATTAGAACACTGTGAACATTAAGAATAGCAGTTAATCTCTTCTTTTAAGTGTTGGTTGACTTTACATTGATGTGCTAAAGGATTATATAGAATTATTCATCCAGGTATACTTAAGGGCAGTTTTTGTTGTATATTTTTATTAGGTTCCAACACTGAAGTTCTCAATCAAGCATGGTTATTAGATACAATTTATGCCTTGGAGACTTAGAATGCCATAGTTGAGTAATTCCACACTGGTATAATTATGATCAGCCTAACATCTGGAATGATTAGTTTCAAATGCTTCAGTTCAGTTCAGTTCAGTTGCTCAGTTGTGTCTGACTCTTTGCGACCCTATGGACTGCAGCACGCCAGGCTTCCCTGTCCATCACTAACTCCTGGAGCTTATTCACACTCATGTCCATCGAGTCGGTGATGCCATCCAACCATCTCATCCTCTGTCATCCCCTTCTCCTCCCGCCTTCAATCTTCCCCAGCATCAGGGTCTTTTCAAAAGAGTCAGTTCTCCGCATCAGGTGGCCAAAGTATCGGAGTTTCAGCTTCAACATCAGTCCTTCCAGTGAATATTCAGGACTGATTTCCTTTAGGATAGACTGGTTGGATCTCCTTGCAGTCCAAGGGACTCTCAAGAGTCTTCTCCAACACCACAATTCAAAAGCATCAATTCTTTAGCGCTCAGCTTTCTTTATAGTCCAACTCTCACATCCATACATGACTATTGGAACTAACTGCTCTGAACTAACTGCAAATCTAGATATGCAGTTATAAATGCAGTTTCTTCTCAATACTCAGGAGAATTAGCAGTTAAGACAATACTCTAAATAATTATTTTTCAAGATGTTTACATATTTTCCAGAATCTGATAGACAACTAACCTCTTATAGTAAATCCCAGAGACTAAAATGCCTTTTACAATAGATTACAACTTGGAAAATAACATTTAAACAGTATTATTTATTTAGACTTAGACATTTACCCTAGAAAATGGATAGAAAATTCTTCATGGAATTCTTGAGATGGTACTTGATGGTACTCTGTTTTTACCCCTTGAAAATTATTATATTTATTGCAAAGTAAACATTCTCTTTGTTGCTATTAGTATTCCTTGTGGTCAGTAGAGGGAGCACAAGTTTTCTAACAAACCATCACAAAACTGAAGTGACATCATCAGTGATGGTATAGAGGGGAACAATCTAGGCTAGTTCATATTGGTTCATTTTCCAGGATCTGTGAGAAAAATTGAAATTTATTAAGATAGAGATAAACTGTAATATCGGATTTAGAGATCATATTTTAAGTTAAGAGGTTAGTAACAAAAACCAACATAATTCCTTTAAAATTGAAAAATATGCATTGCGATGCACAGATTGGTTAATGATTAATTTCACTGGAGATTTTGTTTCTCTTTTGTTTACTTTATTTCTTTATCATTTGTAGAGGTCACTTTAGGGTGTCTGGAATAGTACATGTGCAATGCACTAAAATTTGGTACAGCGAAAGAGGTGTAGTGATTTCGGTATGGGTCAGTTATGTTTTTGTATTGTTTAACAAGGGCTAGACATTTTTTTCTCAAAATTGCATCCTGAAGACTGATTGCATTGCAATTAGTCAATAGTTAAGAACATATATTTAAGGGGGAAAAAATCTTACACCAAAAACTCTTATGAATGTAGCTGGTAGTTCCAGTGGAATATTTACATGTGTTATGAGCATTTTATGGAACATGGAAGATGATTGTTTTCTGTCCTTGTCAGAAATTTATGATGATGTATGAGTGGTACTTTTTAAATTACAAACACTCAGGCATCATGGATTCTTATTTGTGATACCATGTTAGTGTTAAGTAAAAGAAAACCAAGACACTTTAATCCCTCTCTCTAGGGTCTTATAGCTATCACTAAGCAGTTTTGTAACAGTTTTGTTATTTTTTAAAAAGTGAAATAGCTCTTTAAATAAGACCAGTGGAAATAGGTTCATTTTATAGAGAAGTTAATTGAGATGTATTGAGATTTAGTGAGCATTAGCATAGTCAACAAAACCAGAATTCAGAGCTTTTGACTCCTGGTTCAAGGAGTTACAAAGAGTTCTTAGAGCTGTAGTCTAGGATAATTCGAAAACATAGGACAATTATTTAAATTCCTGATCCTTTATTAAGTGCCTGTTTTGTGTACAGCATAGTTATTTTGTTTGATTAAAAATTGAGAAAAATAACCATCTGTGAAACTATATTGTGTAGTAGTAATACAGTGGGTGCAGTGTGTTTCAACCAAAAAATGTTTATATTATCTTAAAGCTAAAGGTACTTTTTAAGGCTAATAGAAAACCCCTCTGTACTGATTTATCATTATGAGAGAATTTGGAGGAAATAGCCAAGGGGTGGGGGGCATTGTTTACAGGTGAAGAGAATGGCTCTGAGACTGAGGGACTATAATTCTTAGAGGGGGTGGTATTTCACATTTGCTTAAAAAGGATTACTGAGGCGGTCAGGTTGAACTGAAAACTACGGTTAAGAGGGAATGCAAAATCGCGTGATCAGAGAGCTGGCTGAGACCTTAAAGACTGTCTGCCCTTGCATTAATTTTACGGCTAAGGAAACTGAGACCTGGAGTGATTCTGAGTTATTTGCCCAAGGTTAGTCACACAGGTGGATGGGGGCAGAACTGGAATTAATTTTCTTCCAAATGCCTGGATATGATAACAGAACCGGGAAGGTGGCAAATTATGGAAATACACTGGATGTGCAGAGTTGAGTATATTTTTGCACAAGTTATTTCCATCAGTCTTTAAAAGAGGAAAAAGAGAAATGTTGGTTTGTTTTGGGTTTCTTGGGAAGAATAGAATATTTGTATTCAAAATAGAAGAATGTAGTGATCCACGGAATAGTTCAAAAAGTAGGATGAGCTGCCTAATGGCAAATATGAAAATGACCTTGCCAACAACTTCTAGGACATTTTTACTAATAATAGTAATAAAAATAATAAAAATATAACCAACAGCAACAGCTACCATTTATTGAATGTTTACCTATGGCATCATGTTGAGTATCTTATGTACATTACTTCATCAAATTATTGCATCCTGTGACCTAAGAATTACTATGCCATTTTGTAAATTAGAAACTAAATCTCAAAGAGATTAAGTTATTCCCCTTGTCACACTGGTAGTCAGCTATGGAATAAAAATTTGAATTCTCATTCTGTTTGAATTCCAAGCCAGTGTTTCTGAAGCTTGACTAATGAATAAACCCTTCTTCTAAAGGAAAATAATCTGCTCATGCCCCAAATAGACTTATTTTTATTAGTAGATTACTTAACTAAGCATAAACACAAATTCCTTAAGCTTATAGCTCTTATATAATTTTTAAAAACTACAAAACTTACAAATTAAATTCAAGCAAATGTATAAGATCAATAAAATTCAAATTAATGACATTAATTTAATATGAAAGATGAAGTTTTGGCTGAAATGAAAGTACCAATTGCAAGGTGAATTTGTAGCTAACTGCTGCTGCACAGTTACTCTGGGTTTAGTGTGCCATTACTGCCACATGCTTTGTGAGAACTTGATTCTGCTGCTACTTTTCTCTGTTCTGTCTTCTTCAAATTGTCCCTTCAGACTCTGTAGTACTCTGTAATAGTATCATTTGCCCTTCACTTGATGCCGTCAGTTATTTATTGTTAATCCGACTTCTGTTCTCATTGGCTATGCCAAAGTACTACTCCCAATTTGGTGGTTTGGAATGCTGGAACGTCATGGCAGTAAGTATTTAATTATAAGATTGTGGTCATCAGGTGATCTAAAATGTTCATTTTTTCAGTCTGTCATCTAGAAGAAACCCCCAAATTTAAGAAATTCATAGTGTCTACAGATTATAACCAGGTCTCTTGAGTTTCTACTTACAGAAAAAAATTGCACTGCACTTTCCCTCAAAACTCAAAACCTATTACCATAACTATACTATACTATACTATACTATAACCTGTTACTATAACTCAAAACTATTACTGTGGGATAACAGTGGAGACCCAGGAAAGCCTCCATCTCCATCTACTTTCAGTGCTGCCTTAGTTGAGGCTACCCCTGTTTTGCATCCAAGTTTCTGCCACAACCCCTAGTTTTATCCCCACCAAAGTATTCTCTACAGTATAAACCACAGGAGCGAGTTTTCTGGAATACAGATTTAGAGCTCAGCTGGGTATCACTTCTTTCTGGAAACTTTCCCCTGTGGTTTCTTCTTATCACTAGTTTCCTCACCCCATTCATGATCACCTTCACCATCCTCTTCTCTAGATTGAATTAGTTATTTTCCCTTTGTTCCTCCTTTATAAACTGCATAACACCCTAGGTCTACCTTTATTATAACCCTTATTAGCATACTGTGTTGAATCCTTAATTTGGGGGTTTCCCCAAGTAGGCTGTTAGGTTCTTGAAAGTAAAGCATACCTTGTGCATCTTCTAGGTAGCACATTGTGTGTGTGTGTGAAAGGGAAGAAGATCCTGATGATACAGCTGTGATCATGAATCACAGGTCAGTTTTAATTTTAGGAGTGAGGAGTCAAAAATTGGCAAGAACAAAACAGACATTTCCTTATCTTTCCTATTCATGTATGTGAAATTTATACAGGTTACCTAAACAGTTAATATAATAGACTCTTTTAGTGTGTAGTCAACATAATTTTGGAAGTATTTCCATACGGAGTTAAATAGTAGCATCATTTTGCTATGGTTTCTGTTTTCTCTCGGTTAGGTGCTGTCATTGTCTCCACGCCTCAGGACATTGCACTGATGGATGCACACAGGGGGGCTGAGATGTTTCGAAAAGTCCACGTGCCTGTAAGTATTTACACCTTCACTGTTGGAAAAATAAGAAATGCTTCTAAGTGAAAAAGCAGATCACTGAGAAATACAAACATTTAATTTAGTCCTGGGTGGAAATCTGTATGAGCACCCTACTTCATTTTTTGTTGTTGTTGAGTCGCTAAGTCATGTCCAACTCTTATGCAACTCTATGGGTTGTAGCCGCCAGGCTCCTCTGTCCATAGGCTTTCCCAGGCAAGAATACTGGAGTGAGTTGCCATTTCCTTCTCCAGGGGATTTTCCTGACTCAAGGACTGAACCCACATCTCCTGCACTGGCAGGCAGATTCTTTACACTGAGCCACCAGGAAGCCCATACTTCACTTTAATTGTTACTTTAAAAATACACATATAGGTGGAAACAGGAATGCACATTATATTAATCAAAGAAAATTATGAAACATCCTTCAGGTATGAGTTTTCTTTTTTTGTTATGAGTTTTCTGAACAATTATTCCCTCTCTCAACTATTTGTAGCTGTCACTGACTGAAAAAAAAATAACGAGAATTTTGGGAAATTATTTAGGTAGATGACTTTTTTCCTTCTGTCTTCTACAGTTTAACTCATTTATAGCTCAACCATCTTCTTGAAAGTAAGAATTTGCTATACAAAGTGGCAAAAAATAAAAATTTTATAAAAAGGAAAGAAAGGACAATTAAAATCAGATGGAGTCAGAGTGAAGTCTGTAAACAAAGTGCATGCTATTAAGGGACTTAGATGTGTGCTAGAAGTATGCCATGTATCTTCAAGCAATCACAGGGAGAGAAATATAGGGCCATTATAAGACTGTCCATTTCTATGAGGTTAACTAAAAGAGCTTGAAGCACTATTTATAATCGCCAGGACATGGAATCAGCCTAAATGTTCACTGACATATGAAAGGATAAAGAAGATAAACTATTACTCAGCCATCAGAAAAGAATGAAATAGTGCCATTTGCAGTAACATGGATAGACCTAGAGAGTATCATACTAAACAAAGCAACTCAGAAAGAGAAAGATAAATACCATATGATGTTACTCATATGTAGAATCTAAAGTGCTATACAAATCAATTTATTGATAAAACAAAAACAGACTCACAGACATAAAGAACAGACTTGTGGTTGCCATGGGGATGAGGGAATAGGGAAGGAAAGGAACAGGAGTTTGGGGTTAGTTGAAGATAACATAGATATATATATATACAACTGAGTCACTTTGTTGTGCAGAAGAAATTAACACAACATTGTAAGTCAACTATACTTCCGTAAATTTTTTAAAAAAGAGCTTGATGCTCAAAAGAAGCAGAACTAAGAGGAGAGGCATTACTCTTTCCTAGATCCTCAAGAATACTAATAAAAGAAACCCTGTAGGTAATGAACACATTTTCATCATCTTTGTAACCATAAATAGAGGGTTCTTCCTCCTAGTGTGCCTCATCAAAAGCAAGTGGATTTGTGCCAAAGTGTGGTTTAGAACAAGTGTTCAGTATGAAGCCAAAATGATGCTTCCATCTCCGTGGCTCCCAATGGCTTTGTTTAATTCTTGGTTAGATTTTAGAGCTTATAAAGTGGAACTTTTTGTTTTTGTTTTCCTTTATGGTTTATTGCAGGGTATTTAATATAGTTCCCTGTGCTGCACAGTAGGACCTTGTAGTTTATCCATTCTGTATATAATAGTTAGCATCTGCTAATCCCAGACTCCCAATCCAACCCCATGATCCCAGAAACCACAAGTCTGTTCTGTTTGTGAATCTGTTTCTTTTTCACAGGTAAGTTTATTTGTGTCACATTTTAGATTCCACATATGAGTGACATTATATGGCATTCATTTCTCTCTCTGGCTTACTTTGCTTAGTGTGATAATCTCTAAGTCCATCCATGTAGCTACAAATGGCATTATTTCAGTCTTTTTGATGGCCAAGTAACATTCCATTGTATATGTGCGTACACACACCGCATCTTTATCCATCCATCTGTTGGTGGACTGGGCGTTTGGGTCGTTTCCGTGCCTTAGCTGTTGTAAATAATGCTTCTGTGAACATCGGGGTGCATGTATCTTTTTGATTTAGTTTTGTCTGCATATATGGCCAGGAGTAGGATTGCTGGATTATACAGTAGCTCTATTTTTTGGTTTCTGAAGAACCTTCTTACTGTTCTCCATAGTGACTGCACCAATTTACATTCCCACCAACAGTGCAGGAGAGTTCCCTTTTCTCCATGCTCTTGCCTGCATTTGCTATTTGTAGGTTTTTTAGTAATGGCCTTTCTCTTTGCAGTTTTGATTTGCATGTCTCTAATAATTAGTGATTTGAGTATCATTTGTATGTCTTCTTTGGAGAAATGTCTGTTTAGGTCTTCTGCCCGTTTTTTGATTGGGTTGTTTTTTTGTTATTGAGTTGTATGAGCTGTTTGTGTATTTTGGAAATTAAACCCTTATCAGTTGCATCATATGCAAATATTTTCTCCCAGTCCATAGGTTGTCTTTTCATTTTGTTATGGTTTCATTTGCTGTGCAAAAGCTTATAAAATTGAAGTTTAGCTTGGACAAATTTTAAAGCAATAGTAACAAAATACCTGCTTCAGATAGAAAACTGTCTCGATAAAGCACTTAGTTGAACAATTTTATTTCCTATTATGCCTTCCAAGATAAACTAGATGCAAGTAATGTGCCTACTCAGATAAATAATAAGAATACTTATATGAGATTTTAAAGTATAAATCAGCAAAAAGTTAGATAGTTATCCACCCAAAATTATGAGAACAAGTAATTCATAATCCGTCTTTCTGGCAGGAATTAGATAACTGAGCCGATGCTCTGTTACTGCCACTCCAAGGTCAAGGTAATAACCGTTCTATCAGCATATAAGTGAATGCTTAACTTCTGGTTCTATAAGATGAGTGCAGAGGCAGGTGTCCAGCTCACTGAAAAGGAGCATGAAATCCTTGAGAGAAAAGTTTTTAAAAGAGAGGAAGCCAGAATTTTCTTATGTGGGTGTCACTAAAGGATAAAAGTTGAGCTGTCAACCAGAAAGTATTGTGAGGAAGTACTGGGCAGCATAAGGCTTGTGGGACTAGGGCAAGATTAGTTATGGAAAAAAGGAGATGTTCATAAAGTGAAAGTGAATGTTGGAATATAAGTTTGCAGAGTCAGAGCAGTCCTGGGTCATGACAAGGTACAGGAGATGGTTGGTCATGGGTGTGTGGGGCTGAAGAGGAGTGGAAATGAAAGTCTTTGGAATTGCATAATCCCTCTGTTATTTTTTTGACATTGTCTGTTGTCTTCATTATAGCCCTCATTCTTCACCCATTTTAATTATTTGCCTTCTAAACTGCAAAAATTTGGAAAAGCAGTAGAATGTTGTAGTCAGCTCTTAACCTGCAAAACAAGACAGGTACTCAGTAATCTTTGCAAGTAAATGAATGAGAACTTCCCAGCAGAGAGCTCTGTAAGCAGTTGGAGGACAGCCATGGTGTAGCTGCCTTGTGAAGGGAATCCTGGCTTTGAGCAAGATGTGGATTTGATGACCTCTGAGGTCCTTCTGGCACTTAAGAGCCTTGCAGTCTGAGAAATGGTAAAGCATTTGAAATTAGAAAGTGTTCCATAAATGCAAAGGAGAAATGTTATGCTTTGTTTATACCACTTTATTTCATTTTTTCCCTGGTTTTTAGTCTTATTCTCTTTTTTCCTCTTTTGAAGTGCATTAGTTACCATGGAAACAGTGATGTCATTGGAATTCATTGGTATGGTCAGAGTTTATTAATGTCTACAAAAATGTTTTGAAATTAATTTAAATAATTTCCTAAAATTCAAGGCTCCTTAGGGGAAGGAGAAGAAGAGCTATTAAATTCTCTGTTCTCTGCCCGAAATGGTATCAACTTTGCCAAATTCTTGATTATGTCAGTATTTGTAGATAGACAGTTTTAAAAAATAATAATAATTTTTTAATCTTACACATTTTTAATGATGATTATGTACTGTGTCATTCTCATCCATTTTTTTTGCCTTTTATAAGGAAAGCCCTTATAAATGTTAAGAAGCAGAAACATTACTTTGCCAACAAAGGTCCATCTAGTCAAGGCTATGATTTTTCCAGTAGTCATGTATGGATGTGAGAATTGGACTGCAAAGAAAGCTGAGCGCCAAAGAATTGATGCTTTTGAACTATGGTGTTGGAGAAGACTCTTGAGAGTCCCTTGGACTGCAAGAAGATCCAACCAGTCCATCTGAAAGGAAATCAGTCCTGAATGTTCATTGGGAGGACTGATGTTGAAGCTGAAACTCCAATCCTTTGGCCACCTGATGCGAAGAACTGACTCACTGGAAAAGACCCTGATGCTGGGAAAGACTGAAGGCAGGAGGAGAAGGGGACAACAGAGAATGAGATGGTTGGATGGCATCACCGACTCAATGGACATGAGTTTGAGTAAACTCCGGGAGATGGTGATGGACAGGGAGGCCTGGCGTGCTGCAGTCCTATGGAGTCGCAGAATCGGACACGACTGAGCTGACTGATAAGGAAGGCCCAGACACCTCAATTTAGGGCCCTTCCCCTTCTGTTTGAACTGTAAAGTCACAGGGATTTCACTACCCAGCCCCTTCTTCTTAGGTAATCTTCTTTGCAGATGCTGAAAAGTATATTAAAGTATGTCATTGTTTAGTCGCTAAGTCATGTCTGACTCTGTGCAATCCTATAGGCTGTAGCCTGCCAGGCTCCTCTGTCCATGGAATTCTCCAGGCAAGAATAGTGAAGTGGGTTGCCATAACCTTCCCCAGGGGATCTTCCCGACCCGGGGATCGAACCCATGTCTCCTGCACTGGCAGGTGGATTCTTCACTCCTGAGCCACCAGGGAAGCACATAGTAAAGTATTTTTCCTCTCTTATTCTTTCTATATATAAAGGGTCAGTTCATAATTTTAGTTCAACAAATGCTTATGTTTATTTATTCTACAAATATATATTTACTTACATTGAGTGCCTTCATAAGCAAATTACTGTGGTAAGCTCAACTGATGATTTTTTTTTTTTTAAGTGAGAATGAAGCCTTTTTCTTCAAATACCTTATCATCTTGTAGACTAACTCCATTGTGGTGCAGGGACTCTGAATGCTGAGGGACATGAGAACTCTTTCTTCTCTGGGCTATCAAGGAGAATTTTCATGGGAAAGCCATGTTTGGCATTCTTTTTTTTATTTTTTTAATGTTCCTGTAATTTTGTACATGCTGGTCCCTGGCCTGAAAAGCCATTTCCAGTTCATATTCATTTTTCAAATTCCTGCTCAGGCATGACATTGTCTAGGAAACTTTTCCCAACCTACCAGAAAAGGTTAATACTTCTTTCTGTGAGCTACTTGAACGTATATCTAGTTTGCCTCTTATTCCACTATAAGTTTACCTATCAGTCCCAACAGAAGAATCGAGTTCTTAGAGGGCAAGAAACATATCTTAAATATCCTCAAATGTTCCTTCCTACACTAACATTTGACCTGTTATATAATGCCATCCACAATCTGCTGTTCCCAGCTCAAGGCCGCTCTGATTGGCTTTCTCTCTGCCCCAGGCAAACAGGTTCTTTCACTTCTTTGAGACTTCCATAGTTTCTCTTCTCATGGTCCTCAGCATGCTGTTTTCATATCTCAGAACCCTTACCCTCACTTCTCACTTGGTAGATCCTTTTTATCCTTTGGTGCTTAGATTAAATGGCTTTTTCTCTGGGAGACTTGCTCTGACCCTATTAATGAGGTAAGCTCTTTCTAGTGTATGATTCAGTAATGCTCTGCTTCCCCTTTTGAAACTGTTTTCACATTTCGTCAGTATTTTCATATCATAGTGCCATACTGTCAACTCTGTGAGTACGGGGACCACTGACCTCCTACTGTGTCCACAATGTATGGAAGTGAAAAGAAAGTGAAAATCGCTAAGTCGTGTCTGACTCTTTGCGACCCCATGGACTGTAGCCTGCCAGGCTCCTCTGTCCATGTAGTTCTCCAGGCCAGAGTCCTGGAGTGGGTAGCCATTCCCTTCTCCAGGGGATCTTCCCAATCCAGGGATCAAACCCAGGTCTCCCACATTGCAGGGAGATTCTTCACCAGGTGAGCTACCAGGGAAGCCCCCAGAACCTACAGCTGCTCACTAAATTTATACTGAATGAGTGAGTGGAGGAGGATTGTTACTAGTTTATCATGAGACTAGGGAAGGGACAGAATTCAGTCTGAAAAAAATGAGGAAATAAAAAAATGTTCAGGGTTATTCAGTTTGTCTATAGTTGAATTAATATATTTCTATGTGTCTTTGCTAGCTAGGCCCAGGTTCGGTCAAGCCTTAAATACTAGGTTAAAGAATTTGGACATTCTTCTTGAAACGTTTAGAGGCATGCATAATGAATGCTGGATAGGAAACAGACAAAATTAGAATGGAACATAGAAAGAAATTAATCTTGTGGAGATAAGTAGAATAGCAGCCAGGAGCATGGAGGCAATAAGAAAGCATTAGCAATGGTCAGAGTCATTCACGGTCCAGGCTGTGACCCACCAGTGAGTCAGGATACCAATACAGTGAGAGATATAACCAAAGTTTTAAAACAATATCAGGGTGAATTGCTCTTAGGAAGAGAAAGTGTTATTTCATAGGGATATGGTCTCAGTCATAAACACATATACATGTGTTTTTGTATTAGATCAAGATGTCAAATATTTCTCTTATAAGACAGTTATAGAAACTTGCAAAAACACTAGTGTAGGTGATAGGTTCAGTTCAGTTCAGTTAAGTCACTCAGTCATGTCCAACTCTTTGCAACCCCATGAATCACAACACACCAGGCCTCCCTGTCCATCACCATCTCCCGGAGTTCACTCAAACTCACATCCATCAAGTTGGTGATGCCATCCAGCCATCTCATCCTCTGTTGTCCTCTTTTCCTCCTGCCCCCAATCTCTCCCAGCATCAGAGTCTTTTCCAATGAGTCAACTCTTCGCATGAGGTGGCCAAAGTACTGGAGTTTCAGCTTTAGCATCATTCCTTCCAAAGAACACCCAGGGCTGATCTCCTTCAGGATAGACTGGTTGGATCTCCTTGTAGTCCAGGGGACTCTCAAGAGTCTTCTCCAACACCACAGTTCAAAAGCATCAATTCTTCGCCACTCAGCTTTCTTCACAGTCCAGCTCTCACATCCATACATGACCACTGGAAAAACCATAGCCTTGACTAGATGGACTTTAGTCGACAAAGTAATGTCTCTGCTTTTGAATATGCTATCTAGATTGGTCATAACTTTCCTTCCAAGCAGTAGGCATCTTTTAATTTCATGGCTGCAGTCACCATCTGCAGTGATTTTGGAGCACCCCCAAAAATAAAGTCTGATGCTGTTTCCACTGTTTCCCCATCTATTTCCCATGAAGTGATGGGACCAGATGCCATGATTTTCGTTTTCTGAATGTTGAGCTTTAAGCCAGCTTTTTCACTCTCCTCTTTCACTTTCATCAAGAGGCTTTTTAGTTCCTCTTCACTTTCTGCCATAAAGGTAGTGTCATCTGCATATCTGAGGTTATTGATATTTCTCCTGGCAGTCTTGATTCCAGCTTGTGCTTCATCAAGCCCAGTGTTTCTCATGATGTACTCTGTATATAAGTTAAATAAGCAAGGTGACAATATACAGCCTTGACGTACTCCTTTTCCTATTTGGAACCAGTCTGTTGTTCCATGTCCAGTTCTAACTGTTGCTTCCTGACCTGCATAGAGGTTTCTTAAGAGGCAGGTCAGATGGTCTGGTATTCCCATGTCTTGCAGAATTTTCCACAGTTTATTGTGATCCACACAGTTAAAGGCTTAGGCATAGTCAATAAAGCAGAAATAGATGTTTTTCTGGAACTCTCTTGCTTTTTCGATGATCCAGTCGGTGTTGGCAATTTGATCTCTGGTTCGTCTGCCCTTTCTAAAACCAGCTTGAACATCAGGGAGTTCACGGTTCACGTATTGCTGAAGCCTGGCTTGGAGAATTTTGAGCATTACTTTACTAGTATGTGAGATGAGTGCAATTGTGCAGTAGTTTGAGCAGTCTGTGGCATTGCCTTTCTTTGAGATTGTAATAAAAACTGACCTTTTCCTGTCCTGTGGCCACTACTGAGTTTTCCAATTTGCTGGCATATTGAGTGCAGCACTTTCACAGCATCATCTTTCAGGATTTGAAATAGCTCAACTGGAATTCCATTACCTCCATAGCTTTGTTCGTAGTGATGCTCTCTAAGGCCCACTTGACTTTACGTCCCAGGATGTCTGGCTCTAGGTGAGTGATCACACCATCGTGATTATCTTGGTTGTGAAGATCCCTCCTGTACAGTTCTTCTGTGTATTCTTGCCACCTAGTGAGGGTCTAATTAGAATAATGGCAGTGAAAATGAATAACATAATTAACATTTTGAAAGAAGAACAGACAGGCTTAGCAATTGATTACATAGGGTAGGGTGGTTTGGAAAAAAGTCAGAAATCAAAGGGATTTTGAGTTATGCTGCCATTCATAAATGTACCAGGAGCTAGTTTTTTACTCTCAGGATTATGGTGAACTAGAAATAAGAGATTAGATTCTCAGTCACAAATCCCTATCCTATTCTCTAAAGATTATGATTTAAAAGTGTTTGGCAAGGAAGAGACTGGTGTTGGCCTTTTTAGTACTATTCACATCACATGATATATGTGACTGTCCCTTCTCTTCACTGTACCACATTTTTTAATTTATCTATATAGTTGTAGCCTTTTATACACAGATTTTTTCTAAGTACATGGAGAGCTATATTCTTTAAGTATATCTTTTATGGTTGCAAGTTAAATTACTTTAGAAACTGTATTATAATGTTAAGGCAATAGAGTGCAGCTTATAGAGGCATTTTTACATAGTAGTTTAGAAGAGTGAACTCAGGAGAGTGAATGCTAGAATTCAAATCCCAGATCTGTCACATTTAGCAATGACCTGAGCAAGTTACTTAATCTGTGCCTCAGTTTTCTCATTCATAATATAGGAATTATAATAGTATTTCCCTCAGAGGATTGAGGGAAAAAAATGAGGGCTTAGTACAGTGCTGGGAACAATCTAGTAAACACTTGATTGACATATATAATATTATATATATATACACATATATAGTTATATATATACATATATAATGTTATATAATTAATGTTGCTTATTATTCATATCATGAAACATAACTTTATAATTCATAGGTGTTCATGTATTGGCCAAGGTATTTTGACTGGTCTCTTTATTTGCTAATAAGAATGTTAAAGAAGAAAATTTTTAAAAATTTAGATGAATAGGGTCTTTGAGATCTCCTTATTTGTTGAGTATTTTTGTTGGGCCTAATTTGTTCTCTTCATATATTATTAAGTTTCTAAAGTTATTTAGAGTCTGAAATTCTGTATTACTTAAACTTTACATTATTTAATGTCAACTAATTGGTGTCACAGGCAGACCTCAAAAGTTATAATGATGCAGATTAGGTAGAATTTTATTTCTTGCTTATATAACAATACTAGTATGTGAACAGGTGAGCATGGTGGTTTTTATTCCTCAAAGTCTTTTAAGCTAAAGACCACTGCCATTTTAAAATGTGACTTCTAAGGTCACCCTTGGGCCATCCTCATTTGAGCTAGCCAGAAGAGAAAGACAGTACAGACATGTCATGGGAGATTTTTATGGACAAGGCCTAGTTGTGGCACACATGCTTCTATACTTCTGTGCCCATTCTCTTAACTAAAGCTGTGTTATGTGACCACAGTCATATTTCTCAAGGAGCCTGAGAAGCACAGGATAGCTGTATGCTAAGTATGAAAGATGAGAATGGGTTTTGGTGAGCAGCTAGCTGTCTGTGCTGCAGTTGACCTGGCAACAAATATATTAAAGGTTAGTGCTGGGCACTGAACTTTTTTTCCTCCTTTTAATTAATTTTTGAAATTCTATTAATATAACTATTTCAGCCTTGCAAATAGTTAATAATTTTATAAGAGAGAGATTGGAACTTTGCTTTCCCTGTGGTTTATTTTTTCTGCTGGCTAAAAGCAAACAAAAAATTAAGAATCCTACTGTGGTATGGAACTTTGTCGTATTTATTTGTAAGGGTTAATGATTATATTGTCTCCTGAGAGAAATTAGATGATCTTAGAACCTAAAATAATTGATTCTTATCATTTTTTTTTTAAACCAAAGACCCTATAAGTTGCTCTGAGTGATGAGGATCAAAACTGTAGTTCATTCTTTTTCTGGCACAGTCACCATTTGTGGCCGTAGGGTATCCGTTTGGACCAGGAGTTTCACATCTTCACCCTTGAATGCCTTCAAGAGTCAAGTGTTCTTTATATCTACCTGGGAGCTTTTTCAACATCTGGTTTGTCTTTTGGACCCTGAAAGTTCAACTTTAATACCTCAAGTCTACCTACCTTACAAAGCAATTTAGAAAGAGGTAACCTTACATGAAGATAGAGGCAAGTGACACATTTCTTCTCTTCATTCTTGAGCATGATTTTTCCTCTGTGATCATCAAGTTGTCTCGTTTGAGTCTCTGAAAAGTTTAGTGCTTAGTCTTTCATCACTGGGCTTGAAGGCCTCGGAAGGTGCTATTAGAATTCATTCTAGGAACTCTGTTAGTTTGCACATGATGTATCTCATGTGGCTTCCTTCTTCACAACTGGACAATTTTTCCATTTTCAAAAAGTGACTTTTCTTCAGTCACAAGCTTTGTAAGACTGAGTAGATAGCATTCTGCATCTCAGCCACAGTTTTATCTTAGAGACTGAAGCTGCTTGCTCATTTTTGTCTTCCTCCAGCATCTCTCAGCGGCCCATGTATGCTCTAAGTGGGAATGCCGTTCTATGTGATTTACATGAATTACCTAATCTAACCCTCACAATAACCCTGTGAGGTAATAACATTATTTTCCCCATTTTTCTTACATGGAAACTGTAGTACAGAGCTGAAACATTTCACATAAGGCTGCCTATCTGTTTAGTGGGTCTCTGGGATCCTACTGTAAATGATCTGCTTTCCAGAGTCCACATTCTTTAAAAAAATAAAAAGAGAGAGAATTTTATTAATTGAACCCAAACCCAAGACATTGGGATTAATCCAACTCTTAGGAAGAATAAAAAACACATTCCCTGGTGGCCCAGCTGGTAAAGAATCCACCTGCAGTGCAGGACACCTGGGTTCGATCCCTGGGTTGGGAAGATCCCCTGGAGAAGGGAACAGCTACCCACTCCAGTAGCCGTTCCAGCCCATGGGAAGTACTTCACCAACATCTGGCCTGGAGAATTCCATGGGCTGTATAGTCCATGGGGTCACAAAGAGTCGGACACGACTGGGTGACTTTCATTAACTCAATCAGGTTACAGGCCATAAAAGACAACAGCAGTAACTGCACCAAATATTAATAAGACTAAGAGGCTTTTTGGAAATGGACAATTTTCTGAAATGCTTGCTGAAACTCTTTGTTAAACACAGTGTATATTACTGGTTTTATGAGGGAGTTTAGATAGCCTTGCCAAGTGAAAAAGTCGAAAGGACTGGGTGGGCCCAGCAGGACCCCTGGCAGATAAGGAGGCCTGAAGATTCAGCAAAGAAGGGTAGCCAGCAGATGATAAAGGCCCCCCAGATGCTTCCCCAGGTTTTTTGTGGCTTTCCTCTCTCAGGCAGCAGAAATCCTTTTGTGCTCCAGAACACTATCCACAAGCTTGATTTTCACATGGTTGAAAATGAGAGGGGAACTGATCAAATAAGAGTGCCCCTCATGAAGGCTGGCTTTGAACGAGCAGAGCAAGGACCTCGCAGTCTTTGATGAGATGTTGGTGAAGTACTTCCCATAAAGTAATAATGGAGTCAGGATGTGATTCCAGGTGTTTGTGTAGATTTGTCCATAGAGGATAATGAGCAATACAGGCGGGATGTAGAAGGCCCCACAAATGGAATAGATAATGTAAGAGATCAGAGAAGTATTCACCAGGCAAGCTGATATTTCTTCATGAGCTTTAGCCTGCTGCCACAAGAGTGATGGGATGGAGATGTGGATGAAAATGGCCCAGATGATGGCAGCCACATGGCCCACTGTCTGGTGTTTACTGTTCTCCAGGGTATCAGTGATGGCCCAGTACCAGGATGGAGGCTTTGCAGCATGTGGTGTCAGAAGATGACCAGATGTCACACAACTCCAGGTGTGGGCGGTTGTATGTGTGATGCTGATGAACATGCCCAAAATAGAAACTAAGGGGTCAGTCATGGCCAAGAAGCCAATGAAATAGTTGGCAGGGATGTAGAACTTCCTGGTCTTGGAGATGGTAGTAAGTACAAAGGCACTGGTAAAGAAGATGGCCAGAGAAATCTTGAGTGCTTAAAGAACCCCTCTTTCCTAAGTCCCTGGAGTTTCTGTGGCATTTGGGATCTCTTGGGAGCCACCTGCAGAATGCCTCCCCTGACTGGTTTGAGGGGACATTCTAGGTGACTCTCTCTTTCCACAGACTTTCACACATACAGCTTCTTATTTCATAGTTGTCCTGCTCACAGAATAAAGTCATCCTTCTGTTTCACACTGGAGGGAGTCAGCCATCAGAACAGACTGAGTGAAAAGACCTCAAGACTCAACTATTTAAGGAACACTGAGGTGACTACCAACCAGATTCTGCATTCTTAATTGCTATTTCTGTGAATTATCTAGAGTTGAGGTTTAGTAATGTGGATATCATCAAATATCACAGGGTTAAGAAGATTAAAAAATAATTTAGCTTAAGTGTTTTGTGACCCATCTCATAGGTTGTTGTGACAGTTAAATAAGATTACACGTGTAGTACTTAGCATAGATCTTACCTCATGACATTGTGAAGGGTAGCTCTGAATGTTATTGTTATAGTGGTAGATTTTAGAAATCATTATAACCTCTCATTTTAGAATTCAAGGCTTGGAGAAGTTAAGTCATACCTCATGGATCCAGAAGTAGCTGGTCCCTGAGAAAAGAATGAATGCAGGCCTTCCCTACTCATTGCTCTGTCTATTGCCAGACTAATTTTGAAACAGAAAACAAGAACGCCAGTCTCATTTTTTAAAATTATAATATCTGTACACATGCTTTAAAATATACTGGAACCCCTGGTTCAAGGCTAAATGGAGAACTGAAAAGCACTTGTGAATCTAATCAATTTCAGTTATTATTATTCATTCTCTGTTTAATGGTGAGTTTTTCCTCTTCATTTTTTCTTAAATCATAGCTCTTTATCCTTGTGACAGGTTCCAGGCGGCAAGAATTTAACCTGATTGTAACCTTGAGAAATTGGATTATATAGTAGCCTGAAAATCTTGCTTGTTACTTACTTGAGTCTAGGTTTAAAATGCCAAAAAGAAATTAAAACTGGAGTCTTCTGAGTTTGCTTAATTCAATACATTTAGACACAAAAATCCAGCATTTAAGGGCAATGTTGATATTTCAAGAGAGTCAATTTTTTAAAAGTTAATAAAAGAAGTGCCCTTCTGAGCCAGTGATGGATTAGAATCATGTAAGAATAGCGTGCTAAAGGTTTGTGGTGGCTGATGCTAGGCAGGCATGTAGCATTTACTTTCTTTCAGTGAAACCAGCCGAGGTAAAAAGAAAAAAGGATCTTATACTTTGATGAGACATTAAAAAATGGTTGAGCATGCTCACAGCTGCGTCTCAGTGGTTTTATGTAAATTAAGCTGTGGCAAAGCATCTGTTTTCTAATGTTTCTATGATCAAAGGATATACAAAATAGCTCTACAGTAAACACAAACAGCTTAACAACATATAAAGTATTCACACAGTTTAAAGCTTTTTGGGGGGTGAGGGGAGGGAGTGATCATGTGGATATGTATTCTTTCCTATTTAAAGAATTTTTATGAACAGCATTGTAATATGGTATTATAAGCTTCTGTTTTATTACATTAACTACCCCTTTTCAAAAATCATTAATTATAGAAGACTGCTCTTAAATGACTAGGGCAGTGTTTTTTAATCTTTTTAATACTGAAAGCTCTCTTTTAAATTTTCTCCCACCCAATCCCATGTTTTGAAAAAGTTGTTCAGCCACGTAGTCTGTGTATCTTAGGAAGTAATTTGTTTTCTCTTTTCTAGTTAAATAATATGTGTGTGTATCATTGTTGTATGAACTTCTGAACAGAAAGAGATAACCACACATGAGTGTTATCACACCCAGTTGATATAATTTCAACTACAAGCAAAGAAACCTGACAGTTTATCTGTCCTAAATAGTCTTAAATTAAAGGTAAATGTTTCATTTCTCTTCAATTTTTTAAAATATTCATAAATTACAGGCCCTGATAAAATTTTTGTTTTGCATTTTTAGGACCTTAGAATAACATTTAATAGGAGAACTATCAAAATAAGTTCTACAGTTCGACTTTAGTGGTCAACAGCAGCATTGTCCAATAGAAATATAATTCAAACCACAAGTGTAATTTTAAAGTTTTTAGTAGCTGTATTTTTAAAAATGGAAAAAAACAGGTGAAGTATTTATCTTTTAAATTTTTATTGGAGTATAGTTGATTTATAATGTTGTGTTAGTTTCAGGTGTACAGCAAAGTGAGTCAGTTAAACATATACATATATATATATACACACTCTTTTTCAAAAAATTTATTTTTAATTGAAAGATAATTTCTTTACAGTATTGTATACACTCTTTTTTTAAGACTCTTTTCCCACATAGTCTGTTACAGACTGTTGAGTAGAGTTCCCTGTTCTACACAGTAGGTTCTAATTATTAGTTATCTATTTCATATATGCTGGTATGTATATGTCAATCTCTATGTCCCAGTTTATCCCTCCCCCTCTTATCCCCTGATAACCATAAATTTGTTTTCTATTTCAGTGACTCTATTTCTACTTTGTAAATAAGTTCATTTTTACACTTATTCCGCATATAATCAATATCATACGATATTTGTTTTTCTTTGTCTGACTTCACTTAATATGACAATCTCTAGGTCCATCCATGTTGCTGCAGATGGCATGATTTTGTTCTTTTTTATGACTAAATAATATTCCATTGTCTCTATGTACCACCGTTTCTTCATCTGTTCCTTTGGTGATAGGCATTTAAGTTGCTTCCATATCCTGGCTATTATAAATATCACTGCATTGCACATTGGGGTGCTTATATCTTTTCAAATTATGGTTTTTTCTGGGGATATGCCTAACAGTGGGATTGCTGATTCTATTTTTAGTTTTTAAAGGCTCCTCCATACTGTTTTCCGTGGTTTTACCAGTTTATATTCCCACCAACAGTGTAGGTAGGTTCCTTTTTCTCCATACCTTCTCCAGCATTTGTTATTTGTAAATTTTTTGATGGTGGCCATTCTGATGTGCTGCAGTCCATGGGGTTGCAAAAGTCTGTGGGGTTGCAAAGATTAGGACATGACTTAGTGACTGAACAATAACATTCTGACCAATGTGAGGTGATACTTCATTGTAGTTTTCATTTGCATTTCTCTAATAATTAGTGTTGTGAGCCTCTCTTCCTGTGCTTTTTGGCCATCTATAATGTCTTCTTCGAAGAAATGTCTATTTTGATCTTCTGGTCATTTTTTGGATTGAATTATTTGTGATTTTGATATTGAGCTGCATAGGCTGTTTGTTTATTTTGGAGATTAATCCCTTGTCAGTTGGAAGTTATTTTTAAAAATATAGTTAACTCAGTATATTGAAAATTCTGTCAACATGAAGTCAATATAAAACTTGAGAATCGAGCAAAAAGGGATTCCATTTAAACATACTAGGAACTCTGGCAGTTCAGTAAGAAAAAATCCACATAATCAATGGAAAAAATAGAGAAGAGACCTGAGCAGTACAGAGCAGAATATACAAATGACCAATAACCATGTAAAAATATACTTAACTTCATTAGTAATTTTGACAACACAAAACCACAGTGCAAAGGAGAGCTGGGCACAGCGTCAGAAAGACTAAGACTAGAATGCAATTTGCACCTCTGTAAGTTTCTGTCACCACCTCTGACCACAGGAAAGCTTTAGAGGGTAAGGCCTGAGGCTACACTTACTCTTTCCAAATGTCATGCCACTTTACCTTTGGTGAAATTTAATCAAGAGCCATACAAGGAAGGAAATCTGGGAAATACAGTTCCCAGTACAAACAGCTTGACAATGGAACAATCCAACACCACGAGATACTACTCTATACTAACTCTACCTGCCCAAATGACAGAAGCCTGTTGATATCAAACATTGGTGAAGCTGTGGCATGCAACTGGTACTGTGTGAGAATGTAAATTGATTCACTGCTGGTGGGAGTATTAATTGGTAGAACTTTATTGGAAAACTGGCTTTTTTTTTAACTGGAGTTAAATATGCATAACCTAATATCCAGAAAAAAAAAAAAAAACCAACATGTATTAAAACATTAGTAGAAGCACTGTTTAATAATAGCCAAAATCTGGAAACAGCCACAGATGATCCAATGAGAAAATGAATAACTGTGATATAGTCATCATGGAATCTTAGAACTCCACGAAAATGAACTGCAGATGTATGTGATTTAGCTGGATCCATCATACAGACACAAAGGAATGTACTGCATGACTACATCCATATCAAGTTCAAAACTAGACAAAATTTATGGTGTTAGAAATCAGGCTTTTAGTTTATACCTTTGGCGACATGTTTTGGAGAGTATAGAGGGAAACTTCTAGGGTGCTGGCTAGATTTTATTAACAGCATCATAGTAACATGGGCCTACTTTATGATAAGTCCATTCAGTCATGCACTTATGGTTTTGTGTGCTTTCTGTGTGTATTCATGATATACTTGAATGAAAAAAAGTTAAAGAATAACTTACAAACTTTAAAACATTATTGACATATTTTACATTCTTTTACTTGTACCAAGTCTTTGGTTTCCAGCGTGTGTTTTATACTTACAGCACACCTCAAATCAGACTAGCCACATTGCAAGCGCTTAGCAGCCACATGTGGACTAGTGGCTACCTTACGAGACATTAAAGGTCTAGAACCCCACCATTTCAGAGCTTCTCTGAGTTTAGATTTTTCTTTCAGTTCTTTCCTTGGAATGTCATGTGGAAAGAATAGGGGATTATTCTTCCTGAAGACCTCATATTAATTTTACTGCTACCTCTCTTTTTATGGAATATTTTCTATTTAAAACAGATGATTGGTTTTGTGGGCAGGTTCACAAGATGCCTAGTAAACCATCATTTTGGATATTTGTTCTTACTGCTTTCTTGGCCACTCTTCACATGACCACCTTTTTCTAAAAACAGGCATTTTATTGATGTCTGATATACATATGAAAAGGGCATGTATTGTAGGTATATATTGCTCAGTGAATTTTTGCAGAGTGAACACACCCACTGTTTGTGTTCAAGAAACAGAACATCACCCATACTCCAGAAGCTTCTGCCTTGTGCCATCTCCTGATCACTGCCCCCAAAGCAGAACCCAAATTATAACACCATTGGTTACTTTTACGTGTCTTTGAACTTTATATAAATGGAATAATAAGTATATACTTTTGTGTGGCTTCTTTTGCTTCAAATTATGTTTGAGAGATTCACTTATACTGTGCACTGTAGCTAAAATTCTTTCTTTCTCATTGCCATGTAGCATTCCATTGTATGTTAGTCACTCAGTCGTGTCTGACTCTTTGCGACCCCATGGACTGCAGTCTGCCAGGCTCCTCTGTCCATGGGATTTCCCAGGCAAGAATACTAGAGTGGGTTGCCATTTCCTTCTCCAGGGGATATTCCCGACCCAGGGATTGAATCTTGGTCTCCCAAATTGCAGGCAGATTCTGTATCATCTGAGCCACCAGGGAAGCCCTTTCCATTATATGAATATACCACAATTTATTTGTCCATTTTACTGTTAATGGACATTTAGGTAGTTTTTCATTTTTGGATAATTAGTTATGAACACTTTTATGCACGTCTTTTGGTGACTGTTATGTTCACATTTTTTAACATATAACAGAGTGGAAATACTGTGCCACAGTATAGGCATACATCAGTTTAAGTAGATAACTACCAGTTCTCCAAAATGATGTACCACTTTGCACTCAGCTGAAGCTATGGGTTTTAGTTATTGTATGTCGTCATCAACATTTGATATTTGGGTTTTTAACTTTTTGTAGGCAAGGAGGTTGTTATAGTCATAAGGACCTTTTTCTGTTCTAATCAGGTTTTAAGCATAAATGCATGGTATTTCATTGTGATGCTAATTTGCATTTCCCTGGTGATAATTAAAATTGAATACATTTCCTTGTGTTTGTCTTTGAATATCTTTTTTTATGAAGTGCCTTTTAAGTCTCTTGCTCATTTCTCTGTTGTATCTTATTTTTTCTTATTTATTTGCAGGAGTTCTTTGTATATTCTAGATGAAAGTCCTTTGTTATATATGTATATTATAGCTCCTATCGCTTACTCTATAGGTGGCCTTTTTACTCTCTTAATTATGTCTTCTGACAAGTTATTAATTTTAATGTAGTCCAGTTTAACAAAACATTTTCATTTATGTTTAGTGCTTCTTTGTGTCCTGCTAAAAAAGTCTTTCCCTGCATCCAAGGTTTTAAGTATATTCTGCTGATTTCTTCCAAATATGTTATTGTTTTATCTTTCATATTAGCTCTACAGTCCATCTGGAATTACTTTTTTGTGCATGGTGTGAGATAGAGGATTTTAAGGTTTCTTATTTTCTATATGGATGTCCAATTAACATTGCAGCACTGTGTCATCTCCATTATAAATTAGTGACTTTAATTTATGAGTCTGTTCTGGGCTATCTGTTCTATTCCATTACTATACAGCATTTTTTCTTTTTTAAGAAATGTGGTATTTGTGTGGGAAGTTTTTAATAGAGGAAATTCCAGAGTTAAGAGGAATTACTTTGTTCAAAATAACTTAAGAAGCAGTATTAGGCATTTGTCCTTTACCTAGAAGAAGAATATCAGTAATAAAGCCAAGCTTAGGTATCACAATCTTTTAATTTCAAACATATAAAGGGTTATCTCTAAATTGTTTTGATGGTACGTCTTTATGAATAAGTGATGTTTGAAAGTATATATAATTATATATATACACATATGTGGAGGTAGATTCTATTATGTATACTATATAGAGATATATAAATTATATTATATGTACCTATATAGAGATTCTATAAGGTATACTATATATAGGCAACATTAGAAATTATATATATCTATATGTAGTACACATTTATTAATATGTTATTTCCATTATAACACAAAAAAAAGTTGGGATTAAAAAGGAAGTCATAAGGATCAAATAGAAATTCTAGTACTTTCTTCCTACACCTTTCTGTCAGCCAATATGGGCTAGATTATGTGTACTAACAACCCTCAAATTTCAGTGGCTTAAAACATCATGGGTTTATTTTTCTCATGCTACGAGTCCATTACAGTTTGGCTTTAACACTCGTCTGCATTGTTCATACTCCGGCACCCAGATGGACTGAGCAGCCGCTTTCTGGAAGCTTGCTTGTCCCAGGAAAGGAGGGAAACATGATGGGGGATCAGCAGGTAGAGCCTCTGCCTAGAGGTGGCACATGTCACTCCAGCTCACGTTCCATCCAGAACAAGATGCATGTCCTCACCTACGTCAGAGAAGAGAGATGCTAGCTTTGTGCCCAGGAGAAAACTCCTCTGCAGAAAGGAACTGTGCAGGGGAAAACCTAGAGTATTTTCAGATCAGGTCAGTCGCTCAGGGGTGTGCGACTCTTTGCGACCCCATGGACTGCAGCACGCCAGACCTCCCTGTCCATCACCAACTCCCGGAGTTCACTCAAACTCATGTCCATTGAGTCAGTGATGCCATCCAGCCATCTCATCCTCTGTCATGCCCTTCTCCTCCCACCTTCAATCTTTCCCAGCATCAGGGTCTTTTCATATGAGTCATCAGTATTGGAGTTTCAGCTTCAGCATCAGTCCTTCCAATGAATAGTTAGGACTGATTTTCCTTTAGGATGGACTGGTTGGATCTCCTTACAGCCCAAGGGACTCTCAGGAGTCTTCTCCAACACCACAGTTCAAATGCATCAATTCTTCAGTGTTCAGCTTTCTTTATAGTCCAACTCTCACATCCATACATGACTACTGGAAAAACCATGGCTTTGACTAGACAGGCCTTTGTTGGCAAGGAAATGTCTCTGCTTTTTAATATGCTGTCTAGGTTGGTCGTAAGTTTTCTTCCAAGGAGGAAGTGTCTTTTAATTTCATGACTGCAGTCACCATCTGCAATGATTTTGGAGCCCCCCAAAATAAAGTCTGTCACTGTTTCCATTGTTTCCCCATCTATTTGCCATGAAGTGATGGGACCGGATGCCATGATCTTAGTTTTCTGAATGTTGAGTGTTAAGTCAGCTTTTTCACTCTCCTCTTGTACTATCATCAACAGGCTCTTTAGTTCTTCACTTTCTGCCGTAAGGGTGGTGTTACCTGCGTATCTGAAGTTATTGATATTTCTCCCAGCAATCTTGATTCCAGCTTTTGCTTCCTCCAGTGTTTCTCATCATGTACTCTGCATAGAAGTTAAATAAGCAGGGTGACAATAAACATACTTAACGTATTCCTTTCCCAATTTGGAACCAGTCTGTTGTTACATGTTCAGTTCTAACTGTTGCTTCTTGACTTGCATACAGATTTCTCAGTCAGGTGGTCTGATATTCCCATACTTTCAGAATTTTCCACAGTTTGTGGTGACCCACACACTCAAAGTCTTTGACATAGTCAGTAAAGCAGAAGTAGGTGTTTTTCTGGAACTCTCTTGCTTTTTCATTGATCCAACAGATGCTGGCAGTTTGATCTCTGCTTCTTCTGCCTTTTCTAAATCCAGCATGAACATCTGGAAGTTCACAGTTCACCTACTGTTGAAGAAACCCAGCTTGGAGAATTTTGAGCATTACTTTACTAGTGTGTGAGATGAGTGCAATTGTGTGGTAGTCTGAACCTTCTTTGGCATTGCCTTTCTTTGGGATTGGAATGAAAACTGACCCTTTCCCCTCCTGTGGCCACTGAGTTTTCCTAATTTGCTGGCATATTGAGTGCAGCACTTTCATAGCATCATCTTTTAGGATTTGAAATAGCTCAACTTGAATTCCATCACCTCCACTAGCTTTGTTTGTAGTGATGCTTCCTGAGACCCACTTGACTTTGCATTCCAGGATGTCTGGCTCTAGGTGAGTGATCACACAATTGTGATTATCTGGATCATGAAGATCTTTTTTGTATAGTTCTGTGTATTCTTGCCACCTCTTCTTAATATCTTCTGCTTCTGTTAGGTTCATACCATCTCTGTCCTTTATTGTGCTCATCTTTGCATGCAAAGTTCTCTTGGTATCTCTGACTTTCTTGAAGAGATCTCTAGTCTTTCCCATTCTGTTGTTTCCTCTGTTTCTTTGCATTGATCACTGAGGAAGGCATTCTTATCACTCCTTGCTGTTCTTTGGAACTCTGCATTCAAATGGATATACCTTTCCTTTTCTCCTTGGCCTTTCGCAAAAAAACCGTCACCTCTGAAATGACAGATTTCAGAGCATACATTTACTGGATTTGTGTTTGTCAAAGAAATAAACACACAAAGAAAAATCCTTTTAGTTTTTTCTATTCCATGTTACTTTTAAAACCCTTCAGTCTTGAAAAATGAGTCTCCTGCAATTATAAGCATAGCAGTCTCTCTTGCTTATCCTCTTCAGTGGCATCTCTGCACTCATGCGACCTACATACCTAACATGGCCTGCAGCCCCTACCTTTCAAGCCTCATCTCGCACCACTCACCCCATACCTCAGCCATACTGCCTTTCAGTTCCTTGAAGCAGACATGCTTCTACTTCCTTTTTGAGTGTGTTTCCTCGCTTTTCCTTGCTTTTAACCTGCTTACTCTTTAACTGGTGGATCAATGTATCAAACATTTCCCCACTCTGTGACTCCCGTAGTAAATAGAGTCCTTTCTTCTCTAGTCTCGTAGTAAGTACTCTGTACTTTGCTTCTAGAGAAACTGTTCTCGTTTTTAAAATCAATTTTTGCACTAATTATTCAATCTGTTTCTCCAGTTAGCGTGCAAGCTCCAAGTTGATTTTGTTCACTACTGTGTGCTGCTTCTTGTGTTTAGCCTAGTTATTGGCATATAATAGCATAGCAGTAAATCCTGAGTTTGATTACAGTTTTATGTCTGTGACATTTATGTAGTCTATACAGGGAATGTCTGAGACATTTATACAGTCCATAGGAAACGATTTTCTAATAAGTTAATCACAGACAAACTGCAAATATACTCTTGCTCCATGTCTCTCTATCTTGGAAAGCCTAAGAGGTTCCAGAGAAGGAATACATTTCACATTCTCTCTGAATTAGAATATGCCCTTCTTTAAATTTTCATGTTGCAATTTTCTTTCTTCTCCTTCTTGAGTGACAATTTTATTTATATTATTTTTATAAATATATATAATTTTATTTGTATAAAATTTTATTTTATAAAAATATGTGATTTTATTTATATTTATGAAAACTTTACAGTTAGGGGATATATACATTCAACATAAATGGTAGTAAGACAGCTCAAGTAACGAGTGTATTATGTAGACATAGTGAATAAAATAAGCTGTGTGATATTTAGCTGGGTTTTCCTTAACTTTCTGAAGATGGCACTGAATTACCAAAACATGGTATGATTTATTTTTTGTGACACTTTCCATCAGCAAAAGGGCATATAATGCATGGAAAATGCTTACCTACAAATTTATATCCCTCACTATTTGTCTTCATTTACATATATCATAGGAAACTTTACTCTTTCCTGTTTCTCTTTTCAGAAAGAATAACACATTTGATCACCTTCTTGTTGATATATTTAATTGTGGACTATCAGTGCTATTCTTCATTTAAAATGCAAATGTTCTAATAGAGATATCTCCCATAATGATAAGTGTATTGGTGGGATTGATAGGATGATATGGACATTGTTACCTATAAGCCTCTGATAGTGTTTTCTGCATTTTTACTCTAGGAGACAACCAGGCTTCCTATAAATAAGGAGTAAGATTAAAAGAATCATAAATAGAGCCTGTCTGTTTATTCAGCTAATGTTTATGAAATATCTCTTTTGAAGCTGGGGAAACTCAGAAAGAAATGAACACTTTGTATGTAGCTTTAAATTTTTGCTTTAAGTAATAACATTTTGATAAGAGCTGAGTTTCAGTCTTTTGCTGTGTCAGTTTTCTCATCTTTGGAAAGGATATGCTAACAACCCATCTCATAAAGTTGTATAAAGAGACAGTAAGATAATGCATATACAGCCCTTATCCCAGGGCCTGACCTAGAATAAGTACTCAGTGTATGTTGCTGGGAATGATTGAGGGCAGAAGGAGAAGAGGGCATCAGAGGATGAGATGGCTAGATGACATCACTGATGCAATGGACATGAACTTGGGCAAACTGGGAGATGGTGAGGGACAGAAAGACCTGGCATGCTGCAGTGCATGGGGTCAAAAAAGTTGGACACGACCAGGAGACTGAACAACAACATATGTTGGCTGTTTTCTACTGTGAGGCTTTGTCCACAGTTAGCCTCTTAACTGTGTCTTTTCTTTTGTTGCTTCCTGCTTATTTTTTCCATGCTGACCTCAAAGTAAAATTCTGAAACAGATCTGACTGTGTATCACTGCTTCTTCAGTGCCATCTCTGTTGTTTCAAAAATAAAATCTCAAATACATGGATAGCATTTGGCACCTTACCATCTGACCTCGACCTTTCTACCAAACTAACTTCTGCCTTGTTACCTTTGCTGGACTGCAGCCAAAATAGGCCCTACGAATCAAAATTCACTGCCTTGGCTTGTTCCCTTTTCTGCTGCCTAGAGTTCCTACTCTAGGCCTCAACCCCTCTTCTTACACTCAACCTGAAGAAACAGTTCTCTGTGGGAAACCCAGAGATCCCTCTTATTCTTCCAAAACAGAGTTTTTGATCCCCATGATTTATAATTTTTTGGCAACTATCTCATTATTCGAGTTAATGGCATCTGTCTTGCTCTCCCACTAGCTTGAGTTGTTTAAGAGCAGAGACCATTACTTATTCATCATAGTATCTCTGAAACCTAGTAGGCACGCAGTAGAAGCTTGTTGAAATAATGGATTGAAATTCAGTTTAATTTTGTTTTGATTTCAATGTGTCTTTATTATTCTAGGTTCTGGGCCTGGTCCAAAATATGAGTGTTTTCCAGTGTCCAAAATGTAAACACAAAACTCACATTTTTGGTGCTGATGGTGCAAGGAGACTAGCACGGACCCTTGATCTTGATATTCTAGGTAAGACCACCGGATATTCATTTGCAAAGGAAAGAGCATGGCGATGAAGATCATCTCAAAGTGATGAAATGCTTTTGGCTTGGTGTTTTGAATTAAGTTAGTATAGTGCACTTCTCTGTGTTAACCTTTCTTTGGCTTTTTGTGATACTTCATTAGTGGAACACATTTTGAATAGGGGGTTTGTTCTGCCAATTACAACTCTTGCTGTAGATGAAAACCACCCATAACCTGAATTTGCAAAGCTAGTTTTGTGGTTTGAGTGCTCTGATTTGAAGCCCACATTTTAAATAATGGTCTTCAGTTTGTTTGCTAAGTTGGGAAGACATCTCTTAGTATCAGCAGAAAGTGAAGGTGAAAGTCACTCAGTGTCTGACTCTTTGCGACCCCCATGGACTCTATACAGCCCATGGAATTCTCCAGGCCAGAATACTGGAGCGGGTAGCTGTTCCCTTCTCCAGGGGATTTTCCCAACCCAGGGATCGAACCCAGGTCCCCTGCATTGCAGGTGGATTCTTTGCCAGCTGAGCCACAAGGGAAGCCCAAGAATACTGGAGTGGGTAGCCTATCCCTTCTCCAGTGGATCTTCCTGACCCAAAATTGAAACAGAGTCTCCTGCATTGTGGGCAGATTCTTTACCAACTGAGCAGACATATACAGAAATACCTATTTCATATGTTGTGGCAGTCTTTGGAAGTGTCAGTTCTTGATGTGCGTGGAGAAATGCTTTCCTGATCAGTTCTGAATGTATAAGTCCTCTGCTCCAGAAAAAACGACATTTACTGTTTTCTGTAATCTTTTTATGCCATGTCTATGAAGAGGCACCTGAAACTTACCTTGTCTATACTGTTCATGTTACTGAATTGAAAAATTAATTAGTAATTGAAGGAGAAGTAAAATCATGTGTTAAAGGAGCAAAACACAGATTTTAGATAAAACATTAAAAAAAAATCCACAAGCAACTTAATGGACTTTTTAGGGAACATGTTTTGATATTCTGCATATGAGTTTCTATTCTGGGTAAAGGCAGATGTTAGCTGCTAAATAATGGAGTCATAGAGTGAATTACCAGTTTTAGGTAGTTAACAATATTCCTTAGAGATCAAGGAATTCAAAACATTCTTTATTATAATTAGTTTTCTAAAAGTTGATGTTAAATGTATTATTGTTTTTATGCATTGGTACTATACAGCTACCACAGTACCAGGTGAATACTAATGATATATTTTGATACATTTTTATAATTAAAGATACTAATTTTATTCTGCAACTGTTTCTCATTTAACTAACCTAGGAAGTTCAGTTTCCCAAATCTGCATAATAACAGCAGATTGATATTCACTTATATAATAAAGTAAATGTGTAATTATAATGGCATTATTGAATTATGCTGACAGTATTATAATTTCCTAATTTGTGAATGGGTGGTATGATTTTGTAAGTCACTTATTTGGAATTTGAAACATGTCTCCTAGAGAAACAACCTACAGAT
The DNA here is from genome assembly GCF_032405125.1 of Capricornis sumatraensis. Taxonomy (NCBI): domain Eukaryota; kingdom Metazoa; phylum Chordata; class Mammalia; order Artiodactyla; family Bovidae; genus Capricornis; species Capricornis sumatraensis. The sequence continues at coordinate 49,491,319 of NC_091087.1, forward strand.
GGAAGTTACATTTTAACCAACAGCTCACAAATGTATGCATGCATTCTGAGTCACCTCAGTCGAGTCTGACTCTTTGTGCCCCTGTGAACTGTAGCCCACCTATGGACTGTAGCCCGCCAGGCTCCTGTCCATGGGATTCTCCAGGTAAGAATACTGGAGTTGCCATGTTGCCAGTCGCAACTGCAGTATTGGAGCTGCCAATACTGGAGGGTTGCCACGCCCACTTCCAAGGGATCTTCCCAGGGATCGAACCTGCATCTCATATGTCTCCCTCATTGGCAGGCGGGTTCTTCACTACTCACAACACCTGGGAAGCCCTGCAAATCAAATGTGTAGTTACCCTAAAAATATATCAGAAACACTGATTACTGATCACAGAAACTCGGCTAGTGCTATAGTCTGTTGTATCTCAAACTCTTACGAGAAAAATAATTTAGGGTTCTAACGTAGAGCACATCTGCTCCCTTTAATATGATCGTGGGGCCCAGAGGGCTCTCCCATGAACTGGAACAGGGGCTCTGATGATGAAGAGGTTGGAATTGGGAACAAGGAACTGAAATCAGGGAAAGAGCTCTCACAGCTGTGACCTCCTAGCTGGGTGACACCCCCAGGACTCTTATGTGTCCTTTACTGACTCTCTTGCTGCCTCTTATTTTCATCTAGGGAGCTGTGTTTCAAATGATTATTTGGTAAAATGGCTCTTCAGAATTTTATCCACATTCAGCTTGTGGTGGTTGTTGTTAGTCACTGAGTCATATCTGACTCTTTGTGACCCTATAGCCTTCCAGGCTCCTCTGTCCATGGGATTTCCCAGGCAAGAATACTAGAGTGGATTGCTATTTCATTCTTCAGGGGATCTTGCCAGCCCAGGGATTGAACCTACTTGGGAGGTGGATTCTTTTTCTTTTTTTAAATTATTTATTTTAATTGGAGGATAATTACTTTACAATATTGTGATGGTTTTTGCCATACATCAACATGAATCGGCCACAGGTGTACATATGTCCCCCCAATCCTGAATGCCCCTCCCAAACTCCCTCCCTACCCTATCCCTCTGGGCAGGTGGATTCTTTACCACTGAGCCACGTGGAAAACCCGTATTCAGCTATAGGGATGGTTTATACATAGTAATTAAGGTCTCAGATCATGTCACAGAAACCTCTGTAACTTATGTCTCTGAAGTGTGCTTCCTTCAGCCCTAGCCCTTCAAAAATACTTTTCAAGGCCAGACTGAACCTCAGCAACTCTCACTACCTTTACCCCACTTTAATTTTCTCTGTGCACAGCTGTTAGTCCACCGCCGCTCTCACTGTGCCATCTACTCTCTAACAAGGTTTTCCCCATCTTATTCTCCTCTTCTGCGGAGTGTGAGTCTCTGGAGGGCAGAAATGATGTCACTAGCTGACTCATTGGAAAAGACCCTGATGCTGGGAAAGATTGGGGACAGGAGGAAAAGGGGGTGACAGAATGAGATGGTTGGGTGGCATCACTGACTCAATGGACTTGCGTTTGAACAAACTCTGGGAGATAGTGAAGGATAGGGAAACCTGGCGTGCTGCAGTTCATGGGGTCACAGAGAGTCAGACACAACAAGCATTGAGCAACAACAATGAACAAGCTGGCTATATAATGGAGACGATTTTACTCTTTTGTTCTATTACTCTGATGGAAATGAAAGCATTCGGGATTCTTTACTATATACTGGCAGTTCATAAATCAAGAGAAAAAACTTTCTGAGTTTCTAAATATTTTCTGTAACATATCTTCCCCTGCTTCCCGCATGACAGCTTCCTATAGTCTAAAGTTGATCTATAGAGTAGACATCAAATTTACTGAAAAACTAACCTTTACGTGCTTATTGAAATATTCATGCATTGTTGTCTATTGAACACTTAGGAAAGAGAGTTGGCTAAGATCTCAAAATATGCTGATAAGAGGCACATGACATATCTGTTACTCTGTACTTTATAATATAAACTGTGGTAGGTTTGTAACATATTCTTCTTCTGCATTATTTACACTGAATGGCATGGTACTGAATGAATAGTTTATGTAAAACACACATACACACATGTTTCGATAACCTTTGCATGGACTTAAAGTGGTTCTAAGAATGCTGAGCAACATAAAAGTCAACTCTTCTACTCCATTTACTGCCTTTTAAATCTCAGCTTTATTTGTGATGGTGTGGTAGAAAGAGTGGTCTAGTGGTTTCCTCTACTTTTTCAATTTAACTCTGAATTTGGCAATAAGGAGTTCATGATCTGAGCCACAGTCAGCTCCCGGTCTTGTTTTTGCTGACTGAATAGAACTTCTCCATCTTTGGTTGCAAAGAATCTGATTTCGGTGTTGACCATCTGGTGATGATATGTGTAGAGTCTTCTCTTGTGTTGTTGGAAGAGGGTGTTTGCTATGACCAGTGCGTTCTCTTGGCAAAACTCTATTAGCCTTTGTCCTGCTTCATTCCGCATTCCAAGGCCAAATTTGCCTGTTACTCCAGGTGTTTCTTGACTTCCTACTTTTGCATTCCAGTCCCCTATAATGAAAAGGACATCTTTTTTGGGTGTTAGTTCTACAAGGGCTTGTAGGTCTTCATAGAACCAACCATTCAACTTCAGCTTCTTCAGCGTTACTGGTTGGGGCATAGACTTGGATTACTGTGATATTGAATGGTTTGCCTTGGAAACGAACAGAGATCATTCTGTCTTTTTTGAGATTGCATCCAAGTACTGCATTTCGGACTCTTTTGTTGACCATGATGGCTACTCCATTTCTTCTAAGGGATTCCTGCCCACAGTAGTAGATATAATGGTCATCTGAGTTAAATTCACCCATTCCAGTCCATTTTAATTCACTGATTCCTAGAATGTCGACATTCGCTCTTGCCATCTCCTATTTGACCACTTCCAATTTGCCTTGATTCATGGACCTGACATTCCAGGTTCCTATGCAATATTGCTCTTTACAGCATCGGACCTTGCTTCTATCACCAGTCACATCCACAGCTGGGTATTGTTTTCGCTTTGGCTCCATCCCTTCATTCTTTCTGGAGTTGTTTCTCCACTGATCTCCAGTTGCATATTGGAAACCTACCAACCAGGGGAGTTACTCTTTCAGTATCCTATCATTTTGCCTTTTCATACTGTTCACGGGGTTCTCAAAGCAAGAATACTGAAGTGGTTTGCCATTCCCTTCTCCAGTGGACCACATTCTGTCAGACCTCTCCACCATGACCCTCTCATCTTGGATAGATATCTGATAGAGTGCCTGATGAACTATGGACGGAGGTTCGTGACATTGTACAGGAGACAGGGATCAAGACCCATCCCCATGGAAAAGAAATGCAAAAAAGCAAAATGGCTGTCTGGGGAGGCCTTACAAATAGCTGTGAAAAGAAGAGAAGTGAAAAGCAAAGGAGAAAAGGAAAGATATAAGCATCTGAATTCAGAGTTCCAAAGAATAGCAAGAAGAGATAAGAAAGCCTTCCTTGGCAATCAGTGCAAAGAAATAGAGGAAAACAACAGAATGTTAAAGAGTAGAGATCTCTTCAAGAAAATTAAAGATACCAAGGGAACATTTCATGCAAAGATGGGCTCAATAAAGGGCAGAAATGGTATGGACCTAGCAGAAGCAGAAGATATTAAGAAGAGGTGGCAAGAATACACAGAAGAACTGTACAAAAAAGATCTTCACGACCCAGATAATCATGAAGATATGATCACTCGCCTAGAGCCAGACATCGTGGAATGTGAAGTCAAGTGGGCCTTAGAAAGCATCACTACAAAAAGAGCTAGTGGAAGGGATGGAATTCCAGTTGAGCTATTTCAAATCCTGAAAGATGATGCTGTGAAAGTGCTGCACTCAATATGCCAGCAAATTTGGAAAACTCAGCAGTAGCCACAGGACTGGAAAAGGTCAGTTTTCATTCCAATCTCAAAGAAAGGCAATGCTAAAGAATGCTCAAACAACCACACAATTGCACTCATCTCACATGCTAGTAAAGTAATGCTCAAAATTCTCCAAGCCAGGCTTCAGCAATACGTGAACCGTGAACTTGCAGATGTTCAAGCTGGTTTTAGAAAAGGCAGAGGAACCAGAAATCAAATTGCCAACATCCGCTGGATCATGGAAAAAGCAAGAGAGTTCCAGAAAAACATCTATTTCTGCTTTATTGACTATGCCAAAGCCTTTGACTGTGTGGATCACAATAAACTGTGGAACATTCTGAAAGAGATGGGAATACCAGACCACCTGACCTGCCCCTTGAGAAACTTGTATGTGGGTCAAGAAGCAACGAACTGGACATGGAATAATAGACTGGTTCCAAATAGGAAAAGGAGTATGTCAAGGCTGTATATTGTCACCCTTCTTATTTAACTTCTATGCAGAGTACATCATGAGAAACGCTGGACTGGAAGAAACACAAGCTGGAATCAAGATTGCCAGGAGAAATATCAATAACCTCAGATATGCAGATGACACCACCCTTATGGCAGAAAGTGAAGAGGAACTAAAAAGCCTCTAAATGAAAGTGAAAGAGGAGAGTGAAAAGTTGGCTTAAAGCTCAACATTCAGAAAATGAAGATCATGGCATCTGGTCCTGTCACTTCATGGGAAATAGTTGGGGAAACAGTGGAAACAGTGTCAGACTTTATTTTTTGGGGCTCCAAAATCACTGCAGATGGTGACTGCAGCCATGAAATTAAAAGATGCTTTACTCCTTGGAAGGAAAGTTATAACCAACCTACATAACATATTGAAAAGCAGTGACATTACTTTGCCTACAAACGTCCGTCTAGTCAAGGCTATGGTTTTTCCTGTGGTCATGTATGGATGTGAGAGTTGGACTGTGAAGAAAGCTGAGTGCCGAAGAATTGATGCTTTTGAACTGTGGTGTTGGAGAAGACTCTTGAGAGTCCCTTGTACTGCAAGGAGATCCAACCAGTCCATTCTAAAAGAAATCAGCCCTGGGTATTCTTGGAAGGAATGATGCTAAAGCTGAAACTCCAGTACTTTGGCCACCTCATGCGAAGAGTTGACTCATTGGAAAAGACTCTGATGCTGGGAGAGATTGGGGGCAGGAGGAGAAGGGGACAACAGAGGATAAGATGGCTGGATGGCATCACTGACTCGATGGACGTGAGTCTGAGTGAACTCCGGGAATGGGGTCACAAAGAGTCGGACATGACTGAGCAACTGAACAGAAGTGAACTGATTATTTCCTGAGAGCTCAAGTTATGTATACTGCTATATAGATTGATACGTTATAAAAGAATTCTATCTGATAAAGAGGCAGATAGTTGAACTAACAAGTCTGCCCTGCTTTTCAGCAGTTCTGTTTGCTCACCCATCTGCCACTATCAAGAAGATTATTCTGTTGTGCTTTTTAAAAACTTATTTGCCTCTTCATCTGTCCTTTTCAGTTACCTGTTATTATGTGGCAAGATATGTCTATATCATATTATTATATCAGTTATTATAGGGAAAAAATTTAGCAATATCTTCCAGGTCATTTTTGCTGGAAGACCTCCAGCAAAGAATAAATCAGAGATCTTATTCCTTGATTGACTGCCACACTGCTTTCAAATGTAATCATGGTATTACCCTTAAATGGAATATTTTTTCCCTAATTTTCATTTGAAATTTGTTTTTCAGAAATTTAGCAATTTGATGATAGTCATAACTCAGGTTGATTTGAATCAATTTGTTTCTGCAGTTCAAAGACTAAAATTTCAAATGCCTATATAAGCTTTTGTGGTACTAATGGATATCTGGTGGACTCTTTTAGGAGACATCCCCTTACATCTTAACATAAGGGAAGCCTCAGATACAGGCCAGCCGATTGTGTTTTCACAGCCTGAAAGTGATGAGGTAAGTTATATTTATAAATATGTTTTTAAATTTATTTTCACAGGATATATACTTTTTGATATATAGACAGAAGGTTGGGGAGATCAGGTTTGTCTATTTGGAATGCATGTATTAACCAAAGATTAGTTAACTTATTCAAAGCTTCTTTAAGTTACTATGAGGTAGACATACCAGTGCTGGTTGTGAATTACCAACTGAACAGGCCCAACTACAAAGAATTATCACCCAACCAGTTTTCTCCTGATGAATATGAACAGTGGAAATTTGTAGAGTTCTTTTCTTGCTAGCTAGCAATATCTAACTGCCTGAAGTTATTTTATTTCAGTGTTAGAAGTTCAGCTGATTGTTGAGGGAAGGAAACCAAATATAAGAAAAAATTGAGTTGAATGTAGGAAAACTGTATAAACCTTTAGAGATGGGATTTTCACTGCATTTATTTTAATAAATATGATTGAGGAGGTGAGGTGGGAAAATTAATAGTGTTTCATTATCTAATATAATTTGGGGTACAGATAGATTTTTCAAAGCCTGCTGAAGCTTACTGCCTTTAAGTGTAAGCTCTTGTCCAGTCACTGAGTTGTGACCAACTCTTTGTGATCCCTGGGACTGCAGTACACCAGGCTTCCCTGTCCTTCACTATCTCTCAGAGTTTGCTCAAATTCATGTCACCGAGTCAGTGATGCTATCTAACCGTCTCATACTCTGCCACCCTCTTCTCCTTTCGCCTTCAATCTTTCCCAACATCAGAGTCTTTTCCAGTGAGTTGGCTCTTTGCATTAGGTGGCCAAAATATGAGTTTCAGCATCAGTCCTTCCAGTGAATAATCAAGGTTGATTTCCTTTAGGATTGACTGATTTGATCTCCCTGCAGTTCAACGGGCTCACAAGAGTCTTCTCCAACACCACAGTTCAAAAGCATTAATTCTTTGGGGCTCTATGGTCCAACTCTCACATCTATACATGATTACTGGAAAACCCATAGCTTTGACTATGTGGATCTTTGTCAGCAAAGTGATGTCTCTGCTTTTTAATATGCTGTCTAGGTTTTTCATGGCTCTTTTGTTTTATTCTTTTTAAAATAGAAATAAAATCATATGTGTATGATTTTATTATATATAATAATTTTATTATATATACAATATATATAATCGTATATAATAAAGTCATATATATCTCTTCTTTCCTAAGTAGCAGTTGCTGTTTATGTTAGAAAGTGAGCCATCATCTGGTGCATCAGTTTTAATGTAATTCTTACACTCCTTTGCCAAACAGCCTCAATCAGTCCTCTTAGCTTTTCTCTTTTTTTTCCATACCAAAGAAGTGTGGCTTTACAGTACCGTTATTTTGTCCACCCATAACTATTCTCCCTTTCATTCTAGTTTGCTTTCTCTCATCCTATATGAACTGAAAGACAAAGGAGCCAGACTTTGTTAGAACTGTGAATACAATAAGGGCAAAGCTGACAACTAGAAGTCTAAGATTGGTCAAGTATATTCATTTTGAACTATCTCTTTCAGGACCCAGAGCTCCTTTCTCTTTCTTAAGTGTCGACAGTTATGGTACAGGTGATTGAGTTGCTGGGATATCATGTCTGAGTAAACGTGCTATTGTATATGTCCTTGTTTTTCCTTTCTCTGCCTCTTATTTAGTAATAAATGTTAAATTTCCTTTTCAGTCTTTTCTTTGAAATCTTTCAGATAAGCAAAAAACATAACCTTTTATTGCTTTCACAACTGAAGCATGCCAATCTCATCTACTGTAAGTGTACTTTATGCAGTGAATGAAAAGTTGTATGAAAATTGAGGGTTTTGAAAGTCACATACTTTTAAATGCCTCCTGAGAGCAGCCTATTTAAAGATATGTAGTGGTGAATCCTTTTCAATATGAATAATTGTCTAGTAGTTTATTTCAATTATGAATGTAGGTTTTAAAATATTTTCCTTCCTGTCCATTATTTTTTTTCTTTGAGATTCTCCAAAAGCAAAAACATTTCAGAAAGTTAAAGGAGTGTAACATAACAGAGAATATATAGCAGCCATCAAAAAGCAATATGATTTAAAACTCTAAACAACAGTGTTTGTAAAGGTTTTTGGTTACATGTTTTTTAAATCTCATTTACACTTACGTAAAATTAGATCTGTTATTTTACTGTTGCTAGCTGACATTTATGGTAATGTGAGCAAGCTACCCCTTTGTGGTTTAGGCTAGACTTAATCTGGTGAAGTCTCCGCTAAAACTAGTGAGAATTTCATGCACCACATTATCAACCTTACGTATGAAGACTTCTGAGCAGTTTTTTAAGATTCAGACATGTCCATAAAAAGAGATTTAACAAATGGAGCTTTGTATTTATTTTGTTCCCATGGAAGTTATTGTTTCCTACCCTTAGATTGCAGACAGTCATTGTTACTAACCATCTTTCTAACAATAATAGCAGTTATAGTATGTTAGACAGTGTTAGGCATCTATATACTTTCAATGCTCACAACAACTTAATACAATGTATAAATAGTTCCCATTTTACAGTTGATAAAACTGAGACTTGTAGAAGCTAAATAATTTTCCCACGGTCACAGAACTGATAGATGCTAAGATGTGATTAAAAAACAATTCTTTTCCTTCCAAATGTTGTCCTCTTTTCATTGTGTCACCTTCTGGTGGTTTAGTCGCTCAGTCGTGTCCAACTCTTGCGACCCCATGGACTGTAGCCCGCCAGGCTCCTCTGTCCATGGGATTTTCCAGGCCAGAATACGGGAGTGGATTGCCTTTTCCTTCTCTAGTCACCTTCTGAGTCCTCTACTAATAGCTATGATTTCTTCAGTTCCTTCTAAGAAATGAGTACAGTACTTGAGTGCATTAAATACAATATATTCTCTTAATTTGATTCTCATAACACATTTGTGAGGTATGTTTGATAATCTCCATTTTTCAAATGAAGAAGTAGAGATTCATTCGCAGTAAGGAATCTGTCCAAGATAGTACCCGAGGCTATTTCCATACTCAGCTCTGGAACTGTAGGCGTGCATCCTCTTCCCAAGGCAGTATCTGCTTCCCTTCTCAATTAATTGCAAGCTTGCTTCTGTGTCTATCGTGTATATTTAGGCTGGCTTTCAGTTCACCTCCTTTTCATATTACAGAGATCTAGAGAAGAGGAGTGGTGCCACCGGTGTGCACAGTGGCAGCCATAATACAGAGGATCTTAACCTGGGTTTGAGAATTCCCCTGAAGTTATATCCAGAATGTATGAATGTGCATTTTTCTGGGAAATTGAACAAGAGATTTACTAGATTCTCAAAAGGCCTCTGCATGAAAAGCAAAGCATTAATCAGTATTAGCCTGGGATTTCATTACCAAGAATGCTACTTTATTTATTTATTTATTTTTAAGAATGCTACTTTCTAAGTGTGACCTTAGATAAGTTCCCTCATGTCTCTGAACCTTTCTCTCTGTCTGTAAATTGATATCATAATGAGAAGGATTAAATGAGATGATAATGTGAAAATGTTTTTAAAAATGCCAAGTAGAATACAGCTATGAGTATTTATATATTGTGAAATGTCCTGTGAAAGTTGTCATGGTACTAATTGTCTTTCCTCTGCCCTTCATCAAAGGGTTAACCCCATTTATGCCCTTCCCCTTACATAGCTTCAGGTAAATGTCACTCTTTGGTGACATCTAAAAATCAGCAGAATTTGAATCATAAGATGAGGATAGAGTTCTCAGCCTCAGCATTAAAGATTTTATTAGGACATTAGGAATTCCTAGACATTAGGAAACTGTTGTTGAGTCCTGGAATCAGGATCCTTCTGATGACTTTTATGGTGAATCTTACCTTCTAATAATCCCCTTCCCTTTTTCCCTGTGAACTTAAGTGGAAATCTGCTCTCAGAAGCTGGTCACAGCCATCTCAACAGATTCTGCCATATGCATGGAAGCTTAGTGCCCATTCTACCTGAATGTCTTCATTTAAAGAATGAAGGAAGTGTTTACTTGCAAATGTGATAAACTTCTATAAAAATTAATGGGATGGAATATGTCAGATTATTTGTTAATTGTTAGCCCTTTAGATTGACACTTTTCATTGTTAGCTTTTAGGGGTTTGCTACAGGTAAATTTATTAATAAATAAAAGTTTCATCTTTAGCTTTTTGTCTTCTTTCTAATTTCTCCTTCTTTTGTCTATCTTTAATTAGTCCCTCCTCTCAGCACCAGGTTCCAGGGCTCTCATTCTCTGTCCATAAAATCTTCTAAAATAATATTTAAAAACGTAATGATTAATTGAAAGGTGTGGAATGTGTTGAATTTGAGGCATCATTGGAAAAGTTGGGAGGGGCTACAGTACCAGTTAAAAAGCTCCAACTGGCTACTACCTATTCAACCGAAAGTCAAAACCATCTGCATATGTGCACCATGGGCTTCCCTGGTGCCTCAGACGGTAAAGCGTCTGCCTGCAATGTGGGAGACCCAAGTTCCATCCCTGGGTTGGGAAGATCCCCTGGAGAAGGAAATGGCAACCCACTCCAGTACTCTTGCCTGGAAAATCCCATGGACAGAGGAGCCCCATAGGCTACAGTCCATGGGGTAGCAAAGAGTCGGACACGACTGAGCGACTTCACTTTTTCACTGTGTGCACAACTGAGGAACCAAGAGTAATTGAAGCTATAAATATAAGTAGTGTAAAATAGCCAGAGAAAGCAATAGAGGAAGGGAGAGAGAGTTGACACAGGATCAGAACTCTTAAGTTCAATAGCATTTCTTCTGGTTTGTGTAATTATAAGTTCATTCAACTATTTCTACCTTTTACCTTTGGTTGAGTCCAGGACACAGTGATGAACCTATGATTGACCATTAATTTTGTGGTTTCATTCTTTTTGTCAAGTAAAAGCCTTAATATTGGATGTTAAAAGTTATGCTGTAAGATATACCTGGTAAAGGCTTTAAAAGGTAAGTCGAAGCCCTATTGTCTTATAATTTCTACATTATAATCTCATAATCCTAATATGAAATGACTGTGTATGGAAAACTAGAACTTCACGTCTCTAAAAACAAAGACAAAGGGGAAAAGCTCGCCATAAAGCTTGTGTACTTTGGCTGTCATCCAGTTCCTTTTCTTGGTAATGACAGATTAAACAAAAGGAAGGGATTTAATTTCTTAGTCCGCAGGCAGGAAAGTTGTCCAAAAGAATATGTTAGTATGAACTCTTCAGTGAGATTGTAAATTACTTGAGGTCATAATAGTAATAATAGTAGACACTCATTTATTATTTACTTTTTGTATGACAATACTTCACATACTTTATTCTTACCTACTATGCCCCCAAACCCTTTGAGGTAGATACTATTATTATAACCATTTTACAGATAATGGATCCAAGCCTGGAAGGGTTAATTCACTTGCCCAAGGCCAGTGCTAATAAGTAATGGAACTAGGATTTTAAAGCTTACTTGTCTGACCTTAAGGCCCCAACTCTTTACCAGAGAGTGCTTCTGCCTCCCTTTTTTTACATCATTACATCCCACAGATTTCCCAAAACTCTGCCGTGCACTAAGAACCAAAAAGTATTTGTTGAACGATACTGCATTGGCTGAAAAAATTAAATCTCAACAGTTTTGTGGAAATTGAAATTGTTAAACTAAGCACTTTCAGTGATTTCTCAGTAAATGACAATCTAACTGTTACTTTCAGTGTGATATACTGAAAGTTTAAGCTTGGGGATAGTCCATTAAAAAGCAAAGGTTAAATGTAGCAAATTTGATTATTATGGAATCTTTATTTTGTGTAGTGAGATAGGTTTATATCTCTAATTTAATGTAAGTAAGAACTAAGAAATTATAGAATGATGGCCTTAGCTTGCCTTAGTGCACTTTTATTTACATAGTAAAATATTAGACTTAAATACCTAGAAAAGCTACTAGGAGATAAAAGGTGTTAATATTTATAATAATGCATGGGTGGAAATGAGCACTTTGGGCGTGGCGGGGAGCCACACTTTGCAGTGTGTGGGAACTTAGTTCCCCAGCCAGGGATGGAGCCTGCGCTGCCTGCAGCGGAAGCACAGAATCTTAAGCATCGGACTTCCAGGAAAGTCCTGAAAATCACACTTTCATTTTAAAAGAAATATTTCTGTACAAAGTATATGTTGTTTCCATTTTTAAGCAAAATCTGTTGTTTCTGGTGACTACAGCAGAGATCGAAAGCCTTTTTAGACAGTACATTTTGATTAGAATTACTTGTATTTTGAATCTACTGTTTAATGTGTGATGTGGCTTCCTGGTGGCTCAATCAGTAGAGTCTGTCTGCAGCGTGGGAGTCCCGGGTTCAATCCCTGGGTTGGGAAGATCCCCCAGAAAAGGAAATGGCAACGCACTCCAGTATTCTTACCTGGAAAATTCCATGGACAGAGGAGCCCGGTGGGCCACAGTCCGTGGGGTCACAAAGAGTGGGACACAACTGAGTAACACTTTCACTTTCTTTGTGGTGTGGTGGGCTTTCCAGGTGGCTCAGTGGTAAAGAATCCACCTGCCAATGCAGGAGTTGCAGGTTCAATCCCTGAGTCAGGAAGATGCCCTGGAGGAGGAAATGGCAACCCACTCCAGTATTCTTGCCTGGAGAATCCCTTGGACAGAAGAGCCTGGTGGAAGTCCATGGGACTACAAAGAGTCAGGCACAACTGAGCAACTGAGCACACAGCCCAGATATGTGATGCGCTAGAGGGAGCTGGGCTTTGGAGTCAGGCAGCTCCAGCTGTGAATGCTCTTTATCCTGCTGACTTTGTGACTGAGCAGACAAGTTCAGTTTCTTCATCCAAGTTGAGCCAATGGTGTTTATTTTACATACTTGAGATTGCGTGATGACTTATACTAGTACTTAGTACAGTATGTTCTCAGTAAAAACATATAAGGTCTTATTCATATTTTGAGAGCTATTCTTTTATTTCAAAGAAGAATGTAAATGAAATTTTAACACTTTCCTGGTAAAATAAAATATAATTCACCTATTAGGGAACAAACATAGTTTTTTTCTTTTTTTTCTGGGGGTCTAACAGTATTCTGCTTATTGACATGGGTGTTGAGTTACAGAAGTGTGTTGTTTGTACACTTTCATTGCTGTGTGCACTTAGGATCCATGCATGTATTTTTAAAGAAATTTAAATACGTATCACCAATGAAAAAGTAGCATTTGAAAGTACGTTTACCTGTAATCTTCTTACATTGTCAAGGTAGATCTTTAAAGTATTAAATAAGATTACTCTGTAATTAGTTTCTTTTTAAATTACACTGTTGTTTCCAGATCAAAAATTGACAAATATTAAATATATAACTTATAAAGAAACGGGTCAAATGTTTATTTATTTTTAAAAGTTAGTAGAAAAGAAGTTAATATAGGTTGAATACAAAATTAAATCAGGTTTTTTGAGGAGACCACAAAAACTTGATAAATACAAACCCAAATATATCAATTATTAATATTAACATAAATAAGCAATTATTCCTTTTAAGGTCAAACATTTCTGATTATAATCATTGGATCTTTTTCAAGAAGTAGAGCCAAAATGTAAGGTGTAAAGTAGTAATGTGAAACATATATATTATATAATTATATATGCTATGTTTCAACAGTGAAACAAGTAGCCTGGCAATATATATATAGACAATAGGCACTTAAATGTGTGTCATTGTTGCAATTAGTATAATTTAAAATTTCCTTAATGAACAGTTTTCCAGCATGTTGATTGAGAGATAACAGACATGACTGACTTTTTTCATTCCCAACTCCCAGGGGGAAATGCAAGTAAATTTTTTATTTTAACATATACATGTACCTATTCTTATTCAAATTCTTTCCCCATTTAGGTTATTACAGAAATTGAGCAGCATTTCGTGTGCTATATAGTAGGCCCTTGTTTATATGTATGTGTATATATAATGCCTGTGTATCCACAGATACAAACATATACACACACATAAAGGTAGCTGTGTGTGTGTGTATACATATTTTTCTTCTTTCTGATATAATATGTGACAAATATTTAAATTTATGATGTGAGTTACAAACATGGGTTTCTTTTTGTGGCACAAAATTATATATATGTGTATATGTATATAATTATATGAAAAAGTGAAAATGTTAGTTACTCAGTTGTGTCTAACTCTTTGTGACCTCACAGACTGTAGCCCACCAGGATCCTTTGTCCATGGAATTCTCCAGACAAGAATACTGGAATGGGCAGTCATTCCCTTCTCCAGGGGATCTTCCTGACCCGGGGATCGAACCTGGGTCTCCTGCATTGCAGGCAGATTCTTTACTGTCTGAGCCACCAGGAAAGCCCGACATAATTATATATATCAAAATAATTCTTTTCCTTTTCAAAACGCTGATTTCTAATTACGTTGTATCAACTTCATAATGTAAATACACAGGGGTCTATATTAAACTATTTCCCTAAATGGAGAAAATATTTACTTTTGAGTGTAGTTTTTTAAAAATAATCAAGATGTGTGAAACACGGTAAACATCAAGTCAGGGTAGTTCAGTTCAGTTCAGTCTCTCGGTTGTGTCCAACTATTTGTGACCCCATGAACTGCAGTGTGCCAGGCTTCTTGTCCATCACCAATTCTCGGAGCTTGCTATCCATTGAGTCGGTGATGCCATCCAACCATCTTATCCTTTGTTGTCCTTTTCTCCTCCTGCCTTCAATCTTTCCCAGCATCAGGGTCTTTTCCAATGAGTCAGTTCTTTGTATCAGGTGGCCACAATTGGAGTTTTAGCTTCAGCATCCGTCCTTCCAATGAATATTCAGAACTGATTTCCTTTAGAATTGGTAGGGTAAAGTCAGGGTAAAGAAGCCTAAAACAGTTCTTTTACCATCCAGAGTCAAGGAACTGGTCTGCCTGCGTTCAAAGCCCAGCTTATCTCACACTAGCTGTGATGCTGTGGACAATACTCTTCATCTTTCTGAGTCTTGGTTTTCTTGTTTATAGAGTGGGAATAATGACAGAATTTATCCCTTACGATAACTGTGAGGATAAAATGAAATAATACTTGGCTGTTATTAAGTACTCAAGTAAATTTTAACTATTACCATTACATCAAGTGGTGCTGGTTGTAGCGGAAGTAGAATTAGTATCTACACAACTCTTAAGTATATAAATGTATAAATTAACAGTTTTAGAAAATCGTACTATTGTCTTACAGTTACTTTTTATAGATAAGGTAGAAGAAGTAAGTAGTATTTGCATTTTAATTGTTTAAAACTTTGAAATACAAATGCACTGACCATTGTTCTAACTGGACTGTGCAGGCTTTAGGTCAATGTGGCCCACTTGATGCTTGGGAGCTGCTTTTTGTGTTAGGTTGTACGGGGGTCATAGAGATGGACAATGTGACAACTGATTCTAGGAATTCTTGCATGGTGCTTAAATCTCACCAGATGGAGGAGCCTGTAAGTGCTTGGTGCTGGTATCAGACACCATTCTCAAAGAAAATGATGAAAATGCTTTCCGAAGATTAACCTAGGACGGTTCAGTTCAGTTCAGTTGCTCAGTCGTGTCCGACTCTTTGCGACCCCATGAATTGCAGCACGCCAGGCCTCCCTGTCCATCACCATCACCCAGAGTTCCCTCACACTCACATCCATCGAGTCCGCAATGCCATCCAGCCATCTCATCCTCTGTCGTCCCCTTCTCCTCCTGCCCCCAATCCCTCCCAGCATCACAGTCTTTTCCAATGAGTCAACTCTTCACATGAGGTGGCCAGAGTACTGGAGCTTCAGCTTTAGCATCATTCCTTCCAAAGAAATCCCAGGGCTGATCTTCTTCAGAATGGACTGGTTGGATCTCCCTGCAGTACAAGGGACTCTCAAGAGTCTTCTCTAACACCACAGTTCAAAAGCATCAATTCTTTGGCGCTCAGCTTTCTTTACAGTCCAACTCTCACATCCATACATGACCACTGGAAAAACCATAGCCTTGACTAGACAGACCTTAGTCAGCAAAGTAATATCTCTGCTTTTGAATATAATATCTAGGTTGGTCAAAACTTTTCTTCCAAGGAGTAAGCGTCTTTTAATTTCATGGCTGCAGTCACCATCTGCAGTGATTTTGGAGCCCAAAAAAATAAAGTCTGACACTGTTTCTACCGTTTCCTCATCTATTTCCCATGAAGTGATGGGACCAGATGCCATGATCTTTGTTTTCTGAATGTTGAGCTTTAAGCCAACTTTTTCACTCTCCTCTTTCACTTTCATCAAGAGGCTTTTTAGCTCCTCTTCGCTTTCTGCCATAACGGTGGTGTCATCTGCATATCTGAGGTTATTGATATTTCTCCCGGCAATCTTGATTCCAGCTTGCGTTTCTTCCAGTCCAGCGTTTCTCATGATGTACTCTGCATAGAAGTTAAATAAGCAGGGTGACAATATACAGCCTTGACGTACTCCTTTTCCTATTTGGAACCAGTCTGTTGTTCCATGTCCAGTTCTAACTGTTGCTTCCTGACCTGCATACAGATTTCTTAAGAGGCAGGTTAGGTGGTCTGATATTCCTATCTCTTTCAGAATTTTCCACAGTTTATTGTGATCCACACAGTCAAAGGCTTTGGCATAGTCAATAAAGCAGAAATAGATGTTTTTCTGGAACTTTCTTGCTTTTTCCATGATCCAGCAGATGTTGGCAATTTGATCTCTGGATCCTCTGCCTTTTCTAAAACCAGCTTGAAGATCAGGAAGTTCACGGTTCACGTATTGCTGAAGCCTGGCTTGGAGAATTTTGAGCATTACTTTACTAGCATGTGAGATGAGTGCAATTGTGCGGGAGGCTGAGCAGTCTTTGGCATTGCCTTTCTTTGAGATTGGAATGAAAACTGACCTTTTCCAGTCCTGGGGCCACTGCTGAGTTTTCCAAATTTGCTGGCATATTGAGTGCAGCACTTTCACAGCATGATCTTTCAGGATTTGAAACAGCTCAATTGGAATTCCATCACCTCCACTAGCTTTGTTCGTAGTGATGCTTTCTAAGGCCCACTTGTGGTATAGATAGTCTTTTCAAAAATGACTAACAACTCTTAATGCCAAAGAAGTTTGGCAGAATCCCACTCAGGATATCAACTTTTCAGAAGAGGAAGGTGTAGTTTTTCTGCAGCTGGACTGGGTTGCTAGTTTGCTGAAACAGGAATTAGAATTTGAAAAACAGTAATTGCTGCTACTAAATATTGATTTTTTTTTTTTTCAGAAAGTCACCTTCCAAATAGTACCCTCCAAATAACTTAAAATCCTTTCTCCTCTACCACACCCGCAATGTTCCCAGCAGTATCTTCTCACTATTGATTTCTTCATTACATTCTGTTCAACTCCGTAGACAACGACGACAGTTTGTGAGTCACTTGATGTGGACTGGGGAGAAATATACAGCAAATAAATCTATTCTTTTCCAGGCCAAAGCCTACCTAAGGATTGCTACTGAAGTGGTAAGAAGATTGCCACCACCTCCAGAGTCATTCCCCAAGTGTCTTGGAAATTAGCCTGGTCTTTGACAGTTAAGACCTTTGGAAATCAGCAGTGTGGTGGCGAAACCTACAGAAACAATAGCAATCATAATTATTTTCTTGTATTTCTAAAGAAATAATGTCCAGTCTTCAGATTTGATTTGCTAAACAATGACTCACAAATAAAAATTTTACATACCAATGCTTAAGTTTAAAAAAAAAGGTTTTTTTAATGCTTAGGAACATTTTTGAAAGCTGTTGTGTGCCAGCGTCCCAGAACTGCCTTTTATTTAATTGAACTATCCCCTTAAGGAATCATGAGTTAATATTACAAGCCCAACCTTCAGTTCAGGAGAGAACCATGCTCTTTCTGCAGGATGATAGAGTTAAAGGATTTACTGAGTATGAGTGTGGACGTGAGCATGACAACTCTCCATCAGGCAGTGTGGTCTGGGTCTGAATCCTACATCTAGTACTACCTTGGACCCTTCCTTAATACAGATGAACTTCTACTTCGTCATCTGGACCAGACTCTCCCCCTAGACTTTATGAATCTGGGTCTGGGCATGTATATTTTTAACAAAATTATAATGATTTTGATTGTTTTGATTATGATGGCAATAATAATAATAGCTAACACTTATCAAAGATTTTCTTGTGTCCTTATAGTTAATCTTTCATTGATATGAGTGGAGTACTGTTGTTATCTCTGCTTTAGAGATGGGGAATTTGAGATGTGGGAAAGTTAAGTGTTGCACTGAGTGTTACTGTTCTAGCAAGTGGAGGTTTGAACTTGGGCAGTTGGATACTGGATTCTTCCTTTTGTACACCAAAGGGCATTTGTTTATTTCAAAAGAGGAATGTGATTATGGTGTTCAAAATTTCTTCAACTTATTTGACCATTAACTTTTCCACCTCCCCTTCCCCTTTAGGAGCGTTTCATGAAGTTCATATTTCAAAGAACACACCTGGAAAAACATCTTGTCTGGTTGAGGCTCAGAGAGAGAGAGTCAAGGGCTTCCCAAGGTTATAAAGCTGTAAATACTGATAAGAGTTTATTAGTTAATCCGCACTTACAAAGAGATGGTCTGTGACGTTTGGCAGATGGCTGAGTTTCTTTGCTCTGTAGTTAAGCAGCCAGAAAATTAGGTAAAGAGTTACATATCATTATAAACATGTTTTTGCACACTTATGTTCACATAAAAAAAACTGTGCATAAATGTTTATGGCAGCTTTATTTGTAATAGCCAAAACAAAGCAAAGTTTTTCACTGGGTAAATGATTCGACAACCAGTAGTATATCCATACTATGGAATACTACTTAGTGATGAAAAAGAACAAAGTATGAATACATGCAACGACCTGGATAAACTCCAGATAATTACGCTGAATGAAAAAGTAATCCCAAAAGGCTGTGTACCATATGATTCGACTTAACATTCTTGAAATGACAGAATTATCGAAATGGAGAACAGATGAGTGGTTTCTAGGGGTTAAGGAGGAGATTGGTGATGGGGGAGGGAATTGTGTTTGTGGCTCTACAAGGGCATTATGAGAGATCCTTTGGAGGATGTAAATGTTCTGTATCATGACTGTATCCATGCCAGTATCTTGGTTGTGAAATTGTGCAATAGCTTTGCAAGGTGTTACCACTGGAGGAAACTGGTAAAGGGCACAATGAAATTTCTCTGTATTATTTGTTATAAGCTGCATGTGAATCTACAAATACCTCAAAATAAAAATAAAAGTATAATTTGAAAAAACAAACTTGTGCTGCTATATCTGAACTGAAGTCTTCTGGACCAAATTATCCATGCTAATTAAAGTCATGAATAAAAGTATTTGTGGACACACAGTAATCATCATTCATCACTCTGAAAAAGAAAAAATGACTTTAGGTGGTAGATAGCATTTTATTCTCTTTTTGGAAGAAGGCCTATGTAGATAATCATTGAATACTTCAAAATACCGAAAAAGCAAGTAAGTTGAACCAAGCTTAACCCTTCCTGGAAAAGGAATAATTTAAATAAGCTTCCAGAAGTGCCTAAAGTTGTGTACCAGAATTTAATACATCTGATGGAAAAATGAGAAAGAGTTTACTCATAAATATGTGCCTTAGAAAAGATTCACATATATAATCATCTGCTCCCTTCTCTCTCACCTGTAAGTCTCTGCAGATGCTTCCAGGTAAGTCACTGAAAAAATAACTGTGGTTAGAGTTTATAGCCAGGTTCAAAAATGAAGGAAGGGAAAGTAGCTCTGGGAGCAGTAATTAAGCTTATTCCAGAATTTTGCCCCTGGTAGCCTTTGCTGAGCTTCAGGGAGCTGACTTCAAACAGACTACCAAGCGCAGGTAGTCTGCCTCTTGCTAGAAGTAATAGTTATTTCTCATCCTTCACATTTCCATAGAGTGTAGAAAATTTCCATTCACCAGTCCAGGAGGGAAAGACAAACTCTTGATAGCTTACAGTGAGCAATGTCAGATTCCTGATCTCTGAAGATTTATCTTCAGGACCAGGGACCAGGCTTGATCACTCCAGAGCTTTTGTGTAGCAGAGTTTTATTAAAGTGAAAGAGGACAGAGAAAGCTTCTGACATAGACATCAGAAGCGGGACGGAGAGCACCCCCACTCACTAGTCTTATCAAGGCCTTTAATAATTTTACCAGACCCACTCCGACAGCATACATCTTAAATTAACAAGATTAGAACCGTCAGGTGAGTGTATGCTCCTCAGTTCTGTCTCGTCACAACAAAGATTTGGAGTGACAGACATTAAAGCCCTCAGCACATCACAGCGCTTGGGTCTTGGACAAACTGTGTTATAGCTCTTAGATAAATCAGTGTTACACCTCTATTTTATTTAGAAGATAGCAGGAGAATCCATCCTCGAAGAGTAAGGGCATACCAACCCAAAGACGGGAAGAGAAGAGAGAGGAGGAGTGTGCTAGCACGCGGGAGAGAGAGCCCTTTGGCTCCTTTTTATATGTTTTTCCCTCCCCCTGGCCTGCCCTATGCAAATTGGGCTAGCCAGGAGTGCTGTTTGTTCTACCTGAAGTCCTCACTCCGGTCCTCCGACCTTCCTTTGACCTTCCTTTGACCTATTTTTGCGGGCTTTTCCCTTCCTTGTCTTTTAGCCATTGCCACTTTGGGCTTCTGTTTCCTATTCTAACTACCTAACAGAACTGACAATAGAAAGGTCTCACCAGACCCACTCCCACAATATATGTCTTAAGATAACAAGACTAGTCAGAAGGTTCTTGTTAAGGAGAAACATGTCCTCCAGCAAGATCCTTGTTATACAGACTAAGCCAAAGCAATGTAGAAATAACCTTTGTCCTTTTCTCCTCCTTGACAGCCCCAGACCCCTTTCTCCTCCTCAGGGACCCCGGACTTCTTATCAACCTACCTCTACCTAGGAATTGACTCTCTCACTCCCCCAGTCACTCCATCCCAGGGAAAGAGGAGTGACTCATGGGCAGATTGCTTCCTATCTCTGTCTCTGATTTTAGCCAAATCCTGAGCTTTCTAAGGTAGGGTACTGGGAAGCCCAAAGCTGTCCACCTCTACCTTGGACATGGGTGAGCAAGTCCATCTAATTTAGGGGTAGGGTATTTGGTAACGCATTGTGGTCACATGTCCTCTAATCCAGCTAATGGTTTTTTGGGTTTTTTTTTTTTAACTTTTATCTGAATTCTGTTTCTCTGCGTTCCAAACAGGGGAAGAATCCCCCTAAACAGACTCCTTGGAACCACTGAATACCTTTCTAAATCCTATAAAGTTAAAACTGGAGAATATATGGAGATATATATCAGATAAGTCCACCACTGTATTTGAAACACCTCTTGGTAAAAATTAAGTTGAATAATGGCCAGAAGTTTTTTTTAAGGGGAGAAGGGGAGTAGAGTTTTCAGAAATAGACATATATAGATATGATAACTTGATTTTCAACAAAAGTGCAAAGGTAATTCAATGAGGAATAGATCATCTTCTCAGCAGTTGTACTCAGCTGAGCATCTTTTTTACCAAGAAATGAAACTTACCTTATACCTTACGCATTTACAAAAATTAAGTCAAAATGGATCATATACCTAAATGCAAAATCCAAACTGTGAAACTTCTAAAAGGAAAAGATGGGAGAAAAATCTTCATGATCTTGAGTTAAACGTGTTTAAATACAGCACAGAAAGTCATTGTAAAACTGTAAAAGAAAAAGTCAAAACTTGTACTTCATAAAAATTAAAACAGCTATTTGAAATTCAAACAGTAGTTAAGGAAATTAAAAGGAAATTTACAGATTGGGAGAAAATATTTTTACAAAATATCTGACAAAGAATTTGTATCTAAACTATATAAAGAACTCTTATAACCTGATAATAAGAAGACAAAAAAACCAGTTGTTTTTCTTTTAAGATTACACCCATGGACTGTTTATTTTTTTTTATTAATGTTTTCATTTATTTATTTATTTTTTGCCACACATGTCTGGGTAAAAAACCTAGTTTTAAAATGAGTAAATAATGGGACTAGAGACTTCACCAAAAGAGAGATCATTGAAAAGTAGCATGAAAAATACACAACACCTTTTGTAATCAGGGAAATGCAAGCAAAGCAAAACAAAAAACTCACAATGAGCAATTACTCCACAGCTATGAAAATGAATACAATGAAAAAGACTGACCGCATCAAGTATTGATGTGATATTATGTGGATCCTCTGGAACTTTCATACGCTGCTGTGGGGAACATAAAATAGTATATTTACATTTGGAAGACAGTCTGGCACATTTGAAAAAAGTGAAAGATCTAACTATTCTGCTCCTAGTTATTTACTAAGAGAAACAAATATAGCTTCATATGAAGATTTATATACGAATATTCCTAGCACACGTGGTCCACTGGAGAAGGGAATGGCAAATCACTTCAGTATTCTGGCCTCGAGAACCCCGTGAACTGTATGATAAGGCAAGAAGATAGGACACTGAAAGATGAACTCCCCAGGTCAGTAGGTGCCCAATATGCAACTGGAGATCAGTGGAGAAATAACTCCAGAAAGAATGAAGAGATGGAGCCAAAGCAAAAACAACACCCAGCTGTGGATGTGACTGGTGATGGAAGCAAGGTCCAATGCTGTAAAGAGCAATATTGCATAGGAACCTGAAATGTTAGGTCCATGAACCAAGGCAAATTGGAAGTGGTCAAACAGGAGATGGCAGGAGTGAACATCAACATTCTAGGAATCAGCAAACTAAAATGGACTGGAATGGGTGAATTTATCTCAGATGACCATTATATCTACTACTGCAGGCAGGAATCCCTTAGACAAAATGGCAGAAAGCAAAGAACTAAAGAGCCTCTTGATGAAAGTGAAAGAGGAGAGTGAAAAAGTTGGCTTAAAGCTCAACATTCAGAAAACAAAGATCATGGCATCCAGTCCCATCACTTCATGGGAAATAGATGGAGAAACAGTGGAAACCGTGACAGACTTTATTTTGGGGGACTCCAAAATCACTGCAGATGGTGATTACAGCCATGAAATTAAAAGATGCTTAGTTCTTGGAAGAAAAGTTATATGACTAACCTAGACAGCATATTAAAAAGCAGAGACATTACTTTGCCAACAAAGGTCTGTCTAGTCAAAGCTATGGTTTTTCCAGTAGTCATGTATGGATGTGAGAGTTGGACTATAAAGAAAGCTGAGTACCGAAGAATTGATGCTTTTGAACTGTGGTGTTGGAGAAGACTCTTGAGAGTCCCTTGGGCCGCATGGAGATCCAACCAGTGCATCCTAAATGAAATCAGTCCTGAGTGTTCATTGGAAGGACTGATGTTGAAGCTGAAACTCCAATCCTTTGGCCACCTGATGTGAAGAACTGACTCATTTGAAAAGACCCTGATGCTGGGAAAGATTGAAGGCAGGAGGAGAAGGGGACAACAGAGGATGAGATGGTTGGATGGCATCACCGACTCAATGGACATGAGTTTGAGTAAACTCCAGGAGTTGGTGTAGGACAGGGAGGCCTGGCGTGCTGCAGTCCATGGGGTCACAAAGAGTTGGACACGACTGAGCAACTGAACTGATCCGATTCCTAGCATCTTTATTTATAATATTCAAATGCTGAAAAGAACTCACATTCCCCCAAAAGGTGAATGGATAAACCAGATTGGCTGTAACTTGAACAGAGGAGCCTGGCTGGCTAGTCCATGGGGTCACAAAGAGGCAGATGTGATTTACTACTAAACCACCAGCCACCACTGTGTGATAGAATACTTATTAGCAATAAAGTAGAATGAATTATTAAGTCTTGAATTATTAAAATGAATTCTTAAATTATTAAATCTTAAAATAATGATGCTAAATGAAAGAGTCAGACCAAAAAAAGGCTACAACCTGTGTAATTTTATGTAGATACCATTCTAGGAAATGCATACCTACCAGACACAGTAGATCAGTGGTTGCCTGGAGATGGGCCCTGGGAAAGAACAGGTATGGAGAGAAGACTAGATTAAAAAGCAAATGAAGAAGCTTTGAAAAGTGATGGAATGTTCATTAAGTTGATTGTGGTGTATACCTAGGTCAAAAGTCATCCAGTTTTACACTTTAAATATGTTCGGTTTATTATGCATCAGTTATACTTCAAGAAGGTTCTTAAGAAAAATGATGCATTCATGAGTTGCTTTCTGATACTGGATTATACTTTCTAGAGTAGTGTTTTTATAAGAAAATAACCTTTTTTAAATGACTGCAACACCCATATTCAATGTCATAGTTTCCATGTATAGTTATTTTCAAATTTTTTTTCAAGGTCTCTCTCTCTTTTTTTTTTTTTTAACTAAAGAGACCTTATTGACCAACTACATGAGCAGAATATTCTCTCTTCCTTGTGCTGGTCTGAGTGACTGCTGATGTTTGGAGTTCAGATGGAAACTTGTAGGGTAATCAATTCAATTATTTGCTTTCTTTTCTTACTTCTGCCATGTCTGCTTGTGTTATCTGAAGCAGCAAATTGTTTTCACATTTAAAACTACTTACTTTGGTTTAAACTCTATATAAGTATAGTATAGAAGTTGGTCACAGACCACTTTTCTAGTAAACTGTTATTTAAGTGACATTTAAACCTTCAGTTTAAAATGTAACAATGCTTTGAAAACCTTGTTAAACTCTAAAATTGGATGACCTATATAAATATTGATGTGCCATATTTTCAACTTACTAATTGAAAAGTAGCTGACTTTTACTCCCAGAAATGTCAGGTTTATAACAACAGATAATTTGATTACTACATAAAGGATGTTTAGTATAAAACTATTGTTTAATTTAAAAAGACAAAAAAATGGTTATGTTTTTGAAGATTGTTTCAAATTACTTTCCTACTCTTTATTATTTTTAATCTTTTGTAGGTATTTTCAAGTTTGACAGTTGTGAGTTCTTGTTCTAGCTCATCTATAACCTGTGCCTTTGGTAATTTTAATACTGTAGGTTAGTTTAGACCTTTACAATAACATCAGTTATCTTTTACAAATTGAATGTATCAAGCAATAATGATTTTTTTATTATTTAAATTGAAAAGTAAAATAGGAACAATAAATTATCTTCAACTATATCTGTTTCAAGCATTTAAAAAAATATTTCGTAGAATATGGGTGTTGCAGCTGTTGAAATGTTGTTTAAACATTATTTCTCACACTGTGCCTAATGGATTTAATTATGGTTCACACACTTGTTCCTTTATCATCTCTTCAGATGGAGAACTATACAGATAATTGAAAACCACTATGAGAATGCGTTATTAGGCTGTCTTTGCTGATGAGGGTATTTTCTAATTATGTTGTAAAGGTTCCTGGCAAATAAATTCTATTAAATACTGACTTTCTCTTATAGTTCACTAATCTAGTTACTCACCTAGATCAAGTACAAAAGAAAGACAACACTGAAACTACAGGGCCTTGTTGTGACTGGAAGCAAAGGTCAACAATAGTGATTAGTCTAAAATCCATTTAACATTGAGAAGAACTGATCAAAAATATTCCTTCAACTCTTTTCCAGCCCATACTTGATCCTAAGGAGCTTCTACTTTACTTGAGGACACTAAACCATGACAAAGTATATGTTTCGATGAATAAGAGCAAAACTCCAAGTATATTGTTTGAGGGAAATGGCCTGGGGAAAGAAGATCTGAAATCAGGTTTGTTGAGGAAAAAGATGCACAACGTGAGAGTCACGAGTTAGGTTTTATCTGGGGCAAAATGAAGACTGCAGCCCCAGAGACAGCACCGCAGATAGCTCTGAGAGACTGCGCCAAAGAGGTAGCGGGCGAAGGCCAATACGTAAGATTTTGGTGAAGGGGGAGTTCAGTGCAAATCAGGCGCTTACTTTACTAAAGGGTTTCTGCTAGTCACTAGGAGCTGGTGCCACCATGAAGAGATTTAGTGCTCTTCTAGACATGAAGAGATGCAAGGATTGGGATCATGAAATCAGTTTCTGAAAAAGATCCTAACTAAAGACCTGTTGCACAGTTTCTCTGAAGTACAACGTGCCTTACTTTCCACCCTGAATTCTTATGGTATTTGAAGGCTGGCAGCTGCAACAACTCCAGTACTCTTGCCTGGAAAATCCCATGGACGGAGGAGCCTGGTGGGCTGCAGTCCATGGGGTTGCGAAGAGTTGGACACGACTGAGTGACTTCACTTTCACTTGTCACTTTCATGCATTGGAGAAGGAAATGGAAACCCACTCCAGTGTTCTTGCCAGGAGAATCCCAGGAACAGGGGAGCCTGGTGGGCCATCTATGGGGTCACACAGAGTCGGACGTGACTGAAGCGACTTAGCAGCAGCAGCAGCAGCAGCTGCAACAACACAGGGTTCAATCTCTGCAGAGGCAGATGGCAAACGCCCTTGTTGTTTTTTAGTCGCTGGCAAATGCTCTTGGCAAGTGTCAATTTGTAGTTGACAGGTTTGAAGATTAGAGGGTTAAACAGGAGGAAATAATATGAGCAAAGAAATGGGTGTCAGTGGAAGGAATATGGTGTATATTGGCAATCTGTAGGAAAACTAACCCACTTTGAGATATAGTTTCATATTTGGATGTAATGGGAAATAGGATAATAGGATGGAAAAAACTGATCCTATTACCAAGGGCCTTGAGTGACATGAAGTGCAGTGTGACCTTGATAAAACAAGTAGTCATAAGACTTTTAAAATTATTTTTTTATCTATAATACATGCTTTCCAGAAAAATTTAAAAGGTACAAAAAAGCATTCCATGAAAAATAATTCCCCCTTTTCATACAGCCTAACAAACTGATTTCAAAATTTATGTGAAGAGAAAGATCAAAGACTAGCTAAGAAACTCCTGGAGTAGAAAAATCAGTAGTAGGAGGAGGAGGGCAACTTGCCTTACCAGATATCGAGACTCACTATAAATTTATAGTAATTAAGACAGTTTGGAGTTAACATAGAGATAGAAAAATTGACAGCCTAGAAACAGTTTATGCATATTTGAATATTTGATTTATGACAAAATGAGTATTGCAGATCATTGGAGAAATATTGCTGAGACAGAAAAATAATTGGATCCCTACCTCATGCCACATAAAAATCAATTTTAAAAGTAAAACTTATAAAATTTTGAAGAAAATACATGACTTTGTGATCCTAGGAGTGAAGAATCCCTTAAACAATAACCTTTCATTCAAAAGGTATTCATTATAAAAGAAAAGATTGATAAATTTGGTGTTACGTTAAAATTTAAAATGTCTGTTCGGTAAAGGACATCATGTAGAAATTGAGATAAATCGTAAGCTGAGAACATATTGAAGCACCTATAACTAGTTATTCATAAGAATTCAAGAACTCCTACAGATCAGTAAGAAAATAAAAAAAGAAAGAATAGCTTAATTGAAAACTAAGCAATAGAAACAAAACAGGCATTTCACAGAAGAGAAAACGTGAATGGCCCATAAACATGAGACACAACTCAGTCCCAGCAGTAATCAGAAAAATGCAAATCAGAGGTCATTTATACTTACTGGATTGTAAAAAGTAGTTAAGTCTTATAAACCAAGTGTGAGAAGGGACGTATCTTAGACCCTAGTGGTAAAATGGTAAACAGCCATTTGCAGAACACTTTGTTGTGATATTGCAGTCACATAAGCTATGACTCTGTTCTTGGCATTTCTTTGAGGTTTCTTACACATGTGCACCAAAAGACATACAAGAATGTTCATAGCAGCACTGCTCAGGGTAGCAAAAATCTGCAAATAACCCAAATGTCTGGCAGCAGAAGAGAGGATAAATTCATTGCAGTATGGTCACACAGTAGAATATTCTGCAGCAATGATAATGAATAACTGCAGCTTCTTTTTAAAAATGGATGAATCTTAGAAATGTAATGTGCAAAAGGGGCAAGTTACAAAGACTATTTATAATATGGAGATCCTATTTCAGCAATGTCTTTGCAAAGACTATAGCAATGCTATCTTACAGAGCTCAAAAATAAGCAAAACCAACTAATTTATGATTTAGCCATATAAACAAATATGATAAAATTTTCTTTAAAACCTATAGGAATCATAAACATTAAAATCAGGTAAAAAGTACTTCTAGAGTGAGAGACAGATGGGTGAGAGATGAAAGGAACACAAAAGTAAATTGTTGGTAAACTTTTTCTTTTTTTTTTTTGGGAGGATGGGTGGGGTCATGGATATTGTCTTGTTGCTTAACTCACTTGTATGTATTTTGTGTGTATGAAATGTGACCTTAAAAATATCATTTGGAGAAAAAAATGCATTTTCTCCTTCTACTCAGTCAACCACCCGTTTCCCTTCCCCAGAGACTTGTTAAATAAATCGTGGAACATCCATATAGTGGAGTATAATGCAGCCATTGAAAGAGAATAAAGCACTTCCATATGTTCTGAAATGCAGTGATCCCCAGGTTTGGGAGCTTAAAGAAAAAAGTGTATATGGAGCTACAGTCTGCATTAAAACACACACACAAACATGTATATGCCAGTTATCTCAGTAAGATTACTAAGAAACTGGCTCTCATAAGTTCCTGACCTTTGAAGTGACTTAAATGGAAGCCATATTTTTTTAAAGTTGATTCAGTCGTATGTCGGAAATGAGGCAACCTTGGAAAAATAGGGAGACCAGCTGGAAAACCGTCACAGTAATACCACCCTGAGGGAACCAAGGCTGCAAAAGGATGATGGAAGAGCATGGGGCAGTGAAACGTGTATTTTGGTGCTGTGGGTGATTTAGCACGGCATCCTGCCAAGTTGCTGTTGCCAAAACCCAACAGTCTAAAAAGTCACGTGAAACTACGTTTTTAATCTGTTGAATTCAGTTTATTTTATTATCCTATTTATGACCTGTTGAATTCAAGATGTGGTTGTGGAATGCCACAGCCCAAATAGATGGTCTTCAGGCTCTGTGGAATCTCCTTTTTGCATTAAGCCACAAAGGAAGAAATCGCTATAGAATATTAAATTCTTCCTGATTTACTCTAAATAAAATATTTTGATCTCTCATCCTGAGAAGGACTTAATTGATAAGTCTATGGTGAGATTATACAAATGTGTGCTTACTAATGTGCCCTAAATAGCAATGGCAAAAATACCCTCCTAACTGGATATTCTAAGAAGTGTTTTGAAGGCACTCAGTTCAGTCACTCAGTCGTATCCAACACTTTGTGACCCCGTGAATTGCAGCACGCCAGGCCTCCCTGTCCATCACCAACTCTAGGAGTTCACTCAGACTCACGTCCATCGAGTCAGTGATGCCATCCAGCCATCTCATCCTCTGTCGTCCCCTTCTCCTCCTGCCCCCAATCCCTCCCAGCATTAGAGTCTTTTCCAATGAGTCAACTCTTCGCGTGAGGTGGACAAAGTACTGGAGTTTCAGCTTTAGCATCATTCCTTCCAAAGAACACCCAGGGCTGATCTCCTTCAGAATGGACTGGTTGGATCTCCTTGCAGTCCAAGGGACTCTCAAGAGTCTTCTCCAACACCACAGTTCAAAAGCATCAATTCTTCGGTGCTCAGCCTTTATAGCCCAACTCTCACATCCATACATGACCACAGGAAAAAACCATAGCCTTGACTAGACGGACCTTAGTTGGCAAAGTAATGTCTCTGCTTTTGAATATGCTATCTAGGTTGGTCATAACTTTTCTTCCAAGGAGTAAGCGTCTTTTAATTTCATGGCTGCAGTCACCATCTGCAGTGATTTTGGAGCCCAAAACAATAAAGTCTGTCACTGTTTCCACTGTTTCCCCATCTATTTCCCATGAAGTGATGGGACCGGATGCCATGATCTTCACCTATAGTTAAATTCAATGAAAGTGTTGTAAATATTTCAGCTGGTTTTCTTCTACCCAGCTGCATTATGACACAGATTTCTTCATATGTATCCACAGTTATGAATTGTTGATTTTACTTAAATGTCTCATCAATCATTGGCATGCCCGTATTTGTACTCATTTCCAGTGGAATCTGCTGGCAAGCTAAAATAAAATAGTCCGATACACTTTTTCTTTGTTTCTTCTCATGCTGCTTTTCTTCTGCTCTTACCGTCATCATCACTCTTCCCACGGTTGTTGTTTTAGTCAAAATGAAGCTGGGAGTTAGTTGCGTGCAGGCATACTGATTGTAGTGTTGTGTGTGTGACTCTCTGCTGTCCTGTTTTTCCTGAACCTCAGACGGAGTCCTCACTCTCAGCAGTACAAATCAATTACTACTTGTTGAAGTACCTGAGTCTTTGAACATCTGTTGTCCTTTACGTCATCGATGGGACTCAAAAGACATCCACTTGAAGGTTTTTCTCTCATACCACAGGGATTTTCTAAAACTTGTGTTATTTCCTGTGGCCCAGAGATTGTTTCATTTTCCTGCAAGAGGAGGAAAAAAGGGATCTAAGTGCTTCCTGTGATTGCATAAAGTTTATTTTCGGAACAAAATTCTGTGTTTTTTTTTCTTTTTTAATTACATCCAGTTTTCCTTGCTGGAGAATTTATAGGGAATGTTGGGTGATGTTTGCTCCCTTTTTGCACCAAAGAAGTGTTTCTTTTTACTGATTAGAAAGTTTTAAAATAAATATCCTGTGACTCTCTAGCCCAAATGTTTTGTGGTAGGAAAAAACATTGCTCTGAAAAAAAACATCTATCTCCTTATACTTTGGTTAGTGTTCAGACTATTGCTCGAAACAGTCAACATTATTTGGTCTCCGTCTGCACTAACCAATTTTTATAAATAGTATACATAAAATCACCAATAAACAAAAATGTCAAAACCTTTTATTAGTTTATGTCTTTTTATGGTAAGGAGAGAATTTTTACTGTCTTGAATTAGCAAGTAATTGTTTTGTGTAGAATGAGGGAGATTTCTTACCCTTTCTACGGAGGAATTTTCATATAAACAAGCTTTTTATATTTATCTAAAACTTCCAATTAATTACATTTTACAATAAATATTTAAAAAAATGAAGATTCATAATAATCACTTCCTATTAAAGAATAAGACACAAGAGCCATTTAGTCAAGTTGCTTTTTTATAAATGAGATGTTGAAAAGAATAGGAAAATATGCCATCTAAGTGTTTAGGCTGGAACCTGTATAACCCACTTTCATTTCTGAATGATGGGCTTTTTATTGCCATGCGTTTTAGAACACCACTTTAGTGTTCTGATTTTTTAGAAACAAGTGTGTATGTGACTTGCTTGCACATTTTCTGAGACCATATTTTCCAAATGCAGAATAGGTACTACCACCTCAGTTTTGGTTTCACTTCACGACACTGTTAATAAAAATCCTTGTTACAAGCTAATTTCCCTTGACAATTCCTAGCAGCCCTAACAAGTTACTATTTTAAGCAATGAATGAAAGTGGTATCAGTTCCCATGTAAATAAGAACATTAGTCACCATCTCCAAAACTGGTTTGAGGAAGAGGGAGAAGGTAGATTTCCTAATGAAATGAGAGACCAAATTGTTAGTTTATCCATACAGGAAAGTACCTTACAAATACAAATTTCTTTCCCTCTATTTTTCCGTATATTTGGTAATACTGTAAGGTACCCATTTTCTTGGGTAGAAGAAATGGGTTTGGAAAGTTCAGTGAATTTGTCTAGGTAAGACTGTTAGAGAAAAATATACCCAGAGAATCTCAGGAATCGTGATAGGCATTTATTAGCTGGAACAGTCTATGATATTAAGTGGATACCAACTAATGGGGATAAGATTCTACTCACATTACCTTATATTAGAATTTCTTTGCTTTACTCTCTGGAGTACTGGGTGTGAACTTGAAGGGAAATTGTAATTCAAACAGCTGCACCAGATAGCATAACTGTAAGTGGCATTCTTGTTGAATGAAATATTAATCAAGAATGTAATTTTGATTCATTTCTTTTATCCATTTACTATTTGACTCATCTGGAAGAGTTTTATTTTATAGCTTTAAAGAAATACTTGCTTTCTTCCAACTCCATTGCTCTGTTGTTGTTGTTTTAAAATAAATACTGGGAGATGCCTTCAAGAGTGGCTGGCATCTGGGAGGAATAAGGAGTTTGCTTCTTGATTTGCCCCCTGTGGAGGGTAGTGGGGAGGAAGTGTGGAGTGCCTGAAGTGCTTTAGTTTGCTAGGCCATCTGGTCATCAGGAAAATGCTGTGTTTTCAGTTTCACAGTGAATGAGGAGTTTATTAAAGAGGAGAGCTTTTATTTAAAGAAAGTAAGGAATCATATTTTGTGTCTGCCACTAAGAGCTCCAGCTTGCTTAATTGTGAAAAGAAGGGTCACATGTGGACGATTCTGCCCATCAGTATGACTCTATAATGATGCTTTCGTTTCTATTACTGGTGAGAACTTGAAGACAGTGGTTTGGAAAGATGAGCAAATGTGCAAGGGTATACACCCGGAATAGAGTTATTCCAGTTCCATAAGGTCTCCCCCCACCTCCATACACTCTTTATGAAGGGAAGAAAATGAGCCAAAGGGGTGAATTTTTCTTAGGCCAAAGGAAGAAATCAGACCTTAAAGTTTACTGCCAAAGTGTCTGAATCTGGGTATCAGTTGGAAAGCTATGAATCAAGTTTAATTGATCAACATCCATCCACTCTTCTACTTATTGAACTACTTTATGCTATAAAAGTTAAAACCAGGCTCATGTTTTATTTACCACTTTTTAAATAAAGCATTAAGTTCAAGAGAGCTGTAGGGGGAAAATCAAGAATAGGAAAAGAAATCAATGCACAAAGCACGTCTTTGCACTCAACATTGAGATTGAAAGTCTGGCAATGGGCAGTGGCCCACAGAAAATGAAGAGCCTTGGAGGTGAGTCCACCTCTTGCCACCTGTTGTCATCTTTACAAGTAATTAATACAGTTCTCTGGAGCTCCCTGAATTAAACCTTGAAAGCTCAAATCCCAGGATGTGATTTAGACTGAGCAGCCTAAAAGTTTTTAAAGGATTTGTAGAACCTGCAGTCCCATAGGAAAGTGCAGTTTGTTTCATTCAAGGTACAGCTAATCACTGTGAAGAGGAAGAAATTTTCCTGACCTTTGAAAGAGACTATTGCCCAGAGGGTCTTTGGTTTATTAGGAGTGTCTGTCGAGATGAGAATTCTTTTTGGCTTCATTTGAAGGTGCCAGTATGGAAAGAGGAGGAGGAAAGTAAGGAGTGGATTGCCCTTCCAAGAAGGGCAAGAAGAATAAAATGTGCAAAGGTTTGAAGGTTGAGAATTTAGTCGGGATCCAGACTACAGATTAGAAGGTCTATGTGGCTAAGGCTGGGCTGGGCTGGGCTGGGGCTGAGCATTGGTGAGCTAGGAAGGAGCGAAGGGCCAGGTTGTGAAGGGCTTCCTTCCACTTGAAGGTGCTGGACTTGCCCTACCGGAGATACTGCTGCTGCTGCTAAGTCGCTTCAGTAGTGTCCAACTCTGTGCGACCCCATGGATGGCAGCCCACTAGGCTCTGCCATCCCTGGGATTCTCCAGGCAAGAACACTGGAGTGGGTTGCCATTTCCTTCTCCAATGCATGAACGTGAAAAGTGAAAGGGAAGTCACTCAGTTGTGTCTGATTCTTCCTGACCCCATGGACTGCAGCCCACCAGGCTCCTCCATTCGTGGGATTCTCCAGGCAAGAACACTGGAGTGGGATGCCATCGCCTTCTCCACTGCCGGAGATAAGGAGCCATTAAATGGGGCTCTCAGGTCTGCTGGCATGCTAGCTCGCAGTCTTCTCTCCATTCTCCCACACTCACTGAGTGTCCCGCTTCAGCGTGCATGTGCAGACAGCCCGACAAGCACCTGAACCCCAAAACCTGTTTCAGTTTTCACATTCTCTGCCCCTACTCCTCTGACTTTGTTCTCGTTCGGTCTGCTCTGCATCTGAAATCTGAAACTCCCCTAATGTGAGTTTAGTTATTTACCATTCTTCCTGTTCCCACACTCTGTTAACCTTTAGTGAACTTTGCAGGACTTCTGATGGTCTGATGTCCCTTCACCCAGTCCTTCCCCTCTCTCCAGATTTATCTTTTGTTTTAGTCAGGGTTCCCCAGAAAAACAGAAGTAATAGGGCAGCAACCAATATATAGGGTAATTGAACAGCAACATTCTCTCTCTCTCTTGATATGTAGAGAGAGGGGTTTTGAGGAACTGGCTCAAGTGATGTTGGAGGTTGGCAAGTGCAAAATCTGCAGGGTGGGCTTGTAGGCTGGAGGCGCATGGAAAACTGATGTTGCAGTTCAGAGGCTGGCTGTTGGCGGAATTCCTTCTTGCTTGGGGGAAGTCAGTCTTTGGTGCTATTAAGGCCTTCAGTTGACTGAATAAAGTCCACCCAACCATGTTATGGAGGGCAATCTGCTTTACTCAAAGTTTACTAACTTAAATGTTAGTCTCATCTGAAAACACCCTCACCGAAACATGCAAAATAACATTTGACCAAATATATGGGCACCGAGGCTCAGCCAAGGTGAAAGAGAAACATCATCACATCTTCCTTTCTTCTCCAATCTAGACTCACACAGTAAATGGCTCATTTGCTTCTCCGTCACTCCCTTATTTTGTACTATATGCTACTTTGTTCTTGCCAGAGCTCTTATGACTTCTGCTGTTGGCTTCCTCTCCTCCTGAAACTGCTCAGCAACACTGTAGAAAACCACACACTCGAGTGTAAGACTGCTACAACAGGTATGTGGTTTCCAGCTTTAATGGGGTCCTCGGGGCTCCTGGGTGCTGCTTGTATGTCCCTGGTCAACACCCTTTCCATTCCCAGAGAGGCTGTTTCAGATGTCTGCAGTTCTGGGGAGTCTCTTACTCATCCCAGTCTCTCTTCCTCATTAGAGGAGTTTACCTGTTACAACGCAGTGGGATCATGTGTGTTGAGCATGCCGCTGCTGCTGCTGCTAAGTCACTTCAGTCATGTCCGACTCTGTGCGACCCCATAGACGGCAGCTCACCAGGCTCCCCCGTCCCTGGGATTCTCGAGGCAAGAACCCTGGAGTGCGTTGCCATTTCCTTGTCCAATGCATGAAAGTGAAAAGTGAACGTGAAGTCGCTCAGTCATGTCCAACTCTTTGCAACCCAATGGACTGTATGTAGCCCACCAGGCTTCTCCGCCCATGGGATTTTCCAGGCAAGAGTACTGGAGTGGGTGGCCATTGCCTTCTCCCGTGTTGAGCATGAACCACCTCAGTTTGCTGCTTTGCTCCCTGTCCGAATCATCTGAACAATCTTGGCTTGCCCACATTAAGAGATTACTGAGAGCAGACAAAAAGCCCAGCAGACATTCACTTTGTCTTCAGAATTCATCCAAAACAACTCTGTCTCTTCTCACTTTTCACTTTCCCGGCACCTTGATTCCTTGCCCCGACATCTCCGTTTTCTAACTCCCATTTTCCAGTTATCTTTGTTGTTCTTGTTTAGTCACTCAGTCGTGTCCAACTCTTTGTGACCCTTTAGACTGCAGTATTCCAGGCTTCCCTCTCCTTCTCTATCTGCCCGAGTTTACTCAAAGTCATGTCCATTGAGTCAGTGATGCCATCCAGCCATGTCATCCTCAGTCGTCCCTTTCTCCTGCCCTCAGTCTTTCCCAGCATCAGGGTCTTTTCCAGTGAATTGTCTCTTCGCATCAGGTGGCCAAAGTATTGGAGCTTCAGCTTCAGCAACCATCCTTCCAATGAATATTCAGGGTTGATTTCCGTTAGGACTGACTTATTTGATTAACAAGTGGCTTAGTTTAAATTCAACTTGCTGGCTTTGACCTTCATGCTTTTCAAGGTCACATGCTCTGGGGACTGCTCTACTCAGGGAGGAGAGAAGTGGCAGTGGCGAGAGAGACCTACATTCAGTTCCTGTACCTGTGGCTCAGCCAGACATGTTACTTGGAACTGCAGAGTCCCTCCAGATTTTGATGGCTCCACATTCAACATGACACCCTGTAGTTCTCACTATGAGTCTCCCTGCAGCCAGCCAATGCTTGCTGCAGTTATTCCCAAGGGGACTTCCTGACATCTGGTTTATCAGTATACCAAGAAGCTGTTGGAAAAAAAGCATTTCAGTAAGTTCTGGTCTCTGTGGAGAGGACATCTAGTTTGGCTGTCCTTCAGACTCACATATTCCACCCATATAGGACAGAAATAGCTCACTACTTAGGACTCGTTGAAGGACAGAGATCATTGCCACCTCCTCCTGACTTCCCTTGCCTCCTCCATGGTGGTCCACTCCGTTTTTCAACTTAACTTTGCCTGCTAAATATCCACCTCAACTCCTGCATCTGATCTAGTAACTCAGGGTGGTATATCAAGTGGAATTTAGAAATGGTAGGACATGGTGTCTGGATGTGGTTGGGCAGATGGTACCAGCCATGGAGACATGACAGAGAAATGAGGAGCAGGGTGTTTTAAGAGAAGGATGATAACTGGCTTTGACCATGTTAAATTTCAGATGCGTATGGAACATGTGATCATTGTGACATCTTGACGGGATTTTATTTTATTTTTAATTTTTATTTTTACTTATTTTTTACAATACTGTATTGGTTTTGCCGTACATTGACATGAACCCACCACAGGTGTACAGCCTGACTTACACCCTTCCCTTGAGGCCATGTGAGTTCACGTTTCATCTTATAGTTGCTAAAACAAAAGAAACAATACTGATCACCTAGTCCCCATCATTTAATCAAGGAAGGATTTATTATGTGTAACTGAAAAGACTCTGTTAAAACAGGAATTACATACACACAGCAGAGACAGGTCCCAGCTTGTGGCAGTGCCAGCCACCCCTCAATCTCTGTCCTGGTCTCTCATCACCTTTGCCCAGCTGTTGGTGGTCTGAGGTTCATCCCTGAGGAAAAGATTCAGATGCTAGTGAGCCAGTAGTGAAGTACTGGAATGCATGTTTTTAAAAAAGTATCAATCGGAACATGATTGCTTTACAACGTTGTATTGGTTTCTTCTGTGCAGCAGTGTGAATCAGCTGTATGTATATACGTATCCCCTCCCTCGCAAGCCTCCCTCCCATCCCCCTACCCCACCTGCCCGGAATATACCGTTATAGTTACTGACCACTCATTTTATTCTTTGGGTCAAGTGCAGAGTTTCTACAGAACTATTAAATAAGGTTTCTCAAAAGACCTCTGTTTCTTCATCAGTTAACCTGAGCAAGTAATAAAATTGCTCCTTCAGATGCCGGCCAGTGAAATGGAGAACAGCAGTGGGGCAGCGCCCGACGGTCCTGCGGGCATCTGGAAGGATCAGAATTGTCATCTGCTATTTGCAGTACTGGTTGGCATCAGAAACAGGCATGGAAGAAAACGTGCTGATACGTCTCCCGAGTCTTATCTCTAGACGGGGAAACTGGCTCATTTCCCATAGGCCTACTGTTGAAAGGCCATTTATGAATCCATGATGAAGTGCCGTGTGTGTGTGTGTGTGTGTGAGGACCTTGCAGACCTCTTTACTATTAGAATGATAGTGACAGGAAGGCAGCTCTGTGTCCAACCTGGAGCTCAGAAAGGTGGCTGGGCTTCAGATAGATTTGGGAGTCATTACACACTGGTGGAGGTTGGAGCTTTTTTTTTTTTTTTTTTTCAGGTAACTTTTTTATTCTTCAACTCCCACATTCCTCAATTTCAATATTAGAAATTTATATTCTCCTTAACCGTGCAGAGATTCAGTAGGCATGTGACACTTTAAAATAAGGAGTATTGAGGTATTTTTTCCATTATTACAGTTGTGAATAACCACTGCTATAAGGTATGTGTTTGTTAATCATTCAGTTGTGTCAGACTCTTTGCAGTCCCATGGACTGTAGCCCACCAAGCTCCTCTGTCCGTGGAATTCTGTAGGCAAGTATACTGGAGTGGGTTGCCATTCCCTTCTCCAGAGGATCTTCCCAACCTAGGGATCAAACCCAGATCTCTTGCACTGAGGAGGATTCTTTACCGTCTGAGCTACTACAGAGCTATAGGGTATAAATAAGTATAAATAACCTTTTTAAGTGGGAAAATAAATGGACAGAACACTGAAATTTTCAGAGAAATTTTTAAAACTATTTTTGTTAATTTCAGAAAGATTGGCGAGGTTTCTGAATGTTTTACAACAAGGAAATCCTTGAAGAGGAGTTTGTAGTCACCAAAAACAGAGTCAATAGAATACATAGAAAAATGTACAAGTCCATTGTCCTCCTTTTTAAGTACAAAAGTAAATCTAAAGGTGCAACCAAGTACAGAATTACAGAGAACTACATGAATGAGCAAATAGATGGATGAAAGTATGAATCCGTATCACCTTAAGGGTAAGTTAAACTCTTTGGGATGTTCCTTATCTTTCTCAGCCTACTTAGAAATGAATGGATGATGATGCTTTAGTGTCCCAGAGTCTTTCATTACTTCTAATCTCAAAGTAAAAGATGATAGTTCCAATATGACTATTAATTCCCGAGTTAACTTGCATTATTTTGTCAAGTGCCACCAAGGAATTGCTGTCAGTCACCCAGTTTTCTTTTTTCTTTTCCTCTGATGTACAGAGCTGCTCTAGGTAATATATGCTTCTCATCAGATTGTACTGATCTGTAAGAGAACTGGTGTCCTGGGGCCAGGAGATCCTACTTTTCAAGGTTGGTGGCAGTAGATCTTACATTGGTAAAACCAAATGTGTTTTGCTGGGAGTATTGATAAAACCATTCATTTTTACTGAGGGCTATTCACATTGATAGATGGTCAAATACAAGAAGCAAAATAAATATGGATGATCCTGGCATTACTGCCTCTGACACTTCTTTTTATTACTTTAATATTTTTCTATATAGTCTGTAGGTGTGGATAGATGCCAGGCTGACAATTTTCCTATGCCTCCCAGAACTACATTTATTAGTTTTATGTATTAATTCTTAAAGGAAAAGATATTTTTCTGTATGAAGATGTGGTGCTTCAAGTTGATGATGTGACTGCTGTTTTCTAAATAAAGGAGTGTAGCATATGCAGATGACGCCACTCTAGTGGCAGAAAGCAAAGAGGACCTAAAGAGCTTCTTAATGAGAGTGAAAGAGGAAAGTGGAAAAGCTGGCTTAAAACTCAACTTCGAAAAACTAAGATCAAGGCATCCGGTCCCATTACTTCATGTCAAACAGAAGAGGAAAAAATGGAAACAGTGACAGATTTTATTTTCTTGGACTCCAAAATCACTGCAGACGGCAACTGCAGCCACAGAATTAAAAGACGCTTACTCCCTGGGAGGAAAGCCATGACAAATCTAGACAGCATATTAAAAAGCAGAGACATCACTTTGCCAACAAAGGTCTGTATAGTCAAAGCTATGGTTTTTCCAGTGGTCATGTGTGGTTGTGAAAGTTGGACCATAAAGAAGGTTGAGCCCTGAAGAACTGATGTTTTCAAATTGTGATGCTGGAGGAAACTCTTGAGAATCCCTTGGACAGCAAGGGGATCAAACCAGTCAATCTTAAAGGAAATCAACCCTGAATGTTCACTGGAAGGACTGATTCTGAAGCTGAAGCTCCAATAGTTTGGCCACCTAATGAGACCAGCTGACTCATTAGAAAAGACCCTGATGCTGGAAAAGATTGAGGGCAGGAGGCGAAGGGGCAACAGAAGATGAGATGATTGGATGGCATCCCCAACTCAATGCACATGAATTTGAGCAAACTCTGGAGATAGTGATAGAGCTTCCCTGGTGGCTCAGAGGATAAAGCTTCTGCCTGCGATGGGGGAGACCCGGGTTTGATCCCTGGGCTGAGAAGATGCCCTGGAGAAGGAAATGGCAACCCACTCCAGTATTCTTGCTTGGAGAATCCCATGGACAGAGGAGCCTGGCAGGCTACAGTCCACGGGGTCGCAAAGAGTCGGACATTATTGAGCGACTTCACTCACTCACTCTGGAGATAGTGAAGGACAGAGAAGCCTGGTGTGCTGTAGTCCATAGGGTTGCAAAGAGTTGGACATGACTTAGCAACTGAACAAGAAAGCAAAATATGCAGATAAATTGAAATTTGGAATTATTGAAATCTTCCTAAAACAAAATTTTTATAATTCTCTTTCTTAATAAACTATATTCAGTATAGCCCTTTTATCTTCTGTATTTTGTCTTGCTTCAGGACATAAAGGATCATTTATACTTCTATTATAGAACTATACATAAACATGGAGGGAGAAAGTCACTTACGTCTCTTTATCTTCAGGCTCTAGCCCCAGAAATGCATTTGAAACAGTAGCTAAAATCCTTTTTTGTCCAGTGTTTTCTTCTGGTTGTCTCTTAATCCAAGGGCTCACTGAGCACTGCCCCAAATTCAGTTTCACTGGAAATTTAATTATTTGAGGTTTTAAAATTGATGTTGATCCTTTTTTTCCAATTTCAACTGGAAATCATACATTTTAATAAGATATGTTTATGTTGCTGACTAAGCCAAGCAAATAATTATCTCCTGAGTTCTACAAAGCAAGCATTTTAAAGCAAAATCCTAAGTTAGATTACTTGAGATTTGAATTTATCTGCCGGTTGAACGCTATGATCATCTCTATCTTTCTCCTAAGTCTTCATTCATTGTTCAGGCAATGAATATTTATTGAGTGTCTACAACCTGTCAGACAGCATGTGAGATGCTGGGGAACACATGGATAACAATCCACAATCTTGCTTTCAGTGTACTTATAATGCTAGTGGGATTTCAGGCAGGGATTCTCTCTTCAGCATCACTGGTTGATAAAATCAAGACTGGATTTCAAGTTCATTGTTCTCTCAGTCAATTTTTACAACGCAAAGTTTTAGCAGTTTTCCTGAAAAATTCAAGCTCTCTGGCTGTGAAAGTTTGTAGGAAGGACTTCCCTGGTGGCTCAGACGGTAAAGCATCTGTCTACAATGTGGGAGACCTGGGTTCAATCCCTGGGTCGGAAGATCCTCTGGAGAAGGAAATGGCAATCCACTCCAGTACTATTGCCTGGTAAATCCCATGGACAGAGAAGCCTGGTAAGCTACAGTCCATGGGGTCGCAAAGAGTTGGACATGACTGAGCAACTTCACTTTAACAGTTGATGGTATGAGATGAGTGGTTTTCAAATTCTAGCATGCCTAGAATTACTGGTTCAGTTCAGTTCAGTCGCTCAGTCGTGTCCGACTCTGTGACCCCATGAACTGCAGCATGCCAGGCCTCCCTGTCCATCACCAACTTCAGGAGTTTACCCAAGCTCATGTTCATTGAGTCGGTGATGCTTGCTGGGCCCCACCCCCAAGATTCTGATGCAATAGGTCTGGAGTTGGAGGGAGTGGTTGGTTTGCATTTCTAAGAGGTCCCCAGGTGATACAGATGATACCGGTATGGGGGCTACACTTTGAGAACCACTGGTCTAAAGTATTTTCTTCCTTAACAGGCTGTCCTTCTGGTGATGAAAATGACATTAATAGTAATAAACATAGAATAGCTCACACCTAGTGAGTTCTTGTGGATTATCAAGTATTCT
The DNA here is from genome assembly GCF_032405125.1 of Capricornis sumatraensis. Lineage (NCBI taxonomy): Eukaryota > Metazoa > Chordata > Mammalia > Artiodactyla > Bovidae > Capricornis > Capricornis sumatraensis. Next base: position 49,532,632 of record NC_091087.1, read on the forward strand.
GCCCTTTACATCTATCATTACATTCATTTCTCACACAACTTAATGAAATAGTTGTGATTACTCTGCTCATTCTGTAGGTGAGGAAACAAACATTTGGAAAGGTTAATTAATTCACCCAGAGTTAGTAAGCGACCAAGGCCAGGATCTGAACTTGAGTCTTTCTGACGTACATCTGTGCCCCGGCCACCACACTATTCTGCCTTCCTATGATGGCCAGCACACCTGGGCAGTGACAGTACAATCATGATTTCCTTGGGGGACACCAAAGAGATATCTGTCAGGCCTGTCTTCACATGTGCCTGCACCTAGGGGTGTTCCGAGTAGATGGCCCCGTGGCCATTCATCAGTTCAGTCAGTTCGGTCACTCAGTCGTGTCCGACTCTTTGCAACCCCACAGACTGCATGCAGCACACCAGGCTCCCCTGTCCATCACCAGCTCCCAGAGCTTGCTCAAACTCCTGTCCGTGGAGTCAGTGGTGCCATCCAATCATCTCATCCTCTGTCGTCCTATTCTCCTGCTTTCAATCTTTCCCAGCATCAGGGTCTTTTCCTGATGTGAGTCAGTTCCAAAGTATTGGGAGTTTCAGCTTCAGCATCAGTCCTTCCAATGAATATTCAAGACTGATTTCATTGAGGATTGACTGGTTTGATCTCCTTGCAGTCCAAGGGACTCTCAAGAGTCTTCTCCAACACCATAGTTCAAAAGTATCAATTATTCAGCTCTCAGCTTTCTTTATAGTTCAACTCTCACATTCATGGGAAAGAGCAAAACTTCTTTTAGTCATTTATTCTAGTGACTAAGAAGCTTTTTGCAATGGAAAATTTTCTTTTTAATTGGATGAAATTTCTCCATTTTACATATTTTAAAAGCCTTTAAATCACCAAGAATTAGATAACCATAGCACAGCACACCCAGTCGAATTGACCACAGCTCTAGATGGAACAAGATTTGACAGTGAGGGCTAGAACAGGGTTTGCTTTTCCCCAAAGGTCTGCAGGGGAATTCCTCCCACCTCCTAACCTGGCATCCAGCTCTCCCACCTACCAACTGTGGAGAGCCCTTTCACGTGGACTATTATTATAATAATATGACTTTATTATTATAGAACACAGATGCAGAAAACAACATAGGGTGATAGCATGATTTAATTATTCTGAGATGAGCGTACTTTTCAAGTCAATAAATAAAACTTTGTCACCCACTATGATGGCTAATTGTATGTGTCAGCTTGACTGGGCAAAGGAATGTCCTTATGTTAATGCTGCCCTAATCATCTAGGTTGTTCAAAAGTCATGCTCAGGAAAGGGTCTTAGGAATAGGATTTACTTGACTGGTAAACCATGCTGTATTTCTGAGTGTGTCTGTGAGGATGCCTCCGAAGGAAATTAGTTTTTGAATCAGTAGATTGAGTGAAGAAGATTGCCCTTAGCTTATTTAAAAACTTTGATGTGTCTTTAAGTCTTTTTTAACTTACAGATTCCCTTTCTTTTCCTTAAAATTTATGTAGAAGACTCTGGGGCATTTGACCTTTAGAACTACCCCAAATCTGGCATCATCCCATCCAGAGCCTGAACAGAACAAGAAGGCAGAGGAAGCCTGGCTTTGCTCTCTGCTTAAGCTGAGACAACCATCTTCTCCTGCCCTTGAGTGCTGGCCCTCCTGATTCTCAGGCTTTGGGACTCAGACCAGGACATATACCATTGGTCCCTTGATTCTCAGGCCTTCAGACTTGGGCTGGATCACACCACTGGCCTTCCTGTTCTCTAGCTTGCACGTGGTAGATCATGGTACTTCTCGGCCTCCACAATCACGTGAGTCCATTCCTGTAATAAATCTATATGTGTGTATTTTTATGTATCTATAAATATCCTGTTAATTCTGTTTCTCTGAAGAACGCCAACTGATACACCCACTTGAAGTCCCACCTTCCCCACAAAAGTAACCATATCCTGACTTTACTGTAATCATTTAGCTGCATTTTTTATTGTTCTGTATATGTGCCTCCCTTAGCACTGTGGTTTAGTTCTTGCTCATTTAAAAAATTTGAGGTGTCTTTAAGTCTCTTTTAACTTACAGATTCCCTCTCTTTTCCTTAAAATCTATATAGAGGAGTCCCAGCCACTGGACCTTTAGCATTTCCCCAAATCTGGATTGTGTTCATTGCAGTCTCTTGGTGCAGTACAACATGTTCCCCTGACTTCTGTATTTCCTGAAAATTGGCAACTATGTCCAGACACGGGATCAGACTCATTTTGGCAAAACCGTAGGTAGTATTTAGCAAGATCATAGGAGGTATGTGATTATCTGATTGTCTCTCTTTTAGTGATAAGAACAACTTTGATGCTTTAACGTGTACATCTTTTAACTCATTAGAGTTGCACAGTGATGCCATCTTAATTCTATCCTTTCTTTCTGTTAGTTGGAATACATTTATAGAGAGATTCTTCATTACCATTGATCAATCAATGGTATAGTTTACATAGGGAACTTGCCTTTTATTTACTAATTCTCATGAATTAGTTCCCTGCCATACCTCAAAGGTGACCAGTTCCTATTTTTTAAAAGATTATTTAAGAACTCACGGATTTAAACAAGTCAAACAAGAGATGGCAAGGGTGAACGTCGACATTCTAGGAATCAGCGAACTAAAATGGACTGGAATGAGTAAATTTAACTCAGATGACCATTATATCTACTACTGCGGGCAGGAATCCCTCAGAAGAAATGGAGTAGCCATCATGGTCAACAAAAGAGTCTGAAATGCAGTACTTGGATGCAATCTCAAAAACAACAGAATGATCTCTGTTCATCTCCAAGGTAAACCATTCAATATCACAGTTATCCAAGTCTATGTCCCAACCAGTAACGCTGAAGAAACTGAAGTTGAATGGTTTTATGAAGACCTACAAGACCTTGTAGAACTATCACCCAAAAAAGATGTCCTTTTCATTACAGGGGACTGGAATGCAAAAGTAGGAAGTCAAGAAACACCTGGAGTAACAGGCAAATTTGGCCTTGGAATGCGGAATGAAGCAGGGCAAAGACTAATAGAGTTTTGCCAAGAAAATGCACTGTTCATAGCAAACACCCTCTTCCAACAACACAAGAGAAGACCCTACACATGCACATCACCAGATGGTCAACACCAAAATCAGACTGATTATATTCTCTGCAGCCAAAGATGGAGAAGCTCTATTCAGTCAGCAAAAACAAGACCAGGAGCTGACTGTGGCTCAGATCATGAACTCCTTATTACCAAATTCAGACTCAAATTGAAGAAAGTAGGGAAAACTGCTAGACCATTCAGGTATGACCTAAATCAAATCCCTTATGATTATACAGTGGAAGTGAGAAATAGAGTTAAGGGCCTAGATCTGATAGACAGAGTGCCTGATGAACTATGGAATGAGGTTCGTGACATTGTACAGGAGACAGGGATCAAGACCATCCCCATGGAAAAGAAATGCAAAAAAGCCAAATGGCTGTCTGGGGAGGCCTTACAAATAGCTGTGAAAAGAAAAGAGGCAAAAAGCAAAGGAGAAAAGGAAAGATATAAGCATCTGAATGCCGAGTTCCAAAGAATAGCAAGAAGAGATAAGAAAGCCTTCTTCAGCGATCAGTGCAAAGAAATTGAGGAAAACAACAGAATGGGAAAGACTAGAGTTCTCTTCAAGAAATATAGAGATACCAAGGGAACATTTCATGCAAAGATGGGCTCGATAAAGGACAGAAATGGCATGGACCTAACAGAAGCAGAAGATATTAAGAAGAGGTGGCAAGAATACATGGAAGAACTGTACAAAAAAGATCTTCATGACCCAGATAATCATGATGATGTGATCACTCATCTAGAGCCAGACATCTTGGAATGTGAAGTCAAGTGGGCCTTAGAAAACATCACTACGAACAAAGCTAGTGGAGGTGATGGAATTCCAGTTGAGCTGTTTCAAATCCTGAAAGATGATGCTGTGAAAGTGCTGCACTCAATATGCCAGCAAATTTGGAAAACTCAGCAGTGGCCCCAGGACTGGAAAAGGTCAGTTTTCATTCCAATTCCAAAGAAAGGCAATGCCAAAGACTGCACAAACTACCACACAATGGCACTCATTTCACACACTAGTAAAGTAATGTTCAAAATTCTCCAAGCCAGGCTTCAGCAATACGTGAACCGTGAACTCCCTGATGTTCAAGCTGGTTTTAGAAAAGGCAGAGGATCCAGAGATCAAATTGCCAACATCCGCTGGATCATGGAAAAAGCAAGAGAGTTCCAAAAAAACATCTATTTCTGCTTTATTGACTATGCCAAAGCCTTTGACTGTGTGGATCACAATAAACTGTGGAAAATTCTGAAAGAGATGGGAATACCAGACCACCTAACCTGCCTCTTGAGAAGACTACATGCAGGTCAGGAAGCAACAGTTAGAACTGGACATGGAACAACAGACAGTTTCCAAATAGGAAAAGGAGTACGTCAAGGCTGTATATTGTCACCCTGCTTATTTAACTTCTATGCAGAGTACATCATGAGAAACGCTGGACTGGAAGAAACACAAGCTGGAATCAAGATTGTCGGGAGAAATATCAATAACCTCGCATATGCAGATGACACCACCCTTATGGCAGAAAGCAAAGAGGAGCTAAAAAGCCTCTTGATGACAGTGAAAGAGGAGAGTGAAAAATTTGGCTTAAAGCTCAACATTCAGAAAACGAAGATCATGGCATCCGGTCCCATCACTTCACGGGAAATAGATGGGGAAACAGTGGAAACAGTGTCAGACTTTATTTTTGGGGGCTCCAAAATCACTGCAGATGGTGACTGCAGCCATGAAATTAAAAGACGCTTACTCCTTGGAAGAAAAGTTATGACCAACCTAGATAGTATATTCAAGAGCAGAGACATTAGTTTGCCGACTAAGGTCTGTCTAGTCAAGGCTATGGTTTTTCCTGTGGTCATGTATGGATGTGAGAGTTGGACTGTGAAGAAGGCTGAGCACCAAAGAATTGATGCTTTTGAACTGTGGTGTTGGAGAAGACTCTTGAGAGTCCCTTGTACTGCAAGGAGATCCAACCAGTCCATTCTGAAGGAGATCAACCCTGAGATTTCTTTGGAAGGAATGATGCTAAAGCTGAAACTCCAGTACTTTGGCCACCTTATGTGAAGAGTTGACTCACTGGAAAAGACTCTGATGCTGGGAGGGATTTGGAGGCAGGAGGAGAAGGGGACGACAGAGGATGAGATGGCTGGATGGCATCATGGACTCGATGGACATGAGTCTGAGTGAACTCCGGGAGTTGGTGATGGACAGGGAGGCCTGGCGTGCTGTGATTCATGGGGTTGCAAAGAGTCGGACACGACTGAGCGACTGAACTGCAATGATAGGTGGAAAAGGAAAAGGCAATGGCAACCCACTCCAGTACTCTTGTCTGGAAAATCCCATGGATAGAGGAGCCTGGTGGGCTGCACTCCATGGGGTCAGGAAGAGTCAGACACGACTGAGTGACTTCACTCTCACTTTTCACTTTCATGCATTGGAGAAGGAAATGGCAACCCACTCCAGTGTTCTTGCCTGGGGAATCCCAGGGACGGGGGAGCCTTTGGGCTGCCTGCCGTCTGTGGGGTCGCACAGAGTCAGATATGACTGAAGCGACTTAGCAGCAGCAGCAGCATAGGTTTAAAAACGTTGCATGTATTATCATTATTGAAACTCAAATTATCACATCTATATAAAATTACCACATTGCACCTGAAATCTTCCATTATTCTAATGAGCCCCAGGTTCTTTTCAAGAGAAATAAATTTTAAAGCCATATCTAGTGCTGCTGGATCAGTCTGTTTCTGGGCCTTTTCAGTGGACACGTTCAGGAAAATATGTCTTTGTAAATACATATATACATCTGTACATATATTTCACATCTGGTCTTTCCCCTATTTTTTATTAGTTGCACTTTGTCTACAGTGTCTCTTAGCCCTCCCATGGTCTTCGTTCCACATGTGAAATACACCATATGTAAAATATACCGTATGTAATGTCCACCATCAGTCCTTACGTCACAGTGACCCTAGCCATCTCGGTTGTCTGAAGCCCATTCTCAGGAAAGGGTCTTAGGAATAGTATTGCCTAAGTCCTTGCATGTTGCAGAGTTTGTCTGTGCCCTTTATACTTGAAAATAACTTCTGCTGGATATTACATCCTTGATTCATACTTTCTTTCTTCAACTATCTTAAATATGTTACCCCATTTCCTTCTGAGAAAAAGCATTGGTATGGGGAAAGCCAAGTGGCAATTTCATTTTATTTCTCTTATAATTCATCTGTTCTTTTTTCTGGGTGTCCAAACAATTTTCCCTTCCCGTCTCTTCCTTTCTTTTCCAGATATAGCCTCATATTGGTCATTTGGGGTTGATATTTTCAGGTACATACTGTGTTTTTTTTCCAATATATATTTCTAATATATGTGTGTGTGTGTGTGTGTATATATATATATATATTTAAATTTTTATTTAATTTGTCTGTGCTCTGCAGCATGTGGGACTTTAGTTCCTTAAGTAGGGATCAAACCTGCACCTCCTGCATTGAAACATGGAGTCTTAACACTGGGCCTCCAAGGAAGCCCCTATATTCTTTTACTGTAGATGATTTTTTCTTGAGTTATAGTTTTTAGTATTTGTTTTTTTGCTTTGACTTCTCTTCTGCAGGGACTGTTCCCTATACATTCAAGCTCCCTTGTGTATCTTTAATATTCCTCATTTTCTTTTGATCTCTTTTTAATTCTTTTCTCCATTTCTTTTTGGCTTTAAAAATGTTTCTGTTTGCCATATTTTCTTTCTCTTGGGATATTATTGTGCATATTTACTCTATATTCCTTCTAGTTTACTCTTCATTTCTGAAATGATTTTCTTTTCTTTTCTTTCTAATTTGTATGAGTTCTGTCACCTCATTTCTGAGCTCTTCTAATTTTGATCGTTTTTTTTTCAAGTCTTCTGTTATTTCCTTAATGCCTTTGAACTCATTTTAAAGTAATTAGGTTACCATTTTGTCCTGTATCGTGTTATTTCTGGCTTGCTTTCCTTGCCTATGGGATGCTTCTGAGTTCCTTATTTTCCGTTTTCTTATCATTATCTGTATGGTATGTACCTTGATATTTTCCTATCACTCATTCTTAGTGAAATTAGTTTTTCTCAACTTTAGAATGAGGCAGGGGGTTAAACAAAGTGTTTCTTCCTCACAAAGCTCCTCTCTTGTTGATTTTGTGTCCATGTTCAAACATATGGTAGCCTGCTCGCTCAGCTTTCTTGTTGATTTTGTGTCCATTTGTGTACATATGGTAGCCTGCTCGCTCAGCTTTCTTGGCTCTGTTTCCCGCCTGTCCTTTGGCCTGAACTTTCTCTTCCCTTTCTCTGTGTTGTCCCTGTTCTGCTCATCTTTGCACTCCCAGCAGCTCCTCCCTAGTGCGGGCCGTTCTAGGCGGGAGCCCCGATCCCACAGGCGCCCCTGTGTCCTGCTTACCTCGGGCTCCTTGCGCTCACTTTCTACAGGTGAGGGTAAAACCTCCTGGTTTTAGCTTCTGTTCTCAAATCGGTCTTCCATGTTTTCCAGCGAAAGCCATAGGCTGTACTGTGGTTTTCCTGTTCTTGGGGCCATAAGTCAGAGCCCCGTGGCTTCCCTCTTCTTCCCCCTGCGCAGATGGGCTACCATGCAGGTCTTGTGAGTGTGGGTTTGTCTCCACCCATTTATATTTTGGGGTGCATGGGGGATACCTTGTTGTCCAGTTTTGTTTTAAATGTTGTCCATAGCCTTTTGCTTCTGCACTTTTCCAGAATCCTGCCATACAAAGGAGCTCTTGATCGATGTTTGCCCAGTTTCCTTCTCCTTGGGAGCAGGGAGAAGCATTTTAACCTCCCTGCTGAAGACATTTAAAAGTGCTTCTGATGGAGGACTCTCTCTTCTCCTCAGCCTACTTAAGCCTTTTTTCCTCTCCCTGGGCAGATTTTAGCAGGATGGAAGGGAAAACAGGTATGCACTAGTGCCTCACAGTGTGACAGAACCCTTGGAACGTTTTTCTTGTCTTGCTCTACATGGGACCAAACTGAAAGGTGACTGAGCAAGCAGAATGTTTCAGAGATGAAAGTTGATTCTGTTCCAGATGAAGCTTGAGTGACTCATTCTTAATAGAGGAGACTCATTTAAAATACAGTTTTTCTAGGGCTAATACTATGCTTCCAGGCAGCACCAGGCACCACTAGGGGAAACCAGCACTGTGACCAGAGAAGCATTTTTAACGCTTGTATTCACATGGTGAAAATTGGAGAGGTCTACGATTTTAACCCTATTCTAAAGGCCAGTTTCCTGAGTATAAAATCGCAGCAACCCACCCAAGGTGGCTTTCCTCACTCTTGCTTCTGGAAGAAGGCAGTGGCATGGCTATGTCAGCTCTCCTTCTTCCCTGCCTGGCAGGTCGTGTGCCCTCCCTGGGTCAGTAAAGGACCATCCACTTGCCAGGCTCTGCAGTTTTTCTGTGCAGGTGCTGGACATCCTTGAAAATCCAAGTGCTGTCCTGCTTGGGGCCATCTCTGACAGCTGGGACTCCTTGTGAGTTTCAGACCAGGCCGAGGCCCCCTGTGATTGGCATCTCTTTTATTAGCCAGGAGCCTACAAACAATCAGCCCTTCTACCGCAAGCCAGCATTTGGTGTTTGGCTGGAAAGTGTCTCTTGGTGACCTTTATTTGCATTGGCCTGCAGATAATAAGTTTCCTTAGTGAGCAGGAGGTGGGAGGAGGTAAAGGGCATATGTGAAGCCTAAGTATTAGCTGTGAGGACTTAAGTATAGGATGTGCAGCCCGTGCTGGCAACCTCAGTTCCACTGCCCTTTAGGAAGGGGACAGTGACTGTATCATTAGCCACCCTGGCCAAGCACCACCCCGAGGGTCCTTACAAGTTGAAAGAATTTAGCGATTGTACAGCCAGTGTCCTTCAAAGGTCCCATGAAAGAGATAAAGCTTTGCCATATTGTAGGCAGCCAGTTGGCAGCCTGCAGATGAGTTTTGTTTGGACTTCAGAAAATTTTTAAAAAATTTTAAATTTCCTGTCATCATTGAAATATCAAGAGATTTCATGTTTCTTTCTTTTTTTTTTTTCAATATCAATCTCTGGCTTCTCTTAGAGAAAGCATAGATGTGGCAACAATCAGCTGGCACTGAGTGGCAGCTGCCTCCTAACCTAGGGGCCTGTGAGCATCCTGTTGCCATAGTCCCCCCTCTCTCCTCTGCCATCCTTTTTGCTCTTGCTTATGGATTATTCTCATCAGCATGCAAACCTAATGCTCTCTCTCTGTTAAAAGCAGTCAACCTTTTCTTGACGCCACTTCCCCTGCCACTGCTCCTTCACATTTCTTACCCCTCTTTGCAGCAAAAACTGCTCAAAATGTGCTCACACTCACACTGTCCGTCCACCTGCTCCCATCCTCTCTGCCATGCTCCACAGTCCAGCCCTGGTCTCCCTGTCTCCACCGCAACGCAGCAGAGTCACCAAGCATGCTGTGTCGCAGGATTCCCCCAAGTCAGCCCAAGAGCCGCCCGTGATGCTGGCCCTCCGTTCTCCTCAGGCTCCATTGCTCAGCCTTTGCTCAGCTGCCCTCCAGGCTCTACAGCTCTTAAGCTTTCCTTTCTCTCAGGCCTCTGTGCTAGGAAGGACTTAGGTCTCTGCTGCTGGTCCTCATCTCCCTCCATACCCACCTCATTATTGCCTTTAAAAAGCATCTGTGTGCTGGGTCCTCAGGGTGTGTATCCAGCTCAGCCCTGAACAGCAGTCGTTAAGTGCCCTCCCTCCCTGACTTCTCCCCTTGATGTCTCACATTGGCACATCCACACTAAGCTCTGGTCTTTCTTCCTTTGCCAGCCATCTTCCATGCATCTTGGCACGTTCACTCTTCACCTTCCCCCCCCGCTCCTGCTCTCTGCCCTGCAAGAGTGACTCGCATGGCTACTCCATTCTGGTTGGTTCTACCAAGGCAAGCACAGCAGGAGATCAAGGGAAAGAGTTGAGTGATGTCAAGGTGTTTATTCCTCAGAGTCCTTCCCTGTAGGATCACCTAAGGCTGGCTGCATCCCTCTATCACAAGCAAGTCAGCACACTAATTCCAAGAGATACATGCACTGCATATCTTTGCATCCTTATTTACAATAGTCAAGATACAGAAGCAGCCAGCATGCCCATAGACAGACAAATGGATAAAAACAGATGTTATATGTAAAATGGAATGCTACTCAGCCATAAAAAAATAATGAAATCTAGCTATTTGTGACAAGATGAATGGACCTGGGGGTTATTATGCTTAGTGTAATAAGTCAGACAGAGAAAGACATGTGTTCACTGTATGTGGAATCTAGAAAAACAAATGAAAAAATATAACAAAACACAAACAGACTCAAGGTGAGTAGCAGTTAGCAAAGGAGAGAGGGGTGGAGGGAGGACAAAACAGGTGAAGGGATTAAGAGATACAAACTACCAGTTACAAAATCATTGTCACAGAGCTGTAATGTATAGCCCAGGAAATACAGTCGGTATTTTATAATAACTTGGTATGATGTGAAATCTACAAAAATACTGAATCAATGTTTCTATTCCTGCAACTAATATAATATTCTATTATAATGTTGTACATTAACTGTTTTGTTGTTTAGTCTCTAAGTTGCACCTGACTCTTTTGTGACTTTTTGGATTGTAGGCTGCCAAGCTCCTCTGTCCATGGGATTTCCCAGGCAAGAATACTGAAGTGGGTTGCCATTTCCTTCTCCAGAGGATCTTCCCAACCCAGGGATCAAACCCGCATCCCCTGCTTGGCAAGCGGATTCTTTACTGCTGAGCCACCAGGAGAGCCCAAGTTAACTATAATTCATTTTTTCAAAAAGTCAGCACAGACATTTCCCACGTGATTCTGTCCTTTTTGTGTCTGGTAACTAACCCCTTCAAGCCTAGGGCTGGTCACTGCCCTGCTGATAGCTAGCCTTAGAGTGCCACACTGTCCCCTGTTTTCCCTACACCTTGCCCACACCTTTGGAAATAGTCCCTCCATTAAGCCATCCATGAATTACCCGAATTTGAGTATGCCGTGTTTCCTGCTGGGATCTTGCTTGTACCTCCTATTGTTGCCCTTTTTGTTTATAGAGGATGTTATTGACAGTGACCATCCTTTGTGTGAAGACAGAAAGGCAGATCTGTGTCTATTATTTTAATGTTACGCTTTGACATAGCCTGAGGGGAAAAGCAGAGCGACACTGTCATTCCAATAAATATCTGTAGCTAGACCTTCAGGATGATAGGTAACGATTCAGAAGTAAATGCAAATAAGGTAAAGGAGCATTTACCTCGGATGATGACTCTGCTGCATGCTCCAAGCCAGTTGCAGACATACGTGGTCCCCTCCAGCTGTGGGAATAGATAACTGTGATTCATGGAAACCTTCCAGGGAGGCTGCAACCTGCATTCCTACACATATCCAAACATTTTGCCCAGATACCATGTAGTGCAGAAATACTACATCTCCTTGACCGGAAGAAGGGGCATTGATTTAGCTGCTGGAGACAGAGGTAGCTAGAATCATTATTGATTTATCTACAGACACTGACCAAAGCCATTCAATAAAAAAGAGTCCCATGCAAAGATTATGTTTCCTTGGTACCATTGTTTACTCTTATTGTCAGTGCCATCTGTATACTCAGCTAAAACTCAGTTAAGCAAGATCCTAGCTTGTTAACGCTTCATGTTTTTTTGCATCTGTTTATGTATAAAAGGAAGAACTGCAGTAGCTCATCTTCTGGTGATGCTTGGGACAACAGGAGAGGAGGCCTTCTCTGACGTGGAACTCTGAGGTGGGGCGCGGTCTTGTCTCTAATCACGTCCACTGCCTGTCCCTTTCCTCCTCACAGAGCTCCTTTTGCTTCTAACTCACAGTTTAGATATCACCCTGTGGGCTTCCCTGGTGGCTCAGAGGTTAAAGCAGGCTTCCCTGGTGGCTCAGAGGTTAAAGCGTCTGCCTATAATGCGGGAGACCCGGGTTCAGTCCCTGGGTCGGGAAGATCCCCTGGAGAGGGAAATGGCAACTCACTCCAGTACTCTTGCCTGGAGAATCCCATGGATGGAGGAGCCTGGTAGCTACAGTCCATGGGGTCACAAAGAGTTGGACACGACTGAGCAACCTCACTTTCACTTTATGTTTTCTTTCTGCAAATAAAACAATTTAATAAATATATTAACGTGAGATATTCAGAGAAAAGATCTGTGAACTTTTCCAAGCACGTTTTTGTTTTTAAAACTACAGGAAAAAGATAATAAATAGCAAAGGTAAAACATAGTTCAAGATGAAGTAGGTATCAGTTATTGTATCATTTGTGGGAACAAAAACTATTTTTAAGGGCCTGGATAAAGGAAAGTGAGAGCAGAAAGGGCAAATAATCAGAGAGGCAAAGATTTACATTCAAGAGGTTGATTCTCCAATTATTTATTCTGGTGGAAACAACAAAAATGTGTTACAGTAAAGAATGTTTGAAGTGTGATATATCCATAATAGTTAAATAAGTTGTTACATGCCAATAAGTACCCATCAAATATCGTCTTTTCAAAGTATATTTGAATACTAGGAAACTATTTAAGATGAAATGTTAAGGTGAAAAAAGAAACTATGTTTAGTATTGTTCCTGATTTGATTGTATGTGTGTGTGTGTGTTTTACATATGTATATTTGGGCTTCCCTGGTGGCTTAGTGATAAAGAATCTGCCTGCCAATTCACGCAGTGTTCTTGCCTGGGAAATCCCGTGGTCAGAGGAGCCTGGTGGGCTACAGTCCATGGGGTCGCAAAAGAGTCAGACACAACCTCGCAACTAAACAACAGAAAAACCCAATATGTGTATGTGTGTGTAGATATATATATACATACACAACACACATTCCTATATTAATAGAAGGATTAGGACATATGCCACAATGCTTGCAATGGTTATCTCAAATGATAGGATTATAGATTATCAATATTTAGTTCTTTATAAGTTCTCTATTGTATAGATTTTTTGCAATAAACATATAAACATGTTCACCATATAATTAGAAGTGGGAAAGTTACTTTTTAAAGGAGAGGACGTTGATTTGTAGAATGGAATGGTAGAATTTCAGACAGCAAGGAATGGGCATTTTAGTGTGAGAGACTTCTGTTACATCACACTTAACAGACAACAGTAATTAACAACAAATTTCACAGAATAATAATGATGAACTTTTATTGTGTATTTACCATTTTCCAAGCACTCTGCATTAGCATACTTTATATTCATTGCTTCTCTTTTAATCCTCTTAACAGCACTATGAAGGTAGGTACTAGAATTATCCTAAAGAGATATGTGAGGCTTAGCAAAGTTAAGTATATTGGTTAGAGTAAATCAAACTGCTATAACATAAACCTGAAACCTCATTGGATTAACAAAAAGGAAATGGATCCTTTAATCATGTCAAGGCTGTTTCTGGATCTTGTAAAATCTTACTGTCAGCATCAGTTGAGGGTGGGCTGGTTTCCACTCCATCTGTGGCTTCCAAGCCTGCCCTGGAAACTCATATCAGGCCAGCCGCCAGGATGACTGAGGTCATGAAGGACTCTGCAGTTTCTGTGGGCCAGAATCTCCACCTATGTTTCAGTGGCCAGAACTCAATCATGTGGTCACCCCGTCCTGCAGGGGAGGCTAGGAAATTGAGTCTACCTATATTCCCAGGAGGAGTGTTGTGAGTGTTGTGGAGAATGGCTCACTAATTTCTACCATGTTATGTGTATGATTGGCGATCTCATGCCAAATAAGTGCCAGAGCAGGATTTGAATACAGTCAGACCTGTTCCAAAGCTGACATCTGAACCACAGAGCCAGACATTCACACTGCAGAGGACTTGAATTTTAAAAGCAGACTCCCCATAGTCATTGGCTTTATAGAGCAGTGGAATGAATCATTGTCTTTGGAAATGAGATATTCAACTTTATTTTTTTACTTACTTTAGGAGATCTTATTCTGTTTTTTAAAAGTTAGACTCAAAATGAAAAAAGAGGTTGAGATATCAGTTTAATCGCTTAGTTGTGTCTGACTCTTTGCGACCCCATGAATCACAGCACGCCAGGCCTCCCTGTCCATCACCAACTCCCGGAGTTCACTCAGACTCACATCCATCGAGTCTGTGATTCCATCCAGCCATCTCATCCTCTGTCATCCCCTTCTCCTCCTGCCCCCAATCCTTCCCAGCATCAGAGTCTTTTCTAAGGAGTCAACTCTTCACATAAGGTGGCCAAAGTACTGGAGTTTCAGCTTTAGCATCATTCCTTCCAAAGAAATCCCAGGGCTGATCTCCTTTAGAATGGACTGGTTGGATCTCCTTGCAGTCCAAGGGACTCTCAAGAGTCTTCTCCAACACCACAGTTCAAAAGCATCAATTCTTCGGTGCTCAGCTTTCTTCACAGACCAACTCTCACATCCATACATGACCAGTGGAAAAACCATAGCCTTGACTAGACGGACCTTAGTCGGCAAAGTAATGTCTCTGCTTTTGAATATGCTATCTAGGTTGAGGTATGAGGTGAGGTGAAGTCGCTCAGTCATGTCCGACTCTTTGCGACCCCATGGACTGTAGCCTACCAGGCTCCTCCCTCCATGGGATTCTCCAGGCATAAATACCCAAGAGTGGGACAAACATTCAAAAATTGTAGATACAATGACCTGAGATATTTGAAAATACTTTCAGTGGCACTAAGGTTGGTTTTAAAAGAGTGTAATTCAAGGAGAGCAGATTGTTATAAACTGATGACAAAGGAAATGAAAATTTGCTTAATGCATATTCTATTAAGAACAGTCTTTATGTAAGAAAGAGCAGGACACACATGATTAAGAGGGAATTGGGACTGATATGCAAAACAGCAATGACCATGCAGTTTGCTCTATAAAATAAGTTCCAAGACATCTGTTTCAAGGAGATGAACAAGGTGCAAACATTTGCGTTCCATTACTCCCAAGACCAACCAAAATGAAAGCATAGAACTACCAAAAGAATAAACCCACAGCAGGGAAGGGAATGCAACTGGGGTTCACAACAGAATGAGAAACCAGAACACATTTCTGGAAGGTTGAGAGTAAGCTGACAGATGAGAGGCAGGGAAAGGTAACAGACAGCCTAGCACCAGTTGCAGGGGCCACGGAAGCTGTTGGCCTAGCAGAGGAGGCCTTGAGTTGAGAGTCAACAGGGCCTTTGGAAGCAGGGGTGGGCAGTTGGGGGTTGGGGAAGAGGAGGTGGTCTATCAATTGAAGGTTTATTTTTTGAAGAATCTAATCATGTAAAATTAAAAATATACCTGACACAAGGTAGAATGTGGAAGGGAATTCAAGACAAGATATGAAGTTTTACATAAAAAGAAACAGAAGTGTGAATATTATTTAATGTTACAGTGATTATTGTTAGAGAAACTGAAAAAAAAAATTGAAACATTGAAGAGAGGCGAGAAATGGGATAGTATAAAAATCCTTATCTTTATACCATAGTCAGTAAAATTGTTTTAGTTGAGAAATTAAGAAATAGAAATAATTCTTAATTTTATCCAACATATTATCAAAGTTTGCTCTTTGGGTAATGCCACTGGAAGCTAGAGAAGGGGATAGTAGGTTTTGAGGTCTTCTGCATTATTTGACTTATTCACATATTATCTTCATGGAAAGTAAAAATCAGTTCAACTTTCTAAATTCCCTTGCTTTCTCATACATAATCCTTCCCCAGAGAGCCTCTTAGAATGTGGATTTCTGCTCTGTTTCCAGATATTCTCATTTAACAGGGGGGTTCTGATACAGGAAGTCCCTGAGTCCCAGATTAGGAGCCATGGCTCTAGGCTGTAAGAAACTATGTCCAGTGTTCGTGCCAATGTCACAGGTATGAGAGCTGAGACAGCATTCTCTGCTCTCCCTTTCCCCACACATCTTATGAAATGTGGTGTTTACATCTAGCCACTCACTTCCTGGAGATAAAAGTGTTTCCAGGGAGCGGTCTGCTAATTTGCACCCACAGATGAGGCTGAGAAGATGGCGCCACTTCCATGACTTCCCTTTGACCCGTGCCAGTGCTAAGTCCAAAAACACTTGCCTGTGCCTCCCAGAGAGTCATGTCACTGCACATGACCACAGGGACACGTTAGTCATTTACAATGAGAAGGTGACTGCCACTCAGGCTAGATATCAGGACACTGTTCTCTTACGGAAAAACCATTTACAGAACTAGAGTAAATCTTGAAAGTGGCTTGGTAGATGAAGAATCAGTTTATGGGATAAGTAGAATGTTTAATAGAATACAACTCTCGTGGCTCATCCTCCTTCTCCACAGCATGGCCCACCTAGTAGACTGGTACTTTCCAACCCTAGCTGCACATTACATTCATGGCAGGAGCTTTCCAGAAGTACCAACACAGGCTCCACCATAGATCAATGAGTCAGAATCTCTGAAGGTGGGGCCCAGGCACTGATGCTTTTGTGAAGCTCTGCAGGAGGCCGTAACTACTGCCCAGAGTTGAGAATCACAAGGTGCTAGTGTCGCAGAGTGTTCCTGCCAAGTTGCCTTAGAACTCCCTTCCCCCAATCCACAGGGGAAACATTAATATGTGTCCCAGGAAACGCTTAGATGCCTGGAGCTCCACTTTGGTGTTTTCCCTTTGGTCCATGACTACCGCCTTAGTATAAAATGTCCGGAAACTCAATGTTGTCTGCAATGCAAGTAAAACCTTGCTTTATGCATATTAATTCATTTGATCATTGTAGCAACCCTCTAAGGTAGGTACTGTTATCTGCGTTTCACAGATGTGAAGGCTGAGAAAACAGAGGTGAAGTTACTTGCCTAAGGTTATAACATTGGTAGATGGGAGAGCTGGGATGTGAACCCTGATGGCCTGGTCCACAGCCTAGATTCAATCATTCTGTTATGTATGTGTGGGAAAACCAGAGCAATCAGAAAAGGCCTTCCACTTGCTTCCATACCCACATTTGCCAGCCAACTGCATATGTGACTAGCATCTCCATCTGTGCACTAGGTCCCATCTCTGTTGCCAACTCAAGGACATGGTTCCAGCACTTAAGCCACTGTCTACTCATTATCAGTTATTTCTTCAGTTTGATCTTCCTCACCGGCTGTACACATATTAGCTGTTCCGATGTACTATTACATCTTTCGTTGGAAAAAAATACCTTCCTTGGTCACATAGTTCCCTCCAGCTGCCACCCTATTTTTCTCCTCTCATTTATAGCACAGTCTTTCGGAAGGGTGACCTGTATTTGTCATCACTTCTTCTGTTCTGCTCCAGTTAGATTTTAGGGCTTTCCCTACCCCCAACACACACACATACTCATAAGAATAGTGCTTATCTTGTGTTTTCTACACGGCCAACTCCAGTGGTCCATGCTGGGTCTCATCCTTCTCTGCTTATCAGCAGTATATGTCAGCAGTAATAGCCTCACTTAGAAACTTCCAGGCCCCCACTCTGTCTCGGTCAGGTCTTCTCCACATTACTGACCATCTACTATTTTTCAGTCTCTTTGGCTGATTCTCCTCATCCCCTTGTTTTCTAAAGCATTGACGTGCCCTGGACATGTGTGTGAGATTTCTCCTCTTCCTATAATCACTCCATTGGTAACTTGATTCAGTACATTGATGATCCTCAAATTTACCATTACTGACCATCTACTATTTTTCAGTCTCTTTGGCTGATTCTCCTCATCCCCTTGTTTTCTAAAGCATTGACGTGCCCTGGACATGTGTGTGAGATTTCTCCTCTTCCTATAATCACTCCATTGGTAACTTGATTCAGTACATTGATGATCCTCAAATTTACGTTCTTTTTTAAAAACTTATTTTATTTATTTTAATTGGAAGATAACTACTTTACAATATTGTGATGATCTTTGCCATACATCAACATGAACTGGTATAGGTATACATGTGTCCCCCTTCCTGCCCTCTCCCACCTCTCTCCCCACCCTATCCTTCTGGGTTGTCCCAGAGCACTGGCTCTGGGTGCCCTGCTTCATGCATCAAACTTGCACTGGTCATCTATTTTACATATGGTAATGTGTATGTTTCAATGCTATTCTCTCAAATCATCCTACCCTTGCCTTCTCCCACTGAGTCCAAAAGTCTGTTCTTTATATCTGGGTCTCCTTTGCTGACCTGCATATAGGATCGTCAGTTCCATCTTTCTAAATTTTATATATATATGTGTTAATATATACCATTTGTCTTTCTCTTTCTGACTTACTTCACTCTGTATGATAGGCTCCAGATTTATCCACCTCGGTAGAACTGACTCAAATGCATTCCTTTTTATAGCTGAGTTAATATTCCATTTTGTTTATATACTACAACTTCTTCTGGAGAAGGGCATGGCAATCTGCTCCAGTATTCTTGCCTGGAGAATCCTCATGGACAGAGGAGCCTGGTGGGCTACAGTCAGTGGGGTCGCAAAGAGTCAGACACGACTGAGTGCACCACAACTTCCTAATCCTTTCATCTGCCTGTGGACATCTAGGTTACTTCCATGTCCTGGCTATTGTAAACAGTGCTGCAGTGAAGATTGGGGTGCATGTGTCTCTTTCAGTTCTGGTTTCCTCAGGGTATATGCCCAGCAGTGGGATTGCTGGGTTGTGTGGGAGTTCTAGTCCCAGTTTTCTAAGGAATCTCCACACTGTTCTCCATAGTGGCTGTACCAGTTGGCATTCCCACCAACAATGTAAGAAGGTTCCCTTTTCTCCACACCGTCTCCACTGTTTATTGCTTGTAGACTTTCAAATTTATATTTCTAAACATCTTTATAACCATGGAGTATGGAAAAATTCTTAAACAGAACATAAAATGTGCCAGCCAAAACAGAAAGGTAGATAAGTCAAACTGTATTAAAATTTAGACTGTAAACCAAAAGACTATTCAGAGAGGGAAAAAGTAAGCCACAGAGTGGGAGATAGTTATAATGCATGTATCTGACAAAGGCCCTGTGTCTATATTATGCAAATAACTACTACAAATAATAACAAAAAGATAGACAAAGCAATAGAAAAATGAGCAAAGGCTTGAGCAGCCAAGATGTCTCCCCTAAACTCCAGGCTTGAAAATACAACTGCATATTCATGATATCCATTGACCAGGCATCTTTAATTTAACCCATCCAAAACACTTTCTGCCTCCTCCTCTCCCTCTCAACCAAGTAGTGTGTGCATGCTCGGATGTGTCTGACTCTTTGCTACCCCATGGACAATAGCCCAGCAGGCTCCTCTGTCCATGGCATTTTCCAGGCAAGAATACTAGAGTGGGTTGCCATTTCCTCCTCCAGGGGATCTTCCCAACACAAGGATCAAAACTGCATCTTCTGTAGCTCCTGCCTTGCAGGTGGATTCTTTACCGATGAGCCACTGGGAAAACCCCAAAACCCTTGGAGTCATCCTCAATTATTCTCTCTCTTCCTTCCCATCTCCAATCTGTATTAGTTCTGTATTGCTTTGCAACAAGTTATACCTAATTTCTGCATCCTGGGAAACTGGACACAGCTTAGCTGGGTCTCCAGGATCAAAGTCTCTTATGAGGCGATAGTCAAGGTGCTAGCCAGGACTGCAGTCATCTCAAGGCTTGACTATGGTAGACCACTTCCAAATTCACTCATGTGGCTGTTGGCAAGCCTCAGGTCCCCACTGGCTATTAGCTAAAGATGACAGTTTCTTGACATATGGGCTTCTCCAAGGGAAGATTGCAACATAGTATCTGGTTTTTCCCACAGTTAGAGAAAGAGTGAGAGAGGGCAGCTAGACAGAGGTCACCCTTAATAAGCTAGTCTTGAAACTCACATACCATCACCTTTGCCATATTCTTTTCATTGAAAGTGAGCCACTAGGTCCAGGCCACACTCAAGGAGAAGGAAGGATCACTGGGGGCCATTATAGAGGCTGCCAACTACACAATCTAGTTCTCCGATTCTTTTACCAAACGTGCAGAATCCAAGCATTTCTCACCACCTCCATTGCTAGCACGCTGGTCCGCCTGGCTTATTGTAGTAGCTTCTTATATGGTATCTTTCCTTCCTAAGGCCTGCTACGCACAAACTATTTAACACTCAGCAGTGAGAGTGACTCAGTACGGTCAGTAAAAGCAAGACCTGGAGCTGACTGTGACTCAGATCCTGAGCCTTCTTAAATGAACAATGTAAAGAAACCAAGGCAAACAATAGAATGCGGAAAAACTAGAAATCTCTTCAAGAAAATTGAAGATAGCAAGGGAACATTTCATGCATGGATGGGCACAATAAAGGACAGAAACATTAAGGACCTAACAGAAGCAGAAAGATTAAGAAGAGGTGGCAAGAATACACAGAAGAACTATGCAAGAAAGATCTTAATGACCTGAATAACCATGATGGTGTAATCACTCACCTAGAGCCAGACAGCGTGGAGTGTGAAGTCAGGTGGGCCTTAGGAAGTATTACGACAAACAAAACTAGTGGAGGTGACAGAATTCCAGCTAAGCTATTTAAAATCCTAAAAGACAATGCTTAAAAGTGCTGCACTCAATATGTCAGCAAATTTGGAACACTCAGCGCTGACCACAGGACTAGAAAAGGTCAACTTTCATTCCAATCCCAAAAAAGGACAATTCCAAGGAATATTCAAACTGCCATACAATTACAGTTATTTCACATGCTAGCAAGGTTATGCTCAAAATCCTTCAACGTAGGCTTTGGCAGTATGTGAACCAAGAACTTCCAGATGTACAAGCTAGGTTTCCAAGAGGCAGAGGGACCAGAGATCAAATTGCCAACATTAGTTGGATCATAGAGAAAGCAAGGGAATTCTGAAAAAAACATCCACTTCTGCTTCATTGACTATGCTAAAGCCTTTAACTGTGTGGATCACAACAAATTGTGGAAAATTCTTAAAGAGCTGAGAGTACCAGGCCACGTCTCTGTCTCCTGAGAAACCTGTATGTGGATCAAGAAGCAGCAGTTAGAACCGTGAGTGGTTCAAAACTGGGAAAGGAATGTGACAAGGCTGCATATTATCATTCTGCGTATTTAACTTATATGAGAGTACATCATAGGAAATGCCAGGCTGGATGAAACACAAGCTGAAATCAAGATTGCCAGGAGAAATATCAACAACCTCAGATATGCAAATAATACCACCCTAATGGCAGAAAGCAAATAGAAACTACTTTAGTTCTTTAGCCTCTTGAGGGTGAAAGAGGAGAGTGAAAAACCTGGCTTAAAACTCAGTATTCAAAAAACTTAAGATATGGCATCCTGTCCCATCACTTCATGGCAAATAGAATGGGAAAAAGTAAAAGCAGTGAGAGATTTTATTTTCTTGGACTCCAAAGCACTGTGGACAGTGACTGCAGCCATGAAATTAAAAGACACTTGCTCCTTGGAAGGAAAGCTATGACAAACCTAGATAACATATTAAAAAACAGAGACATCACTTTGCCGACAAAGGTCTGTGTAGTCAAAATTATGGTTTTTCCAGTAGTCAAGTACAGATGTGAGAGTTCGACCATAAAGAAGGCTGAGCGCCGAAGAATTGGTGCTTTCAAATTGTGGTGCTGTAAAATTAAAAGCTTCTACACAACAAAGGAAAATATAAGCAAAGTGAAAAGACAGCCTTCTGAATGGGAGAAAATAATAGCAAATGAAGCAACTGACAAACAACTAATCTCAAAAACATACAAGCAACTTATGCAGCTCAATTCCAGAAAAATAAACGACCCAATCAAAAAATGGGCCAAAGAACTAAATAGACATTTCTCCAAAGAAGACATATGGATGGCTAACAAACACATGAAAAGATGCTCAACATCACTCATTATTAGAGAAATGCAAATCAAAACCACAATGAGGTACCACTTCACACCAGTCAGAATGTCTCCGACCCAAAAATCTGCAAGCAATAAATGCTGGAGAGGGTGTGGAGAAAAGGGAACCCTCCTACACTGTTGGTGGTAATGAAAACTAGTACAGCCACTATGGAGAACAGTGTGGAGATTCCTTAAAAAATTGCAAATAGAACTACCTTATGACCCAGCAATCCCACTGCTGGGCATACACACCAAGGAAACCAGAATTGAAAGAGACACATGTACCCCAATGTTCATCACAGCACTGTTTATAATAGCCAGGACATGGAAACAACCTAGATGTCCATCAGCAGATGAATGGATAAGAAAGCTGTGGTACATATACACAATGGAGTATTACTCAGCCGTTAAAAAGAATACATTTGAGTCAGTTCTGTTGAGATGGATGAAACTGGAGCCGATTATACAGAGTGAAGTAAGCCAGAAAGAAAAGCACCAATACAGTATACTAACACATATATATGGAATTTAGAAAGATGGCAATGACGACCCTGTATGCAAGACAGCAAAAAAGACACAGATGTGTATAACGGACTTTTGGACTCAGAGGGAGAGGGAGAGGTGGGATGATTTGGGAGAATGGCATTGTAACATGTATACTATCATGTAAGAATCGAATCGCCAGTCTATGTCCGACGCAGGATACAGCATGCTTGGGGCTGGTGCATGGGGATGATCCAGAGAGATGTTATGGGGAGGGAGGTGGGAGGGGGGGTTCATATTTGGGAACGCATGTACACCCGTGGTGGATTCATGTCAATGTATGGCAAAACCAATACAGTATTGTAAAGTAAAATAAAGTAAAAAAAAATAAAAATAAAAATAATCTGGAAAAAAAAAAAAAAAACAGATTGTGGTGCTGGAGAAGACTCTTGAGAGTCCCTTGGACTACAAGGAGCTCAAACCTGTCAATCCTGAAGGAAATCAACCCTGAATACTCAAGGAAGATGCTGAAGCTCCAATATTTTGGCCACTTGATGTGAAGAACCAATGCATTGGAAAAGACCCTGATGCTGGGAAAGATTGAAGATTTTGACAGAAGGATGAGGTACCTTCTTGCTGTCATTTCCAGATCCTGAGTCCATCCAAGATCTTAGCCCAGCACCTTCCAACCAGAACCATGGCTCTTGCTGTGCCTTTGAGATCCTAAACTCTGGAATACCAATGTTTGACCCCAACTCCTACCCTTTCAGTTTAGCCCCCTTCTATTTGCCCTTGAAATACACGGAGACCTCCACCCTATGCTCCTCCAATTTCAGCCAAACATGCGTCCCCTTTTGGCCTTACGTCTTCTATCTAGCCTGAACATTTGATTCATCACCATATTCTGTACAAAGAAGATGGGGTGTAGTGGTGGAAAGCACAGGCTCTGGAGATACAAATACAAGTTCAAAGCCTGGCTTCACCACTTGCTAAATCTTGTGATGTTGGGCAAATTAATTAGTATGTCTAAAACTTACTTTCCTTAAATGAGAATAATAGCTTCCTTATAGGGAGGTTGTGAGGATCATAAGAGTTTTAAAGAAATGCTTTGCTCACAGACAGGACAATAAATGGAAACAGTGACTATTGATTTTAAAATGAGTTAGTTAATATTTAGAAATCTTTAAAAGAGTTCCTGGTACATCATAATTAACTATTTAAGTTTGTTAAATAAATTAATATTTATTTCTTTCCGATATCGTTCCTTACCTTTTCCTCATGCTCCAAACCTAGTTTCTGTTTGTCCAATGTGAGTCCTGTTCAGTCCCATCACACACCTGGCAAACTGAAGGCAGAGGAAATTCCTGGGCTGCAGCCTCAGTCGCAGCTCAGGGCAGCTCCTCAGTCCTTTTACTGTCCATCAACAGTGCCCTCCCTCCTTTGCTTAGCAGTTACCTTGGCTCTTGTTACTTGGGTCTAGGGCTCTCCCTCACCACGTGGTTATGCGTGCAGTCCTGTTCACAGAATCCTCAGGTGTGGATCCCAGTTGCTGCTGTGACCCTGGACAGGTTCCTTAAGCTTACCTGTGTTCAGTTTCTTCCTCTGGGAAGCACAGAGATTAATGGTACCTCTCACATGAGATGGTTAAAAAGATTGTGTGAATTAACACATGTGAAACACTTAGAACAGCGCTTGGCATATAGCAACTTCACAGTAATTGTATGCTATTCTAAGTCATTCCAATCTTAAAAAGCACATGAAACTTTCGGATTTACGTCTTCCCCTAGCAACTGTCTCTTTCTTTCTGCTCTCATATTGAAGTTTCTTGAAAAAAAAATAGCCTTTGATATTTTCTCGATTGTTCTAGTGCTTACTTTTCCCCTTCTATTAAAATGCATTGCCCCACTCTCCCATTAAAACACTTTTGCTTAGGTTTTGCAAAAAACTCTATGTGTGTCTGCACGTGCACGAGTGTGTACATGTGTGTGCGTGTGCATGTGCGTGTACATGTGTGTGTGTGTGTGTGTACACTCTAGGACATCTGATGCTGCGCTACTTCTCTCTTCACGTCTCTCTCTCGGCCCTCCAAGACACCATTTTCTTTGCGTTCTCTTTTCTCTCTGGTCCCATCTTCCTCTTCTTCCATTCTTACCTTATAAATGGTTGTTGTCCCTGGTTCTCTATCATCAGCCCTTCCCCCTTTTCAGGTTATACCTTCTCTTCAATCCTTCTACCCCAGTCTTTAGCATTCACTTACCTGGAAGGACTCTCAAACTGAACTCTGAATTACAAACTCATCTATCCCAAAGCCTGCTTATAATTTTACTTAGTTGTCTATGGGCTTCTTCAGTGTATCATATCCAAACTTGAACTCTTCATCTTCCCCACCAAACACACTCCCCTCTCCTTATTCCATACTGGAATAAATGGCAGCATCATCCACCTGTTGGCAAAGCCAGAAAATGGAGTATTACCCTCCACAACACCTTCTTAATCACATCCACCCTATACCCAGATGATCTTACAGTCTCAGAGATTCTGCTTCCTTTTCACTTCTAAAATCTGTCCCCACCATGCCGCTCCAACTGCCTCTTAGCTGTTCTCTCAATGTTCAATATTTCTTGCCAGGATGATTGCAGTTCCCTCCTGCTGAAGTCTCTCCCCTTTCCTCTCTAGTTGTGCCAATCTACACTTCACAATTCTGCAAGGATGTCTTTTTAACATTTAAGTCTGCTTATATTATTCCTTTGCTTACAATTTCCAGTAACTTCCCATGAATAAAACTCAGACTGCTTAGCCTCACGAGAGGCTGTCATGACTGTGCCTCTGGCTGCCCTTCTGTCTTAACCGCCTAGCTTTCCCCAGGTGAATCCTATGCGGTTCTCTGGACACATCATTCTCTCTCTTACTTACCTTCCCAGCTTTGCCTGGAATGTCTTTTCTGGTTCTCCATTTGACTAAAATTTACTCAGCCTTTAAGATTCATCCAAGCTTTATCTTCTCCTGGCAGCCTTCCCTGACCACCTCCAGCCTACCTTAATTTCTTTGATTCAATTAGGAATTAGTTGTAGCTAACAATCTATTCAGCTAGCTTTTAAAAAGAGAGAAAGGAGGAACAGTTGCTCGTAAAGTTATCATAGGGTTGAAGGAACAGGTTCTAAGCTGAGTTTCCAGGGGTGACTCTGAAATTATCACTGCAGAACTAGCCAACCAAGGGTTCACTGCCTCTGCCAAGAGCCATGTCAGCTGGAAACTGGCACCCCCCGGGAAGCTAGGGGCTGCCCCTTAAAAAAGCCTCCACACCCTTGTTTGTTAGGATAAATGATGCCAGCAGTCACAGGTAACCACTACACCATGGCATTTATGCTTATGTTCCAAGTCTTTCAGTCTTTGCTTTTGGTTGGCAGAGACTAAGTCCATGTGGGGAAACAGAGTTGCAAGGTAAAGTAGTCCTTAGCTTTCCATTCCCTGATGCGCAGTAAGGTGTGATGGAAGGAGAGTGGAACAGAGTGGAAGGGGCCAGCATGTGTGTCTGTCTCTCACCCCTTTATGCTCTCAGACCCTCATGTACACTTTCTGTAGACACACTTAGCACTCATGTTCTGCTTAACTGCCTACCTATCTGTCTCACCTGAATAGGCTGCCATTTTCTTTTCTAAAAATTTTCATATATTTATTGGCTGTGCTGGGTCTTCATTGCTGTGCCCAGGCTTTCTCTAATTGTGGCCAGTGGGGGCAACTCTAGCTGCAGGGTGAGGGCTTCTCCTGTTGTGGAGCACAGCTCTTGGGCACACGGGCTTCAGTAGTTGTGACACATTGCTTCAGTTGCTCCACAGCATGTAGGATCTTCCTGGACTAGGGATCAAACTGATATCACTTGTGCTGCAAGGCAGATTCTTTTTTTTTTTTTTTTTTCTCCAAGGTGGATTCTTAACCACTGGACCACCAGGGAAGCCCCAGGCTGTCACTTTCTTGAAGGCAGAAACTATTTTTATTCATCTCTAAATTGTGCCCAGCACATAGTAGGTTCTCAGTGAGTGCTTGTTAACTGAATTAATGAATAAGAAATTTTAGCATTATCTTGGAATTCTCCTTTAATCAACCAGCCAACAACTTCTACCAATTTTGTCTCCAAAATGTCCTTCCAACAAGCGCTCGTCATGTCACCACTGCAACAACCTCAGTGTTAATTTCCACCACCTTGTTCCTTTCTGTAGCGTAAACTCCTTATCACCACTGAACTTAACCTTTCGGAAACACAGATCTTCTCATGTCACTCCCCAGGCTAAAAGCTTCCAATGGCTTTTCCTTTAGGAGAAGTACAGATTCCTTAGCTTAGCATTCAGAGCCTTCCTCCCTCTGTCCAGCCTGCTTTTTAACTTTGGTTCAGGACACTCCCTCACACACTCTCCGGGCTAATCACTCCCTCGGCGCAGCCGCAGTGCCGAGTGAGCGTCCTTGGCTCAGCTCTGTTCAGCCATCACTCTAGCTCAGGTGCCGCTTACTCCAGGGATGTTTCGCATTACCTGCTCTTTATACCTTCACCTTCCAGCACTCCACATCTAACCAGATTGCCGTCTTTTAAGTTCTAGAGCTGTGGTGTTTACACTATGCTGCACGGGGCCCTGGGACTCTATGGGGTGGGGGTGTTTCTAGGGCCTCTGAAGGGAACAGAGAGAGGCTGAGCCCCCATCTTACTCCACCCAGAGCAGCTCTGCTCAGTCAACCCATGTACTGTGTTCTGCATAGACTTCGTTGAAAAAAGGTTTACATTGAAACATGTATATTATCATATGTAAACTAGATGGACAGTCCAGGTTCATTGCATGAGACAGGGTGCTCAGGGCTGTTCCACTGGGATGACCCTGAAGGGTGGGATGGGGAGGGAGATGGGAGGGGGGTTCAGGTTGGGGAACACATGTACACCCATGACTGATTCATGTCAATGTATGGCAAAACCACTACAATATTGTAAATTAAGTAGCCTCCAATTAAAATAAATAAATTTTTTTAAAAAGAAAAAAAAAGAAAAAAGGTTTACATTGGTATGGACAAAAACTTTAAAAGGCAGTTTCTAAAGGACTTTATGGCTATAGCAGTCATCCTAATGAACTGTTTAATCACATGTGTGCCTGGCTCTGCATCTCGCTCATCGTGGAATCCTCTGTGTTCTTAGCCTGATAGAGGCAGCCAGTAAGACTAAAGGGATAGGCCTAGAGAAGACGCCATGGTGAACACAGACTCCACGCAGAGCTGGAAGGAAGACGAGGGCTAGTCTTACGCTGCTTCCTCAGAAAAACACCAAGTGAAGAACAAAGGGAGCATTAAAGAGGTGGAAGTTTTCGATCGATATGAGCAATTTGCCAGGGCTTCCTCGGTGGCGCTAGTGGTAAAGAACCTACCTGCCAATACAGGAGACAGCAGAACCATAGGTTTGATTCCTGGGTCGGGGAGATCCCCTGGCAAGGGACATGGCAACCCACTACAGGATTCTTGCCTGGAGAATCCCATGGACAGAGGAGCCTAGAGGACGAGAGCCTATAGGGTCACACAGAGTCGGACATGATTGAAGTGATTTAGCACACGTGCAAAAGCAGTTGCCCGTTTGACCTGAGCAGCCACGGCCACCCTTCAAAGGCGCCTCTGCCGGGAGTGGCGTAGAGGAGATCTGTGTGAGGACAGCCATCCCACCAGAAGTCCTCCCAGGCCTCCTGGACTTCTGCGCCTCTATCCTCTTGTTTTGAGTTCCCACTGTGAATCCAGATGGTTCAGTGTCTGGATTTTTTGAGGTTGTAACATCAGCAATATTTTTTTTTTTTGAAGCTGTAAATGGATTGATTTGACACTTTTATATTATCAAATTGATTGCTGTCTGTTTCTGACTAAAGAAAGCCCCCCCGCAAAAGGCAGGCCCGGAACTGAAGTGGGGAAGTCGGTCAGGTGGGGGAGCCAACGCTGTGGCTGAAGCAATGCTGTTGGCATCTTCTGATCACAGACTTGCTGGGGAAGCACATTTAGAGGGAAATTTACAGCTTCCGCTCCTTAGTAGTAAATGGGAATTTACTTGACTGAGGTAATGGATTGTGGGGGATTCTGCAATTGTCTCTGTGGGTGGTCAGCAGCCTGTTTGTTAGCCGCACTAGAAGTCAAGGGTTTACTTTGCTGCCTATTTAACGGTATACTTCTATGGCAGTTTGATTGAGTTTCCCCACTTGGAGGTTGGGTAATAGTACATTTTATTCCCAGAACAACTAACTTTTTACTAGAAAACAGGAGGGTTAATTATTATTTCCATGCCTTGAGATCTTTTGTGTGGTGTGTTTAGGAACATGTTGGGAAGCAAGATGAACAAAGACTCCAGGACTGCCTCTGTTCTCAGGGACTTTTAACACAGTATACTTAGAAATGTTGAATTTGTTTGCTTACTTAACTGGACCGAGTACCTGTCTTTTCTTGGAGTGTTTTGTAAGATGGAAAAGTGCTAGATGTAGCTTGATAATTCTGTTTCATTAATATTATTCTAATTAATTCTTGAAGCCCTGGCTAATATCCTCCGGGAAGAATGGTTAGCACAATTAATTAATTGTGCTTCTTTTTACTTTTCTGTTTCCAGAGATGCTTGTTTAACTACAGGCTTATGGTGTAATATTTTTCTTTAAGAAGGAGAAACATTTGATTTCATAAATCTCATAAGGAAGTACTCAACAAATAAGCTTTGAAGAACATATCTTCATATCAAGACGGGATATCCTCCTTGATCAGTTCTTCTTGTGAACAGGAGATTAAACAGAAGTAAAATTTGTAAATTATGTTATAGATATCAGCTGACATTGATATTAATACTAAACAAGGGCTGGCTTACAGTGCAGTACAGTTTGTGATCATCACATTTCTTCTATAGCTTAACTGATCCTATATCCTTTAGCCTCTTGCACGCATATGCATGCATTCCATACCCTGCTTCCTGATTCTGTTGTCATTAAGTTACCTCCAGTAGATAATGGGACACAGGAGAAATGACAGTATTTGAAATGCTAGCTGCTGGCATGCGTGTTCTTTCATATCAAACCATTGTCCTATAGCTAAAGATTCCTTTGAAATTCTGGCAAATTCATAAGGTGTTCTGATTTCTTAAACCTGATGCTATGTTAGCTAGAGAGTTTAGCTGTTTGTTATTTTCAACATGGTAAATAAGAAGGGAATTTATGTAATTGTCCATGACCGAAACTAACAGGATTAAAAATCCATATAGTTAAGTGTTATAAGCATATGGCCTGATTTTATGACTAATCACTTGAGATATGTAAGTAGTGTCACCATAGAAGCAGCAGAAGGAAATATAAAAATATGTGATATAATTTTGTTTCAGAGGAGGAATAACCAATTATATTACATAGGATCAGGGCTAAAAGAACCAAGAAATTTCTTGTGTATGGCTTAAGATCAAACAGTATTTTATTTTATGGGCTGGAACATAAGAAACCAAAGTCCAGGATTAAAAGGACTGTCATAAGAGATGCAAAATGCTTAGCACAGACAATCTTTGATGCAAATGTCACAGTTGTAAAAATTGCCTAGTAGTGCTGGGCAGCCCTTGAAATTTGGTTCATATGTCGAGCTTGTCAATACATTACCCATTCTGCCAGAGGCTTAAAATTGGTTCTTTTCTTGGTTCACTTGGGGTAGAGGGAGGGAATGCAAAATTTGTTGCTCATTCATTATACATACAAGGCAACATCTGTTCCCTGCTCCTTCATCTGCATTTCTGCCTATAGAGTATATTAAATAACCATAGAAATGAGCTTTGTGGTTAGAACTTGCTGGCCCAAAGGTGAAAATAGATAGGTAGGCATGTTACCAACAAATATTCAGCTGGAATGCTGCTGCTGCTGCTGTCACTTCAGTCGTGTCTGACTCTGTGCGACCCTATAGACGGCAGCCCACTAGGCTCCTCTGTCCCTGGGATTCTCCAGGCAAGAATATGAGTGGGTTGCCATTTCCTTCTCCAATGCATGAAAGTGAAAAGTGAAAGTGAAGTCGCTCAGTTGTGCCCGACTCTTAGTGACCCCATGGACTGCAGCCTACCAGGCTCCTCCATCCATGGGATTTTCCAGGCAAGAATGCTGGAGTGCACTAGCTGTTAAAACACTAAACCCTCCAGTACTGGTTGGTCAGTAGCTACAGTCCTGACACCCCCTCCCACCAAGTGCTTTCTGCCCTGGCTGCCACAATCCCTCCCCTGGAACTTTCTAGGGTTTTCCATAATCCAGCAACTAAAGGGATAATGCCTGGTTCAGCAGGACCCTGCTAGAGCACCATGTTAAATGTTTGAATAGCATTTCTGCACATTACCTAACAATAACAAATATTACTTAACTCTTTGAAAAGCAGATTTTCAATACAAGACTATAATGTTATCTCCCCCTGCCCATATTGAGTGGTATATCGTTAGAGTCCATTGTCCAGTTAACAAGAAAGAGATGGCACACCAAATTAAAACAATCTGTTAAGAGTTTACTTATCAGGGAGTTATCTGCAGAGATGTGGGTGTGTGTTGGATCAGAGCACGGAGGTCAAGCAGGAACCCAGGACTAAGAGCAGGAAAACTGCCCTCCCCTAGCCCCTGATGGATGGCAGAGGGGTGGCCATGATATACAGAAAGAAGTGACCTTAGGTCAAGGACACAGTAAACCTGAAAGGGCTCCTGAAGACATAACTTTTTTTTTTTTTAAGGATTCTTAGTTTGGGCTTTTTTGTTTGTTTTTAATTTGTGGCCGCACTAGGTCTTCGTTGCAGCACTCGGGCCTTCTGCAGTTTCGTCAAGCGGGGGCTACTCTGCTGCACAGGCTGCGCACTGCGGTGCATGGGCTCCTGAGCGCAGGCTCTGTCCCCACGGCATGTAGAATCTTCCCGGACCAGGGATCAAACCTGTGTCCCCTACATTGGCAGGAGGATTCTTAACCGCTGGACAACCAGGGAAGTCCCAAGACAGAACTTCTGATTTGCCAGTGACAGTTTGAACAGTGGCCCCATCTCTTGTGAGCTCCCCATTAGCAGAAGCTAACAGGAAGCCGGGAAGCACAAGAGCCCGCTGACATGGTCTACAGGCTGCACTTTTCTGGAGCAGCACTCAAGAGAGGGTGGTGAGTGGATATGGAGGGACCAAGGGAAGACAACCCAGCCCACTGTCAATCATTGTTCTTCTGTGGAATTTTTCAAAATAGTTCCCATCCACAGAAAGTGCTCTTTACACGGAGAAGATGTGAAAGATTTGGCTTGTTTCTTTAAATTTATTACACCAGGAAGTGTATCTCTTTTTGTTATTAACTGACTTCACGCTCCATGTTATGCTTGGTGTCACACCAAAGCCACATCTCTCTGGTGGCTGTTTCACAATCAGGTTTATACAAAATTTCAATATTAGAATGATAAAAAAGCAAATAGGTGTGCAATTGTTCAGCAGAGATGCCTGAAAACAAAGTGGCAGAAACTCTAACAGATGCAGTTGCTCCTGAGGGAGGGCCATGGAGTTGCATATTCTTGGTAAGATTCAGTCGAGTCCCTGTGACGTCTGCACGTGTGCCAACGCAACTCTCTTTGCCGCTCTGTGAGTGAAGTCTTTCTTAGAGAGGTCACAGTTCATCTCTGACCAAACCAACTCATGTTCTTTCACCGTGTAAAAACGGATGCATATTATTGTATTATATTTATATATTAAAAGATCAAAAGATAGATTATAGGACAAAGAGAGGCTGTACTTCTTTTTTTTTTGGCCTTTGTTCCTTTCCAGTTTCACCTCCAAAATGTTAACTACGCTGTGGTCTTGGTAGGAGTTGGATTTGCACTGCCTGGGGTCCAGGGTCCCAGTTATTGCCACATCTCCCTGCTTGGTACTTTCAGAGCTGAGGGAGCATTGAGGTGGTGGAGCACATGAATGATTAGCCAGTGGTGGCAGAAGTAGCTGTCAAGGGGTAAGATAGCCAAATCCTACGGCCCTGATGGAGTAGTCAACCAGGAAGCGTTCCCACTGCCTCTTCTGTGTGGGACCCCTGGCCACACTGGGATGCCTGGACCAGTTACTCCCAGGAATAACATCCTGATCCCCACAATTGGTGACACGGAATAGCTGAGTTCTAGATTCCCAGTAGGAAACTTGCTTACCCTCTTGCATGATGGGGATCACGTATGACTTTAGGGGATATTTGTGTAGACTGTTCAGCACTGTAGTGGTCTGCCCTGGCCGGAAGAACCACTTTTCTTCCAGTCAACATCCTAAACAGCCATTTCTGTTCCTTGTGGTTCTATTTCCAGAATCACAAGGTAGAGCATCGGAGGTTGTTTATAGCTTAGTAACTAACACACTGGCCATTCCCAGAGTAAAGCCCCGTGCATGACAAGAAAGAAGCTAAAGATTTCTAAAACTTTAGCAGGTCATCAGTCACCTTTCAGTCTTGTTTTCATAGTTACCAGTGAGTCCTATTTGCTGTCTTTGTGACTTAATTCATATTTTACCTTAATGTCTTAGGACTTTGCTTTTAATCTGACACCTTCCACCCCACATCTGTTATCCTGCACACCATGGAACTTGAGGGAGAATGTGTGAGTCAGAAGGTGGGCAGTGCTGTCTTGGGCCTGCAGCCTCATGCCCATCTTCTCAGGCATCTTAGATCATTTGAAGGAATTTTGCTGCCATTGTTAGAAAAAATCATGCTTCATTTGGTCCCTTCACTAATGTCCCTGTAAGTACTTTGTTTAGGGCCTTTTCAGCTTCCCTAGTGCCTCAGACAGTAAAGAATCTGCCTGAAATGCAGGAGACCTGCGTTCGATCCCTGGGTTGGGAATCTCCCCCTAGAGAAGGGAATGGCCACCTACTCCAGAATCCTTGCCTGGAAAATTCCATGGACAGAGGGGCCTGGTGGGCTACAGTCTGCGGGATCGCAAATAGTTGGACACAACTAAGCAACTAACACTTTCACTTCACTTTCCTACTCATTTATAGAATTGGAATCAGGCGTCCTGATCACATGGATTATGAGCATTGATTTTGTATTGCTGGTATTTTTCTCCAATGGATTTCTGTGTGTCAGTCCTGCCTCACCCACTAGATGACAGCCTTCTCGAGGGCAGATCTGTATGTCAGGTGCCTCTGGATTGGAGCCAACTGACTTAAGTGCAAATCCCAGCTCTGACACTTATTAAGTAATTGAAGCAAGTGACTTAATCTCTCCCAGCCTTAGCTGCCTCATCTTCAACATAGAGGAGAGTATCTATTCTTACGGGCTTGTGATGGTGAAACAAAATGATATAATCACACAGACTCTGGTACTTGATAGATGCTTAATAACTTTTAATAACTTATTTCATTTCTCCACCCTATATTTCATAACCTCTTCACATATCTCATTATGCTGGAATGCAGTAACCTCAGTGACCTGACTTACCAAAAAAGAGAGGTTGTGGAATCCTTTCAAGGAGAGAATCTGAAATATCTTTATACAATTTCCCTCCTTGCCAGGCATCTAGAACATTGCGTATCCC
The DNA here is from genome assembly GCF_032405125.1 of Capricornis sumatraensis. Taxonomy (NCBI): domain Eukaryota; kingdom Metazoa; phylum Chordata; class Mammalia; order Artiodactyla; family Bovidae; genus Capricornis; species Capricornis sumatraensis. The sequence continues at coordinate 49,566,539 of NC_091087.1, forward strand.
AGTAACAATTAAAAATATATATAATGGCTGGAAGTTATTTCTAGAGAGGAAGGTCATCTTCAGTGTGTGTGGATGTGAGCGGCCGGATACAATGTCAAGAACAATAGCTATTCATTGTGTCAGTTTCAAAGCTGGCACCGGCAAGCTAGTATTCTAGTGTTATTCCCACACAAATAAATCTTGAGCAAAATTTCCATGACCCAATGGATTGGTATAAACAGCTCGTTGCAAGAACTTTTTACCTGCATCCCCATGTCACTCATTTAAACACTCAATGCTTTTCAGTGAGTCTTATAAGGGCAACTTATGAATCAATGGTTGGTTTTTGTTTTTTTTTTAAACAAATCTTCATCAACTCCTACCCTCAAGATTGTTTTGTTGCCAAGTACACATGGCAAACAATTCGGTTCCTTCCACCAGTGCTGTTGATGGGAGATTCAGTCATCAGATAACCCGGCTGAAGAAAAAGTCCTTTAAAGACTCCGGAGCAATAACAGGCTGGTGGAGCTCCGCGGGCAGCCAGAGGTCCTGACTGCTGGGCCAAAGAATAATGATAAGCTTTTTATTTTTAAGTATTGGTTAGTGTTGAATAGCACTTATTATTTGCAGTGACCTTTACAGCTGTTGTTATTAGTTATTCCATCTAGCAGCTCTGCACCAAATGACAAAACTATTTTTACTCAAATCCACCAACCCCCTCTCCTTCCACTCCAGTCACAAGGCCCATGTGTTCTCAGCACATTGTACAGACTTTCATTTAGGTATCAGCTGTTTCCTCAGGCGCAGCGATCTCAGTGGTAAAGAACAGTTTAAAGTCAAAACAACATAAAATGTGGTGCATCTTAATGTACTCATGTAAGTTGGATCATGTCAGTTCTCTGCTTTCAGTCCCACCTCAGTTCCTCATCTCACCTAGAATTAAAGCCAAAGTCTTGACAATGGCCTGGAAGACCCGTCACCCTGCCCAGCTCTTTGGGCCTCCCCTCTTCCCCTTTGCTGGCGCCCTAACCCTGCCCAGTCCCAAGGGGCCCCTTTGCTGTTCCTCCAACCAGGCAGGCTCTTTGCGTTGGTAATATCCTCTGCTTCTAACGTTTCTCCTTCAGAGACCTACATGACTGACTCTCTTACCTCCTTCAAGTTGTTGCTTAGATGTCAAAGAGGTTTCCCCTGCCAGCCTAATTTAAAACTACAACTGTGATCAAGGACTTAAAGCCTTCTAATATACTATATAATTTGCTCAGCTGTAATGTTTGCTGTTTATTTTCCCTCCCCCCACAAGACTGTAAAATCCACAAAGCAGGGACCTTTGACTGTTTAGTTCATTGCTATATACCAAGCACCTAGAACCATACCAAAGTTGTATAGTAAATATTTGTTGAGTGAACAAATACCATGCCCCTGAGGGTTGCTGTAATGCAATTTGACCTACAGACTTAGAATACATCTCAACATGTAGTTTATCTTTCTGTTCCTTAGCAGTAGCTCTTATGCTTATTTTCCACTCATAACAAACAATTCATTTTGATAGCAGTTCTGTAGGGATAAATGAAACACACAGATCTTAAGGTTTCAGGGAAGTGTAAAATCTCAGTGTTGTAGCCTAAGAAAGGACTTTATGGGTATTCTAGCCCAAACATGTCTGATCTAATGCCATCAGCTCTGGTGCCACTGTGTATGCACTCTCCTTCCATCTTTATAAAGATACAGTGGTTAAAAGTGGTTAAAAGGATAATCTCTGTGATTGGGTCTCTCTGTCATCTAATTCCTATTCCATCATTGTCTTCCGTGTGACTGTGACACACCCACCCTCTGTTTCCTCATCTGTAAATGGTGATAAAAAGTAATGTCCATCTCATGGGGTTTTGTGAGGATTAATGAGCTAAGGCAGGTAAAGATTTTGGTGTATAATAAGCACTAAATAAATATTAGCTATTATTATTATTAGAAAGTCCTTAACACTGAGCTTAATCAAGTCTTGTTAAACAGATACAACTGAGTTAACCTATTTTAGGCTGGGGTAAAATAGGGTGGGGGTTACAAATTTTCTTCCCTGTCAGTTGCCAGGAACATCCTCCTGCTCAGACTAGTAGAGAGTCCAAAACTGCTCTCTTAAACCCTGAATTTTCTACCTCTTCTAAACATACAAGAGCACTAAGAACGCCCCACCAGGGTTAGTCCCAGTTCCAAATGCAGGCAGAAGAGCACCTAAGGGAGGCTGCAAGGCCTCCCGGTGCTGCTGCCTTTCACCAGGTGGTGACATTGAACTCTGGCTCTGCAAGGTCCAGCACCACTTGCCACAGGTGCTCGGATTCTCTTCCCGCCCTCGGACTTCTGCATGGTATAAATCCTTGGGCACCAAGATGGCAGCTCTCTGAGTTCATAATCTCAGTTGTTGTTTTCAAGTCATTCCCACATCAGAAAGCTTTCTAGTCTCAGCCACGGGCTGTGTAGGAATCAACCTTCTCTACCCCTGCAGGGGCTACCCTACATCCCTGCTGGAAACGCAAGACCATCAGACTAGACTGCCCCTTTTCTCATAGTGAGTTTTTCCTTTGGGGTCTTTGGTTCCTTTCCTCTTGGGGCGTTTCTTATGGGATCTGTCCTAACCCATCAGGGAGATTCTAATACATCCTTCCCAGGAGGCTCCTTGAACTTCATGCCGTTGTCCCACCTCTCACCAGAAATCAGCTCTGCATTGCATCGCCCTCTAGGTCAGTGGGCGCAGCATCCCATAGCATCAGGGAGTGACCACATACTGCTGCTGCTACTGCTGCTGCTGCTGCTAAGTCACTTCAGTCATGTCCGACTCTGTGCGACCCCATAGATGGCAGCCCACCAGGCTCCCCCATCCCTGGGATTCTCCAGGCAAGAATATGAGTGGGTTGCCATTTCCTTCTCCAATGCATGAAAGTGAAAAGTGAAAGTGAAGCCGCTCAGTCATGTCCGACTCTCAGTGACCCCATGGACTGCACCATACCAGTCTCCTCCTTCCATGGGATTTTCCAGGCAAGAGTACTGGAGTGGGTTGCCATTGCCTTCTCTGGACCACGAAATGACTCTTCCCTGAACTGGGAAAATCTGTGTCTACTTTGGCAGAAAAGTAACTGACGTTACCTAGCCAACAAATTTCAAGTTGTACCCTACCAAACCTAGACAGTATGTTAAAAAGCAGAGACATTACTTTGCCAAAAAGATCTATCTAGTCAAAGCTATGGTTTTTCCAGTAGTCAAGTATGGATGTGAGAGTTGGAGCATAAAGAAAGCTGAGTGCCAAAGAATTAATGCTTTTGAACTGTGGTGTTGGAGAAGACTCTTGAGAGTCCCTTGGATTGCAAGGAGATCCAGCCAATCAGTCCTAAAGGAAATCAACCCTGAATATCCATTGGAAGGACTGATGCTGAAGTTGAAACTCCAATACTTTGGCCACCTGATGCGAAGAACTGACTGATTGGAAAAGACCCTGATGCTGGGAAAGATTGAAGGCAGGAGGAGAAGGGGACAACAGAGGATGAGATGGTTCAATGGCATCACTGACTTGATGGACATGAGTTTGAGTAATCTCTGGGAGTTGATGATGGACAGTGAAGCCTGGCGTGCTGCAGTCCTTGGGATCGCAAAGAGCTGGACATGACTGAACGACTGAACTGAGCTGAACTGAAACACCCTGTTATGCTTACGTTCAATGGGTCTGGTTCTACTTCTTAAAGTCAGTACAAGCCTCCCCATCCTTCTCTATCCACCTCCTAGAAAGTAACTAGGATTCTTTTCTTCTCTTCTGGTTCCCCAACTCACAGCATGTTTTCTTAACAATGCTAAATACTGTGCAAAGCGCTCTGATGTATTAAATAATTCAACCTCCAAACAGTCCCTTAAGATAGGTGTCATACCCTCTCTTTTGTAGATGAGGAAATTGAGACTTAGGAAGGCTGAGTAGCATGCCCAAGGTCACAGAGCTGCTTAGGATTTGAACCTAGGCTTTCTGACTCCAGAGTCCATAAGGATGCCAATGCTGTTTCTTTAACTCAATTTCATAGAACTATAGTTCTACAAAACACAGATAATACTTATCTCAGATATCATGGTAATGATCAGATGTGATAAAGTGTGAAAAAATGTTTAGTGCAGTGGCTCCATTATTGCTCAAAAAATGTTCATTTGCCACCTTTTTCCTCTGGTCAAATTGAGCATCTCATACTGTAACTACTTCACATTTTTCAAGTGCCTGACACAGAGTGGGTCCTCAGGGGGCAGTCAGTTCAGTTCAGTCTCTCAGTCGTGTCCAACTCTTTGCGACCCCATGAATCGCAGCACGCCAGGCCTCCCTGTCCATCACCAACTCCCGGAGTTCACTCAGACTCATGTCCATCGAGTCCGTGATGCCATCCAGCCGTCTCATCCTCGGTCTTCCCTTTCTCCTACTGCCCCCAATCCCTCCCAGCATCAGAGTCTTTTCCAATGAGTCAACTCTTCGCATGAGGTGGCCAGAGTATTGGAGTTTCAGCTTCAGCATCATTCCCTCCAGTCACTGCTCCTTATTACCATGTGTGTGGTTTGAAGCCCTCTCCCTATCCTGATGGTTCTCCTCCAGCTCATTGAGATCTTAGAATGTGGCACCCAGAACATTCACTAGGTGGGCTTGGATAAAGCAGAGTGCAAGGGGCAGTCACCACCCACAGAGAGTGAGCTCCCTATCAGGCAGTCCCTAAATTATGTCCTATTACCTGCCATTATAACTTTTTTAATTAGTCATTTACACTGTCAAGAGGTATTGAAATTGCTGTCAGTCAAATCCTCAAGGTCTCTTTACTTAGGCAGTTACTGACCCATACCTCACGTGGCCTGTCCCTGAATAATTGATTCTTTCTTTTCCAAAAATGTCCTCTTTTTTTTTCCTGATATTTTAAATACTACATGTTTGTTGGGAAAAATGCAGAAAATCACAAAGTAGAAAATTAAAATCACCATGAATAGCATGATCCATAGATAACCACTCTTCTTTCCTGCGTATACATCTTCCCAGCATATATACATGTGTGTATTTCTTTTTTTTTACAAAATTAGGGTCATACTTTTCAAAATGTATTCTGAGTCTGCTGTTTCTCACCATTTCCTCCCAGCTTAAGCCATCATCATCTTTTTCCTAAAATACTGCAGAACTGTTAAATTACTATTGCCCAAAATATGTTTCCCTACTTCCTTTCTTACTCCCCTATAGCCTGTGCTCCAAAAAGTAACCAGTGCGATCCTTTAAAATCTTAACTCTCTCCTGCTTACAATCTCCTGTGGATTCCCACGTCACAGAAAATAAAACCCTAGAGCTTCCCTGGCTAGAAGGATCCTGCCTGGCGAGGCCTCTCCAACCCCATTTCCGTCTCCTCTACACCTGGCACACAGCGCTCCAGTCTCGTGTGCTTCCTTCAGATCCAGGCCCTTTCCTGCGTTAGGGCCTTTGCTGTTCCCAGCACTGGGCAGCTCCAGACTCACTTCAGTCCCTGGTCATGACCATCCCTCAGACACCATCTTCCCCAGAGAGCACCTCTGCCCCCATCACGCCCTCTCCCTAACCCTGACCCATTTTCTTTGTTGCTTTAATTATTCTTCGGTAACATGATGTTGGTGGCTGTCATATGCCATCATACCTGTGTACTGTCAACCCCATATTGGTGAACTTGTAGGCTTTTTCCCTTATTTGGCATTAGAATTTATTGTAAGTATTTTATAGTTTTCATTTTATAAGATTCCATAATTTCAGCCAGACAAGATGGTTTGGGCTCTCAATAACTTCTCTAATCAGGTACTTTCTAAATGCTTTAATACACCATGATGGAAACTACGTTATCTAGTGAGGTCGAAGCAATTATTCTTCCCATTTTCCAGAGGGAGGAAATGGAGTCAGAGCCTAAGTAACTCTGTCAACATCACACGGCTACCATGGGGTGGAGCTAGGATCCAAACACAGGCT